>NC_141242.1:13787876-14459126 GCF_054856555.1 Leptonotus elevatus | reverse complement strand
GATGAAACATAGACTTAAAATTAATTGAATGGATCTTTGCCATGGCCTGGTGGGGAGGGTTGCATCATTTGTACCTACACTAAGCAACTTTGAGGAGGATGGTAGGAACATAGCCACACAAAAAAAGTACAAATGTGCTGACTGCTTTATGGCATACATCGCTTCTCCCTTTACCCATTTGTTTCAAAGACGCTCAAGTAAATTTGAATGTCAACGCGCGATTACTGCTTTCCTGGCAGAAGCTGCAAAAAACAGAAAATTTTTGTCTGAGGAGACAAAAATGTAATAAGGAAAAGGTAAGCTAAAAGGACAGTCAAGGATCAACATTGGCCCAGATTTCACTCACTGGCGTGAGCTAAAAGCAAACGACGCTTGTCCTCATAGGAAATGTGGTCTTTCTTCAGACATAACAATACCGCTTTTGTCCATATGGCGCCGCCATAATCAACATAAACTGAAAGTTCCTTAGTGTTGCTCTAAGGCACTACTGTACATTTATTTATCTTAATACTGCTGTGTTAAAACTAACCCAAATTTGGTGAAATAGCTACCTATGAACTAATTCACTCCCAGCCATTTTCACTGAAGCAACCCCCTTTGCTCCCAGCTGTTTTACTGGATTTTGACTGATTTGGCAAGGTCCACAGAATATTCTGTTCTATTGCTATAAAAACATGGACCCTACCAAAAGAAAGATTAAAGTCTCTTCTTTCATCAGGAAAAAAGTATATTTCTATCTGTTTCCGTTTTGCAGCAATTAGCGTTAGAATATAGCTAAGTTTTCCTCATAATAACAAAATAGCAAACAGCAAAATAATGAACTCAACCTGATCAAAATTCACAGCTACCCGGCGAGTGGGTTAGGAAAACAACCCATAATTTTTTAGTGTGAATTTAGTGTGAACAAATGTGCAGAGAAATGGCCATGCACATTTCAAATTCATGGGAATCCGAAGGCACGTTATTGTTAAAGGGGAACATAATATTTAGAAGGCAGATATTCTGCTGGGGAGCAAATAAATGAGATTTTATGTGCACTATCCACAAAACAATCTTGCATTTGATTGTTTATAATTTTCAGTTTCTGTACAAAAATCATCATAACTATTGTTTGTAATAAAAAAATATATATATATATATATATATATATATACACACACATATATATATATATACACACACACATATATATATATATATATATATATATATATATATATATATATATATATATACATACACACATATAGATATACATATAGATATATATATATATACACATAGATATACATATAAATATAGATATAAAAAACCTGGGAAAAATAGCATCATACTTTCATAGTTACTGACGCACTGAAACAGGTGTTCATTGTGCCATTGAGAGGAGCTAAGAGGAGGAGCTGCACGCAAAAACCCGAGCCAGGTATTTACATAACATCTCAATGCCGTTTCTATCATATTGTAGTTTTTGTTTGTCGAGATGTAATATATATGTGTTATTCAATCAAATGGCTTATGTTGGTGCAGTATGTGTGCCACATACTTTCTTGTCTGACCGCCAGCAGTACATTACATAGTCAGCTGTTAAAATGTATTCATTGATTCAGGATCAATTCATGATTATTTCTCCCACTCATGGTTTTGGTCACTTTTCCAATTCTGTCATCGGGTACTCTGCTGTGGTGGAATCACGAGTCCAAAGCAGCTGGAGCAAGTTAAGCAATGCTTTAGATGTTCAGTGATAAAGTCTCACACGATTAGCTGATATTTCACTTGATATAAAACACTGTACGATAATGTTTTGAATTCACGGGTTTTGTTTGATTTTGGTTTCAACTCGCTTCATTATCGGATGCAGTGAATGTGTTCTGAACTCAACAATGGCAACTTTATCAATATTCAAACCCACAATTCAGAACTCTTAACAGTTGCAATTTGACAACCAATCCTCCATTGTCACTTCTTTGTGAGCAAAATCAGTTCATAGCAGGAGTGATTAGTTTGCCGTGCGATAGCACTTTATGTGCTAGTCTTTGTGTGAAATTGAGAGGGGTCTTGTCCTTGCTGAGCCGCCGTGCCCCTTCCTCAATTGAAACCAAGAAAAAAATAAGATTGCTTTTGGGTGGTTTCCCAGACCTCATTACCCAAATGCTTCCCCATTGGGTAAAGGTTACACATCAAGATTCTGGCCAGGATTCTCTCAAGCTATGGTTACCACACGCAATTATGATAGCTGCCGTCAGTGGGAGACTTTTCGAAAGTCTGTATGCACAAGTTTCACTTTGACTTTACAATGTGATTTCCTTGCAGAACAGATGCTCTGGGGAAACTCTTTTGAGTGCCTGTTTACTGTAGGTCACAGCATCCATGTCTTTTATTTAGTGTCCGTTGCAAAGTTTCTGCCTACTGAATATTCCTCATGCCGTTAGTTGTGAAGAATAGTGAAACCTGCTTTGTTTTGACATTGCTAAGTCCTTCTCAGAAAGCATAGTGGATAGTAATACATTCTGCAAGTGTTTCGGAATTCTTTGGCTGATTTCATTCCTAGCAACTACGGGTATGTCTTTTTGAAAATAAATGGAAGTTTCTCATGTGTATTTGCAGTATAGTCATAGTCAGGTCGTGGTCATCTGGAAAAGAGAATTGAAGTAACTGCACTCTTGGTTGTTCATCTGTTCACAGAGTGCCAGTAAAGATGAATCAGATAAGACAGATATGCATACAATCTATTAATGATTTAATAGATTATTAAATCATCCTTCTATTGCCTCTCCCTGATTCATTGTTCCCTAATGACCAATTGCTCAGACTAGTTCATCATCTAGTGTGTATGCAGGCCTAGGCTGACAATCCCACTTCATATATCAAGTGTAATGGAGTTCCCTCAACCTGAATTTGATGCCGGTTTACCTGGTCAAAAAACCCATAACCATTATACCGATATGCCAGGTTATTAGGTATATTAGGCCTAGTGACCAACCACCCACTTCTGACATCTATTGTCATTGAAAATCCTCACTCCATATTGAAATTGAAACCACATGTTACTCCTTCTTTCACATTGACTCGGCCTCATATTAGAATCACACTTCTGAATTATTTTTCCTGGATTACCCTCAACCCGGTTTGCCGGGTGGCTCTGACCATGACCATAATCCATGTCTGACTATACAAATATGCAACCACCCTTTAATTGAAGGTCTCTGATTCATGATTCCTTCAATACTAATTTCTCCTGTTAGTTGATCATTGAAGAGTGATCCATCAAACAGAGAGTGTATTCATGTCAAGTCCTTCATGAGTGCACGTTCTGAGTCGAATCATAATTTCTCATTTGAGTTTGATGATTTTCAATTTTTATTAGTGAGCTCATTTTAAAGCCCCCCCGGCTTTGAGGGAGGCATAGGTGAAAACAGAAAATGGCACAGTTGGGCATGAGTGGGAAAAGAGGAAATGAAGAAAGGACGAGTGTCAAATCTGGTGCATTGGAACTGGTCTTGGCAGAAAACCGAAGTTACCATAGCGACGAGCAAAAACTCTGCAGCAAATGAGAGCCGAGAAGGGGGGGGGGGGATTCATGTGGACCTTGAGGTTTTGTGTCCCTCTTGTTCACGTGTTGTGCTGAGGCAAGTGTTCTGCGCAAATGTGAGATGGGGTAAAATCGCTTTAGATATTGTGGCTTGGTGTTGTAACCTCCTCCCGTTCATTATAGGAGAGAAGTCAGGTTAATCAAAGCACTATTAAGCTCATCAGTGCTTCGCTCTAATGGATGACAGCCCCTGGTTGAAAGGATAGGAAGCGGCACAACATTAATTTACATGAGGTGCCGTGTGTAATGTGCACAGTAATTGTAGCTTTTGATGCACCGAACAGCCAGGAGAGCTTCCTTTTTTTTTTTTTAATAAGCTGCGTGTGAGGCTTCATCTCAGCTGTATGCAATCGGTGCATGGAATTCACAAGCCCACACTTGACAAATATTAGCGGCATCCCCTGATCTAAACTCACCAACCATTAAATGGTAAATACTTTTAAATAAAGCATAAGAGCAGCCTATTTTGTTATTGCATACTTTAACAGCAGGAACATCTACACGCTTAATCGATTACATGGTGTTTCCCCTTTTCTTTAGCTGAATAGCTTTTAGAAAATGGATATCCAACAGCAACATTAATTACAGGTGTATCCTAAATCAAGACTTGTTCTTTAAGGTAGAAACACCAACCTGGCTCTCACAAAGTACTATACTCCCATGTATTAATATAATAAACTAGTCTGAGTTTATTAATAACATAATGGCAAAGAAAATAAGACCAGCAAGTACATTAAGCAAGTATGAACCATATTTTGGTTTACCTTCTGCCATTGTCGTTTATCTACAATCTGATCCAAGTTTAAGACCACCACTTTTTAAAGGAGAAGTCAACCTTAAACATTTCTTGACAATAAGATGTTATATGTGACCTCACTAGTCTAAACTTGACATTCTGATTAATATCACTTTTGCGGAATATGATCTATGCAGCAAAATCCAGCCATTTTTTATCCATCTCGGGGGGCGTTCCATTTCGCCACTTGCTGTCGACTGAAGAAAATGAAAATGACCAATCACAGCTCACCTGTTTTTTTTTTAAGCTGAGCTGTGATTGGTTGTTACCGGAGACATGAGCATCTATGACGTCATTTTCACTGGAAAAGAAGTGGCAAAATGGCCGCTTTCTGATATTGATCAAATCTGCTGGATTTTGCTGCTTAACTCATATTCCACTAACAAAATATTAACCCGAATACTGTATTTAGACTAGTGGGGCTGCATAGAACATATTGTCAAGAAAATTTGAGGGGCTTGGCTTCCCCTTTAAGATCAGTTCCTAGACAAATGATCCAGTGAGAAACTTAACAAAGAAACAGTATTTTAACGGGCTTTAATGGACAAATTGTACCCATTGATCTCTTTCTACTCTTGCCACACACACCTGCTAAAGTCTCGCTTATCCTCTTGTGAAGTCCACATGCAACAACGTTCCTTGGCAGTTGCCTTCACGCTTCGCCTCATCTGGGATGTTTTGGCACCTGCTAGAATCTGGTGAGCATTGTAGTGTGTACGCCGGTTTTGTGCAGTGTCATCTGGCACCATGTGGGGAAGAGATTAACAATTTTCCCCCCCGCCAAAAAAGAAAAATCCCATTTCTGTCCACTCCTCGCTTCCTAAGCGTTGATCACCAATCGTAACAATTCAAACTAAAACAGTCACAAGATTGTGAGAGCATATGAGCACGGTTTAGAAGTAATGATAATAATAATAATAATAGATTTTATTTGTAACACACTTTACATTTATAAAATAAAATCTCAAAGTGCAGAGCACAAGGCAGCAATAAAAGCAATAAAAGCACACAGTAAAAATTTTAAAAGGAAGGTTTTGAGTCCTTTTTTAAAAGAAGTGTAATGTACGACTCTTGTGCAAACACCGGCTTTATTTCCATGGAGATGTCCCTCAAATTCACATTTTGGTATTCATTGTGCATCTGTGCTATTGTGTAAAATAAGCAAAGCATTCAGATAATTAAAAAAAAAATCATCTTGAATTGATTGGGGGGGGGGGAAAGCTTTATTTTAATCTCCACGGTTACCGGCAGAGACACTCTGTTCTCGTCTTCGCATGAGAATAAATCAACACTGTTATTCTTTCCCACAGGCTGAAACAGAACCTCCTCTTTCCGGCACTGTCCACTTTCCTCCTTCATGTTGTTGTGCTGCTTTTGACATCACAATGGAGCCAATACCTTTAGAAAATGTCTGGATGAGGCATGAGTGATAATACAGTGCACTTCAATGGCAACTACCTTACATTGTAAGTATTTATAGGCTACATGAAGTAGCTATGCGCAAGCTTTTGAGACCTTACATCTGCGTAGAAAATAAAAACAAAACAGACTCTCCTCATACACAGCGAGACTTAGTACATAAGGGTGTGTGAACAGTAGGTAATTGGCAGTTTGTCTTTCATAAGCAAGGGTTTGTTTTTATGTCAATTAACAAAACAAGGGTTCAGCCGAATGAGGCTAATGAGGACGCACAGCATTTAACTCTGCTGGTTAAAAGACGTTCAGTTGCTCACAAAAAAGCACACGCGTGAGATGATGCTGTGGCATTTGCTGACAACATATAGCTGCGGTGTATCTGAAGACCACCCGTACTTTACAAATTTACATCTCTACCTACTTAAGTAGCCTTGTGTTCTATTGGTCCAAATGTGTTCTTTATTACACTCCCTCATGCACAACTGACAATGTGGTGACAGAGGGCTCTATTTTAATAGACAGCCGCACATGTGCTCGGCATAAAAACAGGTGCATCTTCAGGTTTAGTTTAACGTCTTTGTGAATCTGGTACGTCTCGGTAGGCGGTCAGACAGAGAGGGGTTTTCTATTACACCCCCCCCAGCGCACCTGCCAATTTGGTGACAAAATTTAGACTACACTTTAGCTCAGACGTGGTCTAAGTTGTGGCGCTGTTGTGAATTTGATTTTGGGGTTAACTTAGCTCAACTTTATTTATTTATTTATTATTTATTTATAAAGCACTTTAAAACAACCATGGTGAAATAAAAAGTGATGTACAACTGTACATGGAGTAAAAAAAATAATAATTTGGAAAAATAATTTTGGGTGATACATATTATTTATATATGATGTGTATTGCTGCTGGTGACGCTGTGAATTTCTCTACTGTGGGATAAAATAAAGGTGTATCTTATTTGATCTTATCTTAAATTCAAGTCATACCAGAATATGGTTTATAGACGAGATATGGATCGTGCGGTGGGTTACCTTTGCTATTCCATCCCTACTACCTACCCAACTACCAAATTGACCACCTGCCAACCGACCGACTTCTGAGTCAGAAAACTTTGCCACAAAATGAATATATTTCAAAAATCATCCTTAAAACTCATTTAGAAACATTCCACCTGCCAACATGATTACTCAAATAATCAATCAACCGGAGTCACTATAACTGATAATAAGTGTAATCAAAGTGTTTTTTTTGTGGCTGATGATGAGTACGCTTCATTTTCATTATCATCATCATCAGCATCATCGTGTGGTCGTCTTTTCCTAATCTACCCCATAGTGATACATTCTGAAGATTTAACCCACTCAAAAAGCATTCCGACAACAATCTGTGCCTGCTTGTTGCACTTTTCCCTGCGTGCAGTGTCAACGTTCCGTTCCGTTGGCTTCATTCACTCCCCAGCGTGAGCTGGGAACACCTTTTGTCGCCTAACAAAAAAAAATAATTATTTTAAATTATGCCCAGTTGAAATTCTCTTCAGGTCAGACTCTTGAGCGGTTCCTACTCTTCTTTATTGGCTTGGGGAGCACTGTTGTCATTTGCATGTTGCCCTTTAACCATAGATTATAGGTTAAGCGCAAAGGATAATGGCCTTTTTCATCTGTAGGGAACAACAGCAAATAGAGAGGCTGAATGTGCGGTGAAAGGTGGATGTCGTGAACATACAGTGGAACCTCTAAAGTTGACCATTGTTTGTTTCTGGGAAGATTCACACTGCAATTGTACAACCTTAAAGGCATACAAATGTCACTCCTGGCTGTATATTTTAAATAAAGCTAAATAACTCTCTGAAATGAGCACTTTGATCAAGTTAGCGGGTAGAGGACCTTTTTTTGATGGTAAATAGTCAATGATTTTTCATTTAATCATCGCATATTGTCACAATTATTGAGCTTTTTTTTTTTTTTCTTCTTTACCTTCTTGCATGAAATCCTTCAGGGCGGACCAGAGACTGAAGCGCGCCGTGTTTGATAGCAGGTGTTCCAGTTTGGAGTCAGTCACGGTGGTTTGTTTTTCGACTCTGTTAGGTTGCTGTTCCTGTGTTTTGCATGGCTGCACCCTAAGCCCCACAGTTCCACTTATCTATTCTGCTGCTGCACAGTAAACATACACACGCACGCACACCCCCCCCCCCCCCACACACACACACACACACACACACACACACACACACACACACACACACACACACACACACAAAACAAAGTCGTCCAATTTATTAACACCACCGGCTGTTTCAACGACTAAAACTGGTTGCTATTGGAAACTCTGCAGTGTACATCAGACACAAAGGAACCGGAATATTTAATCAGATATTTTATGGTAGATGTAATTAGTTGGAAAATAACACTTTTTTTTTTTTTAAAACAACAACAACTTATTTATTCTATTGAACTAATCAGTAGGTTGAAATTATCGTAACATATTGAGGTGAAGTTTTGCCAAAAAACTATTCGGTTTGAAACTAAGGCGTAGTTGGATGCTATCGGTTTTGTGACAATAGTTGACTTTCAAGTTGTTCTAATTGCAAAGCAAAATACATTGTTCCCTATTTCGCTTATTAATTTTACAGTAAACAAAACTTACTTTCAAACAGTGTGTTAATAAGTTATGTGTGCTTTATGAATTTTAAATGTGTTTATAGTAGGGATGTCCTGACCACATCTGATTTCTTCCTTAGGTCTTAATGCGGCTGGACATAGTGGGTGAATTCTCAAATGTAGTTAGGTGGGCATAAGTTTGCTTGTCACTAAATAATTCACATTTGTTTGACTTCTTGCGTCATATTTCTAACATTCGACCTCGGACAATGACGCTCAGCGAACGTTCTGACCATAATATTCACTCCTGTGGTTTGTGTGGCTTTCCAGATTTACCGGTAGTATCATTCAGCTAGCCCTGACTGTCGGCCGTGTAAGCAAAATGTTTCCACTTGTCTCTCTCTGCCCCTTTTTCCTTTAAGGGGAAGTCAACCCCAATTAATTTTTTGGGACGATTTTGTTCTATGCAGCTCCACTAGTCTAAATATGGTATTCTGGTTAATATTGTGTTAGTGGAATATGAGTTGAAATCCAGCCGACCAATCACAGCACATCTGTTTTCTGTAGCTGTGCTGTGATTGGTTGTTACCTGAGCTCTGAGCAACATTGATGTCATCTTCAGTCAATAGCAAGTGTCAAAATGGCTGCACCCTGAGATGGATAAAAACAGCTGGATTTTGCTTCACGACGCATATTCCATAAATGTAATATTAATCAGAATGTTATGTTTAACTAGTGAGGTAACATATAACATTATTGTCAAGAAATGTTTGGTTGACTTCTACTTAAATCATCTGCCGACAAGCACTAAAGCTTGTGGCCATCTGGAACACAAGCTTTGTGGACAAAGGTGCCTCTCACCACAGAGAATTCTGCATGAAACCAGCCAGGTCTGTGAAAAAAATTATTGGAACAACTTTAAGGTGAGATCAAATGACATGTTTCGTTCCAAAAGAACAAATCTTTTCAGTGAATGTGATTGAACGGATCAATTCCTGCAGTGATTCGTTCTTTTCTTAGTTCATTTGAGCTCAGCCACGCTCATGCTGTCAGTCTCGAAATGACCAAGCAGCAGCCAGCGTCAGAGTTTACTGAACATACATAAACGATTCGGTGAACAAATCTTTTGAACGGTTCTTTTTGATGAACTGATTTTAATGATTCAGTTCACTTCAAAGAACTGTCATGCCCATCACTAATGTAAAGGGTGGTTTACTGGTGGTTAGGGGTGTGAATTGCCAAGTACCTGGCGATTCGATCCGTATCACGATTCATAGGTCATGATTCGATTCAATACCGATTAATCCCGATACGAATCTTTAAGTCAATTTTTGCGATTATTTTCTCTCTCTCAAATTTAGAAAATACTCATCGATCAACTTGTACTTCTACACGGTAAGATTTGTATGAAAATGCATTTATTTATCTAAAATTTCAGGCTTAATAATAGGTTGCAATCTGCTCATGTTTGAACAGCATTGAAATGAACATTCTTCCATGCTTAAAGTGTGAACCCTAACCCTGAGTAAGACGTTTTGTTGATTATTTCCATCAACAATTGCTGTTTAAACATCGATTCGGCCGCATATTGAATCGATACGGGAATTGCGTACTGTCACATTGCGATATATTGCAGAATCGATTTTTTTAACAATCCATCTGGGGGTATATAGTACATTGGCATCGTGGGAAATAGGTCAACATTTAGAAGACCAGTGGTCACAGTTTTTCACAGTTGCAGCGCATTAGTAGTTGTGTGATGGTCAGCCGCCAGGTGCGTGAGTGTGACCGACAAAAGTAATTTGTTTAGTGTGCCATTTTCGTCTAATTAAGCCCCGTCGCTCGGTGTGCGGCAGGCCTTAGACACCCCCGGTGCCTTCAAAGCCGACACTAAATAAATATGAAGTGATGTGACATCATGGTCATTTGAACATTGACATTCTCCCAAAAGCGCAGGTCAATCAATGATTCACCGCTTTAGTTGGCGAACAGGCCATTTGTGTGCTCTCTCTCTGGGTGTCATTTATCAGCTTGTGTGTTCAAACCCAGCACTGCACACACATCCCAGCCTGGGATGTGGGAACAGTTGATGATGGATTAACAGGTGAGAACACTGAGCTTTGTCTAAAGCCAGGAGATGTGATTGTATTACGCTTGCCAGTCTGTCCAAATGTCCAGATCTTTTTTTTCTCCATTGGATGTACTGGATTGAATGATTGCTATCAAGATATCTGGCATGAATGTCGAAATATGAAATGTCGTCCATATCACCCAGCCCTAGTTTCAAGTGTTGAGTATGAAGTTCTGTCTCCATGAGTGAAAAAAAATGTGTTCCGTTTCTTTACCGGTTCTCACTTTTTTTCTTCACACCATGGGTTTTTCTTCTGCAAGTGGAAGCCACTCATCTCATTCAACCTCTTAACGTCACCAGTGGTTGTCAAGGTAACAAAAGCCTTACTTAGTAGTAGTACTGGACCAATCCCTCTAAACAAGATTGGGCAGACTTTGATAATAAAAGTAAAAAAAAAAGGGTAAAGTAATTCTTGATTGTTGGATTAATTTGATAAAAGCATGTCATGAGAATGTTACTGAGACACTTTTAACGCATAATGTGTCTCCTTTAAATGCTGACTACAGAAGATGATGTACAGAAGCAAACCTTTTCCCTACACACATTAGAGCCAAAGACGAGCTATATCAAACAATTTCTATGCATGGGGGAATTCTGAGGAACCTCTTAAGTGGAATTCTCTTCAACTTGTACTATTTTGAATTTGACTTCCATTGTGAGTGTTATTCGCCCTTGATTGCTACGTGGCTAATATCTGACTCATTTGTTCCTTCTTTTGAGATTTTTCCGTAAATGCCTCACTTTCATTTTGTTATTTCTTTCCTAAGACCTTTTGAAGTATTTTACTTGTTCGTTCCTGTGATCAGTGCCTCTTGTTGTCTTTCACGTGTTTCGATTGAGCCCGCATAAAATGATCAATGTCCTTACTCACTCGCTTCAAGTGCAGTCACTCTCCGTCCGTATGCAGGCGCTGGCTGCTCGATAACAATTATCCCACTTCATTTATATGCAATGACGGAATGACTCTGGCACAATTTGGATCGGTTGGATGCAGATGTCCTTGCATTAGTTTGATTATATGATTAAAAAGTTTAGGGGAGGGGCAGCTCATTAAGTACACATTATACACACCCTTGTCCAAAAGCCTTTTTTTTTTTAATACAAATGACACCAAGACAAATGACACAAATAAAAACTAAATCTTTTTGGTATAGGAAGTAAAAATAAAGGCTTCCATTGATGCCCGAGTGACACAAACAAACAAACTGTATGTCAACATTCTGTGACCTCATTTCAAACCCTTATGACTTTAACGAAGCTATATATATTTTTTGTCACCTCTGAGGAAATGGAAAAAGGGCCAATAAACAATTAAGCTAGTGGTGGCCTAAATGTTTTTCAGTCATGTGAAGAAAGGAATTCAATTCCAACGACTTAATTCAGAGAACAAAGCAGAAGGCAATGACTTCCTAAGTCTCCAAACAAGAACAAGGGCTGGATAGGAAAGGGAAGTCCAAGGACAGAACACAACACACACAAACAGAAGCAGACACATTAGTCTAATACTAAATAGCCAGGAAGCAATTTATATTCAAAAGCCCTTAGCTTAAATAACAGTCCAAACAGTACTGTGAGTTCTAGCCTTTCTAAAGCCCCCCCCCCCCAAAAAAAAAACATGCTGGGAAGCAGTCCAACAGAGGTCTTGAGCGATGGCGACAGAGGGGACATACTGAATGGAGGGGGTCCGTCTGCCAAGGCGACACAGAGGACGACATCAATCCTCATCTGTTTGCGTTAGTGCTCCCTTCGGCCTGAATGGACGTGAGCGTCGCTTTGCCACATCACACAGCCGCTGATGAGGCAAGCGCTGCCAAGATGGCAGCCACACACATGTCTCTATTAAAGCACTCTCAGGGCTTAGTAGATAACCAGTCAGCCCCAGTTAACCCCTTCGCTAATATTGGACACACTGAGCATTTCAATCATTTTCATTTACGGCGTACCCCCATTTTACCGCGGTTTATCGTTCGCGACCCGCTACAAACCTTCACCGTGGCTATATCAATTTAAACTTTTATGTCTTATAGTGCAACTGCAATTATGACAGCCAGTTTGCCTGCACTGCTCACTCAATGCTATTGTGCTTGTGAAAGGTAATTCAAAACATTGTAAATATAACTAAAATGTCATTAATGTTTTTATCCATGTGACTGTTGTTTAGTTTCATTGGATTGTTAACGCGAACAGTGTTTACGATAACCCTAACCCAAGTCTCCCATGGCTCCACTCAAGGTCATTCATGCTCATTGTCTTGCTCAAGTGGCGCTCGTATTGGGTTTATGTATATTAGCATCATTACAATTGTTATCCCTCTTTGTTGTTTCAATGTCATGGACACTAAAAAGAAATGTATTCAGACCCGTAAACGCACACGCATTGTTGCACACGAGCGCCAGTGTACGCCGGCACACACTTTAGCAAGAGCCATGATTTTCGATTTCCGAAGTGTCAGAGTTAATTTTTCATAAAGACAGGCCTTGAAAGTAAAGTAGGATCTTCCGTCTTTTTTTCCCTCCACTCTCCTAGAAACACTTGGCACTCATTTTCCCCTCCAGCACTCATCTTGATACAGTCCAGTGCACTAAAAGATCGTTTTTTGCAGGTTTGTACATTAGAGCTCTACTAACTAAAAAGTCGATTATTCAGCACCTAACTGTCATTTTTTTAATATAAACTACAAAAAGATGCAACTAGAGATGAAAGAGTGTACAAATATCACATCGCTATTATCATGACCAAAATAATCACAATTATTGGTATATGGCAATATGGCGAAGATAACACAGACCTGTTCTGAAAACCAGAGGTGGGGACGCCGTCAACATTGACGGAAGGTCAATCCGTCAATGACGGACGCCCATTTTGTTGACCAATCACGATTAAAAAATTGGCGGACTAAGCATTGACAGAAGTAGGTTTTCACCCGTCAATATAATCGCCAGTAACCGGGCCGGCGCAACATTAATGATGGTGGGGCTCTATTAATTATAATCATGTTAATTAGAGGCTTTGACGTTAATTATTTTCATTTTAATCAAGGAATATTTTATTTTTATTTTGATCAATGAATACATAAACAATACAACTAAAAATGCATTTTTCCATCAGGCTACAGTACTGCAGTAAATGTTTACTGTAAAACTGACTCATAAAACAAAAGATAATGACTCATTGTGTATTTTCAAATGTTCAACAAAACCATATAATTCAACTAACAATGTCTACTATTTTAATTCATATATAGTAAGATTACAAGCTAACCGAAATTAGCATAGATGTTGCGGTATTTATTACAAACGTCAAACAACTGCTACTTTGACATAAACGGAGCAACAACACATATAAACCGAGTATGCAACAGTAATCACACTCAATCATATACTATATAGTGCACAGGTGTGCCTTACACTGCCCACAATATACGTTTTTATAGTGGGCAGTCTAAGGCACACCTGTGCACTAATTATGGCGTCTAATCAGCATCTTGATATGGCCCACCTGTGAGGTGGGATGGATTACCTCGGCAAAGGAGAAGTGCTCACTATCACAGATTTAGACTGGTTTGTGAATAAAATTTGAAAGAAATGATATTGTGTATGTGGAAGAAGTTTTAGATCTTTGAGTTCATCAAAAAATGGGAGCAAAAAAATAAAATAAAATCACCTGCCATATAGCTTAAGTGCAAACGATGAACCTTGGTATAAAAAGGGGAACACTGCGCTTTTGCTGTAAATCTCTTTATAATTAGAGCTGCAAGCACATTTAGGGTGTTAAACACATTTTGGCTGTCAATGCTCAATGCATTATTGGTGTTTTCTACACAAACAGTTAATTTGGTTTCATCAACATATAAACAACATTGTGACTCCATCTGTAATGATATAATGATGAGCTTTACAGACATCAATGCAATTAAGATAGACACTATTATAACGGTGTCAAAATGACAGCCAGATGTCAGAGGGCTCGGGAACATATTGCTGCATCCTGTCACAAGGCGCCGGAGGTAATTAGGGTACCAATATTGCATTCCACATCATTACTTCTCTCAGTGACACATGTGCAACAAATTCTCACATACTTACGCCGGGGTTGAGGTTTTACGTCCTAAGCTCTTAGCTTCTGGACGCCAGCATCTACGAGAGCAAATCTCCCGAGCCTTGTGTGATTCTTTGCTGGATTTTATTTGCGCTTGTAAACTGACTGCTGGATGTCTTTTTACTGCTCAAGTGGCCCAGAATGTCCCAAAATCGGACTTTAAACACCACTGTGAGGAATAAAGAAAGACAAATCTTGAACACATGAGGATTCCCTCTGATAGTGTAAAGTCCCAAATTTGAATCCTCGGTTGAAATGTACTTGAAATGCCATTAATCCGTTCCATTACACTAAAAGCACCCCCTGTTCTTTTAGCTATGTGTTAAAACACACACAAACACACGCACGCACACACACGCACACACACAACCCCACACCCTTACACAAAATGGTGTCAAAGCACTTCTTTTATATTCATCAAGGCTTGAGCCTGTTTAACAGAAGCCCCTCCTGTCACTTCAACATAGTTCTTTGACACTGACATTGCCCAACAAGGCACCAAAGCACTACTTTTTTTATTAGATAGGGCTTTGGCACCATCTTGTGGCACCTTGGGGCGTTTCTAAAAGGGCACATAAAGTAGTCATGTTTGTAAGCGAATAACAGAACATGGGAAAATCAGTGAAAAGGTGAAATTACAAGTAACATTACAACATACTGACTGTTTGTTTAAACAACTGAATTAAAAACGGATTGGTCAAATTAACAACAACAAAAAGGTTAAATCTGAGCAATCTAGCTGGTAGGTATGTGCCCGACAGATCCTTTGGTTAAAACAACCACGCTAGAATGGTAGGTGTTTTCAACCATGATTGAGCCAACCGATACAAATTGGTCATACTGACCAAGATATTGGTTAATCTGTGTTAGAGGCTGACAAAAAGAGTACCACTGATTGTCACACCCACCTAAGTGTGGCGAAATTTGTTCTCCGTATTTGACCCATCCTCTGAGGGAGCGGTGAGCAGCCGCAGGGGCCGCGCTCAGTAATCATTTGGTGATCTAAACCCCCAATTCCAACCCATAATGCTGAGTGTCAAGCAGGGAGGAAAATGGGTCCCTTCTTTTTTGATAGTCTTTGGTATGACCCGGCCAGGGATTGAACCCACAACCTCCCAGTCTCAGGGTAGACACCCTACCACTAGCCCACTGAGCTAGTCACGCCTCGTGATCTATCTAGACACACATTTCCATTTTATTTACATCATAATTTATTGTAATCATTTATAATAATTAATAATAAATAAATACATTTAGAATACAATAAATTGATACGACAAATATATTTCTGAGTGATCTATCTAGACTTACTTTTCATTAGTTGTTTGGCTAACCAATAAAATTGGTATGCCCATAACCACCCGGAATGGTCAATGTCTGACCAATCTATTGGTTAATCAAGCCAATATAAGCTTAACCTACTAGATTGGTAGTTTTTTGTTTTTTTTTAACCAATCAATTTTTAGAGTGTAGCTAGCTAATAGAGAAAAGTAGTAGTTTTTGTCGTAGGCCACATCGTAATTACGTTTTCCCTTGTAGAGCCATAATGACTGTGAACCCATATACTGGGTTCACAGTCACATACCCAACTGTATGATCAACTGATCATACCCAACTGTATGATCGTGTCATATACTGCACACACAACAAACATTATGGATAAATAATTCTGAAATCACCCCCAAATAAAAAAATAATAATTCACAGTTTATTTAAAAAGGAGATTTTAAACAAAATACTTGAAACATGATTTCGTTTCACGGGCCCCCTTCGATGTGGTGGGCCAAAACTGGCCCCCGGGCCTCAAGTTTGACACCACTGCCGTTATTGGTATTGTTGCGAAGTTGTGACATATATGCCAGTATGCGTCTTTGCACTTTTGAGCTGTTTTTAATGTAAATATTGTAAGATTAATTTGAATTCAAATTTAGGTGTTGGGACATTAATTCGGGACTACCTATAAATATATGCACAGTTTTGGCAAGGGGGGGACTTCGCCAATCTTTGCAAGTCACAAAATCGGGAGTGTTCGCTGTATACACTATGGCATTGAGTGCCTTTTTGTGCTTGCTAGCTCTCCCAATGCGCACCAGCTCACATTTGCCATTCTCTGTGTGCAGCCCTTGTTATCGTATTCCTATGCAGGCAATTAGCATTTGATGCGCACACACACACAGACCAAAGCATGCGTGCGACAGCATGGTGTAGATCAAGTGGTTTGCTCAGCAGTGACTCCCTCTTCTTTTTACTTGTGTCTCTCCCAAACCTGAGACCCAAGATGGAAACACTTGGGTAATGTTTTTGTGATAAAGCAATGCTAGACAGAAAGTGTGTTTTGCTCATTTGTATGGACGCGGGATGCTTCTTGACATCTGTCAGTGCCAATATGATGGACGCGAGCGGGTCCAGGCTGCGGAAGCTTCCCCAGGAAAGTCAACTGCAGCCTCCTGAAAGGATGCCGTGTCACTGACAATCATCAGTCAACATTACCTCAAATAAGATGGATAGCTAGATTAGCTGTCTGGTGGTGGTCTCCCGCAAAGCCTATGATAGATTAAATGTAAGTAAACTTGTAAAAGAGATAAGAATGCCTGATTTCATCTGATCTTGGAAGCTATGCAGGTTCCAGGTGTAGTTGGTTGGATGGGAGACCAATCGGGAATTCCAGGAATTACCTAGCCTAGTCTGGATGGGAATCAGTCTATGAAACAATGCTACGAATGGTTTTCTATTGGCATTATGACACTTAGCACACCGGTGTGTGTTTGCATGGGGAATTAGCACCACCATTGTGGAGACATTATACACGGTCTTCAAGTATTTGGCTAATAAACCAAGTGAGCTTATCAATGTCAAGGAAGTGTAACGTCTTGATTCTTGAAGATCTATGTATTTAGGGGAGGAGCTAAGGTTAGCTCATTGTTGGTAGAAAGTGAGAGTGTGTCATGGCCGCCACGTGTATGGTTTTGCTTTACCAAATGGTTGATTAAAAACACAAGCTAACCAGCGACGGAAGTCGTTCTTGCTTCGTAACTGACGATAGAAAGTAGTGATCGATTCAAATGGATTGACATTACATCAAAGTAAGAGTAGGCTAATGTTAGTGGTACTCAATCCATGAATGTCTTATATGAAAATGATATTTTATGCACCATCACAAGCATTCCTCAAGTATTTTGGAACCTCTTCTGTCTCTAAGGACGGCAGAAGTCGGACACCATTTAAGCTAGGGCTAACGCTCTGTGGTGTTAATGCAAGGCTGACCGGTCAAGTCGGGGTCAGTGGCAAAATGCCCGGTGTTGTTGGCCACATTCATCCTGTGGTTCAAGAGTTCATGCTTGGTGGTGTTTATCCTATGCTATAATATCAATAAAGCACATTAGAAAGGTCTGCATTTTGTTGACGTTGCCACAATACAATCAATAAAAGACTTAAAGAGATACGATCAGCTAATAACATTATTAGCATGTCTATTTAAAATCTTGTGGCGTGTGTCAGCAATGAGGCCAGATGGTTGGCCTGTGATCCTATTATGTCTTTACTTCTCACGGTAGGAAAGGTGTTACCTTCTCACAGGCTGTACCGTGACACTAAAGATGGACACCTTAGCTTATTCTGCTCATTGACGACCCGCTCATCCATTCAGACTGAAGCACTGTACGGTACGTGTCGCAATTGTTGGTGTAGACCTATGATGTGCGAAAGATGGCATGCTTCACTTTTGCTAAGACGACTTGAGATTTAAGATCTGTTGTAATTGTGGTTTTAAGCAACCACAGAGGGAAGAATAAAAGGCAACTGTAATCAAATCGCAGGAAATTACTTTCTGCTTTTGCCTCATGCTCGCAATTTTCCAAACAGAACGTTCCAGACAATAAATACAATAATCCAAGCCTCTCGTTGTGATCTCCACACTAATGCCGAGTAAGCAAGTGAGCTTCCTGGCATCATTGATCGTGACCCACTCACAAACTCCTCAAGTGAACTTGATTGCCAGCTGCGCTCTACTCCATCCGCATATGAATGAACAGGAACTGCTATGTTTTACGGCGCCACTGAAAGGCAATACGTGCATTTAGTGTCATGCTTAAAATCACATATAAAGATCCGTTCGCTAGTTACGGCATGACAGGTGCAGACGGTTGGGGGCCTTCACTGAGCAAATGTTCAATGTGTGTGATGGCACTTCACCTAAGGAAGTGGCACTTAACTCTTTTTAAGGGAGATGAAACCATACAAATCAGGTGCGATGGGTCATTGATATGGGGTACTATAACTAAGACCTTTGCTATTGATAGGCAACGTGCTCACTCTAGGCACACTTTGACTTTAATGGGAGACAAAAAATATACCGTACTGTGATGTGTCTTGCATGTCCCACATACTATAGCAATAATCAAATGGGCAAAAACGCTGAAACACTGTATTATATTTATCAGGACTGTAAGTGGTGCTGTGACACTGCCACTGGACGCCACCAAAGCACAGGATAAGAAGCCCGTCTGATGTGAAAAAGAAGTAAAGTCAGAAGTTTGTCATACTGTATGTCTAAATATGTTGAATTTAGGGGGACATCGGATGAGCAAATGAATGCTCCATTTTCTAATTATTCTGAATTCTGAATAAGTCAAGGTCAAAATAAAGTTTTTGGCTTGGGATTGACATTTCAAGAAAGCGTGCATGGCGAAACTGGGTCCTTGATCCTGGTGCCCTTTTCGCAACCCTAATAGGATCCTGATTGTGGCCTGGGAATAAATTTCCCACTTGAAGTAAATGGAACAGTGAGGAAAATTCATTTTCACAGTGGACTGAACATTTGGGTTTGACTTCAAAAGTTTATTCTGAGGCAAGATATTAATAGCTACAGTACACTTTTATTTACACACGTCTACAGCCAAAGTGAAGGGAATTGATCTCGCTGTTAGGATATCTTTTTGGGGGGGGAGTGTAAGTTCAAGATCAATAACAGAATAAAAAATTCCCGTAGGATTACTAAAACAAATGTTATTAAAAAAATGCTGTTTGATTCCATTATATCGGACAAAACTTGGCCAGTTTTCAGAAAAGTGTTGATTGATTTGTTTGTTTTTAACTGTTTTTGTATTTTCACTTGTTCTGACATTGATTACCATGTTCAAAATACAAACCTCACAATCAAATGAGTGACATTAATAAGATATGTTGTTTTAGATGGCTAAATGTGCAAAACAATATTAGATTTCAACACAGACGTAGCTAAAGTAGCTGTGGGGGTAAGGGAAGGGTAATTGTTGTCTCAAAGTGTTGACATTACTGAGGGAGAAATGAGCGGAGATGCCTGGCTGACTTATTACTAATGTCTCTGTACAAGGCACCTATGGGAACCGCTGTGCGTGTTGGTTCAGCTTGACTAGCATTCATTTCCTATTGGAGTGAGTGATAGGACCATGTTTTCAATGGGAGGCCATTTGGGTCTGGCTGCAAGAATCTTAGAATGACAATTTCACAACCTATTAGGACTCCAGTTCAATGGGTTCAGAGTTTATATTGTGTGTTAAAAAGGTGTTATTAGGCCCAAGGACCAGTGCCAAGGCACTCTTGAAATCATTGTGTTTTGTTATGATTGTATTTTGGGGTGGATCATGGAGTCATTGTGTTGTTATGATCCTGTATTTGTCCCTTGTTAAGTTGTGAAGATGTTGTCAGTTGCTATGCAGTTGCTATGTCCTTTATGAAGATTATGTTGCTGTCAGTTACTATGGCCGTGTATTAGTCACTCTTATTTTGTCAGGTCACTCTTATTTTGTAGTTGCTATGGCCATTATGATGATTGTGTTGTCAGTTGATATGCAGTTACTATAATCACTCTTATTTTGTAGTTGATATGCAGTTGCTATGTCCCTTATGATGATGATCTTCTCAGTTGCTATGCAGTTGTTATGGTCCTGTATTAGTCACTCTTTTTTTGTCTAGTCACTCAAATTGTTGTTTATATGCAGTTGCTATGTCCCTTATGATGATGATGTTGTCAGTTGCTATGTAGTTGTTATGGTCCTGTATTGGTCACTCTTTTTTGTCTAGTCACTCTAATTGTAGTTGATATGCAGTTGCTATGTCCCTTATGATGATGATCTTGTCAGTTGCTATGTAGTTGTTATGGTCCTGTATTAGTCACTCTTTTTGTCTAGTCACTCTAATTGTAGTTGATATGCAGTTGCTATGTCCCTTATGATGATGATGATGATGATGATGATGATGTTGTCAGTTGCTATGCAGTTGTTATGGTCCTGTATTAGTCACTCTTATTTTGTCTAGTCACTCTTATTTTGTAGTTGCTATGTGGTTGCTATGGCCCTGTATTAATCACTCTTATTTTGTAGTTGATATGCAGTTGCTCTGTTACTTATGATGATGATCTTGTCAGTTGCTATGCAGTTGTTATGGTCCTGTATTAGTCACTCTTTTTTGTCTAGTCACTCTAATTGTAGTTGATATGCAGTTGCTATGGTCCTGTATTAGTCACTCTTATTTTGTCCAGTCACTCTTATTTTGTAGTTGATATCCAGTATATGTCCTTTATTATGATGATATTGTCAGTTGCACATTTACTATGGTCCCATATTAGTCAGTCTTACTTGGCCCTTATTTTGTCATATAGAATTGTGCCTTGCCCTAGCGGGTGTTACCGAGTGACACTTTTGTCAGTACAACAAGGTTTCCTCTTAATATGTTGACGTTTCTTATCCTGACTCTTCCATGCCAAGCTTTCTTCCATGCAAGCTTTTCTTCCTTATGTTCGAGGTTGCTACCAGCGTCACTCAAGATACTCAGTCAAGGTTTCTCCGTCAAGTGTTTTCTTCAACACCATCTGAATCCAGCCCTGCTCTCAGTTCTTACTTGACATTTTGTATATAAAGAGTGTGCTGTGTCTTGTCTGCAGTGGGTCCTAACTCTGCATCTCACGTGACAGCGTTTATTATTATTCCAGCAAATGAATATAAGCCCTTTTTGGACCTCAACATAGACAAAAAAGTGCGTGCATTCTGTTGAAAAGCTATTGTAGCCTATGTATTTTTGTGATAGCCTACCCAATGCAATCCAGCAAAAATTTACTCGATAGTGCTCCCTGGAATTTTTATTATTTTTAAATTAGCCCCTGACACCTGTTTGACAGATCAACACAAAATTGTGTGGGCATATCTGTGTGCTCAGGATGCATGAAAAAGTCGAAAAATTTAACGGAAGTCTGCCATTTTGGTTTGAAGCAGTCCTTTTGGGTAAATTCCAAGTCTTGCCCAAATGAGTTTTGATGGTGTCCCAGACAGCCACACATAAATGTGTTATTTTTTCTTCAGCATTTAATGTGAAATCAAAGTTTGATAATCATTTTGAGGATTTACCATTATATGGACGAATGCACACATGTTACGATGGCTACACTTAGAAATAGGGTTACAGTAGTTGTCCATTCTATAATAATAATAATGCATCAGATTTATATTGTGCTTTTCTAGACACTCAAACATTCACACTGTGGTGGCAGTAAGCTACTTAAGTAGCGACAGCTGCCCTGGGGCAGGCTGACGGAAGCGTGGCTGCCATTGTGCGCCTTCGACCACTGCACAACATTCGCACCTTCCATACACCAGTGTGAGTAGCACTGGAGGCAATGTGGGTGAAATGCCTTGCCCAAGGGCACATGACTTGGGGAGAGCGTGGAGCCGAACAGCCGACCTTCTGGTTACTGAATGATCGTCTCTACACCCTGAGCCACGGTCACCACTATCATCAAGGTCATATCAACAACCTTGTGTGTCATTGGGCTTCCGATTACAAGTCAAAATAAGTTAACGGTTTCTGTGTTAAAAGTCAAAGAATGCTTTTCACCTTCGTTACTATTTTACTGGTTGGCATACTATTACTGATTGCCTCATAAAGGTGTAGATGGCAAAAAAGCCCAATAAAGATTAAGCCCGAGTGAGTGGGTGTCTTGTCTTGTCTCATTCGTCGTTCTCCTTCAGATTTTTGTATCGGCTTTGGCTTTAGGGAATATATTTGGAAGTTTAGTTGAGCAAGTTTTTACTTGTGTATTAACTTCGCTCGTGAAAGATTCGATTTTTGTGTCGTCTGCATGCGCTTGGCTGGGTTTTCTCCAAGTACTACGGATTCTTCCCACATTCACAATCATGCAACTTATGTTCATGGAGACTTTAAATACGCTACTCCATATGTGCAAATGGTTATTTGTCTATACGACCTCTGTGATTTGCTGGGGACCAGTGCAGGGTATATTGAGTCTCTTGTCCAAAGTCATCTAGGATAGGCCCCAATTTACCCGCAACCTCAGTAAGCACAAACACTACAGAAAATGGGAGTATGGAAGATGCAATGGCCGTTATTCTATTGTGTAAGCCGATGGGATATGGTGGAGAGAGAGGTATGCAGATGATGGACGCTCGTGCATAATGACTCTGGCCGCTCGTGCATAATGACTCTGGCCGCTGGTCAAGAAAATGACAATGCTTTGGATTAGAACTGGAAAAGCAGACAGGTTCTATTATCCACCGCAGAGCGACACTTTGGTGTCGTAGGGCAGCCCGCCAAATAATTTAGCACACGAGCAACTGTTCAAGAATGATGAGCTCATTTCATAGGATTCAAATATCTGAAAAGTGTGAAATGAGATCGATCACCGCGGTACCGTGTTGGCATCGCATTTTCTGTCAACAATGCACCCAACAGTTACGATGCGAATTTCACTTTGATACTAACATACTGTCCTTGTTTTTAGGCCAGGTCAGCCTCAGGTTTCCGTCTATTGTTAAGAGTGCGTTGGCCTCATTACATCACCCCGAAGATGTGAACACGTTTATGCTGTAAACATCTGGCTCAGTGGCTGCTTCGTCTCCATTGCAAAGTCAGTGCTTTTTATTCAGGCCTCATTGCAAGCTGTCTGCCTATACAAATGGGTTGCGCTTTGCTTTCTCTCTCTCATTACACAGTCACTTTTATCTGCGCGGCCACTTTTTTTTCCCATAGACCCTTTGTAGCATTTATTTCTCATGAGAGGGGAATCTGATTTTCCTCTGCTGGCTCCTAGGCTGAAGGAGGGCAATTTCAAATGCAGCACATGCACATATTTAGTCATTCATTTGGGCCTGCATACAAATGTATACACAAAGGCAACTTATCCATCCCTCTAAATCTTGGAGTTTGATGTCATTATTGGTGCTGTAAAGAAGTGATCACATCATATTCATGCCTTTTCTAGAGGTTGTCGAACCGACTTCTCAAATCAATCAAATTAAATCATTGTCTGATTTTTGTCTTCACCAATGTATTAAAAGTTGGTCGAACTGCTTTCTCTATCCGAGCTGCTACCGAGTGGAATCTCACTCCTGTTCACATCAGAAATCTACACGCATACATTACATTTAAGCTTAAACTTAAAAAATGGTTAATTGATAATCAGAAATGTCAACACTAATGCTTTTTGTATTTGTTTATCCCTGGTTGGTTTTAATGTACATTTTAGTAAATGTGTTGCTTTTGTTATTAGAAGGTAATTTTAACATTTTAATAGTATTTTTGTGACTGTATTTTTATTGTTGTGTATTTTATTATTTTATTTTACTAGGGTGTTATTTATGATCTGTCTTGGGACTGCAGATGAAAAATAGTCTTTTGGCTAATTCTGGCATATTTACTGAAATGTTTATTAATATGTACTCCGAAACTTTCAACACCAAGTAACGTCTCAAAAAAGGACTACCAATAAATACAAGTGAAATAACGTAGCGTAGTAGGCTTAAGTATTCTCCCAAAATAAGACAGGTATAATAAGAAGATAAGGTTTTATTAAGTATTTTGTAATCCACTGTAACATTAGGAACAAATCCAATTAAAATGTATTGCACATTAAAGAAACATGAAAAATCTAAATTGGACTTATAATAGATGTTCAAGAACAAAAAACTCAAATATGAAATGCAAATGTGTAATACTGAAAAGTGATTATTTTGTGTATCGCTAGAAGGCCCGCTTATCACTTAACTTCCACACTTAACTCATTCACTCTCAGTGAATGCCCCCCCCCCCCCTGCTCCCGGCTGTTTTACTGGATTTTGACTGATTTTGCAAAGCCCACAGAATATTGTGTTCTATTGCTACAAAAACATGGAACCTACCAAAAGAAAGATTAGAGTCTCTTCTTTCATCAGGAAAAAACAGTATTTCTATCTGTTCCCGTTTTGCAGCAATTAGCATTAGAATATAGCTAAGTTTCATCATTATTCACAAATCTGTATAGAACTGTGGGTAAATCAGCTTTTTTCAACATGGCCCTGGTTGATCTTTTTTGCTCTGCTGCCACCTGCTGGGCGTTTGTGTAATAACTACCATTTCCTCAACTGTTCTCTGCAGTTGAGAGGCTGCATCAAAGCCTTCTGTATTCTCTAGCATAAAAAAAATAAATAATAATAATAATAAAAAAATAAATAAATAAATAAATATATATATATATATATATAACTATGTCTTTGGGACACTTAAAACTTAAAATAGAATGTATTTATACGTTTTGGGGAACAATGAGTCACTGTATTGCAATACTATGATAATGTCAGTTCCATAAATATTGGGACATCAACAATATTCCCACCTTTTTGGCTCTAAACACTTTCACAGAAGATGTGAAATAAAATAAACAAGACGCGAGTTAAATGCAGACTTGCAGCTTTAATTTGAGGGTATTTGCATCCAAATCAGGTGAATGATGCATTGGTGGGCATTTATGGCTGCCAATGGAATTGGATTGCTTGTATTTTTTGATGATGAGACTGTTGATAAAAGCAGCAGAATGAATTCTGACATGTTTAGGGCAGTCTGATTATCTGCTCATAATCAGCCTAATACTTCAAAACTCATTGGATGGTGTTTGACAGTGCAGATAGACAATGACTCAACATGTAACGTGAAAGCAACCAGTTTTTTTCCCCAAAGGTGTATTCAAGGATCTTCTCGAAACGTAGAAGCCAAATGTCTGTTTGTCATTTATTTTATTTATTTTATGTGCATGCGGAAGACCATCTTACCAGCTCTCCTGCTCATCCGGGGAAACGCCTACACTGTAAAAATGGGGAGTGATGTTTACTTGAAAAAATCTAGTAAATGTTGATGCACTTGTAACAATCCGCAGTGTGGCACTGTGCCACGGGGTGGCGCCTCTTTTTGCGTGTATGTGCAGCGCTTTTTTGTTTAAGCCGTCAATGTATTTGACGCCGTGGACAAACTAAACATGTATGATTATTGTGACGCGTGGTAGCGCTGAAAAGCCCACTGCTTTTGTGTCCCTTTTAAAAAAAAAGTAAGCCTGTGGACTTCCAGATCTTCTGTTCTCCATTTTTGCTATCCCGCTGCGCCGTTCACACTCAGAAATTCTAAGTACATTTTAACTAGAATTTCTGAAGTGGAAAAACTTTACTATAGTAATTTCTGGACTACAAGCCGCTACTTTTTTCACTTGAGTTTCACCCTGCGGCTAATACAAAGGTGCGGCTTATCCATCAGATCACAATGGGGCGCCCTTTAAAGGAAGCGCAAGAGCGTCAGGCAGAGCAAAACAAACCAAGTGAGCCCAAATATAGTAGGAGAGACAGAACGAGAGCGAGCCTTCATTATAGAAAAGAAAGTAGCGGGAACCCGGTGCGGTAACATTAAAACACCTGCGGCTTACAGTCGGGTGCGGCTTATATGTGTAACAAACTCGAGTATTCCCCTAATTTAGCTAGCGCAGTTTATAGTCAGGTGCGCCTTGTAGTCCAGAAATTATTGTAGATTTTTTTCTAGTAAATCCCGACATTTGATGTCGGGAACATGCAAGCTCCTCTTCATCTTCATCATCATCAGTCTCTGCAACTGGCTTCACCTTATAGACAGATGTTCTCTTGCGGTTCTCAGCCATTTTTAAAGTATGTGGTGAGATCAGTGGAACGACAACGATGAATGGCTGACTCCGAAGCTCAGCGGCTACATGCTACAAACACTCAAAGTGCGCATGCAAAGCTAGGAGCGAGCACGCACAACATCGTTACGGCAGATTGATTGACAGGATCGAGAACCAATTGTTAAGATGATCCACCTGGTATATGCACTGAAAAAAGATCCTGGGACATTACATCAATTACTTGACCTGAATCCGATTGAGCATGCATTTGACTTGCTGCAGACAAAACTGAAGGGAAAATGCCTCCAAGCAAGAACTGAAGACGGTTTCAAGGTGTCCATGTATATCATAGCAGGATCCATGAAAAAGTTTCAAGGACCCTTGCTTGATATTAAACAGGAAGTGAACAATTTTGCTTTGAAACCGTCAACTCCTACTAGGGCATTTACGCAATGAGCCCCAACTAGTGTATCCTCAATGCTAAATTGCAAAGCCAATGACATCTAATGTAGGCAGAGCTTTGAGTCAAAGTTTGCCGATCACTTTGACAATCCTCCATGAATAGCGGGTGTGAAGGCTCCTTTATCTCTTCTCCCGGCGTTAATACAGGCATTGTAGTTGGAGGCCTTGTTATCTTTCAACTGAGGTGGTTACATTTGCAGAGAAGTGACAATAAAGAATGGACAACAATAAGGCACGGTGGCAGCGGCAGTCGCAGATGCGTAATCGAAAAGTACATTTATAAAGGCTTTGTGTCCCTGCGTAACAATATTTCTGCTCCATTGGCGCAAATGGCGTTTCCTTTATAATGTTAGAGCCCATGAAATGTGACAGTGTAGTGCACTCCAGCCCCCCTCTTTGTAGGTGCCCTCGTCTCATCTTGTCGCGCGGCTTCTTAGTCCACGTCACCGTTGGCTCTCGGAGGCACATTTGATAATAAAGTTATTTTTAAGGGAGAACATTTCCCAAAATATCATAAAGCATCCACTGCTGCTTTGGGCTTTATATGCCAGTATGTCCATTTTGGTGTAATAGCCAATACATCAACGTGTGTGTGTGTGTGTGTGTGTGGGTGTGTGTGTGTGCATGTGTGATGTAGAGAAAGAGAACTTGTGTGAAATCTGCATTTATTGACAAATGTGTGAATGTTGTAGCCTGTGTAACGGTGCTTATCTTATCATTGCACCAGCAGTGGTATAAAAATGATTTGCTCACAGGATAGACTGTACAGGCAGAAGTATTGGGACACCTACCCATTCCAACCCCCCCCAAAAAAAGCCCCCCAAAAAAACACATTATATTGTATATGACAACACATGAACATTTTTTTTTTTTAGATATGAGCTGTATTTGACAGAATAAACAATGAAAATGAGATCACAGTGCCAAAGGGCTTGCAAAACGTCACATGACCAAACGCAGAAAACAGGTGAGCCGTGATTGGTTGTTTCCTGATCCCGACAGCAATTATATGGGTGCAAGGGTCCAGATTTATCAGGATTTTGTGCAACTGCAATCTTTCATTAAGTCTTCACCTATTTAATTAATTTGTCCAGTACCACCAGCGCATATCCTCATGAGGGTTGTGGGTAGCAGCTGCTGATTTTGAGCGAGAGGCGACCGAGCCGTAGTTTGGACACCCTTCATCAATACAAAGATATAAACATGAATATTTTTAAATGTATACGCAATGACGTCTCTGAGGCTCGATGGTGTAGTGAGTGTCTGTAGTTTACATCAGCCCACATCTGGGCCCTTGACAAGCACACTGCTGCAAATGGCGGCAACAATTATCCTGCCGGTGTTTCGAAATAGAACCACTGAAAACATCCCGGCCTTCTCAGGTGTTCCCAGCTGCTGCTTTTTTTTTTTTTTTTAACTAGCTAAACCGGCACAGGCTTGCTATTGATGTCAGTCCAAGGAGAGTTTGTCCTAGAAAAGGAAATTTCTCTCACTTAATTTAGTGGAGGATCCTGCCGAGGGTGTAGAGCTGGTCCAATGTTCCACGGCCGGGACGAAAACCACACTGCTCCGAGATTCGACTTCCCGACGGACCCTCCTCTCCAGCACCCCTGAATAGACCTTACCTGGGAGGCTGATGAGTGTGATCCCTCTATAGTTGGAACACACCCTCTAGTCCCCCTTCTTAAAAAGGGAGACCACCACCCCAGTCTGCCAATCCAGAGGCACTGTCCACGATGTCCACGTGATGCTGTAGAGGCTTGCCAACCACGACAGCCCCACAACATCCAGAAGAAATCCGGGCGGATCTCATTCCAACCACCTCAGTGACTTCGACCCCAGAGATAGATAATAACAACAGCTTTTAATAATTCAGAAGACAATGATTTCACAATTTAGCACATTTTCAATGATTTGATTTTTAAAATGGCGATTAATCAAATTAATTAGTTTTATTGCTCAGCCCTAGTCTGTAGTAATCTGCACACATTAATACATCTGAATGTAATATATATATTATATATATATATATATATATATATATTTTTTTAAGTTTTTGTCATGTCATCAATATTGATTCTGAACTTCTCCAGATGATGTGTATTGCACATTCACATGGTGTTATATTGTATTTTCTTATGGTATGGAGGGTTTCTGTGATTGGGTGGTGAAAGTGGTAGTCTTAAGCGAAGTATTAAGTCCGGTAAATCCCCACCGAAGGCCCAGCCAGGTACCAAAATACCTGGCCTGCATCATATTCCAATGTCCCTCTGTATTGTGTTCTCCTTGCACAAATGACCGATCAATAGTCCTAAAATGCCAGGAGTTGATGACTTAGCAGACGCTTATGTCACCATTTAAGAGAGATCAGCAGAGCTGATCTTGATGTGATAATGACTAGCGTACCTTCGTCTAATCCGTATGCTGTGCTAATTAATGACAAAAGTCCTTTTATTGTTACCGTTCTTCTTATTAGGGCGGTCATCTCCCTGCTGCAAACTACGGTAATTATTTTCCTCAGTTTTGCGCGGATGCTAACATAAAGACAGAATACCATGTGCTGTTTTAAGGCCGCAACAGAGCAAACAGCGTAAAATATTTACACGCGGGGAGGTTTGCACATCATAGCGCCAAAACTTGTAATTGGAGCCAGATGTAATGAATAGAAATAGACGTCCAAAATCCTCCTCTGTTACAAGTTTGGCGTCCACCAGTGTCTGGTGTGTCCTTGTTCTCATTGTGATTGATCAGCTGCATCTTCAGCCATAATTTGATCAGAGATTTTATCATGATTTATCTTTTCATCTAATTAATTTCTCATCACTTCTGTGGCTCTGAGAGCCCCGAGAGGGATTTGTCAGGAGTTTGTGCGGGGCCTCTTGTTGAATCAGCTTCTATTATCTGACAGATGAGGAAGACCACTTATGCAATCAGAGCAAGACGCGTTAAAAAACAACAACAATTAAAACCAGTATAGCTCGAATGGAAATGAAGGCTGCTGCAGCGAAGTGGAGACTGTGGAGTTAAAAGGCTGCGTCAAGAGCAGGGTTATTATAGTTTTGGAATTTTCATTTGAGTTATTTTTTATTTCATTGTGTGTTTTGTTTTTTAAATTTAGTTTTAATTCGTTTTCAGGGAGACTCTGTTAGTTTTTATTAGTTTTAGTTAGTTTAAAAATGCTTAGTTTTAAGTTTGGTTTTAGGTAATTTCAGCATTAGTTTTTGTTAAAAAAAAAGTGTATTACTTGTGTGCAATATTTAATAAACACCATGGTAAAATGAACAAAATTACGCATTTCTTACCTAGTGTTGCATTTGGGTTAAATGAAAAAGCAGTTGAGCTGAGCCATTGGAGCCGAAAGTCAAGCACGCAAAATTGTCGCCTCGGAGAAGGTGCTTTTCTATTGGCTGCTGCTAGATGACATCACTTCTGTCTGACAGACACACTTTCAAACGTCCGGATAATATCAAAATAAATATAAAAAATAATAATATTTAATAAATATACACATTTAAAACCAATCAAATTAATTTTCAAAGACTGGACAAAGGACAATTTGGCTATAATTATAGTTAGTTTTATCCATCTATCCATTTTCTTAACCGCTTAGTCCTCACAAGGGTCACTGGAGCCTATCCCAGCTGGCTTCAGGCAGTAGGCGGGGTACACCCTGAACTGGTTGCCAGCCAATCGCAGGGCACACAGAGACGAACAACCACACCTATGGACGATTTGGAGTGTTCAATTAACCTGCCATGCATGTCTTTGGAATGTGGGAGGAAACTGGAGAAAACCCACGCAAGCACGGGGAGAACATGCAAACTCCACCCAGGAAGTCCAAAGCCCAGACTCAATCCCACGTCCTCTGCACTGGGAGGCGGACGTGCTAACCAGTCATCCACCGTGCCACCTAGTTAGTTTTAGTTAAATGTAAAATGTATTTTCAATTAGTTTTCTTTTTTCTTTTTTTCTTTTTACATTTTTTCAAATGTATTTCATTAATGAATTTTTGTTTTAGTTTTTCTGTTAGTTTTCGTCAACTAAAATAACCTTGGTCAAGAGCTAAGGCACAGAAAGTGGGTTGTGTTTATTGTCTTCATTTTAAAACGCATATCCTCAAAAGTTACAATGATATCATTGACTATCTATTTAATATCCTTGATATCCAACTTGAGGCCCATGTGCTAGTGGAACAAATTTGACATTCTTGTAGCTTGTCCAGTTAAAAAGTCAGGGCATAATTTGCATCTGATCATTATCAGTACTTTTTTTTCATTCTTGCCTGAGCATAGGGAAATAATTGCAGAACACAGAATGTGCTCTTTTGTTTTTGAAATGCTGAGCTCAGATTGTAGCCCGATTTGGACCCGGCAAATGGTCACTGATAAGTGGCCGATTTTTGGAGTTATGAGTTGCGTTCTCACTTCGTGTAGTGTGAATAACGCCAATCTGCCAAGTCTGGCGTGTCAACATTTTTTGGTGGCTCCATAATGTACTAGACATTGACCAATAATGCGATTCTCTGACCGGTGCACTCTGACCTCTCTTTTCTGCCCGTGGGAGCGTATGCCATGTGTAGTCGACCCCGCGGACCCACACTTGTGTCCTGTGATCCTCGACCTCTGCCGTGGGAACGTGCCCACACTCTCAACTGTCGTGAAATAATGACCAGAAAAAAAAGTAATGCAGCTTGAGCTGGGCCTTAGACAGAGTGTAAAGGGGGTAAAAAAATGCTCGTTTATGAGCAGCACAGTGGAATGTTTGCCTCACAGTTCTAAGGTTCTAGGTTTGAATATTGATGCAGACTTACAGGTGCATGAACAGCAAAAGTGGTGCACAGCATTATGGGGAACAAAACATCAAACTTATGAAACACACATACAGGGCTGTGCGTTATAAACGGCACATTCAATAGATTGTTTGAATTTGCCTAAAGGTAGAGATTTTAAACCCTTCTGGCCAATCACAGTAACGCATGCTGCGTATGTCTTATTATGTAAATTCAGCCCGGCATTTGGTATGTGTGTACCCTGCATTAATTGGCTGGCAGGTTTATTAACTTCTCTCCCGAGAGACCCATTGATTATTAATTCTCATGCTGCATCAAAGAGCCAGCTGTCACTCAATAGATCAATAGATAGTACTGTACATCTGCACACACAGTAGGAATGGATTTACAGTTTATTCATGAACCACAAATGCATTTCTTCCACTTGGGTGTATGCGTTTGACTTTCTTTCTTTCTTTTCGCTTGCCATTTACCGTCCCCCGTAGCTTCACATATGCCAGTCGTGTGTGTGAATCGGATAGAAAATGTGGATTTGGTGCGGCGCTTCAGTTACTGTATTGAGTATTGATTTCAAAAGCTTTTAGCGCGTGGCTAATTTTCCATATGCGGTGTGTGTGCCACATGTGGCCCCCGGTTTTCGGATTGGGACAATCTTTGCGCCAATTATATATGTTTGTCTGTGTGTGTATGTGTGTGAGTCTTAAGTGTATGCATGCATTTATACACAAGGCAGCGGATTTTCAGGTCTAATTGCACTGTAAAATCTTGTGGGATTTCACCTTGTGAGCATCTGAAGGGTGAATTACGCAAGTGTTTTGCTTTTTGTTTGGCTTTTTTTTTTCTCATTTTGGTGGGGTAAACCACAAACAAGTGTTATGATAACCAGAGAGCCAGAAATGGAAATAGCTGGCTTCACAGTAATATAAGCAGTAAAGTTAAATGTTTACGTGATGCTAACATGAAACATAAATGGCCAAAAACTAGCATGACACGGGCCGGAGAAGCTTACCAAGAAATGGCAATTTTTTGCCATCCGTTGCTCTCCATTAAGTGTCTGCCAGTACTTTGTTAGTGTTGGCCGACAAATTGCTTAAAATCCTAATGGAGCTGGCTTTTTCCACTTCACTGTTTCTCCCTCACTTAGTGAAACTGCACATCTGGAAATAGAAGTCATCTTAAAACAATTAAGATGACTCATTTCATTTATTGCACTCACACTCAAGCAAATAAAAAAATAAAATAAGTATAAAAAAAAAGAAGTCAACATAGTCTCTAAACTTTGTGGCGTAGTAAAGCTAACATTGCCAACTAGGGTACTAGTCTGTATAACTCACATTGTATAGTACATCGATTCGCATCAGTGGTTATCCGGCGCAATGAGTGAATTAGTTATTAATTATTATATGCCTACAGTAATTGTTACTACAACTACAGCATGTAGTAGCTAACTATGCCTACACTCTGAAAATGCGTTGATGCCACTATTTATAGAACAGCTCGGTGTTATTTCAATTCCAAAGTCAGGAGTTGATCCCGCAGACAAGCCTGCCGTCCGTCTGTCGGTGTCGGTACCAGATGTGATCGGGCTGCCAGATCGTATCGGGGGTTGTCTGACGAACACGTCACGCTAGAGGATTGGCTGGAAATGATCCAGTTGACGAACTTGACGTCAAACATTGGAAAGAAAATATTAAAGATGTAATTTAAATAACAAAATGTATAGAATTAAATAGTAAAATTGCAAATAAACCTAAGAAAATAGATTGAATAAATGATGAATACACAAATTAATTGCCTGAGATGTGACAAATATTGTCAGTTTAGATTGTTGTTGTTGTGTACCTATTATCAATAAGACTGTTTTTGTGATGTATTGTTATTTGTGAACAGTTAATATAGAAACAAAACCAGAGCGAACACATCTGAATTGCACATTTTGCTAGCGCTGTACTGACGTCACCGAAAAATCCAATTTTATTATTTCTTCAATCTTAAAGAATCCTTCTTTTATATTATTAGGTTTATTTAATATTTTTTTCAATTTTAGTCCATACATTATGTTGTTTAAATAACATCTTTAATATTTCCTTTCCAATGTTTTGACGTCAACCGTCAATTTTTTTCCCATATAACTTTATTGAACAATTGCAAACGGACAATTTCCAGCCAATCCTGTAGCGTGACGTCATCTGTAAGCGACCCCGATACAATCGGGCAGCCCGATCACATCTGTTACCGACATCGGCTGAGGAGCTGTGTTACCCAGCTAGCTTGCAAGCCATGTTTTATTTTCATCATTCAAATTTATCAAGATTCTCTAACAATGTTCTTCTAAACACTGTGTCAAATTTGAAATACATATTTATTTTCATTAGGGACTTTAACAAAGCATTACATTGGAGCCTTACCTTATAGTGATGACATTTAAAATCTTGATTAGTTGGGTATACAGTTTAACGGTGACATTCATAGACTGCCCATTGCTTTATTATGTTGCACCCCTGTGGACAACTTGGTAACGAGTACAAGTATTAATATTCAACATATTCTACTCAAACGGTCTGCGCCATTCATCAAGCGAGCACCATTGAACGATATTTCAAGCTGAGCACATCTGGGGAGCCATAAACCGGCAATTTACAATAAACAAAATAAGCCGCGCTATATCCACATTGTCCCTTGATGTTTAATGCCTCTCCGCCTGTCTAATCAATTACCAAATTAACTCTCAGGGGGAAAGGATATAGCACAAAAAAAGTGGGAGTGTGTGAAGAGAAAAATGTGTCCCTGAAGGGTTGAGGGTTGGCGAATAGCCGTGACATTTGCTTTACAAAGGTGTGGAGGAGCATGAAGCGCACTGTTGTGCATTATCACAATTACTCCAGCGTTTAAAGCTCTGTGGTAGGTTACTCGTGAGCGACTGACACTTTCCCTACGTGCGAAGCCTTTCCCCTCCACCTGAACATCAGAGGTTGTGACTCTGACTCTCTGGCATACATTGAACTGGATCTGAGCTCGCGCAGCTTTGTGTGCCTCTAAATTATTCACTTTGTTTTAGCTGTGCCGGCGTGCAAAAGATGGGGTGAGACGGAGGTGCGCTGAGTGATCCGAGCTAACGGGAGGTGAGGCGCTTGTTGCTCACTGAGGCATGGAAGATAATCTTGTTATTCCGCTCTCCAATTGCTTAATTTCCCAGGAAGAGCGAATAATACAGTGGATCTGCATCCACAATTGATTATAGAAAGATTATTGATTATTGTGTACACAGAACACGGGTGACGGGTCGCATTTTTATTTAGATCAACTTTAAATTTGACCAGATTTCCCCAGTACCTGTGATCTCAACATGGGCCAATAATTGTATCCGATTATCCATCCATTCATCCTTCCAATGATGGGTTGTTTTTTGAGGGTTGTCTTTTATATCTTAAAAATCTAAATTACAGAACAAGATTTGGTGCAGAGGTTATGTTCGAGAACCTTGCCGAAAAATCCACAAAGTAGTGACAGTGTATTTATTTTATTTAGATATATTTTAAATCTTTACTTAGGATACCAATACAAAATATGCTTATGAAGTGCAAGTGTTATTTTTGTCCACTTCAGATCTCCAGCCGCACCTTGTAGACTGTAATATCTGTTGTGTCTTTGAATGCGTGTGGCATAAAAGACGGAGCTGGTCCTGGTCAATGATGTGCTGCAATATGAAATGAGATATTTAGGACCACAACTGCAGTATGATGAATGTCGACTGTAATCCAGAAGAACCTGTATGAAAGGAGGATAAGGCTAATGTACGTCGTAAAGAGTTCTACAGAGAAGATGGCAAGACTGCCTGGTGATAAAGTATAAAAAGTAGTTACCGTATTTTCACGACCACAAGGCGCACCGTATTAAATGGCGCAGTCTCAGTTACGGGTGCTATTTCTCTATTTAACACACTCATAAGGTGCACCGCACTATTGGATGCAGGCACGGTTAAACATACGCTAGCTCAAGACATATGGTAGCATGCTTTCACTTGCTAGCGTATGTTTTTAAAAAGGCGGTGGAGCAAAACTGAGTTCGGTTGTACTTTATTGAAGTATTTAACAATGTAAACAGTGAGATCGGTTGTACTTGAAGTATTTAAGAATGTACTCGCGTTACTTTTGATCAATCCTCATCCACAAATCAAACACCTCAGGTTCCCTCTTGTCATTGTTGTATTGTCACAGTCAATCTCGTTAGCGTGTGGCTCCTCAGGAATGATGCTGGCTTTTGCGAAAGCTTGATTGGTGCAAGCAGACACGTTGAGCCCAAGCATGCATGCACAATCCATTCACAAATTGTCGCTTAACTTGCTCTAGTGTAGCAGTTCCATAAAGCGAAAGCAATGAGCTCCATGACGTCCTCCTGTATCCTATATACAAGAAACCTGGCCCTGGTTGAGTACTGACAGGCATGAAAACCCAATAGACTCACATCATCTTTCAATTGAGTCTTTCACGTTCTCATGCCTGCCAGTCCTCAACCAGGGCCGGACTTCCTGCATATAGGTAATATGTCGGCCCTTCTCCCACACAGACAGTCAAGCGGAGCGCTTACCGAAGTCGTACAACAACATTTACAGGTTATGGAACTCGGTGCACATAAAAGTACTATTAGGCGTACCATCAATTTTTTAGAAAATGTAAGACTTTTAAGTCCGGTACTTGCTTTTTTTGAGTCATTACGGCAAGTTTTTTGTTCTATATTTGTTTTTTGTTTTTTTACATATACATTAGTTAGCGAGTTAACTAACATGCAACCCAAAAAAGGAATTGTGAAGCTGAGAGAAGGTGTAAAGTCCAATGGAACAATTTTATGATGGATGGATAGCCGTTTCTTGCTATAGGCCAAGTAGGCGGCTGCCTAGGGCCCCCAAGCCACCAGGGGGCCCCCAAGCTCTATGTGTCGTCTTACCTGAGAACGATAAAAATGTCCTATCTTTATCTGTCTCTAATATTTGATCATTACATGCTTTTTATGCTTAAAAAAATAAACATAGGATAGAAATACAATAAACTGTGATGATAAGCAGTGGCTGGTGTTTTTGTGCCACACAATTAGCTTCTACGTCACTAACTGTGTGAGAATGATTGACAGCTACCCGTCTATCGTTCCTTTTAGCGAGAGTACTAAACAAAACAGACACCGCAATGGCATCAAAAAGAAGATATCGCAGTGGCGCAAAAAAAAGGAAGAAAAAGAAAACTGTCAAAGGAGAAACGTTGGAACTTGTTAGTGATGGATAGTAGGAGGCGAAATTCCATTTTGTTTAATTTTTAGCAAGTTTGCTTGTTTTGCTAGCCAGCTTGCTAGCCTCGGGCATTTATTTTATTATTTATAGATGTTATCCTTCCCTTGGCCAGCCCCTAGTTTAACTAGTAAAATATGTAAATTATTGTAGAAAATGCTTAAAAGTGAAAAATTTGTAATTGGGTACAAGCTTTAAAAAGACACTGTACATCACAATTTTTTTAATATAAAAAGTATTATTTTTAATATTCTGTATTATTGCAATATTACTGTAATTAAAAAAATAGGAATTCACTCATGGTCTTTTGCTTGATAACCTAAGGAGCTATTTTAAGTTGGTTTGTTTTCCTTGTTGCACTTTAGAATTGAGTTTGTTTTGTTGTGTTTTATTTAAATCAAACATTTGTCTAAACACTCAAAAGCTGTTTTTTTTATTGATGTAAAAATGACTGTCAATTTAAGATGTTTAATTCTAACTGTAGTCTGTTTTGTTCACAAAGTCTAATAGAATGCGCTATCATTGGAGACCATCTAAAGGGTTAGGAATCTCTTCATTGTAGTTTGGCAAACTAGGGGCCCCCATGAAGGTAGAAACGGCCCTGGATGTCATCAACGTCTTTTTGACTTACGTGGTTTACATATTAACTAGTTGGAATGTTTTAATCAAGATAGTCTGTTGTAACAAATGGATATCTGTACTTCACTTTTGTCTCGTCAAAAACCGAAAACAGATATTTGCAACGTCATTTTATCTAGGGCAAATGGTGTCACTTTTGCTATTGATGCATGTGATATGTGGTTTCTAATTGTAGAACCTAAAATACAGTTAAGTTTCAGGCGTCTATCTGCTGGTGAATTGAAATGAAATAGGCATTATAGATAGATAACTGTAACTCTAGTTTCAGACGTCTTATCTACAATTCCAGAATTCAGACTAACCAAAATTCTACTTATTGACTGATCCAGTTCAAAATTGGTTTATGAGACGGGACCTGGAGATACTAAATTATAAATAGCTCAAACTATCTGCAGATAGTATGTAATTCCCATAGTGGATATCTGCAACTGAATTGTAGATAAGGAGAGTGGATGGTGGTTCAAACGGATAATATGCTTCTACTTTTGTCTCAAGTGCCGATGTCACCAAAGTTTCTGCTTGTGCGTGATGATGCAAGTCAGACGAAATGATCCATCCGGCTGATTTCAGTTTATTAAACAGGCTGTGCCAGTATGTGCAATGTGTTGATTGACTTGTTCCTGCTTCTGAATGCTTCATATTTGCCTCACGCATAAACAATCTTGATTGCGACTGTGAATACAAAACATTTCGAATACAAAAATTGGTCGGTAAGTAAATCATTCTGGCCTTGTGGCAGACTCGAGCCTTCACTGCTGGAGTGATATGCTAATGCATTAGGGCTATCTGTCATGCACTGTTTTTTCATCTACATTCAGCTCAGTGCGCAGCATTGGTGATACATTCAAATCAGCTTCTTTGGGGCGAATAGTATTTTCCTTTGCAAAGGAGACAATAGGACAATATTAAATGTCACTTTGTTATTGTCAATATTCCGCAAAAAAAACAAGAGACGTCCCTGGAACAGTTTGCCAAATAGACGACAACAGTATCACCGATAGTCACCGGTGTATCGATTAATTTTGCACTCGTTATCAGGTTGGTTGAACATTAACACACAAGTTATTCAGCACCAGCGGACCTACAAAAACATTCCAAAGTTGAGAGACAAGTTCTGATATCAAGTTACAGTTGTGTACTACAGCTGTAAAGCAAAACTCGACTTTTCATATATCATTTTTCAACTACTTAAAAGAGACATATTAAAACTTGATGAAAATTAAATACCGAAGGATCGAGAATTGTAGATGTATCAGCCTCTCCAAGGAGCCTTGTTCAAAGCAGACGGTTTTAGGAGCTGGCGTGTTCTGTCTCATGCAGATAAAACGTAGCTCGCCCCACCTCACCCGACTGTGGGATGTGCCAAGGCGAGTACGGCGTTGCGTTACCACGACGACGACAGAGTGAATCTTGGCAGAAACATGGCAGCTGGAGAAATTACATTGTACGTCTGAGTCCTGAACAACTTTGAGGGTGTCAGATAGTTGCTGGTACTTTGCCGTTCTTTTCGTATGCCGGGTTCATGTGGATTTTTCTGCCAGCTATGCCAATGACGGCTACCATGTAGCTTCAGTGCTGGTGTGTTTTTGTGACACTGATAGCACTCTGCATCCAACAAGCGTTTATTTTTTTTGACATAATAGTGCCTCCGTGTCATTCATACGTCGCTTTTGAAGAGAATAGCGATCTTTGCCTGTAGCTGCCAAGTCATTAAGAAAGAAACTTGATGTGACGGAGGGGTTTTTAAATTAAGCAACTTGCTTCGAGCCGTATTTCCTGACATAGGCAGCTCACTAAAAACACTTCGGGTTATGTAATTTCACACTTGATGGTTGGGCCGAAACCCCAGAGACCCAAGAATTTGTAAAGACCTTTTCAACATGACATCACAATGGCACCACTGGTAAAGAAACACTTCTACTGTATGTCGCTTGACCAAAATAAAGTGATTTGTGAAAAGTAAATGGCTTGATTGATGAGTTAAGCCTTCTTCTCTGTTGCGGTAGTCTAACGTAGTTTTCATTTTATCCGCCATGTTTTAATTTAGTCTCAGTTTCAGTAGTCCAGTTTCATTCATGCTTGTTAGTTATTATTATAGTTAGTCAATCTCATCCCGTTTGTATTTAGCCCATTTTTAGTCCTTTACAAATCTAGCATTTTAGTCTTTATTTTAGTCAACAAAAACTGTCAACGTTTTAGTCTAGTTTTAGTCAGGACAATCATTTACCACTTGCATATTTGGGTCAGCAGATAATGCTGAACAATTCGGATCTAAAACCATTTCACAAAATTTTTCTCTCTCATCTTTTTGATGAAAAACAATGTGACACTATTACATTATATCAACAAGTGGCTACTATATGACTTCATGCTATAAACTTAGCGGTCGGATTAACATTATTGTTGGAACGTTATAGTTGTTGAATTAATGTTACGTTATAACTATAATTTACTTTAAAAAAAAGAAGAAAAACAAATTCACTGTGAATCTGTCCCATGTTTGTGCATGTTGCACTCGCTAGCTGCAGATTTGAAAGGGGGTGTGACACACAGTGACAGAGTAGCAGAGACAAGATATTACAAAATCATATAATTTTTTGTCTCGTTTTTGTTCACGAACTAAAATGTCCAAAGATTTTTGTCCATTTTGTGAAGTGAAGTACATTAAAATGTTGTCCTCATTAGTCGATAAAAATACAGACTGATTTAAACCCAGTTATTGTTTATTAATGAGGGTTTTAGTCTAGTTTAGTCTGTGAAAAATGTGTGTTGATGAAATTATGTTTGTTTAGTTTTTATTGACGAAATTAATACTAGTCTAATGTGAGAAGTTTCAGTAGAAAAGAAGACGTTACATGTTGTAGAGTGCTTGAAAAGGAGAGAATGGACCTTGAGTAGACCTTGCGGAAAATCAGACAAAATTAACATGATCGATGAAAGGCTGCCTAATTGATAGGCAGTCTTGCAATCTTCTTTGTACAACTATTTACGACATTCACTTGATTTATTATCGTCATCTCCAGCATCCACAAGATTAATTTAGTTTTTGTCAAGTAAATTTGAAAATAAATAAATGAAGAAATACAATATTAGTATTCACTCCCAATCTTCCACACTGAAATACCTTAGTCCCTACTGTTTATAAACATTGACCAGGTCTATACAAGCAAGTAAAAAAGCTGCTTTTCCAAATGTCTCCTTTATGTCTTGTTAGTGTGTGTTTTGAAATGTGTCTGATAGTGTCAAACATTGGAGGACGGCGCATTCTAACTTCGACCCATCGTCAAATTGTCAAAACAGTAGCGATGTTTGAATTGTGACAAACTCTTGACGGGAATCTATTTTGGCTTGAGATGTTATGTGAAAATACAGTACCCAGAAAGCGTAATTGCAACACTGCACAGGCAATTTTCAGTTTTGTCAGCTACAACCTGTTTCTCTGGAATTGGTCAGCAGGAAATGCACAATGGCGAGCTGTGTGGTGGAACTGTGTTGTTCGTTACATGTCTCCACTGCTGCTCCACTACTCCGCTCGGTCAATTATGTCGTCAACGTCTTTTTGCATTTACAGTTTGCATATCTCTATATATCATTATGCTGTGCAGCAGCAATTGCATCACACCGCCATTGACGTGCATGTTTAAAATTCCAACCAATCGGACGCTCCGACCGTCCCGAGGCTGCAGGGTCAGCGTGAACAACAACAGCGCTGGCGAATACTTTGTAGCACAGAACTGACTTAAGATCACACTTAATAATTCAGGAAGCTGCCAGAAATGTTTTATGGCCCATTTTCCTCCCATCTCAAGATCACTTGTTCAACTAGCGATGTTACAAGTAATAGTCAAAGCCTTAAAGTATTCATTTTATACAACGCAGTGTTCATGTCCTGGTCCCTTCCCATTGGTGTCTTAATAATTAAGAATTCACTCTAGGCTTCTATCTTGTAAAACAGCATTATTTTATTTCATGAAGCCATGTCCAGTTCTGATAAAAATGCTTCCATTCAATTCCATTTTCTATACGACAAATTTTTTGCAGAGTAATGCCAATTAAAATCAACAACGTTCTTGGTGGAGGTAATAACGGACCCTCTTTGATGGATAAAACATCTCACACAAATGTTCTGTTTATGATAGTTTGTGCCTTGCGTCAGTGTGTTTTAGCAGATCACAGCCAGCCGGTCACAGCCTGCTCAGTATTGATCTGAACAAACACCCCCACCTAACCGTTCTTCCCTTTACCTTAATACCGTCACACATTGGAGCAACTCTAAGTTGAGTAACTGCTAGCATAACATTAACACTATATTTATCAAACAACAGCAGCATAATCAATATGCAGTAAAACCTACTATGTAAAAAAAGTTTGTATAGTTTTATCACTCCACACGTTTGACATGTGTGGCCTAATTAAAACACACACTTTAAAGTTTTCCTATAGAGTTGCATGCATTCAGTTTAGTACCGTGTTGTGCCACAACATGCCGTGCAGCACTGTGTTCTACTGGAAGAGATAATAGAAGAAGAGGTAGAGAAGGTCCCTGATTTTAAGTTTTAGTAATAGTCGTACCCACATAGTAGAGAGAATACAGTGCTCTAAAAAAGTGTTGGAACAACAAAAATTCCATCTTTGATTTCATGGTGTTGATGAAATTACGCCACATGGTTTGTTTGTTTGAACAAATATGCAACATTTAATTATTTTTTTAAATTAGACTTTTTTTTATTTAATGTCAACTGAGAGGGACAAAAAAAACTTGAAGCATGCACGCCTGACCTCTTATTTGGAGAATAACTAAGGAATACTTTAAAATGTGCTACTTCTATTGTTACTAATACTACTACTAAGGGGTCAAAAGTGGTGGTTTTGGTAAGTTTAAATGGGTTTATAGTGTATGAGGGATAAAAGTACAGTGGAACCTCGGAGTTTGAATGTCTCGGAACTCGTACAAATCGGACTTCAACCCAAAAATCGGAGTAAAAAGTGCTTTGGAGTTTGAACTCATTTTCAGAGTTTGAATACCCAAGCAAAGCATGCTAAGCCGAACGTACCTTGAAAACGGGTAGCCGAGTGAAGCCAAGCGGAGCCGAGCAATGCCGAATGCTCACGTTGCGGTAGTTGAGACGATGCACTGCTCGTTTCCAGTCAGATCGTGAATACTCCCGGAGGTGCTCCATAATCGCGAGTGCATTTTGATTTTTCCCACGCCAATTTTCTTCGACACGGGCCCAAAGAAAGACAACAGTGCCAGTGGCAGCAAAGAAAAACATACAGTGCTACGAACCACAGTGGAATTAGGAAGGAGATTATTGCGCCGTTGTAACTACCGTGACTACTTCTGTAAATACTGGCACGGGGACCCCCCCTTTGCTGCTCAACAATGTGCCTGACGTTAAACAACGCACGCAAGGACCGCTTAGTAGTCTAACAATATGCCCAATGTAAAATACACAAATTCAGCACTGAACTAAAGCTAGCATTAACATAGCATTTATCATCCACTGATGCCATCACACCACGACAAAAAAGTTAAGGTATTTTTTTATTGTTTAAATACTAAAAACATAGACAGACAAAACAATAGAAATTAAAATCGGAATTTCTGTTTTCGGAGCTTGGGAACGGATTAATTGTATTTAGGTTATTTCCTATAGGAAAAAATGTTTCGGCGGTTGAACAATTCGGACTTTTGAACACTTCGCAGAAACGAATTAAGTTCAAACTCCGAGGTACCACTGTATATGCTTTTGACAATATCTCGTATGTCACCCATTATGGGCGGTTCACTGTATAATAGATGGAATGGCTGTGATATTTGTTCAATCTCTAGTATGGCCTTCAGAGGACTTCATAAAACCAAACAAAGCTTCAGCACCCCACTGATTGCAGGGATTCCATTTTTGCACTGTGTTGCTTTGAACTCCTCCTCAATGCTTGTGCACTTCTGATCCGTTTGTGTTTTTCCCCTCCGTCTGTTGCCTCCCCTCTTCACTCCCTCCCCGGCTCTTCTCTTTTTTTTGTGTGTGTTTCCCAGGCGAGGGATGCATGCTGCAAAAGGTGTGTGTGTTCCGCGTGCTTGCCAGCCACAAGGGTGTGTGTGTATCCGTGTGTGAATGTGAGAGAGAAAGAGAGAGAGAGACATAGTCCAAGTCCCTAACACAGAGCATGCCTCTGCGTCCGGCCGCCAGCAAACATGAGCCACCCAGCCCTCCACGGCAGGACCAGCAGCAGCATCAGTGCGCGCACACACACCCGCGCGCGCACTCCTCTTACGCACACACCGCAAACGGCAGCCAGGGAGCCAGCACCGACAGCGGCGGCAGCTCCCTGGAAGAGGACATCGTCGGCGCCAGTAACGGTGACAGCGGCAGCGGCATTCCCCTTCCCGTCTCGCCGGCGTTCCTACCCGGCGCCTCTGCACCCATGGAGGAGCCCACGGGCAACACGGTCGTGATCCGCATCGGAATCCCAGACCTGCAACAGACGGTAAGAGACAGACTGGAGACTGGCCTCTCCCCTCTCTATGATTACTTTTTGCTTCATTCATCCACTGGTGTTTTCTTACTTTCTGTTTATTTCTTCCTTTTTCATCACTCTGCATGTTTCTTTTCCTCATTGGGTTGATCCATCCCCGGCGCCTTCCAAAATCCCCGCTAATAAATCTAGCTCTTCATTAACTGGGCTTGAGCTGACTTTGACAATTGGCTACTTAACCCTTAACCCGTCCATTTTCTAGGCATGCGTAGTACAGTTTTGACCAGGGCGAAGAGTATGTTCAGAATAATTGTCTAAATCAGATTACGAACTACAGATCTAATTGTATTAATAGCTTGTTTGACATTGATAAATGCATGATCATCCCTTGCAGATACCTGTTTGCGAAGGTGTACGTGTCACCTTCTGACCTCTGCTTGACTTGACATGATTATTCCTATTCCTGTTTGACTGTTTCATGTTGCGGGATTTGCCCATGGCGCTACAAAGATCAACAGGTGCATGTTTTTAGCGGCAACTTGTGCAAGTGTGGTGGTAACACAAACAGTTCAGACTATTGCAAACTACTCTGTGAACACCATCCCAACTACCCCTCATACACGACTTGGATCATTAGAATGTTTAAGATTCTCCCAAAGCCGTTTACAGGTGAAGATGTGGTAGACATAGACAGTTTTCAAGCTCCTTTTTGAACACTCGAAACTCGTAAAGACATCCACATACCCTTGTCGTCTGGCCGGGAGAAGCTCTTACTGAGCTAACAGGCCAGTAAATATCGGAGTGTTTTTCTACTGTTGATATGTAAGTCAATTTGTCGTCTAATTGGGGTTAGTATTAGGCTTTCAGTGAGGTTGTACACGTTACGTCTTTACATGGGACACTAATGGTTGAGGTTAGGAAGAGGCTCAGTGAGGCGGTATTATGGTTGACGTTACAAAACATGTAGTCAACACTAAAACAATCACTGGCCAGTTAGACGCTCGTCTTCCCACCGAACAGTCCAGGTTCGAATCCCAGTAACTAAAATTGCGGTTTACGTTACTATTTTTCCGCTATTTACGTGGCCAATAGTGGTCGCTAAACTACAATACGTAACACTTGGTGGTAATTTGGCGCATTTCAAAACAACCTATGTGGTCGTTTATTGTTGGAGGACTGTCTCGTACCCCGATATATGGCCTTACATTAACTTGAAATACATTTATATCAAAACAGTCATATGTATACCCAAATTCTGTTTTTATTTTGCTGGATCGCAAACATGTATTCTTCTTGTAAAGTAATCTAGTCATGAAATGCACAACAAACTTTCAGAAACGCCCCGGGAAACTTTATGAATGAATATGCAATATTGATTCTGACACCTCCGTATCGATATGTGTATTGTAAAAGAGAATCTGCGACAAAATATTCCTGTATTGATTTTTGTTTTTTTTAAGCACACCCCTAGTTAAAACGAGAGCTAGAGGTGAGGAGGAAGAAGGATGGAGTATTGGCAGGGGGGGGTGGGTCCAGAGAAGAGACATCCATGAGAGGGGTTGTAAATCTTCAAGGGAGGGGGCGTGTAAGGTGAATGTGTAAAGATAGTTATGACCCAACTGGCAAACTCTACATTCTTCTTCATAATAAAGTTCAATCCATTAGCCGGTGGCATTAATTACTTCCTCGGAATCCAGTAAATGCAAACACGGCCTCTTTTCGACTCCAAATGCACAGCCAAGCATATCATTTTCTAATGTAAAAGCTGGAAGTCTCTCATAGGCTCGCTGTCCATTTCCATTTGTAATCAAAACACAGCATTACCCATTTTGAATTACCTTTAGCACAGGACGAGCGCTGTATGATAGCAAAAAGAGGCTTCAAGCTTTTTTTTGGCCACTCCCAGTTAAAGTTTACTATCAAACTAAATACAAAACAAAGAGAATTACATGTACATTTAAAAACAACTTTACCCTAAGAATGGCCCCACTAGCTTAACGCATCCATCCATCCATTGAAAACCTACCGATTAGCATCGGTAGACGTGGTGTTAAAACCCTTTAAGCAACGGATATTTGAACACAAATGGCGTAGCAACACATATTGGCAGATCATGTCATATTTTCTATACATAGCATATATAGAATTAATTGTCTGATGGGTGATCAGACCTGGGCTGAGAATGAGACCTGATTTGACCTGCACGATTGCCATCTGCTCAAAACTTAACACGACATAAAACATAATCCAAGGTTGTTTGCATCTGACGAGTCAAAACAAAGTAAATCTGAAATGAGTTATCTGAAGCTCAACTAGCTGTTTTGAAGGACATCACTTGTGAAGATGCTCGTTAAAAATATGACAGTACAAATCATTGGTTGCTGGGCTTCACTCTGTTGATAGTACAAGGAGTCCTTGGTTTATAATAGGAGCGATGTAAACTGAATTTGTAAGTTGTCTGGCGTTGTTAACTTTACATCATACTTATAGTAGATATTTTCATGAAAAACACTTCTAGGCCATGAATATAAACAGAAAGTAACGGTGATAAATATGCATGCATTTTTGTACCAGAGTGACCTGAATAAAGTCGTACTTTCAATACACCCTTGCAATAACCAGGAGATCGGGATTGAGTCCCAGCGTGAATAGCAAGTAATAGATGCTCCTCCCGAAAAGGGGTTTGTAATTGTCTATAGATGCCACAAGATGACGTAGAGGACCATAAAGCAGCAACGCCATGCTTCTAGCATATACCGGTACACAGTCATGTTACTTAAACTGCACATGATCTAGTTCTCTCCAAAAAAAATGAAAACCCTTCAGTCATCTCATAGCAGAAGAGGACTGTGGCTGACTTTTTCAGACCTCTGCGGAGGAAAATGAGATCGGTGGATCAGTTTTATTTTCAGGGAACGGCTGGTCATCCAAAATTAAGGAACCCATATTCAAGATTTTTTTGAGGTTATTTTTTTCCCCCTCACCCCAAATGTAATTATAACAGGTGTCAATTGTTTTAGTTTTTCACAATTTTGTACAAGTCACTGAACTCACCTTTTGGCCCTTCACACACGACAACGGGGTGCATTCAAGGTCCATTGACAAAACAGGGCATCACAAATTCAGACAACAAAAAAAAAACAATAAACAGATCCTAACAATAATAACACCAAGATTCCACAAGATGGTGGCAAAGTTTACTTTTATTTAGCGAGTAATAGATGATACGTTTCGCAGAAATCAGATATTGGGAGAATTCACGGATGTCAAACTGTGAATATGTGGGGGTGCACTGTAAAAAAACAAACAACAACTTGCAGGCCATAAATAATGAAATTAAAAACAGCCTTTTTGTGCCTCGTGACCATGCATTCTTCCTTCACTTGCCAAACTAGTTCATTGTGTGCCGTTATTTAACCTGCCAAACCCCCCCCCCCCCTTATTATACTATATGTGGGAAAACACTTAATATCATTATGCTAAAAAGTCGAAATTGTCATGAAGTGGACATATGTGGTACTCATTAGACCGCAACAATGTTGACCTTTTTTTTTGTTTGTTTTAACAATTCCAGCTGTTTCTCTTACTTAAATGTTAGGTCGTCAAAGGGGCGTTGATTAAAAGTCACGGTGCACTTAAAAACCATTTTACGCAACATGACATCAAAGTCCTTTCTCATAGCATTAAATGTATCCGTTAAGCATGAACACACAAACCCCTCCGTGTGTACCCTTTACGTCAGTCCTTCATCCTTAGCTATTACACTACACACAGGAGCAAACTACTGGATACATACACACACACGCACACACAGGAATACAAGCACACACTTTTTTGTTCATTCTAATGGGCCCTTGTCATCTGTCCTCGACTCACCTTCTCTCACATTTCCTCAGGAGACCTTTATCCGCTAATGGTGGCGCAGAATGCAGATGGACCCTTTTTACAGGGCATCGCTGTGTGTGCTGCATGCACTCTTTGCCCTGCTGTCTGTTGTTTTTATTCGGCCGTCTCATGCGTTTATTATTGTTGATTATCCATCCGTGCTGGGCGAAGTTTGATAAATGTGTGCTAAGGAAATGAAAGGAGCAGCAGTAGTAGGAGTTGAAAAGAAAGCAGAGAATTCCCCAAAGGTGCTGCGGAATCGCCGTCTGTGAACCCAAAAAAACGATTTTTCTCTTGTGGTGGCTCTCGCTTGCTCACACACACCTTACACGTAGTACTGAGGAGCTTGGCTTTAAGATTTTGATCACTTTTCCCCTGCATAATGCAAAGTGATAAGCGTTTTATGTCAGTTCAAGGTCTATTAGCTGTGCGTGCCTTTGTTTATTGTACTGTGTCCTCCAGAGGGTGAGCGAGATTAAACATATCTTTTCGCAAACATACAAAGGTTAAATATGGGAAATTCCTCATTATATTAAATAAATAAATGTCAATGATGTCATCAATTAGTCCGAGTAAAAGTGTCAACGCCCAAAAATCTGAAGTCATTCAAGCCCTACTGCCAGCGCTAATAAAGTAAGCAGCGGAAGACAAGCATATCCTGTGACTTTCTTCAAGCAGTCTTATCAATGCAGATTACAGCTGAAAAGTCGTCGCCTGAAGTAGGCTTATGTGTCTCGTACTGTGTTTCAAGCACAGATCAGGATAAGCAACATGCCAGGACAACAACTAGGACACGTTTGTCTTTTCAGCAGCAGAAAGAGGAAGCAAGGGAACCTCCTGCAGGGTTAAGCTTCAAGTCCAAAAGGGCTTAATCCTTACACTGGTTCTTCAGTGACCGCTCTATCACATTAAATGCTGTCTTAAGTATGATATCAAAGCAGGAAGCACTTAAATCCTAAGCATTCCTGTAGGACAGCGCTCATTCTCACTGTTCTGTGCACAGTCCAATATCTGCTCCTATCATCAAGGCCATTGTCATATTTTTCAGACTAATGTAACATCAAGGGACTCTCATTACTTCTCTATTAATGGAGAGTCTTCCATAACTGGTTTGTGGTTCATTGTCCTAGTTGAGGAGGCATAAAGAGATTTAGATTGTATAGCAAAGATGTCTCTATAGTATATATATATGTCCGTCACTATCAAACCTTTTTTTGGAATCTATAATCAACTATTTCAACCAATAATTGAGCGATCAGACGGATTTGAAATGGCCATGAATAACTTGAATAAAGTACAGTGGAGTTTTACTTAGACTGGAAATGGCTTTATTTTGTGACAACCTATTTTTGTGTTCCAGTTATCTGACTTTTATGGGGGGGGGGGGGGGGTCTCATTGACGGATCGCATGTAATTAATTTTTGGGGTTGATTTAAAATCTGAAATTTAATGCCTTACATGGGCCGAAAATAGCTTGTCTGTATATTGAATTTTGATGAAGTTTTTTTCATAGATTCAGTGTCTTTGAAAAGTCAGTTTGAGACCTGACCATTTGTCTCAATACTTTGATGATGTATGATCAATTGGGACAATTGATTTACTCTGCTCGGTAGTCTTCAAACATGCACTTTGTAATTCAATCATGCCACACTCATCCAAAGTTGTCAAACAAAATGTATGTAGACATTGTGTGTTTCAGAGTTTTTGTTGGCAGAACACAGGCAATTGCTCCTACTTCTGCCTCACAGCAAGGAGATCTGGGTTCAAATCTCTTTTGGATTTCTTCTTATCATGCTTGAATGGGTTCATTGAATTGTCCATACAGTAGGTGTGAATGTGAGTGTGAGAGGTTTTCGCTATTGACTGGCGACCGGTCTAACCCAAAGTCGGCTCCAGCTAATGAAGACAAACACTATAAAAAAAAAATTGATGGCTGGATGGACAGTCTTGGTTTGGTTGCAGTATATATTTGTATGAAAAAAAATTTGGGCCATGAATATGAAATAATCTAAAAAAACAAAAACATTGACCGTAGTCCGTAACTGAGTGACCCCTGTGTCTATTACTTTTAAATGCTGAACAAAAGCATCTGTGTTTTTTGTTGTATTAGCAATTAGTAGCATCCCGTTCAGTCAGACCTTCGAGCAGATTATTTGCAGTTGTTGTTTTTTTAATGGCCATGTTTTCTCATTCATCATCTCCAACTCCACCAAAAACTCAATTTCTATGATTGGGCCAAAAAGAGACAGCTTCCCAATTCTGCTAATGGCTGCTATACATCTCTCAACAGAGGCAAGTGAGATACTGACATCAACAGTCTGCCCCAGTGCTTTCTAACTGCATGCATCTGTATTCTCCATTTGCGCCTCGTTTTGCCTCTTTAGCCTGCTCTGCTCTCTTTCATCATTCACCCAATTTTCTCCAGTGTGGCGTTAGTAAATTAAAATAAAACACGCTCTGTCCGTGCTGAGGTGAATTCCCAGATCTTCTGTCCAAATTCTTCAATTGTTACTGCTTTGATAACGAACCAGGCAAAACCGCTTCAATGCCCCTTTAAATTCACATGAAAGAACTATGAGATACCATTTCCAGCATCTGCATAGCTGGTTCCAGTGGTGCTGGGTGATGTAATCATTGTGAAGTAATTACAATATTTAAGAATGTACAGTGAATAAATAATAAATGGTACTCAATGATTTTCAAAGGGATTGAAGATTGTCATCTACAGTGGGTAACTTAAGATGGCGGACCGTGGTCCGTGTCCAGACCAAGTGAGGTCTCATGTGGACCCACGGTCATCCATCCATTTTCTTAACTGTTTATTCCTCAAAATTTATGTTAAATAGAAATAAATGTGTGTGGCAGCTGACACAGATTGCGAAGGCAGATATATTAAGTACTGTTTTAAAACGGCCCATTCACTTCTTATTTGAGTCATCACTGAGTTGTGCACAGCCCTAGTATTTAAGTGTTTTTAATACATTTATTATTGTTAATAGCATTGTTGTCCTGTGGTAAAATTTCAAAAAAAAAAAGGAAAAAAAAAGTTTCATATATATATATATATATATATATATATATATAGAAATGTACCATTTCGGCTACACAAATGAAAACATTTTGAGGTTCCGACTTTTGACCCCAGAAAACCTTTGCAAGTGCACCGTCATATTTAGATTTTTGGAACATTCTGTTTGGAAATATGTTATCCAGTGGGCCATCTTTGCTGTATGTTTTGCGTCTTTGATTTCATTTTCAGCAGATGGTGGTTCTTGTGTGACTGCATCACTGCACTACTGCAAGCTTCGGACTATAGATTGTCCTACTTGGATCCAACATTCATTAATTTTTTTAAATTCTTGGCAGCGATGTAGAGATTTTTTTGCTGCAGTGGGCAAATCATCATATTGCGCGCAGGTCTGATTGATTATGCAGTGGAAGAGGTCTTAGAGTTCATATTTGAATCAATTGTATGTGGAGTTGCACAAAATGTTTGGTATAAAACTCAAACCAAATTCCAAATGAAGTTTTGTCAGTTTAGTCACTCCCATCTAAATTCCCCTCCTTCGCATGCATACAGATAATCTGTTTTATGTGTGTCTGATTCCCTCCTTCTAAGCAGTCAGACTTATCTGATGTCTCTAATAAGGATCCTAAAAGATTATCTTGTGTGAGGTCTGGCAATTGCTTGAGATCTGTGAATCCCTCAACACTTTATGATCCACAGGGCAACAATTCGAAACTAAATACAAACCAACTGACGAGACAACGAGAGACACCTGGACAAGACACAGGTGGCTGGGGGAGATGATTGGATGACGAGTACAGGTGCAAACAAAACCCAACAAGCAAGACAGGACACAAAGCCAAAACAACAAACCTAAGCATGATATACACAAATCATCACCACTTAACACATTAAAAAACATTTGCTATAACACATGGTCTTGATTCAAATAAACCTTCATCCAATATGATTAAATTAGCCAGTCGTCGGTGGCACAAGCACTATTCTCTTGCAGTCTGGACCCGGAGGGGTAAACATTTCCTTCTCTGGAGGGAGTCTCAAAGTTTTCAAGTCTCTATTAACACTCATGGAAAAGCTGCTTGATTCGTTGAGCATTGTTTTTTGTTGTAGGTTTTTTGTTTTTTGGGTGTGGGGCAAATATACGTGTGTCTCCAAAACCGAGTGATTGGGAAACAAATGTTTCTCAGCATTGCAAAAAACAACAACGGTAATGTTTCAGTTGTGCGTATTCTAATTTTAGCAAGAAAACACCATAACTGTTGTAATTAAGCTTATTGTGATGAATACCGGGATTGGCATTAGGCTCTGTCACAGTCTTCTCACAAGTCAGTACCAGGTGCTACGCCCAACTTGTGGTTTGGAGCTGTTTATTTTTGATGGACAGATAGTTAACTGTATGGCGTGCTCATGCTGTGTTGTCATTTTGTAATTATCGCATGTTTGATCCCTCACATTTTAAGTGTTTTGTGTGAGTATCCCACAACCTCAGGTGTTTTTGTGGCACATGTGCGTTTTACTTCATCCTCACTGTAAGAACCTCGCATGTTCCTCCCCTCTCAGGGAAGAGTTGACTGTAGCGTAACATCCCTTTCCAAGTGTCCTTATCTCACCCGTCCCGCATCCCTCCTCTCCCCGAGCATCTGTTCTTGGGTTCGCCCAAAGACTGGTGAAGCAGAAAGAGAAGAGTCATGTTTTTGAAATGAGATCTTTGCCTCAACAAAGCTACAAACTTTAGAGCAAATACTTTCAGCAAATGTTATGTGCAGGGGTGCACATAAGCGGTGCACAGGTGAGCATGCGTACTGTAAACCGTGCACGCTCGATTTACTTGCCTCAGTGCGCATTTGTGTTCCAAATATATTGCAGGCAACAAAAGAAGCGCACAAAAAAGTCAATGTCAAGTTAACATCCACAATAATTGCTTTCTAGTGTTAACTTCAGAATAGAAAAAAAGTACTATTTGTTGTCTTTTATTTTGAAGTTGCCTTTGCAGCGGGAAGGATCAAGCGTTATGGTGGCTGACTAGACTTTGTTGCCTCTCACGAGAATGGTTGCTCACTCGACTCGAGTGGTGGCGGCTGTGGCCGAGCCGCCGAACATGGGGACGATACCGTCCGGTCATTTAGGTCTCGTTGGACCGCGGCTTCGATGGTCAGAATACGTCATCACATGAAAGTGGTCTGTGGTGCAAACAAATTAATAAATAAAAGCAACCCTGTTGCCATGTCGCAAAAGTCAAAACAGTTGCCAAGGTCCACACCAACACTTGAGTTAAATATGAATTTAATGTCAATTTTATTTTTATTTTTTTTACAAAGCATTAAATTGTATTGCCACTTGTGTGGCCCTGGGAGAGTTTGTTCTAAAAATTAAAAACGAACGTTTTGTCACATCACATAGACACTGTCCCTATTATATTATTTATATATTTTTAAAGTGTGCTGACATTATGAGAAAACGCTGTTCATAGGACTCCTAAATCATTACCAGAGCAAATTCCTCTCATCCCTCCTACCTGTGTTGGAAATAAAAATATTGCTAACATAAAGACCACAGTTAGTTTTGGCACTATTCATTTTTAAGAAATACTTGCTAGATTGGTTGAATACAGCATCTAATCTTTAAATTGGCAATCGTGAAGCCAAGTCGCTGCTCTTTTTTCTTGGCACTGCAGACATGTGCATCAAAATAAAAGTAGCGCATACTAGATGTTTTAGTTTGACTTCATAAAAGCTGCAGAGTCTATGGACAGGCCAGATGTAGCCCGCAGACCCTACTTTTCCCAGATGGGCTGGGCTGTAAGCAACAACCTCTGCTGCTCATTTGAATACCATGCCACATTTTTTATGTGGTGTTCATGATAAAAGATATCGGCAAAGGTGTTTTACTTTCTGGAACTGGAATTGACACAACTGTCAAATGACACAATTAATTATCAGACCGATCAAATTGTTTTACGTAACTCATTCCATGTCTGTTTGTCTATTCCACTGACACTTCCAGTTCCATCACTTCAAACTTCATTTGGCGCTTGTGGTACTTTTCCAGATGTTCCATCAGAGATGTCGCAAACCCTCTATTCGATACCATGCTCTCGACTACTTTTATACCTAGTGCGAGCAACATGCACAATCTGTTCGTAAATGTACAATTTAGCGCCCGTTGAAGATTGTAAACTTAGATCATTTGTAACACACCCACCATCAGAACGCTAGCGTGATCAAATAATTTATCGGCCATTATTTGTGATCTTAGTACATCAGGCCTTATCATGTTGGCCGTTTCTCACATTTGAAAATTTAGTATTTGTGTCACCCCGCTTGATCGGTCCGCTCACCAACTATTTACAGGTGCAACCTTTTCTTCTGTTTCTTGTTTTCCTTCATCTCCTGTTGCAAAACTATTTCCCCAGAGAGGCTTTTGAGTTGAGGGTACACTTTGTAACATAATATCCACAACTTGAAAAATGAGAGGACACTAGATAGTAAAACATGATTTCCTTTCCTGGATGATGCTTGTGATCTCGGCTGAGAGATGGAGTCAGCTCATTTGAAGTGTACGATGAAATTGCATGTATGGTGTTAAGATTTCTCTGCGAGCTTTATAGCCAATGCTGTATTACACCCCTCTCTACCTTGCCACCAATGGCAACTGCCAATTTGCTGCACAACAATTGTCAAGTGCTGCACTCGCCTACTTTTGCTTCTGGATTGAGAAGATTGCTTTTGCACCAGCAGTATTTTATAGTGTTACTTTTTTTTCATCCTCGCATATTGTTCCCTAAAAATGAATTGGTCTATAAGACTGAAAAGTTGAATTATACATTGTACTATGGTAGTAAAGTCATCAGATTAAATAGGTAATATTACAAGAATAGTCATCTTGGTACAAGTTGAGCACAAGTGTGTGTTCTTACAAAAGTTGTAATCTTACAAAATAGATTATATTATATTAGTAGACTAGAATTTTTTAAATTGTATTCTTAAGAGAATATTTTTTTTTTGAAAATAAAATATTAGTTATAACATTTTAGTTTTAATTTTTTCAACCTGGAGTTTAAATTGATGAGAATAAAAAAAAAAAAAGAAGAAGAATACTATGATTACAACTTAAGCTTTCTTGAGTTTTTTCAACCTTTTTTTTTTTTAGGTTTGCATTTACGAGACATAAACTAAAAAAAATTGTTTACGTCCACACTACAGATTAAAAAAAATAAGCTGCTGTTTTTCATGACCTAAACTTTTTCTGAAGAGTTTGGGGTTTCATTCATGATATTGTGCACGTGAGTGTGAATGGTTGTCTCTCACTATATGTGCCCTGTGATTGATTGGTGACCAGTACAGTAATAAACTGTGAGCAGCATGTTGTCCAAGTCATGTGTGGACCTGGAACTAAGCCACTGTCTAATTTGCAACACTCTCTTCTTACACAGTACACAGCCAGAAGACTTGCATTTAGCATCGCAACACACTTGTCTGTCATGATATTCATCACATTAACATGCCGATGTGACCATGACAACTGTTGACCCAAGCCTTCAAGTTGTGTAGACAACGACAACTTGAAACAGTAGCGTTAGCGCAAATGTTAGCACAGACACAACATATGTCCTGGCTTGGCCGGTCTGGACCAACTTTTTCTCAACAAAGAACTTTAATTTGCATCTTGTTTTCAATAGGTGCATTTAAGTCCAAGGAAGATGTAGAATGCTACATTAGCTTCTCATGCTAATGTATGCTTTCATGCTTTCTCGCACTGTGCCACGTTTGTCACTCAATTTTACTGCTATAGTCTACTAGAGTTAGGCAATTGACAGCAATGCTCTCTGCCATTTACCTAACTGAAAGGCAAGACATTAATAAGATAAAAAATAATTAAAATAAGGTAAAAGACACAAGTAAAGATAGAAATCTTTTAGTTGTCATACACAGAGCTGAACAGAACTGTTTTCGGCCTAGACTTGAAGATTTATTTGTATTTATTTGTTTATTTTAAAGGGCTGTCTTAAATCATTAAGAAGCAAGTTCCAGAGTTTAACTGCACGGACCTGGAACGTGTGTTCAATGTTTAATTCTGACCCTGGGCACGAGCAGAAGACATGTCCCTGAGGTTTTCAGGGACCTGGATGATTCCTGTGGGACCAACAGAGGAGAGGTGTACTTTGGTGCTATGCCATGGAGAGACTTATACACAAGTAAATCAGTTTTAACGTATATTCTCCAGGCAACAGGAAGCCTGTGCAGAGACCTGAGGACTGATATGGTCATACTTCATAGTTCTAGTCAGGACTAGCATTCTGGATGTACTGTGGCGGTCTTTTACTGTAGCTCGTTTAGAAAGTCCTGTGAGAAAGCCGTTACCGTAGTACTAGTAGTTATGGTTAAAGGCCGATGTGCTTATTGATTTAATGTGGCTGTTAAAGTTTAGGTCTGTGTCCATTGTTAACCCAATATTTCTAACCTGCATTTTATGTTTAGAGTAAGAGATTTAAGGAGCTGCTGACACTTTCTTTTGGTTGTTGTAGGCCAAGGAAAATGACTTCAATCTTGGTGTCAGTTAAGGTCAAAGCCGTAGAAAGCAAAAGTCTGGGCATTTACGGCAGTGCTATGCCACTGATTAAATCCATGTCACATTCTTAAAGATGTCATGTTGTCAACCCAGGTCTCCATTTAGACAAAGTCTTGCATTAGCCTGGGTCAGTTTTTTGGCATTTTTTAAAGTGGATTTTGGGAGGTGAACCCTTTATTAATCAAATGTCCATTAAGGAAAACCTAAATTAAGTTACCTTCAACCTCGTGATGGCAAAAAAAGAAGGAAAAACCATATGCTATCTTAGTAATTGTAGCCATGATGATAATCGATTTCTGTGGAAAATATCCCTACATTTTGTAAATTTGGGAAATAGTCAGTAGTGTTGCATTGCATCGCATAATAATGTTCTGTCAAACGGGTGACAATATGATGCGACTTTTGTTTTATACATATTTTGTTGTGGTAGGACATTAATATTGCATATTAACTGGTTAAAGTCAGTATGTATCAAAATGGGTCCAGGATTGACCCCTGGGGGACTCCGCAACTCACTACCATTCGGTTTGACTAATAGTGTCTGCTTTTAACAAAGTTCTGCTTGTCCTCAACATTGAACTATCCTCTTCCCTGACAAAATGTCTCCTTAAAGCAAAATTCAACTTTGCCATTAAGTGTCAAGCACACAAAACCCATCCTTCATCCTGCACGACTGTCCGTGACGGCTGAGGAGGGTGAATGTTCACCCTCAGCATTTTTGTTGTTAAGTATATGTTTAAGTGGTGTTTTCAAGGTGTCTGATTCTCGATGCTAGACCATTATTCCAAGTTAATTGAATCAATGCAGTTTCCACCACCTTGTCTCAGGGGTGCGTCGCCATGACTCAGATGTTAACCCTTTGGTGAAGTCGGCCGGAGAGGGAATGCAACTGTGCTCCTTTTAATTTAAGTCAAGCGTGTTTGTTCGTGTTCATTAAAGCGAAGCGATTTCTCAGTGAATTGTTCAGCTCTACTGCAGTGCCAGAAGGGGTCTGGCTGCATTATCGTTCTTCTGCAAGATGATTGTGGTGATGATCACAAATGGTAGGCACGCTGTGCTGTATTAATTTGTCTGTAGCCAGATGTGTCCCCATGAAATTATGCCCGTTACAGCAGAGTTCACACTTGGTGAGATTTGATCAAAGGATGAGAACATCAGGACGGTTGTTGTGAGCGTCGCTCGTCGCAATCCAATTTGTGATGCTGGTCCAACTTCCATTTGCTCCACTTTTGAAAACCCCCAAGCTCTGAGCCCAACATAAACACCCCACCACTGCCGCCCAGATCGATCTTATTCATTTATCCGTCAACAGTAGGAGACCGGACAACACAGGGACCAAGTTGTACAGTATGTAATACAGAATTTATTAAAAGGTTCATTAGAGCAACAAAAATAATTGCTGTGGTAGATAGATAAACAATTTTGAAATGCATGGTGAGCAACACTGATCCACCACCACATGGTTTGAGTTGAATGCCAGTGGCTATTTTACATGCCGTTTGTCATTCACTCCACAAAATGTGTCATCTTTTATCTTGATCACGACAAAAAAATATGCTGATCAACTGTGAGTTGTCTAAAACTTTCAACCTTTCGGCATTTCTCTCTCTCATAATTGACGTTACATCTTGAGATTCACCCAAATCAATGCAACACAGCCATCTTCATTGATCTGTTAGACTTTACAGTGGTTTACAAACCTGAATTTCACAGACAAGCTGGGCCCTCTATCCAGTGAAAAACACACTTGGCAACTATATTTGTCAGTTGGCAGTTGCCGGTTGGAAGTTTCACGGCAATGAATGAGGTGACCAATGTATTAGACCAGCACTTACGTAAGGTTTATGCCACAGATTCTCTAAATAAACAACAGCATAGGCCATTAGAAGTATTTTAAAGAAAGGAATTACTTTTCAATCACCTTGTCGTGCCTAACATTTCCGCTAATCTCATATGCTGAGCTTTGCAGCAAACACGCAGCCACTTTGTCTTCCCTTTGGACTCCAGCCTGAAAGGAAATGCAGTCAGCGTGTCCACTGGCCATTTCATAGCCGTAAGTAAAAATCACAACAGCAAAAGGAGTGACCTGAAATGTCCCCTTCAGGACTCTTGTTTCTGTCCTTTCCCAGTCACGCGTTTCCAAGTGTTAATTAGTAATAGTCATGCGGCCAAGATGGAGTCATGGCGGTGCGTTGGAGTCATTACCCTCCATCATCTCAAGACGCTTATCTTCTTTCCTTACTTTGCGCGTAAATGTGCTTTCTTCTGCCCGTTGCGGCCCCTCCTTCCGTTCCTTCTGTGGCTTTGGAGATACTGATGCGACGTCCTGCACCTCCATGTATCACCCTTGATTGCGTAAGCACACAGCAATGCGTCGTAATTAGCAGGTGCGTGTTGTGAATTACAAATACGCCGTGACATAATTACATGTCATTGTGCATTTGTTTCCATTAAGTCCTTAGCACTTATCTATCAAGTGTGTGTGTTGCGTATGTCCCACTTAAGTCACCCCATTAAACCTACTGTACAGCCCGGAGAATGATAACCCGGAGCGCACTCGCTCTGTGTATTAGTATGCTTCTGATGCTATACCCACCTCAAGGCCACAGTTTGTTGTTTTTGAATGGAGGCACAGGAAGTGTACGGATAGGAACACATAATAACTCTCTATCGACTATTACCGATAGTAACCTTCAAAGTGAGTTTGTATTTTGTCGTGCCGTTCAAATGTCTGGTGAGTTTAGGTTATCCCCTATAAATCTTTTCATCATGCTATCACACGGGTGGCAGAAGACGGAGCTTTCCACTAATAAACAGACACTTCTTCTGTATGTCATTTGTTCAAGGCTTGAACGGTGATTATAGTCTACCGTCGTAGTTTGAAGGTGTGAATTGTCAGTTGAAAAGATGTTGCATTCCTGTGATCCCTCAGGGGATGCGTTAAATGCGGAGAACGAATTTCGCCCCACTTAGGTAGGTGTGACAATCAGTGGTACTTCAACTTTAATTCAGCTGAAACGCAACGCTAGGTAAGAAGTGCGTTACTTTTTTTCATTTGACCATTTATTAAATCTTGCATACAAGTAAAACACATTTTTTAAACAAAAACTATTACTAAAACTAACTAAAACTAAGCATTTTTAAAAGAACTAAAACTAATAAAAACTAACAGAGCAGCCCTGAAAACCATCCATCCATCCATCTGTCCATCCATTTTCTTAACTGCTTGTCCTCACAAGGGTCGCCGGGGGTGCTGGAGCCTATCCCAGTTGGCTTCGGGCAGTAGGCGGGGTACACCCTGAACTGGTTGCCAGCCAATCGCAGGGCACATAGAGACGAACAACCATCCACACTCACAATCACACCCATTGACAATTTAGAGTGTTCAATTAACCTGCCATGCATGTCTTTGGAATGTGGGAGGAAACCAGAGTACCCGGAGAAAACCCACGCAAACACAGGGAGAACATGCAAACTTCACCCAGGAAGGCCGAAGCCCGGACTCGATCTCATGTCCTCTGCACTGGGAGGCGGACGTGCTAACCAGTCATCCACCGTGCCGCCCTGAAACAAACAAACAAAAAAAATTAACTATAATGACATTTCCAAAACTATAATAACCCTGCCCCACACACCGAGCAACACAGATAAAAGCGACTTTACTGAACAACTACAAACAAAAAATACAGTCGCCGACTCGTCGCTGCACACCAAGTAATTTAACTCCACTCATCTAAAAAAATGTGCCACTGTATTGAGTTCTGTGGCTCCACGTACTGGATTGTATTATTTATGAATTTAATTTAATAGAAGCACAAAAACATGGGGCAATTGTCAAGGATGTAGCTGATTGCTACAAAGAAAGGAATAAAGGCAATAAAGGAGAGTGTGTGGATGTCCATGTGCAAATTATAAATATATTTGTGTCTTATCATCAATGTTTTAAGTGCATCACATTGTTGTAAGCTGTTTCCATAATAGACGTGGTGGAGTTTCCGTAGTTACCAAGATGATTGAGGAACTGGATGAATAATTAACTTTTCTATTGCTTGGATTAATGGCACAGACGTGCTACTTTGACAAAATGGATAGTGTGCTGTAGTGCTGGGGATAGCTACAGGCTAGCTAGCTAAGAAGTAATAACAAAATCATACTAATTTATAGCTTTTAGGATTTGGGAATTGAGATGCAGTGGTAATTGGACTGCAAATAGTGATTAGAATCGTTAAAATAGCAATCACTGGACATTGCACAGTCAGTAGGATACGGTCGTTAACATTATAGTTCATCTGATGGTGACGCAATGATCCATCCAGTATCTCACATCATCCTATCCTGCAGAGAGGCTGATGCTAAATGATTTGCAGATGACCTGATTTTGAGTCAGGATTTCATGTGTAGCAGAGCAGCTCCTTCGCTGTGATCTATTGATGTTTTGCCAAATTACTTAAAAACAACCCACTCAAACATTTTATACAGATTTGCGAGAAAATGCCTCCCTCAATCCCGATGACGAAGATTTGGTAACAGTCCGTCCCTTTAGAAGTGGCTACTCCGCCTCTAGACAGACTTGCAATCTTCTCTAAACAACTATTTAAGACATCCACACAATTTAGGTTCTGCTAAAAAAATTATAATTTTTTTGGAAGGCAATTTAAAAATAGCCTTAACCTTTTGAGAATATTTGGCAGTGCAACCCAAACACAGGGTTTTTTCGTGTTTCTCAGTTCAGATCATTGGTAGTCAATTTGCGTTCTGCCTCTTGGAGGTAATCTGGTTTACACACATAAAAAGGTTATATAGTTAAGACTTAGTGCTAATAATGTATCTCACAACGTATGTTCAAAAGTTATGAACAACTGTTCATCAGAAAAGTGCTATACACTACATTGTTGGGAAATTAGATTTAATAGAGGTCGACCACCACACAGATGGACATACTGCATAGTGAACAGCTTTGGTAAAATAGACTCATCTTAAAATAATATAATTTTATTTAAATTTATTTATTTGCTCAGTATTTAGTATGTAAATTCCACAGCTGGTACGTTGATCCGGTACGTTGCAATTTTGGGACATTAATGATGTAATTAACGGCACACCCAAATTGTTCCAAAACTATTTTTCTCTCGACCGATCACTTAACTAATGCAGTGAATTTCTGCGTATTCACAGTTCAGTAGTCCAACATTTATTCAGCTGTTCCTCTCTTCACTATATAAAAATTATTGTACAATAAACAAGAGCACGAATAGCGAAAAGTAAGTAATTAAAGTCTATGTTCAAAATGGTTTGTAATTTCCAATAGATGCTGCAAGTTGGCAGCAAAGCACTTTTGGTTATTAGACAGAACTATGGCCTGATTCAATAAAGCTCTTCACTGTAGTTCAACATATGTGGTTGGCACCATGATGTCACCAGAAGACGCCAAAGCATCATGGGTGAATTTGCAGATATGTGGTCGTTCACTCTCGTCTGCCCGCAAATGTACTTACTCGTTGTGAAGCAAGCAAAGTTTAATTGAACCTTTTGCCATGCTTGCGGAAGTGCATGCAATTGTTATGCCTGTCACTATACATCGCTGCCATACGTAGATGAACAAGGATTCATTATTTGCAGTAAATAACGTTGGATAATTTGCCGCACTGTGGTTGGGAATCCCTAAATTAGTAGCCACCTTTTTCCCTGAAGTACTCCTTGACCTGCAGTTCATCACCTCCTGTTCTGTCCAATCATCTTTCACCGCTGTCCCTAATTGAGGAGACAAGCCGTTCTTTGATTAAATAAATAAATAAATAAATGAGATATTGTAGAAGAGCGGAGAGGACGACTGAAGAAGAGGGCAATGTCACAGCCGGGCGACTCTCCTCAGGCGTGTGAACTAGTCTGACACGTCGCGACACTGATTAATACGCGGGGCACGGTTCGCGGCGGGTTGAGCATCTAAACAACGCCGTGACAGGAGGAGGAAAGCAAGGGACTGAGTCAGCATTGCTTGTCAAACATCGCCATGTTGGGCAAGGCCGTCCAAGTGGAGAAGACACTTTGTTTCCAGAGTAATTGAACACCTTCTATACACAACATCGAAAACGGGTCTGCTCTTGCGTCTTATTCTGCAATGTGAGTATGGGGAAAATACTGTACTGTATACTATGATTTGCAAATTGACTTGGGTGCGCGCCTCCAATTATTTGGAAAATGAAGCCAGTTTCACTTAGCAACAGAAATGGTAAAAGTACTGACATTCTCTACTTGAGTAAAATTAAAATTATTAGTGTAAAAAAAAAAAAAAAAACTTGGGTAAAAGTACTCAGCTTTACTTAATATCTGGAACTTTTGCGAGGTTGGGCTGCTGCAAGCTGCATCGGACTACTGTTTTGCTATATTAGCGAAAAACAGGAAGTGACCTAATCGTGGTCTAAAAGTTAAACATGTAAATTTTACCCTTATAATTTAACTTGCAAATAATTACTATTAACAATATAGTCTTACAAATTACACAAAGATAATAGGAAAATAAAAACAATGCACATAAAAAACAAGTTGCGCACCATATTAAACTTTCAATTAAAATAAGTGAAACAACAGTTCTTCCTACGGGTGAAACACAAAATTACAGGTCGACATCAACTGTTACATTATGTGTAAAGACAAACTCCTCCTAATGATTTTATGTGATCGCTAATACATTTGAACTACATACACGAGACGTATGGGCGACACAACTTATGACCATCTTTAGTTTAGTCATTGCACGTGGGTGGAGCATGGCAGTGAAACTTTGATGACTTGCCATAAAACCCGGGAAACTCTAATTTAGTGCCTCTTGTATGTCTTTCAAAATTTAGCCCCCTAAGGCAGTTTTACTTAGCAGCATGACAGTTGGTAGGGATGTCTATCATGGTCAAAAAGTCTCATGGACCCAGGTCGGAACACAGGAATTCTGACATTCAAGTTTTAAAAGGCCTGATGCTATTTTTTAAATGTCATTTCCAGAGCTCCTTCACAGACAAACTCCTCCAAGAGATTTGGTCTGATTGCTAATAAATCTGACCCACGTACACTAGACAGATTGACGACACTACATTATGAATTTATTATTTTTTTTGTCATTGCAAGTGGGAGGAGCAGGGCAAATGTTTGATGACTCGCTATAAAACCTGAAACTCCGATTTAGTGCCTTGAGGAAGTCTTTAAAAATTCAGCCCTCAAAGCCAGTTTCACTTAGGAACTTGAAAGTTGGTAGGCTTGTCTATCATGAGTAGAGCCATACAAATCTCAAGGACCCATGCCGTTAAAAAAAGAAAAAGAAAAACAGAAAATCTGTCACTTTGGTTTGATTGATTTAGGGTCCTTCTTATCATTTCTAGAGATTCTTAAGTGAAGAATATTCCACCTGCACGTCAGTCCACTCCCTTTAAAGTTCATCATGTGTTATGTGGAGGAAAACAGACAAGTGTGACTGACCCTGTCCTGTGGTTCCCGCAGAAATGCATGAAATTCAACGTGGATGCTCCCATCTGGCGCTCCAAGCAGCGGATCCTGTGCACGCTCAACCAGAGCCTGAAGGACGTGCTCAACTACGGCCTGTTCCAGCCGGCGTACAATGGCAAGGCTGGCAAGTTTCTGGATGAGGAGAGACAACTGAGGGAATACCCTTTCCCATCCATCGCACCCGTACCTTATCTGGAGGTAAGCCGTGGATCATGTTAATGGGTGACACTTTATAAACGGGCTGAGAGACTGTGAATGGATAACGGAAAAATGACATCTTGGAAATGCATGCGATGAGAGAAAGTTGGATTGTTAGAGATGGAGAGTAGACATATTATGGGCCAATTAACACAAGACTGTATTGATTTAATGAAAAAGAAGTGAAAGAAATTGAGAGAATTACTGTTATCAATGTAAGTGTATGTTTAATTTAATTATTTTTTCATTGATATTTTGACTGTTTTTAAAGATGCATTGTGCCATTTAAAAAGTTAATATTAGAGCTTTTTCTACATCATGCATACTCCACCAATGCCCAGATGAGTACTAAGAGTCCTGACTGTTTAACTCTGACTGCACCTATCAGCTGTTATTTTACCTTTATAGTAGGGTGTGTGGACCCTGCACACTCAACAGTTTCTTTGGGGAAGAGAGAGGTGGAGTTTTTCTTACCTCATTTGAAGTCATGTCTTTGTTTGTCAACTGTGGCTGTCGCTTTAAAATCGTGCATGTGCTCGCACGCGCACCATGAACGAGCCCGACACAGATGTTGCAGTTACGCTTTGGGCCAGAGTTGTCAGTTGTGAGTAAAAAAAGTGACAAACTGCACAAAGTTAAGCATCATCATTTTTTTCTCAGCATTGTAAACGAAAAATAATAAAAATCCCACCACAGTCATCATTTTATGATTTAATTGTATATTGCATGATTTGTTTATTGACATTAACTTTAATGGCTCTATTTTCATGCTAGGGGCACATCTTCATTATTGTGCCATGGCAAGCCTAGTTTACCGTGTTTGGGGCCTTTGGTAGACCGCGATACTCTGTGCTGGCTGTTAGCATTCCAACACATGATTTAGTCACACGCTTAAAAAAAAAAAGGTGTCTCTATGGGATGTTCATGTCTAAATAGCTGTATTAGTGACATTGCGAGCAGTTACGTCTCCCATAGTAAAGCTCAACTTGTGCAGCATTGTGCAAAACTGTCACACTGCTTCGGGTGTCTGCTGTCAGTTGTCAATCATTGTTTACGCCATTGTCGCTGACAAGATGCTGAAATCGTTTTAAAGATGTGGAAATGTGTCTGCTTGTGTGTGCACGTCTCTGTGGTAAAGGTACTCAGAGTCAGTACTTGAGTAGACGTACAGGTGCTGTGTGTGTGTGTGTGTGGGGGGGGGGGCTGTTTAAGTGGGACTGATTCAAATCCGTAGGTATAAAAAACACACAAACGCAAATGTACTTAAGTACAAATGTGAAACGCCTACCAATCCCCCAAGCTCTCAAATCAATCAACTCACTGATCAAGATCTCAAACACAGTTGACTTTTAATCTCATTTTTTGCATCGATGAGGTTGAAAAAAGTAGGAAGCATATTTTGACAAAGTAAGGAGTAGAACATGCAGGTATCTGTTTTCAAATGTGTGCGGTAAAAATAAAAAGTCATCAGAAACATAAACACACAAGTAAAATATAGATAGAACAGATATTAAAAGTCTACACACCCCTGTTCAAATGTCACGCTTTTGTGAGATAAGTTAACCATTCAACTTTTTTCCGCCATTACTGTGTAAACTGTACAAATCAGTAGGAACACAGCCTACAAGAACAACTGAACTTCATTTGGGGTATATCGGACACACTTTAAATGGTGACAGCTGACTTGTATTAAACATGAGTTTGAAATGTGACTGGTAATTCTGAACACAGCTATGTCCCAGTAAAAAAAAAAGGGTGTGGGCACTTGTGCAATCACATTATCTAAGCTGTTTCATAATTCCTCACTTTCCTGAAAATACTTTTTAAAGTGAATTGTACATATTATAGGTCACATTAATGGTGGAAAAAGTTTTGAAAAAATTAATCTTGGTCTAACAAAAAGACGTAGACTTTTTATATCCACTGTACCTGAAAAATCTTACAAAGTACAGTCAAAAATTGACATCTCAACACATGGTATATGGGATGTGTATTCATCCAAATACTGTAGCAATGACGACATGCAGTAGCAAGCAACTGTGGCATCTCAGACCAGATCCCAGCGCTCGTCCATCACGACGGGAAACTTAGCGAGTATAACGACGTGTCACGACTGCAGTATAAAAACGTCACATGCTTTTCTGAGCGGCCGTCTCGCACTTTCTAACGACCAGGGGCGAAATCAAGATGAATGTCACACCCTCATCTTTTGGAATACGGCGCCAACGTGTAATTATTCACCATTATTATTACTATTGCTGCCTCCTAACAATCAGTAATATAAACATATTCAGTTTGTATTATATTGTGTATATATCTATATCTATCTATCTATCTATCTATCTATATATATATATATATACACAAATAAATTCAACAAGGTACTAAAGATTTGAGTATTCCGAATATTTTATTATTATAATTATTATAATTAATTTTTAATTATTATTCTTATTGTCGTTGCTCTAATAAATGCCTGGTACTTTCTCGAGTTGCGTAAATTACCTTCCCAGATGTGCATATATATATATATATATATATATATATATATATATATATATATATATATATATATATGGCACTCTGTGATTGACAGATGAGTGGATGAAACACTCGTGTAGAAAAGTGGGTGACATGACATTACAAAGCCATTTGATACTGCCAAATGTATTTATTATCTGCACTCCACATTTCTTTCAGTTTTCCTTTCACTGTTGCCTGTGTGTGCAAAAAAGCATCCATTCAGGCCCCAGTAGCTGTCATGGTGTGTTTTACGAGTGTTACAGTGTTGTCGTGCTGTGTGTGTCATTGATTGACCCCCACTTACTTGCCCGAGGCGGCGGGCAGACTGACAGGATGAGATGAGTTCAACACCATTTGTTCCATGGAGCATTTTGCTGGTGTTGACTGGTGTAAAAGATGTGGAGGAAGGCTGTATTTGCACTGCAGATCTAATTGAGAAATTCCCATTTAATGCCTGAAGTATCTCACAAAAGTGAGTACAACCATCACGTAAATATTGTATTTCATCTTTTCATGGGTAAACACTGAAGAAATGACACACAGTGTATCGCCAGTTTTTTTTACTGTCTTCTTGAACTCAACACACAACTAATTTCTAAACCGCTGGCAACAAAAATGACTGCACCCCATAGATGAAAATGTTATTGTAAATGGTAAATAGACTGCTTTTTTTTATACAGCTACACAAGTTTGATTGTTAACACTGCACTTTTAGGGATAACAAAAAACGACTTTAATTGCGACTCCATCATTTGTTCCATATCTGCTGACATGACACATTTCCCAACAGATCCACTTGACAACAAACAAAATCAATTTGTCTCACTTGAACCATAAGGCACAAAACCAGCCTAAACGTGTCATTGTTGACGCTCTCTGCAAACAATTCTAAAATCATCCAAATTAAAAAAAATGTTACCGTCCCCACGATGGTTGTTGTTTAGTATTATATTGAGTCGCCTCTGTTTGTGTTTCAGTTCCGCTACAAAAGACGCGTCTACACTCAGTCTTACCTGGATGAGAAGCAGCTGTCTAAGCTCCACACAAAGGTAGGAGCCCACTGCTGTGAATGCAGCAGATGATGTTGGAGCCATTGCGTCCTGCTTGTGTTGTGTTTGCATGTGAAAAAATGCTGCAAGTGGCAGGCACTGAATACTGTCAGCCCTAAAGACACCAAAGCAACTGCAGACTTTGTCAAGCACTAAATACTCCCCGATCACTCTTTGTCGTTGGCTTTTTGTGTTGTTGCTAATTCCATATGGTGGACTGCTGTCATGGATGGTGTCACATGAGAGACAAGCTGTGGAATCAAACTTCAGCAGACAACTAAGGTTCTGAAAGAACTAATGTTGTTTATTTGGCGTGCAACATTTATTATTTTTTACACCATCTTCCAATTAGTGGCCAGTTATGAATTTTTATGGGGCCATAACATATTTTCCGAAATATATTGGGGAGATTTTAAGTGTCTTTCTGCGCAAACACATCATTGCTTATTACCCAATGATCACCATAATTAAGAGTGAAGCATGGTGGTGGTGGCATCTTGCTTTTCTTCATCTGGAACTGGGCCCTAAGAAAAGATCGAAGGAATTATGAACAGTTCTATCAGTCACTGTTAGCACAAAAACCGTGAGGATTCTGCTTGAAGAAAAATATAATCATTTAAAGAAAAATCTACTAAAACACCTGATCTTGATTTGGGGTTGGTGTTAGAGGCATTTTAAATGGTGGTAGGTGTGTACAGACCCTCCTTTAATATGAATTTGAATGTGGATGGCATATTCTGAACACTTCTCCAGTTACAAGTGCAACTTCATTATCTCAACTGCCCATTTTTATTTCCCCTCTCGGACAATTTTTTGTTAGCAGATGTCACAATTCATATCAGATTTTCATCCATATTTCGAAGTTGCCGGATTCTGATCTGAAGATTTTTTTAATTAATTAATTAATTAATTTGTTTTAATACTTACTGTATGTACTATGGCCATTATGCAAATTGGATTGTGCAATGTGTATTCAGTTCAAGCTTTAAATTTTATTTTTCAGTTAAAGCTCAGCATGCCACTGAGTTCATTCATTTGTACTTAACTCATTTGCTCCTAAAAACGTATGAATAGGTTTTATTTTAAATGTTTTAAGTGTCCCAAAGACATATTTATATGCTTTTTTATGTTTATGTTCATACTAGAGCAAACGGAAGGCTTTGATGCAGCCTCTTAACTGCAGAGAAGGGTTGTAGAAATGGTAGTTATTACAAAAAGTGCCAGCAGATGGCAGCAGAGCAAAATAGATCAACCAGGGCCATGTTGAAAAAAATGCTAATTTCCCCAACAGATTTGTGAATAATGATGAAACTTAGCTATATTCTAATGCTAACTACTGCAAAACAGAAACAGGTAGAAATATACTTTTTTTCCTGATGAAAGAAGATAATCTAATCTTTCTTTTGGTAGGTTCCATGTTTTTATAGCAATAGAATACAATATTCTGTGGGCCTTGCAAAATCTGTCAAAATCCAGCAAAACAGCTGGGAGCGAAGGGGGTTGCTTCAGTGAAAATTGAATGAGTTAAGCAGTGTTCTCCATTATCTTGACATCAGGCAGACGGACCCTCCTTACAAAGAATCGTTTCAATGTTTATGAACAGACACAGCAGGCGAGACCATTTTAGTCAAATTATTATTTATTTTGCGAGCAAGAAAGGAGCAGAAGTCAAGGCAGGACAGCTCAGTGGGGACAACTAGTGGACGGATTAAACTCCAGACAATTATGAGTTCATTAGAATGCAGGAAACTTTTTAACTAATTTTCTGCCGTGTATGTTTAGTATATTTTGGCAAATGGAATCCAACTGTACTGGCACAGACTTATATATGTGTCAAGTATATTCTTCAACAGTTGGACACACTTGCAATCGTGAGGAAAGATGTCGCAGTTCATGTCGTTCATTTCCAGTCATGCCTTGTCCGTGTCACTCACGGTGTTCTTCATACAAGTAGTTGCACATTTGTAAATAAGTGATTATTTTGCCCTTTGTCAGTCTTGTTCTTGTTTTTATGTTTTGTTGTTATAAGGTCGTCACGTCAAAGTCACTGTTCTGCTTGACATGTTTCTTTCCTGCTCATTTTCTCCACTTTTTTGGCCAGAAACCAGTGTTTTTGGTAAAACTAACCTATTGCACTGTTGATTACGGCGAGAGGTAGAAACAATAATACAGTATATATTTTTTACTCCTTCTTTTGGTAGGTTCAGCGATAGAACATAAGATTCTGTAGGTCTTGAAAGATGAGTCAAAATGCTTTAAAAGGGAATGCACTATATGGAACCCTGCTTTGCAATAAGTTTTTTAGTCACCTGGAGAAAAAAAGCACAATATGTCTCTTTTAGCACGTTTGTGTAATTAGTGACGACACAAGTTGTGACACATCCACACATTTCATTTAAAGTTCACCCTCATGAACACAAACTTACTTTTAAAAACAGCAGGAAAAGTAGCACTTTTATTCCCTAATGGAAAGAGATCAGCGCTTCAGGCCAATTCCATTCGCGTGGCAGCGGGCGGGATGTTTCGCTAAGTACGGTATATTATTTAAATGCTTTCCTTGAAAGTTGGGTTCAGTGATGGGCCGATTATTGCGTGATCCATCACGGATAATGTGCGTTTGTCTAGGAACTACAGAATGAATGGGCCGTGTAGAAAAAGGTGCGCATTCAAAGCTGACCTTACGTGTTGGCAGCTCGGAAGTTACAAACGCGTGAGGCGTGACCGCGTGAGCTTTCTGGCGAGAGCTGCGGCTTTTTGCTGCGTGGCAGCATTGTGTGGACTTGTGAATAAACAGACCAGAAAGATGTTGCGCTTCAGCGGTGCACTGGACCATCTTCCGCCTAGACTCACTCCCCCCTCTAATGTGTGTGTGTGTGTGTGTGTGTGTGTGTGTGTGTACACTTACATACATATTTTGCAGGCCTCCATACACTTTGTACAGATGTAAACATTGTGCATTGCTATAAAGTGCCCTGATTTGGAGCTTCTATCAAACAGAAGTGTTTTGCTTGCGTTTATTCTCATTCGAATCACTGAGCTGATTGAGATAATTAGTTATGTGATGATGTCAAAACCAGTGGCAGAGAGAGAGAGTGACAATTTCTTTCGACACAAAGGGCCAGGGGCAATGAGTCTTGGGTGTTAAATGTCACACTCTAGTTGCAGTTTATCGCTATGCTTATAATTGAGCCTGATTCCTTCCTCTGATTGCTACCAGCTGTGCACACTAAAGTCTATGCATGCGCTGCCCCCCGTACAGCACAAAACAACTTTAATATGTCACAAAAGCAAACAACTGTGGTTTTGCGTCACCTTCTCAAACTCTCATGAGTGACGCGATAAATGAAACGACGAGCTGACTAAGCAGTTTGATAGCCAGAAATGAATTTGCTCACACTTACTTTTGTGGCTGACAAGTTCCTTCTGTAACGGAACATTACAGCAATTAAAATGTATCTAATAATTGTCATTCCTTGTTATTTAAAAAGCATTCAGACTTTTAATCTTGAGGTGATGTCATGCTGCAAGGCTCCCTCAGAATGTTTTGTTTGAGTAGTTGACACTTCTCAGGAAGTTCAAGTGTCCAAGGCTATTTTCAATCTTTTAAAATGGCTGCTAATGAGTAAAGATAATGAGACAGACCAATAGTATTGATTTGTGAAAAAATAATAAAGTGACCATATTTCGACTTACAGAGTTACAGCCCGAACGATAATGTAGAATTCTCCAAAAGATTATGCTCACACACAATGTGAAGTAATAGAGAATGCTATTGAAGAAAAAGCTGTAAAAAGATCAAATGTGTGTGTCGAACAATCTTTTGGAGTGTGTCATAAAAGAGTTTTATTATTACCGAGCAATCGTATCATAATCAATTGGTGGTATGCCCGCCGGCCATCCAGTGCGGCCGAGAAAGCAACCGGCGTTGTGGCCATTCACCGTCCGAGCATTTAGCCTACTTTGCCATCATGGAGTTAATTCCCCGCGGGCCAAAGTTCAAAATGAGGTCATAATTAATAGGATTTTTCTTCAACCCCCACACCCCCACCATCCTCACCCTTCCTGTTGTCCTGATTATCCAGCAGGACAATTGCATAGAATATTTTCACAGCACAAATGCACAATCTGTTTATATGCCAAGCTTGCATAAAAGTCCGCTATGTAAGTGGGTGGCACATACAGTATAACATAGAGAGAGAGAGCTCTTTAGTAACGCACTATTTGGCAACGTGGTCATGACACCGCCTCAGCCCGGCCCTCACTACACATTGTGCTAATATTATATCCACTGCTTGTAATAATTAGCGGAATCACAGTGTAAACAAACACAGAAGCCGTGCCGAGTTCTCGTGAGTGCACAAAAGGCAATATTCTAATTGAATATCCTCATATTTCACTCGCGCTGTTCCTCCCACATGTTTGAATGTTGTAAGTGGCTCTTTGTGTTTCTAAATGGGAATTCCTGCAATATAACAGAGTGAATGCTGTGCGTCATATACACTATATTGTGTATGGGAAATGTGAAAACGCAGCATTACAATGGCTCACAATTCACACATAAGCCTTGGTCCCCCTTCACAAAACGCACAACAGTTGTTAGTGTATGGCCGTACATGAGGGGAAAAAAGCGTTAAAAGTTTATTTTTCTCTTTGATGACACAATGTTAATGGTTAAGCAAAAATTATGATTTGGGGCTCGGGAGGTTCAAGGATTACGCCTAATGGCAGTGTTATGCAAATCGATGTATCTTGGTTCGGGCTGCAGCTATCGAATATTTTAGTATTCAGATGTCCAACTGAAAATTCCATTGAGAAATTAATTATTCAGATAAAATGATAAATTGTCAGGCTAGCAGTATCTAAAGTGTGTAGAGTCATTTTCGCCTATTAAACTGCCTTTGAAAAGAGGTTCGTCGGACCTGCCAGCCTATATGGGGCACTTGCTTAGTGACTAGCTAATGGCCACTAGCCGCTAACTTTGGGAACAGGCACAATATAAACTATGTACAGGCACATAATAGATTAGCGATTGAACATGACTTGATGATGTTTTGTTGATGTTGGTGACAACAGCTTGTTATGACATCATGGCAATTTAAGATAAAACTGGGCACCTATTAGCTGACTTCCAATCAGAAAGATGAGTCAAGTCAACCAGCACGCCATCACACGCTGCCAGGAACAATTTCAAAATTGAGAATTTCTGGAGGACTCTTTTCACCCCGAATCTGGTGAAATTTTTTTTTAGTCCAGAACCTACAATAACTCACTCGGTAGAACCCGCTGGAAAAAAAATTATCCCTTGACACTAGTTCATTCAAATTTGGTGGACATATCATAACAGGACATATGTCAAAGTGTGAAGGATCTACAATTAAGCAGGAATTTGGGCGTTGTAGCTTTCAGAAGCCACTTTGAGCGAATTCTAGAGGTCATACTTTGACGAGTCCATCCTAACACAAAATGAGAAATTCCATAGACAAGCTAATGAATAGCATCAGAGTTGCTTCAAGCAATGGCTATTTAAACACAAAATGGTGGAACAAGTTTGCAGACTGATAATATAACAATTCTCTCTCTAGGCATATTACACTCTGTGAAAAACAATATAACTGCAGCTTACTGAGTTAGTTGCAAAACTCTTTGTATCTGTACGTCTGAATGATGCTAAAACCCAGATGGCCACGGCAGGCACGCCAGAAGGAGCAGCAGCATAATGTCCGTTGAAATGGAACTTGAAAAACTGTTCAATTTCTTCACATTATGTTGGTTTATGTAAATAAATAAATAAAAAAACATGTTTTTTTGGGTGGTGGGGGGTAGAATGGATTCATGGTATTTTCAATCATTTAAATTGGTAACGCTGTGGCATAAATACGAACAAAGATACAGTATGTGAATGTTTTTTTTTTTTTTTTACTTATTTGGTGGGTTTTGGGTAATTTCCCTACACAGTTGTTGGGAGTCATTGACAAATGTACAACTCTAAATTAGGAACCTTCTTTGCTTATATACGCCATCTTGTTTGATGATCACTTGGAGGATTTGCCATGAAAAGGGGGTGTGAGGACCCATCTGTGGCTAATTGCAGCTTTGTGTCCAAATTTGGTTCATCTCAGTGTGTGAATTTGTTTTGAAACTCCAGCAAACGGAATTTGGGTTGGGTGAGGGTCACCTAAGGAATTTTGAGTTGGAGGTACCACTATGTCTCACGCATCCCCTCCCTCTTGTCCCACTTTGCCTCCCTCTCTCTCTCACATCTCTCCAGCATCCTGCACATTTCCCCCCTCACCATCTCCCCGCCTGTGCGGCGCATGCGTTCATGCCGGGGTGAGTGCGTGTTTGCATGTGTGTGTTGGTGTGTGCGTGTGAGTGAGACCATGTGAATGTCCATGTGCTACTTTGACAAGCCCAGTGAGAGAGCGGGGAGCGAGAGGGGAACAGGTCCGTGGCAGGATCGGGAGGACGCGGCGGACATGTGGACGGCGTTCAGGCTCGGGGAGCGCAGATGACCTACGGGGTTGCGTGTGTGGCGCTGAGCGTGTCCGCGTGTGAAATGGGTTCTGCTCTGGGCCGAAGACGAGCGAGCGAGAAAAGGGAAAGGAAAACCAAAGATGCCAGGAAGGCCAAAGTCAATAGTAAGGTAGCCCAATCGTCCGTCTTTTTAATCTCCACTCTGCATGCTGACTTTTCATACACTTTCTGTCAGTGGTTATTTGCAGAAACTCTCCAAGCGTCCCTGCTACCTGTCAAGCTGCTCTCTCGCTCGCCCCCTCTCTCCCTCTCTCTCTCTCGTCTTGGCTTTCCTTCTGTTGTAATGCTCTGCTGCATGTTGGCTGTGCGAGGAGTTGGTGCAGTCTTGTCTGAAAGCCTGCCAGAATGCTAATGCACCTCTACCGGTTCATTTCCCAAACCACGGCCGTGGATCGCTCTGAATTTGTCTCTCCTGTTAATAACAAGTGCGGAGAGGCGCCGCTTGTTTGTGCGCAGGCATGTTGGCGAAGGAGGGTCACTCAGGGGGTCCAAACGTTGTCACAACTGTTGGCTTGAGTGTGTGAAATTCCGGCCGTTGATTCGTTTGGGTCAAAGAAGGCGCTGAATTGCTGACTTGACTCGCTTCACTGCCCAATAGTCTGACTTTGTTAAAATACAAGCCGTCATTCGGACAATTGTTTTACTTTGGCCTGCAAGCAAAACTTTGCGATGCGACCGCTGTACACTCTAAAAACAGTTGGGTCAAAAATAACCCAACTATGGGTCAAAAATGGACCAATTCTCTACTTAGGTCAATTTGAAACAACTTTGAGTCAAAAAAATGGGTCTTTTAGTGTAAAACAACTCATAAATATTGGTCCGATCCTTTACTTGGGTCAAAAAATTGGGTCATAAAGTGGATCGGTCCATTTTTGATCCATAATTGGGTTACTTTTGATCCAGTGCATGGTGGCAGTGAATGCAACTCAACTCACTTTACAACTAGCAGCACTTTGGCAAAAAGTAAATTCTTCAAAAAGAGGCTTGGTGCTGTTTGCTGTCACTCCCAGTTGAAGTTTAGTATCATTTTTATTTAAATAAAAATTGCATCATTATTGAAGTAGTTTGGGTTGAATTTCAAACTGCATAATGTTACAATGGCCTATAATAAAATGTATTATTATTTTTAGGAATATATTATTTACCTAGTTTTTGATGAAAACCTAGGCGTGTTTCTATTTTAGTGTTCATGAAAGTATTTTTTGTAGGTGGCATTTGTATCAAATGTTGGAGGACTACTGCTTTAAGTAACATATTGCTCTCCGACGGATTCCTGGTATTGTCAAACTGACAACTTTTCAGGAAGAAAAAAAAAAAGCCATCTTGGGGGAGTTCGCGGACACCACTTTGTTCAATTTGTACCATTACACACTCACATCAATACAATACCACCCAAACAATACGTTCAATCGCTAGTTTAATATGCTAAAAAATTGCTAATTTATTGATTAAAATGTACAGTACATCCATATTTCTGTGTTATCAGAAGGAGCAGCTCAATGCCCACTGAACTGAAACAAAAAATTTGGGGGCAAAAACTGGTTGATTCTTTGGAAATTATGTGCCTAAATTGTGCCTACATGTTGACGGCTAGTGTATAGCAAACCGATTTTCCCCATTAAAAGAAATGATAATTTTTGTACGATAACTATACTGTATATGTTATGCAATATGTCAGTGAATTAATGAATTCATCACCTTATTGACCTGAAACTCAACGTTTTCTAAGCACATTTTTAGCGGTCCCCAACACAAATTTGAGCGATTGACTGTGAAATGTCTCATAACAGGATGCCTGAAAAAGTACCCATTCCCGAAATGGAACCGGAAATTGGCCATTTAAGCTGATATTTTGAGGGCATACTTTAATAAAATTCTACTAAGGAATTCACCCAACTGAGTCAAAATCAGAAATGTCCTAGATCAAGGGTGGCCAAGTTCGGTCCTCAAGAGCCACTATTCAGCCTGTTTTCCATTTTTCTCTCCATTAACACCTGATTCATGATCAGGTTCGTTATCAGGCTTCTTGCTGATGAGCTGATCATTAGATTCAGCTACGCTGAAGGAGAGAGACATGGAAAACAGGCTGGATAGTGGCTCTCGAGGACCGGACTTGGCCACCCCTGTCCTAGATGTCACCCCCTCAAAGAAAAAACTAACAAACAGCTCCGCCAGATTGTTACAAAATATCCATGCCCACCCTTAGTGGCATAGAAGCAAGACATAAAACTCAAACAAAGTCGTCGTTTTTTTTTAAGGATTTTGACACCTTTCAGGGGGTCGTACCAGAGCCAAGTGGAACAGATGAAATTATTTTATGGCCCCCATATGGACCATGGGCCCTAGCTTCCCCACCCCAGCTATAAATACAAGCAAACATCAAGGCATCCATTAAAAAGAATCAATACTTTTGTAGGTTCATTTCAAGAGCACAAGATTAGCTTGTTTTGTTTGCGGTATTTACCTACTACACTTAACTTTGAACCTAACATGGCACCACAAGGGCTTAAATCCTGTTTCAACATGTCACTTCAGTTGGGGGAAGTTGTTTGTGGGTGTGTGTATGTGAGTGTGTGAGAGTAGAAAGAGGAAATTGATTGTTTGTTCACTATGCTCTGGAATCAGGCCATATGGAAAATAAGGCCTCGGGTGCTTAATGATACACCCCAGCCACATCCACAAAGTAAATTCTTTATTTATTTATTCATTTATTTTTAAGTCTGATACCAGTCTAGCTGAAAATGACGCCCATTGACCACGGGCAATCGAAATTTATTGTCGTCCCTTTGAAACGAGTGTTGGGTTACAACATACTATTACAGTGAACGGCCATTATTGGGGATATGTTGCAGGGACCACCTGCGATTGGTGTAAATCTGCAATATTGAGATAAAATGGTTAGTTTTAAAATGGTAAATACCCCTCGCACATGCTTTAAACACAATAAACCACATTAAATACATTTTTAAAGCTTGTAACCACGTTGGAGACCCAAAGAAGTTGCATCTTAAGATCACCTTTCCCAATTGCAAAGAATGGAAATAATAAAGGAAATGCCATTAGTTCATAACAGCCTCTCAAAAACAACACACACATTGTAAAATGTTTTTATTTAATAAGTTAAACGACACTCTATATATATATATGACTTCCATACCGGATCGGTCAAGGCCCAGGTTAACAACGAACGCCATTGGTGCTGTTGAAGGTGGACATACTGTGTGTTCAGGAGACCCGGTGGAAAGGGAGCAAAGCTAGAAGTTTAGGAGCAGGGTTCCAGTTGTTCTATCATGGTGTAGATAGGAAGAGAAATGGAGTAGGAGTTATCATGAAGGAGGAGTTTGTTAGGAACGTCCTGGAGGTAAAAAGAGTGTCAGATAGAGTGATGGCCCTGAAGCTAGGAATCAAAGGTGTGATGATCAATCTTCTTAGTGGATATGTGCCACAGGTAGGATGTGAGCTAGAGGAGAAGGATAACTTTTGGTTGGACCTTGATGAATTGATGCAGAGGATGCCTAAGCGTGAGAGAGTTGTCATTGGTGCAGACTTCAATGGATATGTTGGTGCAGGAAACAGAGATGATGAGGAGGTGATGGGCAAGTTTGGTATCCAGGACAGACGATGGTTGACTTTGCAAAAAGAATGGAAAAGGCTGTCGTGAATACTTTCTTCCAGAAGAGGCAGGAACATAGGGTGACCTACAAGAGTGGAGGTAGAAGTACACAGGTAGACTACATCTTGTGTAGACGGTGTCATCTGAAGAAGATCAGCGACTGCAAAGTAGTAGTAGGTGAGAGTGTAGCCAGACAGCAGAGTAAGATAGTGTGTAGGATGACTATGGTGGTGAGGAAGACAAAGACGGCAAAGGAAGAGCAGAGGACGGAATGGTGGAAGCTGAAAAAGGAAGAGTGTTGTATGACTTTCAAGAAGGAGTTGAGACAGGCTCTGGATGGTCAGGAGGTGCTTCCAGATGACTGGACAACTACAGCAAATGTGATCAGGGAGACAGGTAGGGCAGTCCTTGGTGTGTCATCTGCAAGCAAAGGAGACAAGGAGACTTGGTAGTGCAAGGAGGAGGTGCAGAAGTGGATCCAGAGAAAGAGGTTAGCTAAGAAGAAGTGGGACACTGAGAAGACTGAAGAAAGTAGACAGGAGTACAGGGAAATGCAGCGTAAGGTGAAAGTAGGAGTGGCAAAGGCCAAACAAGGGTCTTACAATGACTTGTGTGCTAGCTTGGATAGTAAGGAGGGAGAGACTGATCTATACAGGTTGGCAAGGCAAAGTGACAGAGATGGGAAGGACGTGCAACAGGTTAGGGTAATAAAGGATAGGGATGGAAGTGGAGGTCATGAAGGTAGTTGGTGTGAGAGCAGAGGATGCAGGGTTAGATGGAGGCAACTGATTTGCTGTGGCGACGAGTGATGGCAAAATGAAGCTTCATGAAGCATTTGCGATACTTTTTGACTCCTCTAGATGGTGCTCTTGGTTTAAAGATAAAGGCAAGTGCAATGAAAATGGATTACATTTGCATTGCATCTTTGAATCATGAGTGCCATCTTGAGGAGTCAAAAAGTATCGCAAGTGCTTCATGAAGCTTCATTTTGCCATCACTAGTGGCGACCCCTGAAGGGAATAGCCAAAAGGAAAAGAAGGCGGATATACATGGAGACAGTCACAAAGTTACTCCCCAATCGGCTGTAATAATGTGAATCGTTCTTTGCAGTGGATAAAGAATGCAGTGGACCCCCACTTACTCAGTTTGGCAACCTCTTTTTGGATTTTTTTGCAATATGTATTAAAATGTGTTTTAATATAACAATTATAATTGTAATACAGTATTAATACAATATATACTGTACTTGCAGTATGAGTTCGTATAAAAAACACATCACTAGGCAATAAATCTAAAACGGTAAATATGGCCAAGTTTGCCTTCTTGTATCCTTTAACTTGTAGTTTCCTGCGCGTTTCGTAATCTCGATCCGGTGGTACCGTCATATACTAAGGCCCCCCTGTTATGTTCAGCCAAGCGTGCGTCAATCCACTGATCCATCATCCCTCATCCGTCCGCCCGTCCTTCCATCAGTGAGCCGCTATAGGACTTGATGTTTGGCCTTGAATGTCCTTCGTCTTGTTGCCTAACTCGGTCTCACACAATTCACGTCATAAAGCTCTGGGCGCATCGGCCCTCTCGCATGAGACTTGATCATTCTGGGTCAGGAAGTTTGAATAGATGGCCGCGGAATGGGATGCCACAGGCGCACACAAAGCACAATGGAGTTCTAATAATCATCAGTCTGAATACATAGACGACACACATCGCTCCTCTTTCAGCCGGCAGTTTTTGTCGTCCGTCCTCTTGTGTTCTCCGCGTGACGCCAGCAGCCCCCTTTGTAGTACAGGTCCAAATATAGTGGATCATAGATTTTCCAGCCATTGTGTTGCATCTGCTGCACTGCACCTAATGTTGTTCTCGTTCTTCTTCTTTGCTGGTGCAGCAAAAATGAAAGTATTAATCACGCAACCTCTCTTCCACAGATAAAAATCTGCCGTTAACATAATGTGGTTCATTTATTTTGGGATATTGGCAATATCTGTTCTGGCAATATCTGTTCTTTAGTAATCAGTAGGAGAACATGTATTGGGTTCACCAAAAGCACCAGTTTCTGACCCAAAAGATACATGTCAAAATATGCAGAGGATGCCATCTCGTATAAAACCTCACTCCTCGGAGCCTTACAAAGAATGTGCTCGATGCTGAGATAGCAGCCACAGTTTTAGCGCAGCAGTAAGCGCGCTCAACTTCCAAGCCGGTGAAACAGCGGTGGCGCAGGTTCAAACCCCGTGTCACTGTTGCTTACGTATGCAACTTAGAAGCACGGCGTGAGCAATACTGACCCACTGCGTGTATTAAGTTGAACTTAAGCGGCTTTTTTTTTTTACATGGTGTTTGCCATTCACTCCATGATGACACATGCCCTGTTTATACCTTAGATACGTACTCTGTTGAAGTGTAAGGTGTCTAAGCTTGTCTGACTTTAAACTTGTTGGGATTTCTCTTTCTCGCAATCGACATGACAAGCTGAAGTTCACACCTTAATCTTTTTCTTTAACTCAAAAGGTGTGCTGACTGATCCAAAGCAGTCCGTCGCCATCTACAGGGATATGTATGTCATTATAGTGGTTCAAAATGTTTTTTTTTTTCACTTTTCACGCATTACAGAAACTAAAAAATGTTTCAGGGTAAAAAAAAGAAGAAGAAATAAATCAGAAAGCCCTTACATAGTCTAACTTACCTTTAACATACTTTTATTGGACTCTTATATGGCATTATTAGTTAATAGTAGTTAAACAAATACAATCGTAAAACCATGTTTGAATGAGAAAACATTGTTATGGAATATGGCGTTTGAATTGTTTTTATAATAATAATAATAATAATGTGTTATATTTAGATGTGCCTTTCAAGACACTCAAGGACACTGTACAATTTTAAAAACGATTTAAATAAAAACATTGTTTATATAAAAAAAAAAAAAAGATCTAAACTCCCGATATATTTTAAGCAATCATTTTTCAAGTTTTTTTATTAATATATATATACTTACAGGCAAGTCCAAATTAAGAGTCGTAGTACCACATTGTGCCACAACGTACTGGACAGTGCTGAGCTCTACTGGATGTTGTTACCACAGAGCAAAGACAAGGAGCTGCATGCTTTTGAGTAACATTGTGCTGTTTAATTATTATCTTTTGTTGCATGTGATGCTCCTCCGTGTGTGTTAAGCAACAGTTGTTTGAAGGTTTATGATTACGTACTTCAAATTACTCATGCGATATGTTGGATACATGCCGTGTGTGTGTGTGCGCGCGTGTGTGTGTATTTGTGGGTGTGTATTTGTGAAAGCACCTGACCAATCCTGATTCAGCATTCTCCTTTCTGTTGATTGTGATGACAACATGCATTCTCCTCGTCCGTGCTGCCTGCATTCTGATGCATTCAAACAACTGTTGTCATATTTAATGATAGGACAGTAGTTGTATTGTATTGTTATTATTGTTTTACTTAGTTTGTTATTATCTAACCATCTAAATAACACATTTAGTTCAGTCTACGGACTAAACTCATGTGTTTTGCGTTTTACATTATTATGACATTTACACCTATACAAATAGTATTACAAACTTAAATCAAATTGAAACAAAATACATTCATCATGAATCCATATATAAATGTTACTTTTCATGCATAAAATTTCCCACAAAAATTACGACAAATACAGTCATTTTAAAAGAAGACTTCCAAATGCCAATATGGCATCTTTCTTGAGAATTGCCTGAAATTAATGGCAACTTTCTATTCTTCTCATTTTTCATTTCTAATTCCTGATTGTAAAACTGGCCGCCACTGTGATTACTGGTATCGGGTATTGGCCCAATAATGATAAGTATCGTACTCGCCCATCTCTACTATAAAATACTATACATGATAAATATTTTATAAATTGTTTTAGCATTGTATTAATCACTAAATATTGAAGACAGCTGTGAAAGGCTCCAGCATGCCCTCATGAGGATAAGTGCTTCCAAAAAAATGGATAAATCAATGGATATAAGTTGTAAATACCATTATTATTATGTTAATTTGTTACAATTACAATTATAAATTATTATTATTATTTTTTTATTAGTGTGGTAGAACTGCCCTGCGAAAGAGGGCCACCATATCAATTCCACCTTTCATCATCACATCATCCGACCGAATGTTGCACACTTTATAATCACCTCGTTCATATTTCATTTGTTGACGTCTCTTTGGCCAAATGAGCCTGCGTCCGAACTGGCCTGATTGAAAGGACACAACAACAACACAACACTACCATTGTGGCCACTCGGGTGGGTGGAATTAGTTTAGAGAGTGGAGCAGAATGTGTGTGTTTTTGGAGGGGTGTGGGGAGAAGGGGGTGGGTGGGGGCATACAATACAGTAAGCTGGGTGTGTGTGTTTGTGTGGCGCTGAGTGGCAAAGAGGCTCTGTGCTTTGTTGTGGCCTTTAATCAGCCAACACTGCCAGTTAACACTGGACTACCTGCTGGCTTGCCAGGAATAGCAGCAAAAATAATATTCCTATCTATACTATACTTATACATAATACATTGCTTATTGCTCCAGCACCTTTTTGAAAAGGATTACCCAGGAGGCATCGTGATGCTGCGTTTGGAGAGAGCTGCAAGGAGCAAAGCCACTGAGGTTGGACTGTAAGCTTACTTATGTAATCGCACACTTTGCTGCTAATCGTATGGTGCTGCCCCCCCTCACCCGTTGTTTTTGGTGCTTTCTTATATTTTAGTGGAGGAATAATAGGCATGAGGCGGCTGCTGCTTTCAAGGTTTACTGCCTTTTTAAAAAGTCACTGTTTCAAAACTTTCAATCAGCGGTACTGTCTGGATTTTTATTTTTAAGTCATCAGTGCAGGAGAAGTTACACGTCCACTCCCCTTCTCATTGTGAGCCAGACAACTTTTTCCTCCTTGTGCCTTTAAGGGGTGTGGCCTAGTGAGCGGCAACAGGAGCAGGAATGAGTCCGATTGACTGCTTAGTTCAGTGTTCTCGTTTTGTATGCGTGTGCCTCAAATTGCATCAGCGAGTCCAGCTCTCCAAATAGCTCTATTATTGCTTTATTTCACTCGAGCAGAAGCTTAATTATATTAATGTTGCTAACTCAAATTTTGGTTCGCAACACAAAGCAAAAAAATAAATAACTTAAAGTACAATAAATCTCACTAATGTAAACATGTTATTCTGATTAATATTGTGTTTGTGGAATATAAATTATGCAGTAAAATCCACTTGTTTTTATCCATCGCAGGTGGCGGTCGTTTTGCTACTACTGTAAGTCACTGTGTATTGTGTACTAAAGTAAAGTCAACTACAGTTCTCAAATGTCGGCTTTTCCTTCTTTTGCAAGGAAATGCCAAATTAAATATATCTATAATGAACACCGAAAGCTCATGTATGATATTGACAAAAAAAAAGAAAAGAAAAACTAAAGGACATTTTCGCTGCAATTATAGTCAATTGTAACAGCAATCTTGATATACCAGACCTGTGAGATGAATGGATTATTTTATACAATATACAATATAGGAGAGTAATAAATCATTTGTTTATGCAGAAAAACTTTTAGATGTTTAGGTTCATGAAAAATGGCAGCATTAAGAAAAATGTGGCATTTATGCTTTTTTTTCAGTGCATTATGTCCAAATCTTCACTAGACACATATATTATTGCAGTGAGATGTATGGTAACACATATGGTTAATGACACTGCGGATGCTGTTGCTATAGTAACACCACTTATTTTTTCTTATTTTATTTATTTTTTTTACATTGGAGAATGTTTTCTTTCAGCACTCATGAATGATACATCCAGCATGTTCTTCTTAAGTGCAATGAATTATGAATCTATGTGTGTGAAGGAGGACCACAAATGTCATACTGTAGCTTCCAGTGCTTTTGTATGAAGCGAAGAGTTACTCACAGCTTTTAGTGCTTCAAATGACAAAACACACACACACACGACTGGTGCCATAATGTGTAAAAGGTTAAACATTTTTCCTCACACGCTAAATCCTATTCCTCAGGATAAAGTCTATAAGATGTCATAGAGTGTATTGTTTTTTTTTTTGTTTTTTTTTATAGCATGGAGCATTACAATATAATCTTGTTAGATATGGATACCATCTCAGGCCAGTAACATACAACAGAGAAAGAGAGAGAGAGAGAGAGAGAGAGAGAGAGAGAGAGAGAGCATCATAGAATAGCTACAATTCAATATGTGTGTGCGTGTGTAATTCGATTTCTAATCACACTCTTAACTGTGTATTTAATAGAATCCTTATTAGGCAGCGTCACTAACAGTAATTTAGTGCACAGTCATTGTCCTTGTCCTGTATTGACTAACAGTTTTAATGGCATTGTAACTGCATTATTTTTTATGTTTACGCAAGTCATTTTAAGTAACCTTGGACAAGTGGTCCAATACGAATTCTAACCTTCCTGTGTGAAGCTTAGAGCAACTTGTTGTCAGCCAAGACGTGCAGAGAAACACAGAAGAGCATGGAGGTTGAATTTTTTATACATTTTTTGCCTGTAGAAAAATCATTCTGACTGGACTGCTAGTGTGTGGACTGGGGGCCACTTTAGAGTGCCTCATTGTCAGCTGCGAGTGTGAGTGGAGTCTATTTGAGCGGTTTGTCTATTTGTGAATCTCTGGATGTGACTTGTGGCCAACCGCTCCTTGCAAGTGTTTTCATTTTGTATTTGTGTTTTGGATTTGTTTGTGTTAAAAAAAATTTAAATGGCATAAATCCTGCACGACGGGCAATTTCGTAGATAAGCTGCTCACAGGATAGTCACCTGTGTTGATCACCTGGAGTCCAACACACACTGTAAGCAATGATTTTGATTTCTTTCATGTGCAGGGCACTTGTCAGAACTTTAAGACATACATTTCTTCAAAACTTTGGTCAGATGGTTGTTGCGTAATCCTAGCCTCAATCCTTCTTTCTGGCTTGACAGCAGGCCTTTGTGTATTTGTGGGCTCACACTCAAATCCCGAGCTCTTCTTCCCCAAATGTTTCGTCTGTCTCGCTGTATTTCGAAGGCAGCACGTCCGTACTCCTGCGCTCACATTTTGGCCGCACGCCTCGCAGTGGCGCACGTAGACATTTTTGTAATGTTTGTAAACAGACACTAGGGTACTTCAGAAATTGGCCGAAAATGAAAATGATGCCAAAACTTGGTAGAGAGGAATGAATTTGATAACTTCATAAATTTTCATGTACAGTTAATACCTTTAAAAACTAAATTTTCCACTTGCTGTCGACTGAAGATGACATTACCTGTGCTGAGGAAGTAGGTAACGACCAATCATGGCTCACCTGTTTTCTGGGTTTGATCAGCAAACTGAGCCATAATTGGTCATCTTCAGTCCACAGCAAGCTGAATTTTTTTTTTTAAAGGAATTAATTGTACATGAAAATTAATGAAGTTATCAAAGTTATTCTGGACAAAATATTAACTTTTTACTGCTGAAAACGGCTTCATGAGTCAAGTATCCCTTTAAACCTGTTGTTGCAATTGTTTCAACTCGGTCAAATGACATGTACGCGTGTGTTCACTAGTGGTGCAATTGTGCAAATGTTTTTTCCACCCTGATGTACTGTACGTGTGACATTATGGTGAAAACGAGTCTACAGTATACGAGCTGTCCTCGCCAATGAGTACTCACCCGAGCCGGCCAGCTGCGATGCACCAGAGGCGAAGCAGCCGCCCCGGTAATGAGTGTCAATATAGGCCAGCGTGAGCGTTTGACACACTTAGCGTATGTACAGCACATGTATGTGATGCATGAATGCACAGGCCCGTACTCAACTGCCCGCTGAGTAGAAACAGAACAAAGAATCAACAAATAAAATGGCTGCGAGGGAAGTAGTTAAGCTGCATTGGTTGTTGTTTCACAACAGCCACCGCCTGATATTAGTACTCGCTCATGCCTAATAACAATAGTCACAGGCATTCTTTATTCTTTATCTTCCGCAAAGAACAACTAATATAAATGCAGCCTACTGAGGGAAGGTTTCCCATGGATCCTTAAAAAAATCTCAAAATGCATTGAATCCACTGATCTAAAAATAATGCCTTTATTGGCAATAAAAGGTCCTAAATTTTTCAGAAGCCTTAAAAATGTGAAGATAAATTTTTGGATTGTAAATAGTTTCAAATCTCAAAATAAATTGATAGTCTTTCAAAAATAATGTACTTAATGACTTGTGCACAATCACGATAGTGGAACGAAAACAAGAACAAAACATTATTAAGGGCAGATGCTCAACATTTATTTACTGTAACCCCAGTCCATGTCTTTTATTTTTATTTTTATTTTTTTGCATATCACAATTATGACTTCGGGGTTTGCTATTTGTCTTCCTAAAATATTTTTCACGGGATATGTGGGCCGACCCGTTCACAGCCATCTGTGCAAAATTGTGTCACAGGGACCAAAATAAACTATCAAAGCCAGTCCTGCTCAAAAGGTGCAAGTGAAAAGTGGTTTTGGGAGGCAGCAGGCAATTTAAATGGGGAATATTATGTAAGATGGACTTCAAGAGTGTGGATACAAATAGTTGGGTCTCAGGGTACCTGCCAATCCAACCAAGGCCATGTGTGAGCTGCCAGTTTGTTAAAATGTGTTTGTGAGCAACAGGGTGATTTGGTGCCCAAGGCGAAACTTCGAAAAATTGATGAACTCGACGGATGACGGAAGGGGCTTTTCATCCGTCAATGTAATCGTCAATCCGTCAATAAATTCTGCAATCCGTCAATGACGGACGTCCCGTTTTGGTGACGGATTGACGATGACGTAACATTGACAAATGCCCACATCGAATACCAGAAACATATGTTCACAATGTGTTCACAAAGTATGTTTTAATGTTTTAATTGAGTCTCCTGACAAAACATTTTGTATTTACAGGCACTTAAGGGTCATCCGGTTGTGATTGAGTCCACCACCACCATTTAAAAAAAATAATAATCTGAACTCTTACTAGGGTAAAAATATTAAAATTAAAAAAAAGTTAGCTTTGTTAATATTAGAATTAAGAAATGAGCAAATGCAGAATAATCTCATTTTGTAACATTCTTTGCTCAAAACGAAGAAAAATCCCCAATTCACAGTAAATCCATTTACATGCATGGCAGCGGTTGTGAACCTCAATTATTTTCCACTTAAGGAGCAAATTTTGAGGTTCTGCTGTAATTGTTTCGTTACGCTGCACATTGGACGATTAATAAGTTATTTCAACACCGGAGGCTTATTGAAGTGAGTACACAGCAAAATAGTCAAGGGCTGCTAATAAAACATTGATTTGTTTCTCCAGTGTAATAAGCCCATGAACACTATTGCATGTTCAGTGATCTGCCCACCCCGATATTCACCCTGCCTTGAAGCCACAAGCTTTTATTTATTTTGCATTTTTTTAATATGGCTGCTGCTCTGGCACACGTCCACTTCCTGTTTCTGTGTTATGAGCTCAATTGACTCCCAGGTCGCTGTCGCCTTACAGCGTGATTGATGCCACACGCCGCTGTTACTGCCGTTAACTTCCTGTGTTAAGCATTAATTTCCCACTAGTGAGATCGGTCCCTTTACAAATGTGTGTTGCGTGTGTGTGTGTGTGTTTTCTAATTGTTAGGGACATAATTGTCGAACATGTTCTTATGTCAAAATTATGATGTCATCAACAACAAACATATAATGGTACTCATCATCCTAATCCACTTGAACGATGCCTGCCACAGATGCTCTCTCTCTCAGTTTAATATGGAGAACATGTAAACATAATTGATATATTTACACACATTTTACTGGAAATAAAAGACACATTTATTTTTTTAGGATGCAAAAAATGCATTTAAGATATTATTCATTTAGAATTTAAGGGGGATATCCAGCAAAGTTAAAACTATGGAGCCCATTGATGATTGATTTGATAAAACAAGGTCAAATTCGATTTTTGCTTTATGTTATGTTTTTTATTGCATTTTATTTTAATTGTTTTTATTTTATTTTATTTCTTTAATTATTTTCTTAAAGTAAAGTTTACAATAATATATTCTATGTGCGCCCACTAGTCTAGATTTTGACTGATTTTGCAAAGCCCACAGAATATTGTGTTCTATTGCTATAAAAACATGGAACCAACCAAAAGAAAGATTTGAGTCTCTTCTTTCATCAGGAAAAAAAAAGTATATTTCTATCTGTTTCTGTTTTGCAGCAGTTAGCATTAGAATAAATCTAAGTTTCATCATTATTCACAAATCTGCTTTAAATTGTGGGGAAATCAGCTTGTTTTCAACATGACCCTGGTTGATCTCTTCTACTCTGCTGACACCTGCTGGTCGTTTTTGTAATAACTACCATTTCTTCAACCATTTGGTGCAGTTGAGAGGCTGCATCAAAGCCTGCTGTATGCTCTAGCATTAAAAAAAAATCACAAAAAACAAAAACAAAAAAAAACATAAACGTATAAATACGTCTTTGGGACACTTAAACATTTAAATAGAACATATTTTTACGTTTTTGGGAGCAAATGAGTTCATATTAGCTTGTGAATGGCACATGACCAAATCCTGAAAACAGGTGAGCCTTGTCAGTCGTTAGCTGAGCCCTTATGCTGCGTTCTGTAAAGGTGGGAAATCAGATTGATCCCACTTGGGTTGTCCCAGTTCCGACCTCAAAGCGTTGGGGTGAATGTAAACAACAAAGATAGCTGATTCAGATAAATTGTTTGTTCTGGTTTAGGCAGTCAGTACAATTTTGTTATCATGTAAATTATGTTTTGCCATTCACGGTCTTGTGTTTCTATGGGGGTCGCCATTGTTGAGAGACGTAGATCAAATCGGGGTCGGGGTTTCGAATCTGAAATTGATTCTGAATCGAATCGAATTGTGAGACTGTCAAAGATTGCCACTCCTATCATGTACCAAAAAAAAAAGACATTCAGCAATTTGATCTTGCTGTGGATTTATTCATGATTGTTTAGCAACTGTTCGCATGACATTAAATGAATGACAAATGCAGTGGTGCATCAGAAGTGTTCACATGGCGCGCATGAAGACGAATGATGTCTTTCTAGTAATGCTGCTCCAGTAGCTCGCAAGTCTCTTGCTCTGCTTTGCTCACTTGCTGTGTTTGTAAGTGATGTGCAGGTGCAGCTGTAACTCACCGCCGGTGATTGCTAATGCTTTGTTTTGGCTGCTTCTCAGATGCATATGCCACACAGATTGCTGCTCGTAATGTGGTGCTTAAAAAAAATGCTGACTCGGCGTCCCTCCCCTAGCTTCTTTTAGTCATAAGCTGCATACATCATGTACTATCGTCAGTCAGCTCTGCATCTGTCTTTAGATTCCAGTTCATGCCACTCCCCTGGTTTGAATCAGATTGAGACCCTGTAAAGTGAAAGTAAAGTGGCAGTGAAAATAACGAAATAGCTAAAAGTCTTCAAAAGTTGACCCATCACAGAGAAGACTTTTGTCAACTACTTTGCCAAATTTGAACAATTTAAGAATCCAGCAAGGCTGGAATATATGTCACCAGGTCGTCGTGCCGCGTTTCCACACTGCCACAACGAGGCGCTCTGTAACGACCAAGCCAGCGTAAACCCACTGTCACACACTGGCTCTCATGTTGGACTTTTCAAAAAATTATTTGAACTCTTCCGCCTTCTCGCTGTAATGGCCGCACACTCATGGATTTTAACGAGGCACTCTATAGCCAGCAGTCTATCAAAAGTGAATTATCGGGGCTCAGGCATAGCTAGCTAGCTAACTGCTTGTCGCAATGAGGTACCGAACGAATGCTATTTTTAGACCGCAAGGTCACGTGAATTCAGCAGCTTGAACCGGAAGGTCAAAAAGAAGCTGGCTCATTGACGATCCATGCTAGAAGTGCTTGTTTTGTTCTCGTTTATCTCCGGAAAAAAACATGCCGAGTAAACACAGCTGTTATGGAACTTGCAGAAACAACTCCAGACACTACGACCGTCCACATATGAAGGATGTATTCTTTATTGGTTTCCCGAAACCAAAAACTCAAAGGGATAAATGTGAACGATGGGTGAACGTTCAAAAGACAGGTTTAAGTGAGCCTTTCGCCTTCATATGTAGTAAACATTTTGTTGGGGGCCATCATGCCATGCATCCTCCTACCGATGACAATCCTGATCCCATGCCCGGCTGGCCTGCCACCGCCGTCCCGAAGATTGTCTTCATTATTTATTTTTATTTTTGGGTGTTTAGCATTACCCTGACTGCCGGACAACAATAAGGAATGACGAGGAGAAATACTAAAATGGCATTGCCTCTGTTGATTACCGCCCGTTTTTGTGTTTTTTGTTTTGCCTTTTGTGCAGCTGTGACATGTATGAAAATGTATCTGTAAGGCCTTTTTTGCATTAAGGAAACAGGTTTATAGTAAATAATTGAAAGAATTGAGGTATAGCCAGTGTTTTTGGTTGTGCCGAATTTCCGAGTAGAATTGTGATCGCAATCAATCAATAAAAATGTACCCTCAAACAACTGTCAAAGACGGAAGACAACCAGATATGACAGACAGGGCATATGGTGGTAAAGGAAGGATAGCTTGTTGAAACTGGAGAATGTCAGTGTCAATTGCATAGGACGATGTTTTGAGGGGGAGGAAAAAAAACGTTTCCCCGTCTTTTTCAGTCCTCTACACTCAAGCCATCTCTTAGTATGTTCTTCCACGTCTATACCAGTGAATTTGGCACCAGGTATATCATTGTCGGACAGAATTAGTATAAGTGTAGTAGACATCTCGCGTCTAGCATGACTGACCCACCGAGTTTGACCCCCTCGCGAGACTCATGAAGATTAATTAAGTGTGGTGACGTATATATCTTGCGGTACCCCGTTGCACTCAAATTCTCAAACAACCCCCCAAAATCAGGTGAACTGGAAAGGTGAAAAACTGTTTAAAGCGATATCTCCAAATCTGAGCACTACATAGTACAAGGGGGAGACTAGTTGGTTGCACACGGTCCACAACCCACAAAACACTGTCAAAACTGTCATAAGCCTGTAGACCCCCCGCCTGCACTGTTGCACTCTCTCAACTTGCGAGCTGCCTTTGCATCCCATCGCCATAACAACTGCATCTGCCAACATCTGAAGATAGAAGGAGAGGGGGGGAGAGGGGCGGGCGGCCTACAGTGTATTCTCTCACTCGCGCAGAGATGGTGAGAGTAGCAGTCGGCGGCGGCGGCTCGTGGCAGCGGTGGGCGTGTGACTGGGAGGGTTTAGGGGGTTACAGGCGTGTAGAGGCAGGCAGCCGGGACTCGGCGTGAAGACAAACGCAGCCTGCGTGAAGTGGAATTAAGGAGAGGAAGTGCGTGCAATATATGATGCTGCACAAGGTGAGCGCCTTATCGACTCGCATTCATCGTAAGTGCGAGTGTGTGTGAGAGTGTGCGCGTGGCTGTGTGCGAGTGTGTTATGTAATGGATGCAGCTGCAAGCAAGGGTCGTTGTGAAAGTTCAGTTCATTATAAAAATGAGTTTTTGTTAGGAAATGGCAGCACTGTTGTGTAGCGGTTAGAAGGATTGACTAGTAGTGGTTTGCACATCTGCCTCACAGTCAGAAGATCTGGGTTTGAATCTCTATCGGAGCTGTGTGGAGTTTGTTGGCTTTTCTCATGAATGAATTCATGAAAACATGAATGTTAGGCTCTTGAACGATTCTAAATTGTACATCCATATAAATGAGGCTGTAATTGGTTATTCATCTTCCAGTCTACGGTTCCCTCGCCCCAAAGTCAGCCCTAACTCACACACCCATCTCAAAAGTAAAGGGTTTCGAAGTAGGGTTTGTATTAAGGTAACGGGTATAATTTCAAAGTAGGGTTACTATTTATAATAGTGGCAGTGGTAGGGTTTTAGTTAGGCTACCATCAAAATGTGTGATCTCAGGGTTCAAAGAAGGGTTTCCGTGTAGGCTTTCCATCTAGTGTTAGGGTTTGAAACTAGGGTTAGGGTATATGGTTAGTGTTTCAAATTAGGTTTTCAAACATTAAGTATGGTTTCAAATAAAGGTTTCCAACTAGGTTTTGGTTTTTCAAACTAGTATGCATAAGGTGTATAAGGTTTAGGACTCGGGCTTCAAATTAGAGTCTCATTTGAAACATGGGGGTTTCAAACTAGGGTAGGGTTTCAAATTGGGATTTCAGACTTGGGTTAAGGCCGGACACCAAGCAAAGCGACCTAGCATGACTAAACTGGACATTTGTGAAAAACACAAACACACATACCAACCAGGAAGCAAAGTTTTGAAGCGCCAAGTCTTTTTTTTATGGTGTATTTATTTATTTATTTATTTTTTAAAGTTTCTCAAATTGGTGCATGGGACATAAAAACGTATTACTAGGCGGCTGTTTTGCAATTCTGCTCGAATATTAATTGACAAGCCATGGGAAAGGCTACCAAAAAGAGTAAGCTATCAAATGCTGATGATCTCACGTTTGATACCTGAAACCAAAGAGAACAAAGGAAATGTATCGTAATTTGTGTGTGCGTGTAATAGTAAACAGCCGCTTCACTGACAAATTTCCCAAGACGACGATACAGTTCATGATGATCTTGATAATCAAAAATTCTTGTTTCATACAGTTAACGCCATTTGGAAAGCTTCCTTTGTGAGTTTGCATCTATAATGAATGTCAAAACAAAGTGGATTTGCTTGTATTTGTTGATGAACTCTTCATGCTCGCTGATTTGAATGCCTTTTGCGACATCCATCCTTCCATTTTCTATAGTGCTTGTCCTCATTACAGTAAGCGGAAGTCCGTCCCAGCTGACTATGAGGCGAGAGGAGAGGCAGGGATACACCCCGGACTGGTCACCAGCCAATCACAGGGCACACATGAACGAAGAACTCACATGGAATGCCTATGGCCCATTTAGAGTCTTCTGTGTACCTATCATGCATGTTTCTTTTCAAATGTGAAAGGAAGCCGGTGTAGAACCCGGAGGCAGCAACAACAACTAGCATACTGTGCTGCCCATTTTTCAACATTACAAGTGTAAATAAAACTTTAGCACCATGTTAACTCCCCTGGACCTTTTTTCCTCCCGTTGTCTTGGTGGCAAGCTTATCTACGACCGCACGCTCCATTTGTTTGATATGATGACAGAAGAGACATAAAACCTTCACGCGCCGGCAAAGAGCAGCGCAGCGAATTAAGCTTTCATCTCGCCGTTGCATTATTAAACGGCGTCAGCCCCACGAGTCTGCTGTGGGCCAATCACAGCTGTCTCTTTCTGCCCCTCCTCACACACACACACACACACACACGCACGCACACACACACACGACCCTTTCTCACTCCCTTGTCTCCCTCCATTAGGCCAACCTGAAGAAGTTCATGGAGTATGTGCAGCAGAGGAGTGTTGAAAAGGTCTCCCGGTTTCTGGAAAAAGGACTGGACCCCAATTTCCACGATCCCGACACAGGAGGTGAGGAAGTTGGAAGGGAAAGTCACTAATGTACACGTACTGTCTTCATTTTGTGTCATTTTCTTTTATACGGCAGTACGTCAGCGCACAGGGTGTGAAACTCATTTTCATCGCAATTTTGTCTTTCTTGTGTGAAATAAATGCTTGTATTATCTGTAAAAAATGTTTTCTTAAAAAGCTGTATTTTGAAAGAAAAAAATCAATATCACATTTATTATTATTGGACAGTCTACAAACAAAAACCCATTCACCTAAATCAAAATAAGGAAAGACCGATAGAAACTAGAACTATATGCCTTACCATGCACTTATCAAAACAGTTTGCAAGTGTCTAAGAGCATCTTCCTAAACCTGAGGAGTAATCTACGTGGTCAGAGATGTCGATCATTCAATTTTGCAAACGACACCTTGAGTAAAGCCGGCTGTCTCTCTTTGCTAATCTCCTCATGTTTATTCTGAATGTTTATCCATACCTGACAGAAATTTGCATGCTTGCTGACCTGTAAGCCTCCAATCAGAAACGGGAGAATACATTGAATACATTACAATACACAATCACAGGGCACCTTTGTATTATTTTGTCTCACTATAGTACAGTTTAGTTATATTTAACTTTTAAGTCAATACGTTTGCATTTAATCTACCAAGAACTGTTTGTTTACATTTATCTACGTACAGTTTTTATTCAATGTTTATGTACAAGATATTTTTATTGAATCATTACATATTTTGACTATCCTATATTTAAAATAATTGTTAATGCTCTAACTGTGCCTAATGTTACAATGACTTACATTATTTAATGTGCTTCCGGAAATAAAACCTTTGTCTCGTTTTTGGAAGTTTTTTAATACTCAACTGAACTCAATTCACAACAAGCTGCAGTTTGGCAGATAGTGAACAATTCTTCAAAATGTGGCTTCAAGCTGTTTAATGCCACTCCCAGTTGAAGTTCACTGTCAAACCAAATATTAAACAAAAGAATGAAACTTTTTTTTCTAAATGTAATACATTCGCAAAACTTTGCCTTCAAGTACGCTAGCTTAATGCTAACGCATAATGGGAAATTGAACAAATGAATGGCATTTCAATATATTTCAATGTGGTTAGATCCTTAATGTGAATATATGACTGGATAGCCAAGGGATAGGCAAGTTCGGTCCTAGAGAGCCGCAGTACTGCATGTTTTCAGTGTCTCCTGCCACCAACCCAGGTGTTTCAAATCATCAGCTCAAAATTACGTTCTGCAGGAGCCTCTCAGCTGCGTTCGAGAAGGGAGACATCAAAAACATAAAGGACTGCGGCTCTCGAGGACCGAACTTGCCTACCCCTGGAATAGCCGATAGCGAGCAAGCCGTTGAAGTGACAGGGCGGCCATTTTGATCCTCCCATCTCGCGAGCAGACTACTGTATAAACTATACGGTATGCGTACAGATTAGACATACACAGCTCGTAGGCAGTTAATATAGGGCCGGGGGCCAGGATGGGGGGGTTTGTGGCGAGGTGGTCACTATTTTTTAATAAGTGAAAAAAACACAAAAAAACAAGTGAATGGTATGTGCTGCTTTGAAGACCCCCTTTTTCTTTTATATCTCAGTTCCTTAGATCCCACTATTAGATTTTTGTTTAATTGCAGTTATAATTCTGTAATAAAAAATATATATGCACGTTTCCTCCTGTCAACATCATTAAGCATATAATTTATACAAGTATTTAAGGCAAGTTGTAAAATGTCTGAAGTCCTCTTGTTTATGTTTAACAAATTTAAAACATCATAAATCCTGCTGTTTCTACTAAGTACTGCCTCAAATGTTCTCCAATTTCTATACTGTAAATGTATAGGATCGTATGCCGAGAAACGTTTCTTGGGAGGAGCAATATGGCGGCCTCGCGGCTTCAAGAGTCCTGGCCTATCGGCTATCCAGTCATATATTCAGATCAGTGGGTTATATGATATGCTATAGGTGTGTATTAACTGACTAACATGGTCACAGACTAACTTAAATTTGTATCTTAAGGCACCACTGAACTTTGGTGTAAAAAGTTTTGACAACTACAAGATTTTACTGTAAAGACCTTTTTTTTTTACTAGTTGTCCTCTGAGGTATCGAGTGACATAAATGCTGTAGTTATTTTTATGTGCGTCCTTGTGCTTGCTTGTAGAATGCCCTCTGACGCTGGCGGTGCAGCTGGAGGGATGCACGGAACTCATCAAGGTGCTGAAGAGCGGCGGCGCACATCTGGACTTCAGAACGAAAGACGGCATCACCTCCCTGCACAAGGCGGTTCGCAGCAAGAACCACACGGCGCTCATTGTGAGTGACGCGCACACAACACAGTGTTTCTTTGAGAAAAACACTTGAAATACCCGCTATAGAGTTTATAGCAATCATTAAAAACAAAAAACAAAAAACAAAAAAAATCGTTTTTATTGAATACCGGGAGAAAAGTAAAACACATAAACAAAACGAGCACGTGAGTTGAAAGTGTGTTTCTCCACCATTTGTGTTCAAATAACCATTGTTTAAAGGCTTCTCAAACTGCAAATATCGATGCTAACATTTAGCATGTCATAGGCATGGCATTTTCCATTATATGTTAGCATTTAAGCTAGCGGCTTGTTCTTAAGGTGTTTGGTTGTTTTAAATACACAACATGTATCTTTGTTTTATTGTTTTATATGTTAAGTTTGGTAGTAAACTTCAGCTAGGAGTGGCAGTAAACAGCTTGAAGCCTCTTTTTTGAACAACTATTCACTATTTGCCAAAGTGCTGCTACAGCGCCCGTATCTCCAGTTTTGGCTCTGAAGTCAAAGCCAAAACAATTTACTGAATGATGGTTCTTATCTTAAAATGTGTTTGAATCAGTTAAAGTGTGTTTGAATCAGTAGAAGGCGTACAACTATCCGTTTAAAAAATATTATTTATATGGTCTTGCTATAGTGAGTGGGTCTGGAACGTATCCCTCACCTCATGAGCTCTCAGTGTAATGGCCAGCAGAAAAGGTGACTCATCTCTTTCATTCACTTCTCCACAACAATAGGCTCGCCGGGCCAATTTGGCAGAACAGACTTTTGCGAACGGGCAATTTCCTTCACTGGAGTGTGCTTGAGCAATTTTGCTCCGTATGAAGCTTAGCGCGTCATCTCTTAATGATGTGACATTTACTGACAGCTCACGTATGGCGTCCGTCTACTCTGACTCAGATAATTTTCATGACTCATGTCATTGATTTCCACAACTTTTTTAATAGGTTATTTACTCCCGTTTGTTAGTTTGCGCATGGGATATGGACAAAAGCTTTTGTCCCTGTTTTTTTTCTATTGTGGTGTTTTCATGGATGATAGCCCTTAAAAAATAATTTAACAATGGCATGGAAGAAATATGAATAGTAATCAGAAGAGCAAAAGCAATTTGTAGCCCTTCAAAATATCCAGAACGTACTTACACCTGAATTACATAATTAAAGTATTTAGATTTGTCGATGTTCACAAAAGTGGGAAAGCAATGCTGTTATTATAGGATATAAGAGGATGAAAGATTTTGTACAAGTAACAAAAAATCGAGTATCTATACATTAACATGAAAATACTAATATTGCAATGTATACAGTACAGTTTTGATACACAAGCAAATCATTGCTGCTATGTGGAAAACACGTATGTTCTTTTTTTTTTGTTACTTTTTTTTTGTTTTTGCAATGTCTGCATTCAGTTTCATCCCCAAAACATATATATATATTTTTTAAATGACTTCATTTGACATTATTGACACACCAGCACAAAATACAGATATTGTGTGATTCATTGTACCATTATCTGATATAATACAGTATCGCAGCTGTATTAAATATCAATACTATAGTGCCATTTACCGCACAGTCAGTCACGATACAGCATTCTCCTTATTTCAAGCCTGTGTCCAGCCACACTACATTGAAAGCTTTAACAAAACGAAAGATATTGTTGCTTTTAAGCTTCTGCAAGAAATCCTTTCTTTTTCCTCCTTACCCTTTAGACGCTGTTAGACTTGGGCGCATCTCCTGACTACAAGGACAGTCGGGGGCTAACTCCCCTCTACCACAGCTCTATGGTGGGGGGAGACCCTTACTGCTGCGAGCTGCTGCTGCATGACCATGCGCAGGTCGGCTGCATGGACGAGAACGGCTGGCAGGAGATACACCAGGTGACAAACGTTCGAGCAGAACGTTATTGTTACTTATCGTCTGTTCAGAAATGTGATTATGGAGCTTCTGGGTGATCTAGAGGCTAACTTGGAGCCAATCACAAGAAGGAGTCATGCTGTATCACCTATGACAAAACTCCTTTTAACTCGGCATTGCTTTCTGTCTAGGTCATTTCTGTATACAGTATACATTGAAACAGATTGCAACCTGTTTGTTAAATACAGTGGCTCACAGTTATAAGCCTGCAGTACATTTTTATACAAATATTACAGTGTACATGTACAAGTTTACTGATTAGTATTTTCTAAATTAGATTTTTTTTTTTTAATCACAGTAATTGACTTTTAGATTCGTGTCGGGATTAATCGGTATAGAATCAAATCAAGACCTATTAAAAAGTGATACAGATCGAATCACAAGGTACTAGGCAATTCACACCCGTACCGGCTAGTAACGTCTACAAGCGATGACGGCATTTTCTCGCTCCTCTGATCATTGACCAATCAAAGACATTCACGGCAAAATAACGCTCGCAGGAGGGTTGCCGGTTACGGCAAAAAAAAAAAAAAAACATTTTTCAACAATACACTTGCCTGCGATGTACAAAGCATGATGCCACAAAATGGCTGCTACGCTGAATTATTTTCCCCTCTACGACACGAGGACCACCACACGAGAAAATAATGGACTTTCTTGACTCTTGCAAATTGCCACTGACTTCTGAAGGTTTGTGTTTTCTTTGTATTTGCTAAGTAAATGTGCTTTATGTGCTTTAAGCAGTTATGTTACAATTAGACCTTGCAGGGTAAACACTACCTGACCTGTTTTTATTTCCATTTCATTCCATTAAAAAAAATGAAAAAAAGGTGGCTTAAATATTTTGCTGCATTAAAAGTGCTATTATTTCGAAGCATCAATCACAAATCTATTCAGTAATTATTACCAATATCGTCAAAAATATCATCACCGCAAATATCACCATCCCCTAATTCCTACGCACTCAGGAAATATAAATCAAACAAAACATGGCTTTTAGAAGGTTGCTGGTTTCCCCAAAATTTTTGAAACAATAGATTTTTGTTCTGTAACTCAGTAATTTGTTTGTTTGTCTCTTCCACTGACACTTCCAATTCCATCACTTCAAACGTAATTTTCACTTGCAGTGCTCTCTTAAATTTTCAGTTTTTTAAATCACAAGACACAGTCAGGTCCCAGTCACTTTTACACCTATTGCCAATTGTGCTGAAATCTGTTAACGTCAATGAACATAAAAATTAGTGCCCACTATTTGGGATCTTGGTAAATCAGGCCCAGATTGGCTATTTTGTCCGGCCACTTTGTAAAGCAGATTTTGATTGATTCCTGTACTTGCAGTCATGTCGCTATGGCCATGTGCAGCACCTGGAACACCTTCTGTTTTACGGAGCGGACATGAGCGCCCAAAACGCTTCCGGGAACACGGCCCTACATGTGTGCGCACTCTACAACCAGGTACCACTTTTCCCTATCTGTCACCATACAGCGCATTATACCATAAAGTGCTCTATGAAGTTAAGATGAGTAGATACTATGCTGTATCATTACAGTATGTGTTGTGTCATGATACGGTCACCATACACAAATGAGTGTGATGCTAGCATGTGACAATTTATTTTTGTTGGTTATTTTTTTCTCATTCAGTGTCATAAAAGAAAATACAAATCACAGACAAATGGAATGATGCATGCCCAGGATGGTAATGAGCCTTTATGTAATGGGTCACTCATGGACCAGTGAATTGACAATATGCATTGATGTCAACTCACTGACATGTGAGTGAACGCTGTGTAGCAATGTGGTTACGATACATCGACTACCCCCTTCCGTTGCTTTGCGGGTCAAATAGACCGGTGTTAATTTTTCAAAAAAATTGCCTTCTTCTGTTCTTAACTCATTCACTGCCATTGACGGCTATAGACGTCAAAAATTCATTTGAACTATTTCTATTAGTTTAATTTTTTTTCCCGCTTTTGTTAACAAGAGTATGAAAACCTAGACATTTTTATTATTGTACATTGAGAACAGATATAAAATTTGTTAACTAGTGAAGTCATGCGATTAATTATGATTTAAAAAAATGAATCCCCTGACTCCCCTAAATTTTAATCATCTTTAAAAAAAAAAAAAGTTTATTAAAAATAAAAATAATTACAATTACTTTAAAAAAATGTTTTCGGAATTAATCGCATGACTTCACTAGTTAACTCAGGATTAATCGCAAATTTTGTATCTGTTCTAAATGTACAATAGTTTTTTCTAGGTTCTATTGTTAACAAAAGTGGGAAAAAAATGTTAAACTAATAGAAATAGTTCAAATGAATTTTTGACGTCTATGGCCGTCAATGGCAGTGAATTAGTTCATTTCATTCTATAAAGATACTATTGATGTGGTTCCATTTGAATTCAGGCCTACATCTTCTTAACTTGAGTAAAAAGGAGCCTGGGAACTTTTCTGTGTCCTCCGTTAGAGAGAAGTCGCTGTTCTTCTCCCCGTGGAGGCGCAACACGGAGATGAGAGGATTGATCAGACAGGCAGGCTTTAGCAGTGGGGGGTGGTGGTGGGGTGCATCCCGGGAAGCTCGAGAACCGCTTATCTCTACGGTCGTCTGCAATCATGCAGCCAAATGGGCAGGCGCAATCTAAGCCGCAATCCGAGATCAATACATCCACAGACGGGACACACAGGAGGATCCCAAACCGTGAAAGATGAGAGATGTTGTACATCTGGAGCAACAGGAGGACTTTGTTTTAATTAGGGCGATCACAAGTTGCTACTGTCTGCTCACGTAAACTCGATGGATGTTTAAGTTGTTAGTTGGAGAGAGAGAGAGAGAGAGAGAGAGAGAGAGGGTCTGTTAAAGGCGCCTCTGAGATCCTCAGAAACACAAAAGTCACACACAGAAACATACGCGCACTACAGGTTCAGGGTTTAATGTCCGATGAATTTTCAAAAATTCTAAACTTATAAAACACTTTATTTTCACATTGCAGGGACTTTTAAGTTCGATACAGTGTTAAGTCAACTCATCGACTAGTCAACTAATCAGTTCCACATATAATGAATACAATCCATATATAATGAACTGCCACCTTGCACAATAGAAATAAACAAAATGACAAAAAATGGTCAGGAAAAGACACACAAGGAAGTGGCTCTTGAAACATCCAACACACAAACACGGCTGTGACAAGGAGCATCTGTCTTCTTCTTTAAACATGACTGAACACGGTCATTAAGTGCCTGTAGTGTACAGCCATGCTGAAGACGTCATGGGATGGCGTTTCAAGTGATTTGCAGTAGAAAGACTGATGGTGCAGGCGCTAATTGGCTTCTCTCAGTCTCAACGTAGACTCAGTGCTGTGTGTAAACAAGAGGAAAAAGGCGCGACAGAATGGAGTCCAATTATCATAGCGCAATATGGATGCACACCTTAACTTTATATATGCATTCTCTTTCTTCATATTCCTGTCAAAATGATGAATTGTAGTTACACAAATGAAAACCACAATGTTAAATATAATGTATTGCTTGTATTATGTGGACTGTTCCTTATACAGTACTTTTCAGAGTTACTATATCGTCCTTAGTTCTTCTCCTTTTGCCGAACCCTGTTTTTGTAATCAATGTGGAGGACTGAAATGTACTCACGCTCACAAAGCACACTCACGCTGGAAGATGTTTTAAGGTCATGGCTCAGTTAGCTGCAGAATAGCTCTTAGTCTGCTCCAGGCACTGTTCGTATTTTTTAAGTATGTAATAAATTTATGTTTTATTTTATTTATTTTTTACTTTATTTCATTTATTATCTATTTAGATTTTTCTATTATATTATTCATGTCATTTATTATTATTTTTTAACACATCAAAATATGGTGGAGATGGACTTTTCTACTTATTTAACATTGAACCATTTTATTTCTAAATTCATTAGGTCATGAATGAATTTATGAATGCATTTTAAGAGAACAAGTGACTTGGTGAGTTTGGATCCTCTGTATTTGCTTGTGGACCAAAGCTTGCCCTGTTCATTCTGTGCTCAGTGGTAAAATTACTTATCGACCACCCCCAACAACCCTGTAGCTGAACAGCCAACCCCCGCACGTGTGGGTCTGCAGATGTGTCCATCAATCTACTAGTGGATTTTACCTTGCCGAAGGGCTCTGTGTACAGTTACACTAAGTACATGGCAGAGATTTGGAAAAGAAAGACAGCTCGGGCTTCCACACACTCGGCTCGGTAACAGTACTTTAAAAACAGGAAGTAATAAGACGCATACAGCATGATGTAGGCCTACACTACCAATTTCCACAAAACGTTGCGGGATGGTGCATCAGACTAGGAAGAACCAGTTAGGTGAAGCTCGTGGTATGGGCTGAAATATGTGAGTGATACATGAAATGTGCATATTGTCTCATGGTTCACTTCCCCAAGAATCATAATGATACCTCCCGTCTGTTTGTCATCCTCCATGAGCCAGGATTAGGAAGTAAGTAGCCTGCTAACGAACAAACAGATGGGCAAACAAATGAGTGGAGGTCTGTATTTTATGTATTGGAAAATGCACGCCATTGGTAGTGTCTTTTGTGAAAAAAAGTATTTTGTGTTAACAAATAAATAAAAAGTAGTTTTTCCACTAAATGCCAAGTACGTCCTGGATGATGATGTCGCCTCTAACATCCCTTCAAGCGCTCTCCTCTTTTTACGCTCACTTTTGATCTTTTGATCCCCTTTCGAGTGTTTCTCTCCCTCTCCAGGCAGACTTTAGTGCTATTTGTAAAAGGTGACATTTAAAAGTATGCGCATACAGACAGCCACGTAACCTCCACCACACCTGTCTAATAGGAAGACCAATTAAAAGTTGGGGGAAATGGCACCCGTTCGCCTGCGTGCATGATTGTGTCTGCTCATACCATATAAATGTCTGTATTGTCATTCAGGACAGCTGTGCTCGGGTTCTCCTGTTTCGGGGGGCCAATAAAGAGATCAAGAACTACAACAGCCAGACTGCCTTTCAGGTATGACACTTCTGCCTAAATGAGGTACATGCGTATCAGTTTTTTTAGCATCTTAAGGGCGCTAACATCGGTGTGATGATTCCAATTAAAGTCAGCAAAGGCCTCATTATCGTCTGTCTCTGAAAGGCTATCCTGAGAGTTATTCTATGGCGTAAAAATAGTGATGAGGGATTTTTCTTCCTCCTCCAGTGTGTTTAGAAAATGTCTGGCAATCTTAAATGTTAAACTTGTTCAATATTTACGCTAAAGCAACCTGAAGCACGGTACATACAGAAAGACAATCAAGCCAGATTTAAGCACATACTCCCTCCCTTCCAATCAAAGTAAGCAAAGGCCCAATTCTCAGATGTCTCTGAAAGATTACCCTTAACGATTATCTTATGGTAAAGGGTGTGCTAAGATGTTTCAGCTCAGATCAGCTCGGAAACCATCCGTCAATTATAAATGTTCAACCTATTTCATATTTAGGAGAACGACAATTGGGCCAAATTTGAGCGTTCTTCTGGCGATGAGCAAAGGCCAGATTCTCGTATGTCTCGAAATGATTATCCTTAACGAACATCCTGTGATGAGCAGTGCGCGAAGAGTGATTTTTTTTCCTCCCCTTTTCCATTCTGCTCAGAAAATATCTAGCAATGGTAAATGTTAAACCTGTTCAATATTTACGATATGCGTGCGTCACATACCAGCAATCAGGCCAAATTTGAAAAATCACGCTAATCGCTCAGGATCATCTTTCAGGCATCCTATAATCAGACTTTTTCTAATTTGGATCACAAGGAAGAGAAAAAGCTTTGTGTTTTTATCGTAAATATTAAACAATTCTAACATTTCTGATTGCTGGAATTTTTATAAGCAGATTGGCGAGGAAAAATCATGTATAACACACCCCAGACCACAGGATTATCGCTAATGATCGTCTTCCAAAGACATTGGATAATCGGACCTTTGCTAACGGTGATCACAAGCAGGGAGAAATGTAATTAATTCCATTCTGATTCAGCGGCCCGACCTTTTAGTTTAATTAAAGAATTGGTTTCACATTTATGATCGTCAGATGTTTTTTGAGCATGTTGGGGGAAAATCATTTACAGCCCACATCACAGCGTAATCATTCAGGATTATATTTTAGAGACATCTGACAATTGGGCTTTATGTGTGCAAAATGAGTACAATGGCTTAATAATCACATTTGAGCACTGCAATAAAAAAATTATCTTGTGTTGAATTTAACACTACGCTCTAAAACGTATCTGTCGTTGCCCTCCAGGTGGCTATTATAGCAGGGAACTTTGATCTGGCTGAAATCATAAAGGTCCACAAAGCATCAGATGTTGGTGAGTAACTCGTGTTTCGGCAATCCTTCCTCCAGGTTTGAAGGCTGTGAAGGCTTCAGATAGAAAGATGTTAGGGCGGGGAGATGTAAAGGGACACGGAGTAAAAAGCAGGGAAGATGAAGACCGCAAGATTAAAGACATGCAGAGAAGTTTCCAGGGGGGTTATTGGATCCTCCATCAAACCCCTGCTACATGCAGGAAAACTCTGCCATCTAGTGTACATATGCATATACAGTACTGTACAACACAGCAATACTACCACGTGCATCAGTTTGCATGTCGAGCATACAACATACACTTTCCGCAAATTTTTTTAACATAAAAGTCCAACTTAACTTAGTGACTGAACCTGAGTTTGTAGAAACATGTAAATATTCCTATGACGTCTCTTTATGTCTTAGTTTATCCCATTTTGTCCCTTAATGTCCCCCAAATTCCCTTATATGGCCATCATGGCCCAGTTTATCCCATTATGTCCTCTTTTGTGTCTCATTTCGTCCCACGGTGTCACATCGTGACCCATTTTGTCCAATAAACTGTGCCAACGACTTACTCGCTGTGGTGACCCTTGACGGACAGGAACGAAAGTCAAACAACAACAGTGTCCCATAATTTGTCCAATTTTGTGTCATTGTGTCCCACAATATGCCATATTGTGTCATCGTATATCCCATAATGTTCCAGTGTCCGGGGACATTATTTGACACAATTAATTTATTGGAAAGAATGAAATGCTCCACCTAAAGTTGGTTTTATGTCATCAGTGCCTTTCCGGGAGACGCCTTCCTACACCAACCGCCGCCGGTTGACGGGTCCCACGCCGTCCCCCCGCTCGCTGCTACGGTCGGCTAGTGACAACAACCTCAACGGCAACGACACTGTCCACATCCTCCGACAGACGTCTCGAGAGTCCCGCGGCCGCCAGCAGGGTCACTCCCCCGTGCCGTCACTGCGCAGCCTGCCTGCTTTCGGCCAGCACCAAGGGGGCAGCCTTGGGGAGGTAAGACAACAACGTGCTCCCGTGGCTTTTTCTTCATTTTTTTTTAAACACACAAAGAGGATGATGTGGGACAAAGTGAACATAGAGATTGATTATATTATTTATATTGACATCAAAGTGCTCTCGGGCTTGCACTGTGAATGTCACATGACCAAACCCAGAAAACAGGTGAGCCATGACATTCGCAATGAGGTCACTGTGACGTCAGTTTCACTCGACAGCTGAGGTCGGTATAATGCTAAAAATGGCACCCCCCGAGATTGCAAACGGTTGGATTCATCTGCTTTATTATTTTTCCACCAATGCAATATTAATCAGGATACTGCATTTAGGCTAGTAGGGACACATATTATTGCTAATAAAATGGCAGATTTGAGTTTGACTTTAATGATTTCAATGTTGGTGTCGAAAATAGTTTAATTCATCAGTACGTGGAGGACTATCGTCCATGGTAATCGCATTGGAACATTGGAAAGATACCACTAAAAAAGCCCAGCTTGCGTTGTCTGACCTGTGAGTGGCAACCACAGTGCATAGTAGGACTACATTTCCCATGATTCCTGCAAAAGCAGGAAGTAATTCTAGTTCCGGTCAATGACTATTGCCTCCTATAAATAAGATGCGGATGAGAACGCAAATGTGAGTTTGGAAGTAAATAGGAAGGAATTTAACAGTTATCGCTATGACAACTGTGTGATTGACGTGCACATGGCAAAAAAAAACAAAAAAAACAGGACGCCGGAACGGGACCTGCATAACAAAACGCTGAGGTTGGCGAAATCTGCCGGGATAGATGGATATGAAGCTTGAGTGGGAAATGAACATTGAAATTGATTTGAATTGAATATTCACTCCTTTGCTGTCATTTCCAGAGTCTTCATGGCGACTTCCCTGACAGCAGCCTCCAGAGCACGGGCAGCTCCAGGTCCTCTCATTCCCGCTCGCCTTCCTTGCATCACTCGCACGATGACGACAGACCGGTACCCAGACGCTCCCACAGCCACGGTTACCCTCACGGACATCGGGGAAGGCTCAGGTCTGTAATGCTTACTTTTGCTTTAAGGCTGGAGAGATGTGTCCAGGTGTGGATGTGGACGGGGCATACTACTCACCCTGTGAAGGCATTTGGAAGACCTTCCTTCTCCTTGTCAATCAAACGCTAAGAATGTATCAATTGCCTCTGCTGTGTTGGAAGTGAGTACAAAAGGATGGCCGGATTTGGTCAGGTTTAGCATGTTAGCCGCATCCTGGCCTAATTGGCCTTCTGCATACGCAGAGTACCTTGTTCCTTGGTGCGCTTTCAGCTTTAAAGAATTGGAGAGTGAGGTGAATGCATAAAGAAGGGCAAACCAGCAGCGGCTCTTTATGGCCCACACGCATACCCTGACCTTTTGTTTATGGCTTAGTTTGGATTGGACGGTTGACCTGAGCGGTCGACGGTCGTCACAGGGATATTTTATTCATATTGTGCTGAGAAAGGACAACTATTTTGGTTATTAGGTGAGAAATAGTTTACTTTTTTGTTTTGTTGTTTTCTTCTTCTTCTTCTTTTTTTTATGAAAACAAAAGTTTTTTAAATGCGGCACTGGAAAATTATGTTTCTTTTTGAGAAATATGCATTTAGCATTTTCTGTACTTTTAGAGTAAGTCAGTTTTACCCTTGACATCTCTGAAGTCGTACAATTTTGAAATAAAATTAAATTGCATACCAAATTGCTTGACATTAAGAGACGATTTGGGGAGCGTTTAAAATTTTAAGTCCGGTTATGTATCTTTTTTTAGTGGCTTTTTGTGACTTTGTTTTTTTACACCTGTAGCAAAAAAAGGAGCAGAGATGAATTAAGTGAGAAAACTCACATTCTCACATTGTTACTTATGAAAGTTAAGCTAGACAATTTTTTTCTATTGATGACAGTGGCTAACTTAATTTAATGTAATAGGGTTTGTTTTTTTACACTTGAATGGCAGTTAATGATAGATAAACATTTAATTCAAATATTACGTGAAAAACAGCCTGCAGTGAGAATTTTGTAATTTTTGCTCCTTTTTTCGCTCATGCCGTAAATTGGTCGAATATATTGAAGTTGGAATGAAGTGAATCAGGTGAAAAATGTGGAAGTAAATCTGAAATTTAGAATCTCCCATTAAGAATGAATGGGAAAAAAATAGGGTACAAAATCGGGAATTGTGGGTAAGGCGTGAATATTTGGAATAGGAAAATGAATGAAGAGAATCGGATGAATTATGTGGAAGTAGTTAGCCGTCAAAAAAGTGGGCCTTCACACAATTATCAGGATGCAAAGCACAGTGCTGATCGGAGGGAGGGAGGGAGAGAGAGAGAGAGAGAGAGAGAGAGAGAGAGAGAGAGAGAGAGAGAGAGAGAAATCAGGCAGTGGTGGGACTTCAACTCAACTTATTTACAAAAGTACATGCAAATAAAAATAACAATAGAGAAATAACCTTTTGATTTTTATTAAAAATATGATGTACATAAAAAAACTGAATTATTTTAATCCACAGCGCATCATTTTATTTGTTTCATTTGACAGTAAGGTTCAATTGACAGTGGCAATAAACACCACTGCCCTTTCAGTTGTATCTGTACTTTTACTTGAGTGTGAGTACTTTTGCCACCTTTGAAAACAGTCAGCTGAGTTAGAGCTGTTGTGAACGCTGAAAACATCCCCGTGAATGCCATCTCTTGACATTTTCACATTCAACTTCGGGTCGCAGCCGCTCACGTTAGGTCGGCAATATTGACTGGTTATCTGCGTGTTAACCTGTCGAGCGGCTTCGCCGATCCAATCAAGCGCATTATCCTCCATGTGTGATAGGAGTCATTAATTTGTAATTGTTAAGTCAATACTGATGCACGTTCAAGGCCGGAATGGCAGAGGAGACACGTCGGTCATGCTTGACAGACATTAGCGTCCTCGGCTTAGTGTTGATGCAAGTGTTGGTCGTATTAACACAGAATTAAGCCATTAACGAGATGATTTTCATTCCACTATCATAGATGTACATTCATTTTATTTTACTCCAGAAAAGCTTTAGCTGTAAAGCCAAACTATTTCAGGGTTTTTACTTCCTGGACCTGCATTCCCCAATCCTGCTTGGGGCTCACACATCATTTGAGTTATTCCATCCATGAGCCATTTTTGGTTTGTTTGTTTTGTCTCGAGTTATGAGCAGAAATTTCTGTCACGAGCACTAAATGGTAGTAGGAAACTTCAAAGAAAATGATGGTGCAGATAGTGAATAATTATTTTAAATAGAGACCAAATGCTTGTTAAAAGTTGTTTCTTGCCATTCCCAGTTAAACAAAAAAACAAGACAATTGGGCCCGATTTTTGTAGACCGCATTGTGGATCCTGATTTGTGTATTATTGCTTACTTGTATCATTACTTACATGCGGTTTGGGCATGTGCACATATTTGCTTTTTTGTGTGTTCCATCAGTGTAGGCACACTCATAAGTGTTATGTGTCACTTAACGTAAAGAATGGTGAATCAAGGCAATGACTTGGAATTGGCCAATTGGACCTTGGTGTTAATCTAGCCATAGCTATAATCAATTCCTCACCTTGCAATTTCCACGGATGCTGGTGATAATAGTGTAATATTGTATATTGTATACTTGTGCTTCACATTTGACTTCCCGTATTACTGTTCGTCTGCTCATTGACGTTTACCATTGTTACATGGGCTGGGCTGGTTATGTGAGAAATTGGTCTAAAAGTCTTGTGTGTACATAATGGATCCGGCAGCGTCTTTTGTGCCTTTTCAATAAAGGACAGGTGTGAAAGGGAAGGAAAAACCGCAGTCAATGTTATCCATCCATTTTCGCAACCATTTTCAAACTTGGAAAATGTTTTCTCATTTTAAAAAATATTGTAAGTGAACCAACTGAACTTTGCCCACTGTTCAGGCACATTTAAGTACAATTGTAATATTCTGAATTGTCTTAGAAGTTTAAAATGGAGGTAACTACTGTGAATAGTAAAACATAAAAACAATACTTAAAAAAAAAAAAGCAATATTACAAAGCACTACAAAAATCAAAAAAGTTGCAGTACGGATGTAATTCCTTTATTTGAGTAATACATGAATGGGAAATATCAATCAAATTTAATCTTGTTTCTCCCAAAGTAGCATCATTGCCGTTAAAGCTAACTGGTTCACAATCCTCCATGTTACTAAGTATAGACAAAATATTGGTACTTTGGTACTTCCCATGACCAATAGGTCATATTATTAAGTTTAAATAATAAGGCACCCTTTACCGTTGCCTATAATAATGCACAATCAGACATCGCAGATGTATGGCAGAAGGATGAACAGCAGCACTTGTCAAGGCTTCTAAAGGCTGCCTATGTCACTTTGCGCATTCTCGTGTCCCTTGCCTCTCGCCTCTCCTCCACCGGGGTTCAACATTAACATGCGGCAGCCGTCCCCGTTGGCCCCCCGCTCACATCAGCCCCCACAGTAATTGGAAAGCCGTCAGCAAGCTGTTGCTGCTTGTAGATGGGGATGGAGAGAGAGGTTGGTGTGGCTCAGGGGAAAGTCGTGGGTAGAGTAGAGTAGAGTTGAGACGAAAGGGAGCAATCGGGTAAATGAAAGCTATAACGTAAGTGATACGTTTGATGGGGCCAACCTACTGACAAAAGGGAGACGGACGTGCTTGAAATACATCAGTGCAATATATTGATCTGCAATGATGATGACATTACCGAATGAACAATACTGAGCTCTTTAAAAAAAAATATATATATATATATATATTGATCTGGATCAATATCAGTTTTGCATACAAATATTAGAGGGCCAGTACCCATGAGAATTTTTGTAGAATTTTTGACACAAATAACAATTGTCCCATAGCAAATAATGGAAATTAAACTCCTTTATTAACTCATTCATTGTAATTGACGGCTATAGACGGTCAAAAATTCATTTGAACTCTTTCTACTAGTTTAACTTTTTTCCCCACTTTTGTTAACAAAAGTATGAAAACCTAGAAAAAAATATTGTACATTTACAACAGATATTTAAAACAAATATTAATCATGAGTTAACTATTGAAGTCATACAATTAATTACAATAAAAAATTTGTGATCTGACGTGATTTAAAAAAAAAGAAAAGAAAGATTTTTTTTTTATTGTCGTTAATCACAAGACTTCACTAGTTAACTCGCAATTATTTAATTTTTTTATATCTGTTCTAAATGTACAATAAAAAAAATATTTTTGACGTCTATAGCCGTCAATGGCAGTGAATGAGTTAACTGTACAGGCAATGTTTGTCTTTCGGAGCAGTAGAAATGCGCTGCTGTGGGAGTAACCACAGCTTCAAAGCAGCTCCTCTCATTCCATTAAATGCAACTTGGATGCCGCCCACCGACCCCGATCATTTGTGTGATTTACCTAATTCCATCACTATCACGTCACAATGATATAAACCGTTAATACAATACAAAAAAAAGAATATACCAACACACAAGTGTGCCAGCCACCTCCATCATGTAAAACACGCATATGTCACATTTTTGTACAGTTTTTGATGCGGTGCATGTGCAGCACAACCGCAATCAAAAACAGTGTGTTTTTATTCTGCTCTATTTCATTGAAGCCACATGGCAAATATTGTATTTACTTATGATATTACTAATGTCATTGACTGTGTTTAATGGGCCACTAAATAGAAATGGAATTTCAGCAAACTTTGTGACTTGATTATTCCTCACTCAAACAATAAAATTTATAGCACACAGTTGGTGGGAAATACACATGGAATCACTACATGCATTTGCCTCGTTATTAATATTATTATTTATTTATTTATGTATTATATATTTTTTTCTGTCAAATAGAATGCTCTAGGATATATTATCTAGAAAATAACAGGAGTATTAATTTACAATAGTGCAAAAATGTTTCCACTGTTGATCAGTTACACCAAACAATTGACACATATCTGTCATTAAAATCTCTTCTAATGATTCTACGTTTTTTACTACTTTAAGAAAAAATTGTTGAATGGATATACCTGTTTCTTAAAAAGTGTAAACTAAAGTTAATGCACGCTCTTACAGTAATGAAGAAACAATCTTATCAAACTGTTTCCGCCACAAAACATTATTATATTAATATTATTGATTCTCTCGATACATTTTTAGGAAACTTGAATATTGTCTTACAAGTGTAAAAAAAGAAAAAGAAAAGAAGTTAAGCACTCATTTTAAAACAATAAACAGCTGCTGTTACATGTAAACGTAAAAGCCAAAGTGCCTCATTTGCTAAAGGTTTTTAATGTACATATGCACAATTACAGGCACAAACTTGATACGGAATCTGGTTTACTAACCGGGCGCACCTATGATTGGTATATTTGGAAGTTAATCCTAACCATCAATGGATTTTCTTTCCTTCAGCCAATGGGTCAAACCATTTTGTTGATTTCCAACAGGTTTACATTCTTTGTAACCAGTGGTGTCGTGGTCCCTGGAGAAGTCGGCATACTCTCAATTTTCACCATGTTTTTTTTTTTAATATTTTTTAAGTAGTCCAGAAAAATTTCCTCTTTCAGAAACGGTAACATGTAAGAATTAAAAATGTGTCATTTGTACTTGCTCACAATAATAAAATGATCATGACTTGTTTAGAACAGTTTGGTAACACGAGCAGCCTGAAATCATGTAAAATGTATTTATTATGAGGCAAACAAAGTATATGTTATTAAACAAATGACAATATTTAGTGAACAAGGAACGAAAATAGTGAAAAACAGTCTGGTTAGACTTCAATATTGTTTTGTGCTGAATCTTAAACTATTTGTCCTCATTGTTGTGTTTTAATTTACCGGTATTTAAAAATCAAGGACCAGCTTATAGCTACTAAAAAACTTAACTAGAGTATGTAGCGTCCACTCCGGGAATTTAACCTACATCATGATCAGGTTTCCTGTGTACGAGGGCAAATTCACCTGAGCTAAATTTCTTGGTCACCATTGTTTTCCTCGACATGACCCGCCCTACTCTGCCTCCGATTGGCTCATCAATCCTCATGCCAAAAGGCAGTCAACCTAATCTGTGTAGGCAGGGGGGGGACCAGCCAATTAGAGGCACGGGAGGGTAGGCGATGGCAGAACGGTATGCATCAGGGGCAATTTAGAAGTGGGTATACTCAATGCTGAGTGAAAAAGAAGTGGGTATACTCCGCGTATACCCTGGACTACACCACTGTTTGTAACCAAGCACGTCTAATTTTGCACGGAGAAAAAAAAAGTGCAACATCTTGTGATTCTGTCTTTTTGGATGTCTTGTAAAATGAGTGCGTATTTTTCAATGAGTGAGTATTTTTCAAGGTAAGAATAACAATAAAACACATGTAACGGCATATTAGAATTTTACCACCACCAGAACAATACTGAGCTCTTTAGAAAAAGAAAAAAAAAGAAAAAGAAAAAAAAAATATTTTTTTTTTTACCACCTCCACCTCAATTTGAACCCAGAAAAACCCTGTTCTGAATCGTTGTTGTTTTCCGCTGCATTTTGATGCCATTACCTTGCAGAGCTTTACATGTGTGTGCTGTGTAGAATGAAATGCATTTGAGCCTGAGAGGAGAAGCGTCAGCAGACGGAGGACAGGGATACTGAGTAGCACGTGGTTAGGCTTGTAGCGACGGAGGGATGAATGAAAACTATAGGTGGAGCTCTGCCACTGCTGTAATTAAAGGCAGAATAGATGCCGGGGAAGGGGGGGAGGAGCAACAGTTCAGCCAAATGGGCTCCAGCTTTTCACCTAGCCCGCTGCCACCCTTCCTTACTCGGTCACACACTCCAATATTTACACACACACTTGGTCAATCATGTGCGCTGGGACCGACCAACCGATGTATGCGTAATATGATGGAGGGTGCTGCGTGTGAAAGGCTAGCATGCTCGTAGAGGGGTTGTCAAAGGGGAGGGGAGCAACACAACAACAGCAGCAGCAGTAGTAGCAGCAGCAGGATTGGCCGGTGTGTGTTAGCGCATGTGTGTGAAAGAGGAGTGGTGGAAGGAGAGGAGGAGGGAGAAGGAAGGAAGGGCGGAAGGTAGGAAGGAAGGCGGAGGGGCTCCAGAGGAGAAGGGGAGCAGAAATCCCCGCTCGAAAGCAGGGATCCGTAGGTGTCGGGATAATCCGTAGTCCCACCCGCCAACAGGGAGACATGCGGGATACGCGTCCCTCCTCTCCGGAGGGGGCTTCTGCCAACTCAGGATGACTAAGAGGGGATTCCGATGGGATCTATCGCACGGGAAGGCACCTGACTATCTTGGTTTTGCTTCGGATCATCTGCAATGGAACACTGACGGCTGTCGTTTGAACGCAAATCTTTTATGAATCTCTCCCTGTCCACCGCGAAGACCAGGGGCCGTCACCCGCCGGCGGCCCCGCGGACTGTCATGTCCGTGACCACGGGCTTCGGCTACCAGCTGCCCGGGATCACCACGGTAACCTATGTGTTTGTTTACAGCCCCGGCTCGGTGCAGCGGGACCCCAGTCCGCCTCATCACACGCCGCCGGCGTTGATGGGCGCCCGCGGGCCCAAGCGGAAACTCTACAGCGCCGTCCCGGGTCGCACCTTCATAGTCGTCAAGCCCTACACGCCACAAGGGGAGGGGGAGATTCAACTCAATCGAGGAGAGAGGGTCAAAGGTAAGATGACCTCAAATGCAATGTTTCCCAACCTATATTTTACTTTAGGGAAAATACTACAGTGCAACAACAAACAAATGTGGTATGAAAAGTTGAGACAGACGTGCCATCTAGGGGCAGATGATTTATTTGATTTATTTGTTCTGCCATGGATAGATGAACATGTTTTAACTTTTTTCCTCTACTTTTCCAGACCAGCAATGCACGATGTTTCTGTATGGAGAATGTATAACTTAGATAATTAAGTAAAATTGGACAATTTCCTGAGGCACACCCTCTCTCATTACATCCTGGTTGGGAATCACTGCTATCCTGTGTGTTTTGTGTGTGTTTTTGCGCGTTTGTGTTTGCATGTCTCCATTACTACTATACATTTGGCTCAATTGGGTTACATGCAGAATTGAAATGGAAAAAAAGTTTCTCATTTGAGCGACGAATTTCACCAATATTGAGCTATTCCTTAAAGTGATTTGTATGTTATCATGCAACAGATAGATAACAGGACTGTACCATTTTTTATTCTGGGGTGAGATAGACAGTTCTTTCCTCGATCACAGAGAAAGTCCAAATCCACCAGTTACAAGATAACAGGACCGTACCATTTTTTATTTGAGATGAACAATTCAAAAAAAATGTGGCACTGCATATCATTATGATTTATTTGTCCATTGGCGTGTTTACATGCAACATTTTTCATTCTGGGACAGCAAAATTGCTTTCAAAAATGGGAATTACGTTTGTCGTATAACATTGGGGAGGGGCAAATGTTTACCTTTGATGCATAAAATTTCCCCCCAAAATGACAGATCATTTTAAAGAATGATCTATATATCCCAATATAGTGTTTTTTCCATCAGATTGTCATTAATGGCAATTTTATATTCTTCTAATTTCTAGTTCCTGATCATAAAATGGCCACGTATCAGCCACCATTTCAAGTACCGATCCCTCGAAATAAGGTCGTGTATCGATATATTAGGGATGGGCGAGTATATACGATATATATGTATATGTATAGTATATTCATTTTTCACGTGTATGTTGGCATGCAAAAGGCGTAAGAAGCTATTATACAGGAATGTTCATGTGAAAGTTGAATTGCCACCTACCTTGGAGATCAAATGGTGCTGTCCTATCTCGTTAAGAAATCATCAATGCCACCACTGCACAAAGTACAATGAAAATTGTCATTCTGCTCATACAGCGCAACGCTATGTATATTTCTGCTCCTCTCATGTTATAAATGTTGCATTTATTTTATTTCTGCTTTACACAGAGCTGCAGTGGCTCGACTTTTCATCTGTCTGTATGTGTGTGTGTGTGTGTGATTTTTGTCTCCATCCATGCCTCACTCAAGACTTTGACTGTAATGACGTAGAAGGTAAACACCATACTGTTCTTCTCAACCCTTGCCACTGTCCTCCACGTGTCACCCCCCCTCCATGTGCACCGTGTTGTACACCCGCTGCCCTGTTTGAATCACTGCGAGTGAGTCGAGTGAAGCAGTCGGGATGGGCATGGCACTTCAGCAAGCGAGCAAGAATTATCACTGATTATGCGGAATTAGATGGTCCATAAGATCTTATCGGCATGGTTTTGTATCCAAAGTAGGATTTCAATGTTTGGCAGCATTCGGCAGAGTGCGAGAATAATTGAGACACGCCTATTTAGCTGCTGTTGAATTTAAAAAAAAGTTTGGGAAGCGTATGAGTATTTCAATTGGTTGTACATACTGCAATATTTTCTATCCATATGACAGACTGCTGGAGTGGAGGACTATTTGATGACATGAGCCGATCTACTCCACTTGTCATTTGATTGCTTTTACATATACGGTGACATGCTTTAGCTAGGATCAGTGGTGTGCTATACATAATTTACCATAGGTTTGGGTGAGGACTTTTCGCTTTACTTTAACATCTGTGACGAAAACGAGAATGATCCTTCCTTCAACTGCTGTCTAAATGAGTCCATATTGGAATTTTCTTCCAATGCCCATCCCTTGTTCGAGGAGAGTGCGTGCAGATTCAAACAGGTCCTGTCAACTTCCTCCTCTCTGGTAGTGCTCTCCCACTTGAGCATGCAACCTTCTCTTTGAACCCCCAACCCCCCTCCCCACACCTTTTCACAGATATACCCCAACCCCACTCTAGAGCCCACACACTTTGCATCCATCACGGTGGTTCATACCCACATTAGCTTAATGAGCACTTCCGAGAGAGTGAGTAGTAGCTGCACACGGCGGGATCACTCATACTCTCTTCACATATGCCAGGAAATGTAGTATTAAAGTATTTGGTTTTGTATGTAACACTGTAAAGACACCATACAGTTACACAGCCGTCCTTTCTGGTTGGTACATGGTATGATTCTGCACACCTTAGCCAGTGGACATCCTTCCATTTGAACTCGCATGTTCCAAAAGGGGTCTTTGGTCGACTTTATGGTGACAATGCTTTCATTTGCATTCCTTTTACTGATACAAATAGCAAACAATTCAGACTCGTTATTAACTGAAATGTTTTAGTTTTTTGGGGAATATGAGGAGTCAAGGGCAGCACGGTGGATGTTGGTACTCGGTTTGAATATCAGAGCAGAACTTACTGTATTCTTGTATCACGTCTGAAAAGTACTGTCATTGTTTTTGGTGAAGTTTGTATCTTAGGAGACATTTAGTGTTCTAAGGAACAATGATCTGGTAATAGTTGTAATTGGAGGACTAAAATAAAATAGATTAAAATGGGAAACATTATACAATATTGCTTTTCGTTAGCCCATCTCTGGTGTTTTGCATTGTGTGTTAGCATTAAGCGAGTGGAAGGTAAACTTGTGCAGTCGTTCCAAATACACGACATGCAATTCTTTTTGTTTTATGTTTTGTTTGACAAACTTCCACTGGGATTGGAAAATATTGCATTTTTGTTTTTTTGTTTTTGCCTGTTCACTGTTTCCCAAACTGCTGCTTGTGGTGAAGTGAGCTTAGTTAACTGCCACCATGCAGTGCTCATATCTCTTTTAATACCCCCCCCCCAAAAAAAAAAAAAGACAGAGCAAAAAATGTGCCCACACAGCTTGTATTTAAAAAAAAATATTAATAAATCTGGTCACTCGTATCTCAGGCACCACTGTATAGGAAAACGTTTATTTATTTCATGATAGCAAAGTCAGAATATTATGAACAAAGTCATATTATACTATAGAATGGAAGTTTTTTTGTATGCAATTGGCTGGCATCCCAACTGAGAACAATCGGTAAAGAAAACGGATGGATCAGACCTCTGTCGCTTTTCTTGTCAGCACAGACCAATCCTTCATCCTGCCGCTAATGCGAACTCGCTTCTTCCATGTCGATCCACGCAGGAAATGTGTTCACAAATGCTGTCACGTGCTCGTGGTTGCCAGGACCGCGACGGGCCATCGGGGCGAAACCATCTGGCTCTGTTATGCAGCACAGGCCGTCACACTGCGTGCCACTTGTATTGCCGACGTCATCTGGGGGACGTAAATATTTGAATAGCTGTTGAAGTTAAGGTTAAACATACACCATGTAAAAAATGTGGCCTCTAAAAAACAGCTGGTATGTACATTAGCTTACAATAGGGGGGATTGCATCGCTTTCATAGTGATGCCAAATTAACCACTTAAAGCTGACATGTTATGGTAAATTGAGTTTTTAATTGTTTGTGTACAGATGGTTGGGTCTCTGGGGTGCTTGCCCACCCATCAAAATTTTAAATTAAACAACCAAGTACATCTTTTGTGTGCTGTCTCGTTTCAAGGCTCCAAATATATTTTTTTGTCTTTGAAGAGCAGAGTTTTGCTAATCAATGGAGCAATTTTCTTATTTTGTGGAGTATTTCCGCCCCCCACAAACATTAATCCCAAGGACCTGAAGCAAGGTTTATTTTAAACAATAAAAAAATGACAATATAAAAATAAACAATTGGTTTCTTTTTATATAATCAACAGTTGTATGCCTTATATTCCCACTATTTTAAGCAGCAGACTGTATTTTCTTGTCTAGAAGCAAAGCTACATTGATTAAAATGATTAAATAGGTTTTGATCTACTTTAATGTAATTTTGAAAACATGTTTTTGTTGACATCAAGACCAAAACTCAGAATTTTATTGTTAAATCAAATAAATAACATTACTTAAAATGAAATGTTTTACTATAATTCCGATGTAAAATGCGCTAGCCATGTCGACCTTTTCTTAGCTTAGCAATTAGCATGGCTTCTCCCTTCGCAAGAATGTGACTAGTCAGAAAAGTCAATGTTATTCACCTCCACGGATGTGATGATTAGTGACCTTGGAGTGACTCCGCAACATGTTTAGCAGCAGCAGTAGCCAGCCGAAGCTTGTTGCTAGCTAGCTGCTGAAGCATAATTAGCATGGAGCTGTACCTTAGTCTCTGACTACTTGCGGTGGGTGACGAGAGCCCAGCGAAGCCTTTTGGGTCATCTCGCTGGTTCATTCTTCTATGTTATTCAATGTCTTTTAAAGAGGTGCAAATGCACATTTTGATTTGCAAACTGTGATGTGAAGCCGCTTATTTCAACGCTTGTGTTTTTAAATTAAATATGTCTGTAAATCATTCTGACTTTCGCCAGATTGTGCAATTGATGTGACACTGAGACTAATTTACATAATACGGCACACTCAATTCTTTGCCCGGATTTAGCAGCTTGACTATACGAAAACTCTCATCATGTCAAAGCCAAAAATAAGCAGAGCTGCAGCATTGGAAGCATAGATTACAGTTGCTGACAATATTTTGAAGTGCAGCACATACTCAGATGTTCAGCATTGTTTGCGTTTGGCCGTGAGTTACCGCTGCTACGCTAACTGACATGTAATTTAGCGACGAGGTGATGAAGTGCTGCATCCAGGAGTAAAAATGCAATCCAAGCTTTGACTGTCTTCATGATACTTTGCCTTTTTTCTTCACACTTAGGGCTAGTCGACGCTAACTTTGTCACACTCCCTAGCTCCGCCCCTCGCTGTCATGGTAATTGAAGCCGTACTCGCCATTGGCTCTCAGTTGCACTAAAAAATGGACAGGAATAAGGGGAAATTTGTGTTATAATAGGTTTTGTCTTTTGTTTGCCATAGACATGTTATTAGGACACTTGGATTTTTTAAATTATATATATATATTTTTTTAAACACACACAATATGTCTCCATTGAAATTGGCGGACCACCATTGGCATATACCAAATGTTGCTTGTTCATTTGAAGCCCAGAAAAAATAATCCCTTATTTATTGAATTGCATGTGTCTCGAGCGGAGAATGAGCAGTCCCCCCTTGAGGCTTGAGTGAAGCTATTTTAAAGACGGACGACCCTGCCTTTGATTCATAATGCATTTCGTCTCATCTGCATTCATAAATGGATGGACTCGTTAATAGTAATAGTGCTCATTTGCCACGGAGGACGAAAGGAAGTCAAGCCAGTTAAAAAGCAAAGAAAGAAGACAACATCGTGCTTCATGGGAGGTCATGAGTTGAGTCTTTTTGAAGCCTGAATTTGCGCTCTTGTAGTTTGGCACTGGAGCGTGCAGGGGTACCTAATGAAATGTCCGACGGCTGTGTATGAAATTTCAACACAATGGGCTGCTTGTACCTTGAAGCCAACTGTCATAGTGCCTTGCATTACAAACGTGACAGTGATTCATTGAGAGGTAATTAGCGTGTTCACAGCCTCCCTGCCCACAACAAACACACACACACACTCATCAGTGTCATCTTGTTAACACCTTTGTTAATCACTAGATTTGCCGGAGGAGCATCCTTACGATGAGATCAGAATAGGTAAATCGAATTAGATTGATTGAGTTTCAGTATTTGGCATAATCAAAGTATCATTGTTATTATAGTATAGAAATGGTACATGTGTATTTTGGATGTGCATGTAGACCTTCTGCTCCCAATTATAGAGGCTTGGAGTCATTTTGAATTTTGAGCTTCACACTTGGATGAATTCCACTCATCTTTATTTTTGTATACTTTTATAGTGAAGGACGACTATTCGGATGTGGACGGTAAATAAGCTTTAATAGATCCCAACGCTACACTAAAATATGACAGTTGTAAAATAAGAGCTAGCAGTCGAGTGGAGCCTCTAAAGTTGAACACTAAACGATGTTTAAGTAGCAAACAGCAATGAATGGGCCCTCGCAATCCCTAGTTTCATGGTGTCTGTTTTGGATGTGTGCTTCTAATTTGGGCCTAACCAGGCAAATTGCAACCAATATGGATCACTTCCTTTTCAATTTCAGGCATGGATCGAGAGAACTTTTTACGTGTTATGTTACAGGCTCATCCCTAGTAGGAGCTCATCAAAGTGCAAGCCCTGGAATTCACATAAAATGGTGGCTTCAAACCAAAATGGCCAACTTCCTGTTCCATCCAGGGCATGGGTCTTTGAGGGATTTTCATGGGTCCTGTTAAGACATACATGCCCACCCAATCTTGCCTTGATAGTGAAACTGTTACCAGGGGCAAATTATATTAAAGCTTCAAAGAATTGATATCAAAAATGTGAAATTTCCCAGTAAGGGTGCACCCAAGATGGCTGACTTCCTGTTTTGGGCAAGAAGCCTTAAGACGTTTTTATGTGCCCTGTTATGATGACATAGGCTAAACTTCTACCCAATTACGTCTTGATTGCTGAAACTGGTTGCGGGGGGCTTTTTTTTTTCATGACTTTTCAAGGAGTGCCTTTGAGTTCTGGGGGGTGTTTGATTTGGAGACCGCAAAAATACATAAGCGATGATGCAAGGGAAACTGAGCTCTTGTTATGAGGTGTAATTCCCCCAAAGTTCACAGAGATATTAAGATTCTTACAAGTTACCTTGGGGGCATCCAACTTTCCAGGTTCCATTCTATTGGATTTTTTTATATAAAGTAGTAGTATAGTCGTAGTGGAGCTCCCAACTATTGGTTGTTCAAAGTTTAGCTTTGTGTTTTTTTCATGCTAAACTTTCTACGACGTTGTTGTCCAATGAAAAGCATGCATTTCTGCAGTTTTGACATTTTCGTTTCATTTTTGTTTTGTTTTGTATTTGCCGACATGTCTGCACATGCACATGCACACTAATTGGCAAGTGCAATTTGATGGCTTTGCGATAAAGTGCCGTCTCCAGGAGTGAAAATATGTAATTCATTATTCTATAATCTTCTTTAAGGGGACTCTTTTTTCTTCTACACTTTTTTTTTGGGGGGGGGGGGGCTTACTAGCACCATTTCTGAAAATATTTTTTGCCTGGCGGTCACAAAATTTGCAGATACATGAACGTGTTTCATAGGACAACGGCGATAATTAGAGTTGCACAAAGTAATCTTTCTTTTTTTTCTCATGTACAATTCTATAGTGAAAGACGACTATCTGGACTCGGATGGTAAATGCCAATTTTTTTTTCATGTCATTACTGTGCCTTAGATAAATGCACCTGGATGTTTACTTTAATTAATATTTTGTGATCTTTTCAATGAACTGCATATACGCAACGCATCTCAATAAATTGCAATATGGTTGAAAAGTTTATTTCAAGAGTTCAGTTCATAAAGTGAAACTAATATACGCAACACTTTCTGAATTAAACTGCTGAAAAAACAATTTTTTTGCCCTTAATATTATAATTTATTGAGCTGTGCCTGTCCTAAAAACACACACTTGTTGTGTGAACTCGTGCCATCAAACTGATACTGATTATTGAGGAAGAAGAGGAGGATGATGACGGCGAAGGTAAAAATGCATTGTTGAAATGAACTGGGGATGACAAAGTGCTTTAAAAGAAGTCAATTGTGCTGCCCCGTTAATGAAATGTGTGCCTCAGGCTACAGTATGCTTTTAATAGCTTTGAATAGTGAATAAATAAATAAATGAAAACCTCATTTGAGCTCGAAAAAGGAAGCCAATCCCACTCTTTTTCATCCCTCCTTTTTATGGATGATTCACATAATGTACATTCAGCCGCAGTAGTCTCTTTTAAAAGTGTCTATAGTGTGCACATAGTTGTCTTTTCCCCGTTGCCGCTTCTCTCCTCCATCAAGACGACTGACTGACTTGGAAAAGCTCCAGCAGTGATTGGAGGCCGTGAGGGAGATCAATGTGTGTAGTTAGCCTTCGTCCACACGCACACGTTCTGACTGCCTTCCATCGTTTAGCAGGGTCGTCCGTATACTGCACACTGTCTCAGGGTAATGAGCTCGCCTTGCCTTTGTGCATTCAATGACCGCCACCGGAGCGCAACATGAGCATGCACTACTGGACCGTGTGTTTGTGTGTGTTTTGAATGTGTGTGTGTGTATGTTAGCGTACAATCCATTTATTTACATTCAAGTACCTCCCCCTCTCACACGTCCTCACGTTAACCTCATTCCCCCGATTTGCCCCCGTATCTCTTTCCATTCGCTCTCTCGGTAACCGCAGTAATCGCACACAATCACCACAACCCGGTTAAGTTTTGCAATTGTTTTACGGTGGTCTGCGATGTCAGTGAACAGCTTGGGCGGTGCTTCTGTCGTGTTAGCATTAGCATTGCAAGCAAGCAAAGTAATAAAAGGCTGGGGGAAAGCCTGCCTGCAAGATCATTTACTTTCCCTGCATGCGTGCCCACCCAATTCACCTGCAAAGAGGTACACACTTTGCATCAAAATGATTGCCGCCAAGAGCGACCATTTTGTATTTCGCAAAGCAAAGGAGCAGGAACAATTATACACACGCAGCAATCAGACTGCATATCTATTCCAGTAAGCAGTACACAGCAGGGCTTCTCCGCTGGTCTCGCCTTGGAGCCCATATTTTAAAATGGCCATTAAGTTGGGACTCACTTTTAAACAAGTCAGACCTAATAAATACATTTTTCTCTTCAAAGAATACAAAGCTTCCGTTTTTTTTTCACAGTGCAACATTCAGTTCGGACCCTATTTTAATACAGTGGAACGAAGGAGCAACATGATTAATTGTATGAAAATAAAATGTGGTAACTATATGGTCACAGATTCTTCTGCATGTTATTTTTATTGTGGCGAATGTCCCAATGAGACAACTTATATAAACGCTCAACACAACCAGTTGCCAGCAACAGCCCAACTTGTTTCTTATTTGGCTGTGTTTCACATCACAATCATAGAATTGGAAGCATTTGCAGTCGTAAAATAAATATTGATCAAGTTTGTAGATAGTTTTCCCAGAAGGATAAGTCAATCTTAATACACCCAACACCAAACTCAGGATAATCTTTTAGTGACATCTGACAATTTTCAATTTCAATTGCTAACTTGCTCAGATTTGGCCCAGTGGTCGATCTGTTATACACCGCCGGATTTGTGATTGTAAATATTGAAAGGTTTAAAACTTGTATAATTATTGGCTCGAGGGATGGTCGAGTACTGATGCCAGGTATTGATATCGGGCCATACTCCACCTTATTTCAAGTTATTGGTACTCATGACGATTACCATCGTCCTCTTGTGGCCGTTTTGCAATCAGGAACTGCAAACTATAAGAATAGAAAATTGCCATTAATTTCATGCAATTTTAAGGGAAAATGCTAAATTGGGATATACACCGACCGGTAGGTTGTTTTTTTTGGTTAATTATCTGTGTCTGTTTTTCTTTCTTTCTTTCTTTTTAAATCAAAAGTACTAGTGGTATCGGTGATTACTCAAAACTTGAGTTCTCGTACTGGTATTGGTCTGGAAAAAGTAGTGTCCAACATCCCAAGTTGACCCCGACATTTTTCCAAGTAAGTTTGGAAGGAAAAATCACTCCTAACACACCCCACACCACAGGTTATATAAACTCAGGATAATCTGCACAAGACATCTGCACAATGGGACCTTTGTAGACTTTAATCTGAAGGGGCAGGTAATCTCAAATTTGTTTGAAATGTCCATATTTATGTACTAGGGTGTCAAAATGAGTCCGTTAATTTTAAGTTTTTTCAACGCCACAATTTTTTTTTAAATGCGTGATTATTGGTTACTTGTAAAGCCTGTACTGGGGGAATTCCAGTCGTATTTTACAATTTTAAAAGTGTGCAGAATTTCACAAGTTACTTCATGTTAAAGATTAGATAGCTCTTAATATAAAAAGTTAAATGCAATGAGCTGGCATTATCTTACAAATGCAATTATGCCATCTAGTGGCAAAAAAAATGACCTCAGCACAAATCAATATCACACTCGTTTTTTACAGTACATTCCATCTTTTTTAATTTAACTCTATTTTATGAACTATTATTAAATTACTGTATCGATAACTAAAAGATGCATATATATATATATGATATTTGCGATCATAAATATTGAAAAAGTTTGCGATTGCCAGCCCCGACAGTTGCCACACGTTTTTGAAAAAAGTCAACATGGTTGCATAATTGCACGCCGAGGGCTTTCTCCGCATTCCTTCACCAGCTAGCCACCTCTCACACACACACTTACATATTACATGCACCTCTCCACCCAACGCCATTATAAATCTTGCAGTCAGCCATGAAAATGAAAAGCAGCGCAAGTAACGTTGCGATTAGACATTCACAAACATGATTAATGGGCTTGCTTTGCTCTCCCGTTCCGTGCGGAATATTAACGCCGTCTCGGCCGCCGCTATAACCAGCAACACAGATGTTTGAATCTACCTTCACGCTGGCGTTCCCGCTGCTTGGATGACTGGGAATAAACATAGCATCTGTAGCCACTGACTAATGTTGCAATACAGCCAGGGAAGAGCTAAAAGCTTTTTTTCTTTTTTGTGCCTGTCATCATGTATGATTGCACATACAAGTACGGGGTGCTTTCCTGCTTTCTGGCCAATGATAAGAACCAGTGGACTGTGCAAATGAATTATACATGACATTATTTGGAGCATGCAAGTTGTTGTTGTTTAGACACATATGCATATGCATGTATGGCGTTACCAAGCAACCAGCACACGGGCGCTCTCGGCAGACAAATCCATTTGTTGTCTCTTTCACCTTGGTCTGTGTCATTCTTCGTGAGGTGGCCCAATTTTCTGCTGTTTAGTGTCTGCTGGCAAATTATCTCGGGTAATAGCCTGGATGCTAATTGTGGAATTAGATACCGGGGGTAATTAAAAAAGTTGTGTTCCTACTGTGACGACATAACTTATAAAAGTCGGAATGTGTCCATGTGATGTGATCACATATTCCATGCTATGCTATGCAAATACATATACTGTAATTAGAATTAGTATTTAAATGAAAATCCTGTATTTTCATGCAACTTCATTGTTACAACTTTTTTTTTCTTGAGACGCTAGACTTTTGGTCAGAAATACACAATTTTGTTTTCGTAAGATTATTATTATTATTTTTTTTACAAAATATACAGTTTCACTTTTCAATAAAAGAAGATGGTCTTAATGGGCAATTACCCTTGTATTTTCAGAGTTTTTATTATTATTATTATTATACTCATCCATTAAATTTCTGTCGTGGAGAACATGAAAATTCAGAGATTCAAACCCAGAACCCCAGAACTGTGTGGCAGATGTGCTGATTACTCCATACTGCACCCCCCCCCTTTTTTTTGGTCTTAAATGTAATCAATGTGGCCTTAAAAAAAACTCTTAAATGTGGCCTCCTTGAACCTGCAAATGAGCAGTTCCTACACAATGTTTATTTTACAGCTAAAAGTCTAATAATTGGATTAAAACAATAGCTTCTGTTCGTCAAAAAACAATCTGAATTCTATGACTTCCCAACCATATTTTTTAGTTAAAAAAAAAAAGAAAAAGGCAACAAATGGTTGTTGCTGAGAACCATCTGGTCAGTGCGGCCCTGACATGCTGTCAACGGAGCATCTTTGGCTCCATCTGTATTAGCTAATGGTTATACATTATGCTCTTCCTCTTCATGTTTATTCATCAACTGATTACCTCTGCAATTGCTATTTTGGCTGTTGGCTTGTCAGGAGGCACACAGGGTGGGCGGCTTGACTGATGCATATTTGTGAAGAAAAAAAAAAGTATGTCTTTGGAAGCTGGTGTTTGAATTTCTGTGACAGTTAAGTGCTGGGCTAAACAAACAGAAACACAAGGCAAAGGAGCGTGAGGGCAGAATGGGAAGACAGGTGGTGCGATCTGCAGGGAGTGGAGAAGTGCGTGGGCGGGACTTTGCGCCCCGTCGACACCATGATTGGACAGCGAGATGGTCAACTGTGACTTCGATGACCTTGCCTGAAGGGTTTTGAGAGTGTCTATCCATGTATTCCAACTATAATGTAGAACATACAACAGCTATGCGGCTGTCGATGTTCTGGGGAGAAAAAAATCAGCTTGGAGACATTTTAATGTCTGTAAAACTGAAAACATATTTGTCTATTTTGAGCAAGACAAACATGATTAAAAGTAATAGAAATCTACATTTGCTGACATAGATGCATGTTTAACGTCTAAAGCCAAAATTCACAAGACATGAATCTCCTATTCATGTTCTTCGCAGCCTTTATAAACATTACAAAGTCAAACTAATTCAAATTCATAGCTTGATGTTAAATTTTGCTTCTGTCACTTTAATATCAAGCATCTGTTTAGAAAGGACGTAAAGGTCATTATCTTCTCACTGCCTGGTGTTTGGTAAGGTTTGAGTGACTTCAGATTTTTCGATCCGACACTCTGGGGATGATTACAGCTGACGCCGTTTACAACAAAAAGGTCGTTAATCGTCCGCTAACTGTTGGCTGAATTTCGGCTGTTCGTCAGCTAACGTTTGCCGTGCATGGTACTTGGATTGTTATTATATTTGAGGACAGACTTTGCAAGACACTGTGCTAGTCTCATTTTTAGAAAAAATATTTCCACAAGCTTGAGACGTCGCTTCTAGTTTGCCGCTCAGACCCACCATCATCATTGTCTTCGATGAGTCGGTTCAACCTTATTGCTCGGACCCTAAATATAGCAAACTTTTCACCCAAATTAAATCAATTGTCTCTTAATTACCACAGGTGAAAATCACAATCAATGTGTAAGTCATACTAATGCTTCACAGGTTATCCCTCAACGTTTCAAGCAATTTCAAAGTTACTGGACAAATTTCAGGTAAGGCCAAATCCCCAGTAAATTTCAATTTCAAATTTCTGTCATAACAAATGAAGTTGGATGTAATAGTTGATGTGTATCGTATCTTCCAGTTGTAAACCTTGTCATTCACTTTTTACCAGTTTGATGAAAAATCAATCCTCAAGTCCAAATGTAATCATCTTTGGAGCTTTTTCTCTTACTTCTCTTATACTTAAAGCTACTGAACGTAGAGTATTCCATTTCGAATCGCTACTGCCACCTGCTGACGAAAAATGAAACTGCACGTACCGCAAGGTCAAGTCCGAGCTTTCATAAATTTTTAGCCAAGTAAATCCTAAATCCTAAAATTGGCAACTTGAGCCTGACTCGAGTCAAGTCATGTGACCCGAGTCCACCACTTGTACGCACATTCTTGCGACCGTTCTTTTCCTACAACTGTGATGAGGGGAGGCTTCAGCAACCTTGTTCTTTTTTGCACCTAAAGAAAGGAGAGATGTTGGAAAAGTATGTCAGCCAGTTAGGGAGGAGGAGACGAGCAGAGGAATCCCTCTGAGTCATCCTTTGAGTTTTCCTCCCCATCTAACACTCCCACCTTCCTCTTTCTTTCTTCTTCCTCCTCTGACTCAGGTCGTCATTCACCGAGAGCGTTTTGTCTCCGCCATCGCCTGGTTTTGATTTATTTACCCGTCTGCTCCTCCTCCCCCTCCTCTCTGCTGAGTGCAGATGAGGCTGGTCCACCCTCCTCATCCTCACCTAATAGTGTGAAGCAACAAAATGCAAATGCCTTGTTAATGTGTTTAAGCAGATTGTTCAGGTATTTACTTTTATGATGATTTTTTTACTTTTACTCCCTACATTTGAAAACAGATATCGCGCTAGCTCCTGCTTGCCAGGGTGCTCGCTCACGCCAAATAATAATTGATGGCGATTAGCGGTAGGCTTGTGAAGTGTGGTCTGTCTGAGACACCGTAGAGCGCTTGCTTCAATATCATTGCATTATGTTAGTTTACCACTAGATGCCACTAAATTGTACACACTGCCTTTAATAGCAACTTACAATAATTGTTCCTTCACTGTTTTTAGTTAATTAATTAATTAACAGGGTGACACCATTTTATATATTTAAACCGACATCAATACATTTTAACATCCCTCATTAAAAAAACATTGTTTCTGTAAATAAATACTGTACACATTATTTAACAATCAAGTTACACTAAACACGTTTATTTTTCATTGTGCAAAATTATCAAAATGGGAATTACATATAATTGACAGTAAAAATGATTGTTTTTTGTTTCTTTTTATGCTTCAGACAGTTTTTACTTTTTTTACCTATACTTTCTATACGAAAAACATTAGTCAGCCTTTGACACTGTTGACCACTAAAATGGTAAATTTTTATTTACACCATATGGTGCCCAAAGCGCTTTACAATGCTTCACATGCACCCATTCACACACCAGTGGTTGGCTGCTGCCATGCAGTGCGCCGCCAGGTCCACTGGGAGCAAATCTGTTTTCATTGTCTTGCTCAATAACACTTTGACATGGTCAAACGGGATAAGGATCGAAACCACAACCTCACGGATGGGAGACGACCACTCTACCACTGAGCCATGCCGCCCCGAAATCTTTCTGACAGACAGTAAAAAGGGGTGGATATTTCAGGTACGGTCCTCAGCTGGTTCAGACCATATCATAAAGGCAGGGGTCATATTGTGAAGTCCTCCAGGGTTCGATTCTTGGACCACTATTATTTAACCTATTATTTAACCTGCACATGCTTCCATTGGGTCAGGTCATTCACAACGGTAATGCTGCCTATCATTTTTATGCAGACAACATGCAGATTTACTTAGCTCTGTCGCCTAGTGACTATGGTCCCTTAGATTCACTCTTCTTATAATGTGACTCTGCTCTGCGCTATACATGCTCTGTGTGTGTGTGTGTGTGTGTGTGTTACATTGACTGGAAGTGAAGTTTAATAAAGAGAGCAGGCAAGCAAATCTAATAACAGCTTCATTCTGCTTATTGGATTTCGCTCTCCCCGCTCAAGTCTCTCACACACTTTGTTTCACATGCGCATGTGGCGACATAGGATCAGCCGTGTACCGCTAATTGAAAACAGCCTGACTCTGCAAGTCTTATTCACGCACGGAGGTGGACGGCAAAAGTGGCATCACTTCCGTTTTTGTTGTTGTTGTGTTGAGTTTGTAAATGTGTTCATCATTTCCTCCAAAAGTGAATCAAGGTTTTTTTTTGTGCATTGCTGATGAGTTTTGGCATTTTATTTGTAAATAAGTGAGGCACTATTGACGGAATGTCCATCAATGGTGGACGCTTGTTTTGTTGACGATTAACAAATGATGGGAAACTTAGAAATGTTGACAGACTAAGCATTGCTGGAAGTTTTCATCCGTCAATATAATCATCAAGAACCGGGTTCGACCTTTTCAGTCCGACAATGACAGACGCCGATTTCTCTGACAAATGACGGAACACACGGCGGGCTACTTCCACTTTTTTCCTGCAACTGAGGCCGAGCCACTCTTTTTTTCCTTCACTAAACAAGTAAATACACACTTACCAGGTATGCTAACATCCTTGCACATTGTTCTCCGAGCTTTTTGTCTTCTGGCTCTGTCCGAATACAGATAACTGTACATGTTGTAGAGCTCCTACAGACTGTGATGAGATTGTTTCCCTCCTGTTGTAAATTCCTCGTTAGCTATGTTTGTGCAGGCATTAGTTTAATGTCAGTTTGTTTATTTTATAGGCAGGTTGTTAGACAACTAAGGGGTCTTTTGGTGCGCCATTTTATATCAGGCATATTATTGAACAGTTAAGGGGTCCTGAAAAAAGAGACGTCAGAGTCCGTTGGCCGTGTGCGGTAGCATTCCTGGCAGTTACAACCGTGTGCACATATATACAGTATGAATATAACAAACAATCTCAAGCAGAAAAAAAAGTGATGACCAAATATAATTCAGCATGGTTAAAATAATGTTGATGGATTGCGCCCATGATATTTATTGTTGGTCCTAAAATAGCGGCTGTAACAGAACCCCAGTTAAAACAGCATTGACGGATTGACAATTACAATTTGGTTTGGCTTGAAATATTGACAGATTGATGATGATGATGATGATGATGGAAGGTTGTCCCGACTGTTGGCGATTGTCGAATGACGGAAATCTGCCCTTCCTGTGTAATATTCGCATGATCTCCCCATGGTTTTATTTGGGTACTCAAGCTGCCTTCCACCAAGCATAGGAACTAAGTATTATATATGACAAAACCATATTGATTGTTAATTTTTTTCATTTTTGCCACAGTCCACTTATAACGGACAGAGGGCTGCAAAATCTCCACCCGTACCCCAAATGAGTCCAAATAAGTCACTATTGAAAATTAACTCATTCCCTGCCATTGACGGCATTATAGACGTATAAGATTTTTTTTTAATAATAATAATAATTTTAACTGTTTCTATTAGTTTAACATTTTTTTCACTTTTAACAAGAGTATGAAAACCTAGAATTTTTTTTATTATACATTTAGAACAGATATAAAAATGTGCGATTAATTTTGAGTTAAGTAGTGAAGTAATTTTAATCGCCTGACACCCCTAATTTTTTAATAATCTTTATATATATATATATATATATAATCAAGTAATCGTTTAAAGCCATTTTTTTTATGTAAAACAGTCCAAATCCTCAGATTTTAGAATATCAACTGTGACTGATTTCTGTAGTTTTAGATTATTAAAAATTAGGGCCGTCAGGCAAAGTTTTAATTGTAATTAATCAAATGACTTCACTAGTTAACGCACGATTAATCACAAATTTTATATTTGTTCTAAATGTACAATAAAAAAAAATCTAGGTTTTCATACTCTTGTTAACAAAAGTGGAAAAAAATGTTAAACAAATAGAAATAGTTCAAATGGATTTTTGACGTCTATAGCCGTCAATGGCAGTGAATGAGTTAATGAATAAAAAAAACTGTGGTGTGTTTTAAAACGGTAAAAATTTGGTGCATAATGGACCGCGATGAGCAGATTGCTGCCTTTTCCTGTCCAAATATCCTTGAGGAATATGCTGCATCATCACTGAATTGTCCTTCTATGACTCTACTAAGATGTTACATAAAGCCAGTCGGGATATATTCGGTTCCCCTGGCGAGGCTTTCCTTTGCACATCTTTGTATTGTGTGACACAAATGTAAAGGTTTTAACTCTTGCCTAATGTAGCATGGGAAAATGTTTCCCTCATTCATGCGAGGCAATTACTGTCTCATTGTGCACGCGTGTGTGTGTGAGAATGGACGACGCGTTTAGAGGAACAAAGATGCTGAGACTGCTGGGAGCAAATGAGTGACTCAGCCTGATGCGATAGGCAAAATTGAAATGAGCTTCGCCAGTTTACAACTAAATACAATCGCTCACACGCACACACGCATTGGGGATGCATTGATGCTTGCAGCAAGAAAGGGTGTGCGATATATAAATAGCTGCGCAACCTCACACAAGTGCTATTTCTGAAGTTGCAAAGAGTCGTGACTGACTTAAGCAAGGGCAAAACTCAAAGTAACAACTCGGCACACAGAGGAATACCTCCGGCAATCTTTTCACCACACCCGACGGAGATACGCATCTTTTTTTTCTTTGCCTCTTTGTCAGCTCGTGTCTGTCTTAATCGCATCCGGCATCTCCCTTTGTCACGGCGCCATTGAAGCTTCTGTCACATTTCGTCTCCTTTGTTTCATTCTCGCTGGGGATTTTCTATTTTTTTTGCCAAAGCTGCTATTTGTATTCACACTTCCTTTTTGCCATTAACTGTACTTTATTGTCAATGCATATAACTCCGAAAACACACATTGTGAGCGCATGTTTCCGTATGTCAGCAGAAATGTTGACACTGCGTCACCTCTGTATGTTGCCGTATTTGTGATTATGTAGGGCTGAACTATACAATGTTCCCCCACTATGTTGTGATTTATCGTTGCAAGATTTTCAAGATACTAGCTGCTCCAATTTGACTTTGACTTAAGAGCAAAAATGTGAGATACGAGCACTAAGGAGTTTGGCAGTGAACGGTCTTTCAGAAAAGCGACATCAAACAAAGTATAGCTGTGCCTTGAAATCAGTTTAGCTTCATGTGAACAAGTGAGGCAAAACTCCATAGACGGGCTAATGAATAGCATCTGTGTCATAGTGTTAAAACCCTTAAAGCAAAAGATACCTGAACACAAAAAGTGGTGGGAACACATGTAGATGTGTGATTTAGCAATGCTCACAGACATATATTCTTTATCCTCTGCAAAGAATGACTAATATTACTTGGGTCTGAGACCAAAACAAAACTGTTTAATTTCTATACAGTGTTCCCTCGTTTTCTGCTGGGATTAGGTTCCAAAAAATACCCACAATATATGAAATCCGCAAAGTAGTTAGCGTTTTACATTTATTATAAATAAACACAGTTTATATACTTTTCTCATGGAGGCATTTACATTTTCTCATATTTCTCACTTGTTTAAACATTTGCCATGTTCAAACCTTCATAAATTTTATAAATTAGGTAGCCTACATTACTTTAAAAAAAAATACATACAAAATTGCACACCAAAAAAAATCAGTGAAGCCGCGAAAAGTGAACCGCGTTATAGCGAGGGAACACTGTACTAATGTTGCACGGGATACCGATACCAGTACCGTACTTCGATGTTTTGGCGTCAAAAACGTCTCGGTGTCATTTTTTCTTAGTACCGGTACCTAAAAAAAATTAATACAAGACACCCCGCCAACTCTGTTTTAAAGGCAGATACACAGACACGCATGGCCGACATGTGGTCTACCGATATGTGGAAAACGCCTTAAGTAAGCGCCACGCTTCTTTTAGCGTGTGTGCGAGAGGGCGCAGGAAGATGGCTTCACGCACTGAAGCGCTCGCTGGACGTCCACTCCTCGCTGAGAAGCAGGAAGCGCTAATTAAGGCTACACGGGAGCGCGCAAGCAGAGACAGCATTGGCATTGCCTACGCATGTTTTCAATAAACGTACGAAGAACACACGCGTGGTTTTCAATTTTCGGGTTTTAGAAACGTTTTGTAACAAGAGCAAATGTTTTTTCGCGGAGAAGCGGAAGAAAAAGCAGCAATCATTCCTGCAGTGGACTCAAGGTGTGTTCAATGAACAGGCTCACAGTAGGAAATCACAGCAATGCATAGAAAAAGCTCAGACGACTGACATAGCAACAGGCACAGGTTGTGACGCATTTTGGACACTTCCCTTAAAAATAAGTTGAGAGTGAATTATTTTGTTCCCAGTTTGTAGTATTTGATTACGCATTCGACTAATTGGGAGCGTAATGGAGAAGAGCAGAGACACGCACGCACACTCAAGCAACGTTACATTGAGTCATTGGAGTGCCAATATTTAAAACGGATGACATCAAATGCAGTCAAATACAGTACTTCAAGTAAATGTGAAAGCACACACAGATAAACATAGATGTATACAGTATGTACATAAATTAACATGTATACATCCGAATATTTTGAATTAATAATAAATAAATACATAATTTGAAGTTCTTCTGGCAGTTTTAATTTCGCTGCTTTTGCTGATGTTTTGTCGAAATACCATTTCAGTACCGATATCGAGGTATTTTATGCAGGCATAGTATCGAAGTCAACATTTTGGTATCGTGACAACACAACACTATACACTGTATTTATTTATGTTGTTGCTGTATGTTATGTAAGAAAAATTGTGTTGGAATTTTGGGGGGAGGCTGAAATGGATTTAGGGCCTCTCCATTCATTTTAATAGGGTTAGTTTAATAGGGTTAATGATGTAAACTAATATCTCCAGGCAACACAGTAGTTCCCACCCATCTCATGCAAATCCCCCCCCCCCCCTCAATTAGTAATGTTAATTATGGTATTCAAAGTCAAAAAGCAATGAGTAAATGACTCCGAATGTAGATGGCGAGTAAACGATTGTGTAAGGCTAATCAGAAACGGTCAGTAGATAACACGCAAGGGCAGGCAAGAGACTAATTTGCCAGACACATGTATAATAGCAAGGCTATCAATGCGTGTGTGTGTGTGTTCATGTTCACGTGTGTGTGTACGCTGTCCCCAGTTCACCTGCGGAGGTAAATACGAGTCAGCGTTACAGGCCACGATGCGCTTGACCTCTCAGTGCGCGCCTCAGAGCAAGCTGAGGTGTTGATTGGCTTCCATGAGGTGGGAGGTCAGGGCCAGGAAGGCCATCACAATGTGTAAGCAAATGTCACATGACCAAACTAAAAAAAAGAAAAAAAACAGGCGTGGGCCCTGAGCAACTGTGATATCATTTTCAGTCGACAGCAAAGGTGCAAAATGTCCGCCTTATGGATAAAAATGGGTGTTTTTTCTGCTTAACTCGGTTTCCACAAATGAAATTTGATCAGAATACCATTTTTGGACATGGAACACGTTATTGTAAGGACTTTTTTTTTTTTTTACTTTCCCTGCAGATTATTCCAGTCATCTTGTAATCATTCTCAGTGCTCTGACATTTTGTCCTCTACCGGTCTCTGCTGTCGACTGAAATTGATGTCAACGTGCCCTCAAACTTACATTGTGAATATCATGTGACCAAACCCAGAAACCAGGTAAGATGTGACATTCGTAATGCGAGCCCGAGGGCACTTTGACATAATTTGTAGTCGACAGCAGAGGGTGGTACGGGACAAAATGGCTGCACCCTGAGATTTATTTAGAAAAACCATGATGATGATTTGTTGACCAACTTAATAAAATGTCTTCAATTGGTAAAACACGATTGATGTTTGATCCATGTTTTTATAGCAATAGAAAACAATATTCTTGCAAAATCCAGTAAAACAGCCGGGAGTGAAGGGGATTTCTTTAGTGAAAATGGCTGGGAGTGAATGAGTAAATATATTTACTTGAATTAAGTTAATCCAAAGTGAATATATTAAGTTTAATCAAACTTAATATATTCACTTTGGATTAACTTAATTTAATTGTGTGTTATCAATTGGATTAATTTTGTATTATTGTAAAGAAATATTTGCCTTGTTAACAAAAATGATCAAACAAGTAAAAGTTATATTGCAATTAGAACTGCTCTGCCGAACACAATTGATCCCAAAAAAGTTACGTCAGTTTAGCGCATTACTACCCAGCTCTGCTGTTCCAAAACTTGCCAGGATGCATTTGTGAGATTACAAATGTGCGTTCTTACGAAAACCATATGCCATCGGTAGCCCGCACCAGAAATGGATGGACGGCGGGCCCATAAAGGGGCCAAGGGCCCAATGGCGAGGATCAATCACAGAGTTCACCTCCGCTGTCACCGCTGTCAGTGGAGCGTGCGGCCGTCAATGAACAGATGCGTTCACTTACCGGATCGTTCTCAAGTGTGGAGAAGTAGCACGTGTGTACTCGTAAGAGATTAGAGCTTTGTAAAAGGAGGGGTTTTCCCATGAGACCGGGATGCTAAACTTGTGCTAAGCTGAGATCACACAGGGCGGAACAGCCTGTGCTGAGTGGCATCTTTTTTTCTTTTCTTTTTGTACGCGTAGCGGTCGATACGCTACACGCTGTGCTTCCCCACCGTTCTCCATTGATAGAATCGAGGGTAGCCACACTGCACTCACCAAGCGCAGCGTTTTAAATAATCACTTTTCAAGTGGTGAATATCATATAGTATGTATTTTTACCTCAGTGTGATGGAACAATTTGTCACTTAAAGCCCATATCCCACTGAAGGGGGCCAACGTTTGCGATGCTGAGCGAATGTTGATTTCTCATCAGGGTTTGTTCAAGGTTGCAACGTTCGTCTAAATGTTCACCAGACGTTTGCCTAGAGTCTTAATGTTTTTCCTTGTCGCAAGGTTCCTTGCGAACCTTCAACAAACACTGACGGGAGCGCGCATTCACTACCTTCGCGAACACTCGGAAACGGATACGGGCTTGAAGACGATATACGTTCCAGATCCTCTCGCGAAAGGGAAAATCTGTGATGTGCTGTAAACAACACAACTTGTATGTTTTGGTCTAAAACATAGTTGAAGTCGTTCTATTATATATGGCAACAATATTTGCTCCTATAGAATTTGCTGAGTTGTTTTTACTTATATGTTAAAGTTGGGTTCAATTCAAGGGACAATAGTTCTATAAACTCGTATTTCTTTGTTGTGGAAAGTGGGAAAGCCAATGTTCACAACAGCAAAACTTTTAAGCTTGCTTGACTTGCCCAACTTAAAACTTTGTAGAGGTTTGCGCCTTGGAATTTTGAGTTCACTCTGATTTTTTCTTTTTTCTTTTTTACAGTGTGGAGATTTCATGAGAAAAAAGTAATTTTACACAATTAACATCATAATATTGGGAGAAGAGTTATTTTACAAGTATAAAGTGGCAAATTACACAGAAATGTTTTACAAGATAGTTATATTATCGTAGAGGACCAAAAACACACACACATAAAGTTGTAATATTAACAGAAAAAAGTCATAATATTATAAATAAAGAGGAAAAAATCCAAGTAAAAAGTTACTGTTTGATGAGAATGTGATAGCATTGCCAAAATTAAGTTAGTTTTTATGATAAAAAATAAATACAATTATGATGAAAATAATGTGTTAATGTTTCAAGAAACGCAATTGTAAAAAAAAAAAAATTTCATAAGATTGTGGTGGAAAAAAACCTCAAGTTGCACGGTTGAAGTCTACAGGACTCCAGACTAACTTGTTTTAAGATTACAGTAGCCTAACCTGAAAAGGGTTAGGATTTACTATAAATTGACTTGTAAAGTAAATATTCATCCCACTCATTTTTACTATGTTATTGATTAATGGGCTGAAATGTGGAGCAGAGTTTGACAACAAATATTCACAAACAGTAATTATAAAAAATCAGCAAATGTACTGTTTGCACTGGCGTGAGTGGATGAAAATTCTAGTTGCACTGTCTCAAATTTTAGGGGCAAAATGCCACCATTTATCGGCAATCTGCACCCCTGGTCTTTATTTGTGTATGTGTGTTTCTGATTTGTTTTCAAGTGTTGTGTTATGAGTCAAATCATGACTGTAACTCACATTGTCGACTGTTTTAGAGCATTTTGACAGAAAAAGACCCACAGAATATTGAATTATGTGACCATATGTAATAGATCTACTAAAAGTGAAGATTAGAATCACCAGAAAAAAAAGTTTGTTTCTAGCTTTTTCCATTCTTTAGTAATGAGCAGTAGAACAGTGGTTGGTTTCATCAAAAACACCACTTTCTGACCAAAAAGTAGAGAAAACGAGCTTTTTGTGAAAAGACACATCAAGCAGAACAGTGACTTTGATGCTGATTTGTTTTGCTTTTGGACTCCTCAAACTATAAGACTAAGAAAGGACGTTTTTTGGCGCTTATTTATTTACAGATCTACAGCTACTAAATGGGAGCAATGCTGATTCTATCGTACATATAATACTCTGTTGAAGTGTGAGGTGCCTAAACTTATCCAAGAAGTCAAGAATATTGACAACTTCATCATTTTTGCAATTAGATACAGGATTTCATGACAACCACCGTCGTCTTCCTCACAGGACTGGCAGATACTTTGAACTCGTCTTATGACATCACTAATTGAGCGCTTTGTACGGCGGCCTCGGGGTGCATCACCACGCCGGAGGAAATACACTGCATCATTTAGCAAGCTGTCTGGCGTCCGGTTGCAACATCATACTGCCGTATCCTAGCAACCGGCTGGAAGGAGGGTTCACTCAGCCACAGCTTCACTTCCAGCTGATGTGTGCGTGTGCATGCGTGTGTGTATTAGCTTGCCGGGATAATGGATGAGTGTTGTAGAAACGAGCGCGCCGGCTGAGTCCTGCGGGGACGATCAATATCAGCTCTGCATTTATCTCTAATTACCACAGCGCAACTTCTCTCTTTCTCCTTCTTTTGACTTTCTTTTACACCGCCTGTTTCTGGTTTTTCGACATCTTTTTTTCCTCCTCCTCACACATCATACACTTCATTGCTGATAGTTCCATTAGTTACGGAGCCTTCCCGTACCTCAGACTGCTGTGTTTAATCATTAGGAGCGGGTCAGCAAACTACTCCAAAAATTTCACCCGCGATTCGGAACAAGATTTGTCTTGGTACTGTCTTGCCTCATTAGGCCGATGTTTTTACACAGGATTCTTCTTCATGTGCACAATCCCATGCAGGAGTATTGGGGTCATACTGAAATTATTATTATTTTTTAAATACTGCTATCAAGGCAAAATACACCTTCACCTAGGGAATTACATTCCACACTATCCCCATAATAAATTAATAATCCACAATATAGAAATACCCTATTTAAATGATCTAGACATGTTTTTATAGCATTTATGGCACATAATTTGATAAAGGTTTTAAAACACACTTTTAAAATAATACACATTTAAACACATAATATTTTGAGAGAGAGCAAGCGCAATGGATCAAAAAAATATATATATATTGTACATTGTTACACTATACCGATCCCTCTGTGTTTAGAGTAGACATATCCTCTTTTTTTCCCTCCAAAATAACAAGCTTATTTACAAATATGCATCAAAAATTACATCCAAAGATGTGCATTATAAAATTAACCTAGAGCCATCGCTTTCTGTAGGCATAAAAAGTAGGATTTAAGAATATTTCACATTCATTCTCAACAGAATCCAGTCTTTGCTGAAATACAGGAGCCCACTTCCTGATGGTTTCTTCGTCTTTCAAATTTAGTCCGTCACAAACTGTGTTACCATCTAGTGGTTGATATTACACCCAATATAAACAATAGATAGACCATCCGTCCATCCATTATCTGAACTGCTTAATTAGAGTTATTAACTTGACAAAAACAATCCTCAAAATATCTGGAACACAAACCGGGAACCCATGATGGAGGGGTGTTACTGTATATTATGAAGAAAAGCAATTTTGGAGAAGTCATAAAAGAGCAATTGAAAGGAGAATAATAAGTGGTAATATTACATGAAAACATAACTACAATAAAGTTGTAATATCATGATGTTTTTTTATTACAAATAAATCATAATCTCATTTTACAAGATCAAATTGTAAAATTACAAAAAATAAAGTAGCAATAAGACATAAATAAAGATATTAAATGTAAAGAGTAGACGTAAAATACATTTTATATGAACAAAGTCATGATGCATAAGAGAGTGTTATTTTACAGGAATTGTATTACAGGAATCGTATTGTGTGAAACTAATCTATTTTACGACGATGAAGTCATTTTAAAATTTCGTAGAGCAAATTTGACTCTCAAAAGACTATATTCAGTCCCATTCTAAACAGAGTAAACTTTTACACTTGGAATAAAGTAAAAAACAACAATAATAATAAAATGCAAGGTTTAAGGAACGATCCCACAACCTTCAGCATGGAAGACAGCCACTCTACCACTTGAGCTATGTTGGTCTTATTTATAGCTTGTATATTGTTGATGTGTTCCAAATGTAACCAAAAATGGAGGTATACAAGGAATCCACCTGACACCTGCTATATATTGACACCAATTAGGAGTGTTTTACTGAGTTTTTTGTTGTTGTTGTTGAATATTTTACTCTTTTCCGGGTATAAAGTTGACTCTGTTTAGTCTGGGCCCGAATAGAAAAGTATTTTTCAGAGTAAAATTGACTACAGAATTTACTGTGTACTCGGTAAAATTGCAACGTCAAAAGCTGTAATGTCAAATGCAAAATAAAGTGGTCATTTCCCAAAGATAAAAGTTACTCTAAACCATAGTTATTTTATAAGATGAAGTTGTTTGCGTAGACAATATATTCAAACCCATCTCTTGTCTCCCCCACTAAAATGAATGCATCATTCCTGAGTGAGTCGTAATGAGTCTTTTGTCCTTTCCTGCCCTTCCTCGCTTTTCTTTCCAACGAGGAGTGCTCAGCCGCCTCCCATCGGCCACGACAGCCACGCGTGTTTTATGAGCGCATGTGTGCTAATTTGACATGTTTCTGTTCCTGCGCAGTGCTGAGCATCGGAGAAGGAGGCTTCTGGGAAGGCAGCGTCAAAGGGAGGACGGGCTGGTTTCCTGCTGACTGCGTGGAAGAAGTTCAGATGAGACAGTTTGACCCTCGGCTCGGTAAGACGCGTGTGCCAAAAATCAATCGGCAATACATTTAAAGGGGAAGTCAACCCCCTTTTTTTTTTTTTTTTTTTACAATAACATGTTCTATTCAGCCCCACTAGTCTAAATACAGCCGTTTTATCCATTTCTGGGGGCGGCCATTTTGCCACTTGCTATGTCGACTGAAGATGACATCAATGTTCAAGTCTCAGGTAACAACCAATCACAGCGCAGCTTCCGAAAACAGGTGAGCTGTGATTGGTCGTTGCCTGAGCCCTGAACAACTGTGATGTCGTTCTTGAGTCGACAGCAAATGGCAAAATGGCCGACCCCTGAGACGGATAAAAACGGCTGGATTTTGCTTTATAAAAATCATATTAGTCATATTCCACAAATGTAATACTTATCAGAAATTCATGTTTAGACTAGGGAGATCACATATAACATTGTCAAGAAATGTTTAAGGTTGACTTCCACTTTAAGGTACACATATATAGCCTACATAGTGAATTTAAAATATATTGTGACATATTAGTGGGGAAAAAGTTATAATTTTAGAAGGACGAAAGTCATATAAAAATATATTCCGAATATTAATGTTATGTCGTATTATTCACAAATAAAGTTACACTCACAGAAATCAAGATGTCAAAACATTGGGAGGAAAAAGTTATTTTAGGAAAATAATAATATGAGAATGCAGTATACCGTTGTTGCAATTTGAGGGGAAAAAAATGAATTGTTAAATGTGAAAAATATACGTTTTTAAAAAGTTGGAATAATATGAATGGTTATTATATCACCAGAAAAATGCCGTAATAGTAACAGAATATTTTTTTGCCTTAATGACATGTCAATATATTGAGAGAAAGTCCTTTCATGAGAGAAAAAATAAGAATTAAGTACTTATCAAAGCTTTGTTGCTTTGAAATTTTGAGTAATGTACACAAGTTGAATCAGTAGTTCTTTTACCAAAGTCTTTGTTAACACAAGTATCAGTACTTCTTCTTAAGTACATTGAACCAGAATTGTTGCCACCTTTACTACTACTACTACTACAAATTCTTATTATTAGTAGTAGTAGTAGCCGCAAAAAGTGATAAGTTGTAAGCAAAGTACAGGAGTTAAATCAATACTTCTTTTACTTGAGTCTTTATTCACACAATTTATGTGTACTTTTACTTAAGTGCAGAGTGAGAGTACTTTTGCCTCCTCTGGTCTTGAGGACCCATTTTCTCAGCAAAAGTTTTCATGTGGGGGGGGGGGGGTTGCACTTTACTCCGTTGTTGGGCAGAGAGGGATGAAAAAAGGTCGGAATCCCTAAACACTCGATTTAAATGCATTGTTGGCGGGGGCAAGCGGGGGAAGAGAGAACGAAAGGAAGGATGGTAGAAAGCAGCGAGACGTATGGTGGAGACAACTCTACAGGACAGCAAAGTGAATGCAGCCGAGCGCCGCTTTTCATGGGGGGTAGAAACTCACGCCGATATTACACTCCACTCACTCATCAGCATGCAGCGTATTTGACTTCACATTCGGGATCTTGTGACCGCGCGGGGGGGTAACACACAAACAGGTGTGTTTCAATGTGTTCAGGAAATAGGATGAATAAATTCATGTCATTTGAATGGGTAGTCGTTTTGTTTTCTTCCACGAATGCCTCGTAATCAATTTTTTCTTTTTTGAGCACTACAGAGACTTTCCAAAAACGTAAGTATTAAAGAAATGGTCGCGAATATACATTTTGACATGATCGAAAGTGATATGACTAAAAAGATAGTAAATGGATTGCATGCAGGTTGACAAGCCTCTTTTAGTTTAAACGTTATGTTAAACATAAAAAGCTTTGAGTAGTACTATTATTGATGCAATTGTTATCTGTTGTTTTTAATGCATGTAAGGAAATAATTCAGAACACTTTCAATAAACACGACTACAGTATTTTACAGTGTAGTTGAATAGAAAAAAGTGAATTCCTCTTGTGAAGAAGTTTTGAAAATTCAGTAAATGTCTGTCTAGTTAGATAACGTGAAGTTATGGGGTGCCATTTGTAAATAACAGGAACTTTTTGCCACATTTTACTTCAAACTATGCTAAATATAAATAAATAAAACTGGTGTGAATGGATATTTGCATTTTAGTTGTTTAGTAATGTGAGATTTTCAATTTGTATTTAACATTAAAGATGTATCTTGAACATTCAGATATAACTTTTATATTTAGATGTAAAATTGATATTTAGATACAACATGTATATTTGGATTTAACATTTACATCTGATATTTGTAATAAGCATTTTATCTTTCTTTTTTTATGTGTAGCTGCAAATTTAATGCTAAACAAGCCATTCTGATTGGCTAATATCAGTGCCTCATTAGTAGTGATGGGAAAATGAAGCTTCATGAAGCACTTGTAATGTTTTTTGACTCCTCTAGATGCCACTCTTGGTTGAAAGATGCAGTAGAAATGTAATCAATTTCCTTTGCACTAGCCTTTATATTTAAACCAAGAGCACCATCTAGGGGAGTCAAAAAATATCACAAGTGTTTCATGAAGCTTCATTTTCCCATCACTACTCATTAGCCATGAACCCACCACACATTATCTACTTTGTAATACAGTAGCACATATTACCGTTTGAATATATATTTTCTTCAGAGCAGAGATAATCTACAGCTCTGTGTGTGCTTAAAGGTTTATAATTCACGTAACATCTATGCTAAATTCTGCTAGCCCGTCAATGGCATTTCAAATTATATATTAGCATGAAGCTAGCAAACTTTTGTGAGACTAAACTAATGGTTTGGTTTAACAGTTTATTGTTTAAATGGATAAAGTTGAAAGTGTCAGATTTGCAACTTGAGCCGAGAGTGGCAAAAAGCGTATCTTTCATTTTCACACACTGATCACATTTCTTGACAGCATGAGTCTGTATTGTGGATTTTCACCCATTTTCACCTGATAGATGGCAATTGACTGTATAATATATACTTACGTAACCTTATTATATCCCGTTGTGCTATTAGTGTGGGGGTGCGGCACAAAATAATTGAAATGAAATGGCGCTGTAATCTTTTTACCAAATTGCAGGCTAATTTGTGAGGAACACTGAGGCGTGGATAAATTAATCATTTCCCCAGACTCATCAACTTTGAGTCAACGCACACACAAGCGCGCACACGGCTTTTGTTTATCTGAAGCTAAGCATTGAGGCGTCATTGACAGTTAGGCCAATATGTCTCAGTCTAGTGAAGCAGGCAAGGCGGCGCCACCTACAATTTTGAGTTGAAGCCGCATGCTGCCGTTTTTTCTTTTCCCTCTGTGCCCTCTTATCAGTCATCCCTCTGAGGGCTCCATCACTCTGCTCTCAAAATGGACCCTGGGAAGTCAAAAAAAAAAAAAGAAGAAGAAGGAGGAGGAAATGATTGCTTCGGCGCGAGGTGGTCGCTGCTGGTGAGTCGGTGGCCATTTATCTGGAAGCAGGTGAAAAATGACGGTCGCGATGTTGCAGGGAGAGAAAGGACGAAAGAAGGTGTGACGGAACTGATGGGGAACATGAGGCTGCAAAGCAAATGCTATTGATTGGAGTCATCAGGGGTGATGCAGGGCTGGGATTGTTTTGAGTCACATGGCGTCTTTCTGGAACTTTCGGAGGACCTGATACTTCATTGAGCCCAGAAAATATGGATTATTGACCTTAGCCAATGGGAGTTGTCTAATTTTAGCTCGGGGTAATTGATGGGTGCCAAAAGAAGGTCCTCTTTGAGGGTTCAGGAACCTTTGGGACAGATTCTGCAGCAATAAATATGTATCTGATTAGATGACTAATGCGCAAATTTGCAGTAATTTGCCATATATTTTATTATATTTATGTGTAATGGTGTTATGTAATTAGATTTTTATTTCTGTGTACCTCTAGTGGGACTACTATCACACTCAGAATCAATTATCTAGGCCTACTATGTAACAAAAATAGACCAATATAATGGACTTTTAACTTTTGTACTTTATTTGAGTGGTTTTGAGTGGTACAGCAATCCCGACAGCCACTAGTAATTGATTCCCCTAAATAAAAAAATGTAAACTTCATTAACTCATTTGCTCCCAAAAACGTATAAATATGTTCTATTTTTAATTTACCCAAAATACGTAGTTATACGTTTTTTGTTTTGTTATGCCAGAGCATACAGAAGGCTTTGATGCAGCCTTTCAACTGCACAAAACAGTTGAAACAATGGTAGTTATTAAAAAACGGCCAGCAGGGGGCAGCAGAGTAGAAGAGATCAACTAGGGCAGTGGTAGTGAACCCAGGTCCTCAAAAGCCTTTTTTCCATGTCTCTAACTCTAATCTTTCCTTTGGTAGGTTCCATGTTTTTATAGCAATAGAACACAATATTCTGTGGGCCTTGCAAAATCAGTCAAAATCCAGTAAAACAGCCAGGAGCGCAGGGGATTCCTTCAGTGAAAATGGCTGGGAGTGAATGAGTTAAGAGCACAACTAATGAAATGAAATGAATAAGGTTTTTCAGCAAATAGCGACAGAAACAAAATGTGTCCAGGTGAATTAGTGAATGGTGAACTTTGCGGGGGATTACTGTACATTCTACTTGACAGCTGTCGGGTGTGCCTTGAAGTAAAAGCAGTACCTTACTTCTGCTTCAAATTACGCTGACCTTAAATGGTGCTAAGTGCCTGTAGCCTCAATACATGCATTCCATCTCTGTCACACATACACACACAAACGCGTATGAGGCTGTTTATACGTGCTAATGGCGAGCTTAATGACGTGGGCCCGTTTTTGCCTTTGTAATGACGTAACCCAATGACCGTGGGCTGCTTATGTTCACCAATAGCGTTCTTGTTAATCTCTTGGCTGGGATTTTAGCCACCCCAAACCCTGGCCCTCATCCCGCCGAAGTGAAAGTAAAAATGAATTTTTGCTCAATTATATGCAAAAGCCATTTTAATAACACCTGCAGCCTTTTAAAGTCAATTTTTTTTTCCCGTGATGGAAAAACCAATACGGTCGTTTGCGGCTCTGGTTTGGCTTTAAGAGGTACGCACTTCTCATTCACCGGCGCTTGAATGACTCACAGCCGCATGAATCAGCTCAGTCGTGCCCCGCCAGGGCTATTTTTAGCGCGGCCATTAAGAAGTTTAGAAATGTGTCTGCACACCCTCGGGATGCTTAAACGTCCGCGTGGCTGCGGCAGTGTGGAGAGGAGAACGAGTGAGGATGGAGAGGATGATGCAATGCACTCGTGAGGGAACACCTGGTGAAAAAACTTGCCAGCCACGCAACTCACAGGGTTTGGCAGTTGTGATTTTTTTTTATCATATTAACTTAAGGGATTTTAATGGGTATAATAGGTTAATGAAATAATGAAATGATTTTTAGCCTTGATAAAACGAGCATGTTTTGAGCCACCCAGCCCCCTCTACTGCGGGGCCAATGCACTGTGACTTTCGTTACCGAATGATCAGAGCTAGGGGTGGTTACGTGTTGCAAAAGGACGCTAAGAGCAGGGTTTGCATTTTCACTCATGGATGCAGCACTTCATTATGACACTTGTCATTTATTTAGGGTTAATCAGAGTCACTTTAAATCAGTGGTGAGCAAACTCGGTTCTCGAGGGCCGGAGTCCTGCAGGTTTTGGATGTTTCCCTTTTCCAACACAGCTGATATATGATCAGCTCATCAGCAAGCTCTGCATAAGCCTGATAACAAACCTGTTGGAATCAGCTTGTGTTGAAAGAGGGAAACCTTCAAAACCTCGAGGACCGAGTTTGCCCACCCCTGCTTTAAATGGTGGCAGGCGCGACTTCCAATTAACACGAGTTTTTGATTGGTTCGTTCTGAACGCACCTGCAATTAATTATTTGTTTTATTTGTATGAAAGGATTTTATTGTTTTTTTAACTTGGGTATGTTTTTATTTTGAGTAGTCAGTGTCTTTCTACTCAGCACTATGTTACTAGTACTTGATGAAGGGAAAGGATATGGGAATCATGAAGTGTTTTAAACCCAAAGGGAGCCAAAGCACAGTCAACCTCTAGTAATTAGAGTCAATGTGGAGAGCATTATGAAGAGTTCCAAATGTCAGTCAGTGTTAGAAAAATGGTTCTGCTGAGAAAAAAAAGTCAGAACGGCTACTAGAAGATCTGAACTTTATTTGAGGTTAATTACAGGCATTTTACAGTTTTTCTCCATAGGTTTGGCACATTTCTTGAAACTGAAATGACATTTTCAAAACTGCAAGCTCATTTTGGCCAAACAGACTTACATTTTGTGCACAAGCTATCAGTACATTATCAAAAGCACATATCTATCCCAAACCTGGTCACACAAGCTTCACTTCAAGTTCCTTTTCCAAACAAAGAGTCGATACTGCCACAAATGCAAAGATCCTTCTCAATTGCTTTGGCTCATCTCCATTCACTTAGTACTTTTGCCAAAAGTAACTTGGATGACTTTGCACAACTGTTTGGATCATCTGCAAAAGCTCATATCGCTCCCAAAACTTACCTATGAGTCAAAATCAAATTTCTATGTCATACAAGTAGTCAGTGCCCCCAAAATGCATCATCCCTTTGGCATTGTGTGAGCACTGCAAGTCAAAATCATTAGATATTTTCTCTCTCTATTTCCGCTAACAAAATATAATTATGTATAAAACTGAGGGGGTAAAAAGATTTTACAAGAGCAGTTTTCAAAGTTTGCGGTTTGACATACTCTACTTACAGTCAAGGAAAGTGCAACATTTTTTTTTTCACACAAAGTTACTTACACATTGAATGCAACAAAAGTGTAAGCCGAATTCTGGCATTTGAGTATGAGTGTGTAGACTTTTTATATCCACCATAGGTAGAGAATCAGTGGGTTTCCTTCTATTCAGTATTACATTAATATGGATAATTGAAAAACAATGGAATGTGGCAATGATGAAATGTTTTCATCCCAAAAAGGATGGAGGCCAGGCAACGGCAAGCCAGCCAACCTTGTCATTCGCTTCCTGTGCTGTGCTCAAAGTGACAAAGAGCCTGAGGATAATGTCATTTCGTTGCGGCGTAATCACTACTTTGCACGCACGCATGATGCTGTTTTTGTTTTTGTGGGTGATGAGTTGAAACGGCAAATGCTTGGTGACAAATTAAGAGGCCAATGGGAGGTGGGGAGTTTAATTAGCGGGATTTTTGTGCAGATGACCACTCATCAAGGCGGAATCCGGACAAGTCCGATGGTGTGCTTTCCCCTTTGATTGAAACAAACAGAAATGAGAAACAATACTACTAATGTGCCAGCAATACTTCAAAATAAAGGCAATCCCTGTTGCAATGCTTTTTATAAACATGTAAAAAAAAATGGCCACCTAAGTTGTAGTTGCATTTATTATTTTGTGTTTTCATAGTTTTGTTATTGGGTTTAAAGCGTATTATCAAAATGTGGTAATTTTTCTCTCTGATATGGTGCTATATTGTACTAATGTCTATTTTTTCATGACTATTTTACGTTTTAAGAGGTGAGGATTAGTAGTCATTGAATTAATATAAAATAACTAAGTAAAACATCTAAGAAGATCTGTGGGTAAAAATGTCAAGAAACCTCAAAATATGTAAAATATTTGCCATACCATGCAATAACTTTATTTTCTTTCTTCAAGTATATATTTTGGGAGCTGTAGGGTAGTTTCATAACATCAGCAAATTTATTTTGTTAAATTTTGTGTGTGATTTAGCTTTATTTTCATAAAATCATTTTTTTTGTTATTGTAGTTATGTTTAATATTGCTAAATTACATATATATTGTTTATTTTACGTGTAAAGTTTAGGCCAGAAAAGCCGTTAATTGAATAAAAGTATTTAAAGCAATTCAATAAATTTGCATAATATAATATAGTATTTTGAACACATTTGGTTTTAATTGTTTAGTTATAAATTCTTATACATTTTATAATGTCCAATCATTTTATGGAGAGAGAGAAAAGGGAACAGAAATATGTGCACTTATCTGAATTATTTTCCGATATGTATATTTTAATTATTTAATTATGTATTGTTTTGTATTTTAGATTCAGTCTGTATATGAATACCATTCTTCATTACTATAAGCAAACATCCCCAGAAAAACTCCTTGTACATTTACTACCACTTTTATTTATTGTCCTTCAAAATGTCACTACATTCTGTTTCATCGGTGCTTTAAAGCACACGGATCTTAAATTTACATTATGCAAGTGATTTTCAATTCACGCCATGTTATTTAAACTATTTAAATAAGGGCTTTAATCTTTCATATGTTAAACACGAGAAGATATGTGGCCTTTTTGCCTTCATTTCACTTCCATTTTCCACCGTCACGCTATCACATCGGTCCAGTCTTAGCCTTTTACACTTAAAATGTCATGTTAACACATCCGACATAAAAGCCGTGTGCTCAGTATGCCTGTCACTTTTCTTATCGCACCTTGTCCCTTTGCTGCAGCTTTTTACGGACACACCAAATATCTGTTGGCTGTCCGCTCAAAATACGTCGTTTGTGCTGTGCACAAGTAAGGTCGAGTGATTGAACTAGACAATCGTGAAAAAAATATATATTGTTGGCCACTCCCCCACCGCACATCAGGGGATCGACCTGAAGTATAAGAAATAGATATTTCTCTTCCATTCATTAAATGTGCTTGTGCATTTCCCAAATTTGCTTTTTCATTCAAATGTATACATGAGATTCTAATTCTAATTATATTTGATTATTATTGTGAAACCAAATATATATACTGTACTTTATTGGTATGGCTTGGCAATTTGGAATTGGAATCAATGGAGGACAGTTAAATATCATTGTCATGCTCGTTATTAGCCGTTGTGCTATTAGCCACAGGCTATTCTATGTCAATTCTAAATCACATTCAAGGGAGTTCAACTGGTGGCTATGAAACGGTGAAACATGCACACACTTCACAGATTGTGTGTGTAGCGTGTCGTGTGCGGCGTGTGGAGTCAGCAGACACTTTAGCATAGTAGACTAATCCATCTTATTATTAGAAAGGGGAGCCAGGCGCAGACTGTAAAGCACCGTTTGGAAGACGTGTCTGGTATTAAAGTTGAGCTGAGTCTGCAATATCGGACTGGCAGCTCGGGGGGGAGGGGGGTAGGGGTGGCATGCTCATATGGAGCGCCACCTTTTCCAAGTCTGTGTGTCAGTGTTTGTGTGTTGGAGTGAATGAGCGTCCATGTGTGCGTGTGCAGAATGCTTTTCATCAGAAGTCAGTCAGGTGCAATGTGAGGCGTCTCTCACTCTGCAGAGGAGCAAGTCACATCAAATGGTAATAGACGGCGGCCGGAATGAATCACAGCCAAGCGGCTCCACTAGAGGAGAAGACGTATTGCATTTGACAAGGGAGCCTGATTGGAGGACAGCAGGTCACATGCATGTAAACGCACATGTCCGCCAGGTATAATCCAGTGTGTGAGTGCCAGGGCACGGTTCACTGTAGATTCCCTTCATTGCTGTCCTTCATCCTTATCTCATACTTTATACTTTCAGTGCCTGAAGGTTGACGTCAGCCTGCAACAAAAGCAGAGCAGACAGCTTCCAAGGCATTTTCTGACATACAGAAACAGTGAAGAAAGCGATGATACAATAATCATATTATTCATGATGGCGTATTGCCAAAAACGAAATGTTACCGGTATAGTGTTGTATTTTTTTGGAGGCATACATTTTGATCATTCTGCCACCAATTGTCACTCTCCACCGACTTGCTCAGCTTGGAATAGACAGACCGGTCTGTCAAATTAGCAAACTACAAACTAGCGTTGGTATGAAGATAACATTATTCATGATGAAGTATTACCAAAAACGAAATGTTACTGGTTTGTTGTATTTTTTTAGGAATGTGAAATCAATTAAAACATGACAGAGGCAATCAACTTTCATGATAACCCGATGGGAATGGTCACATGTTGCAGCTAGACGCGGCCATCTGATCCTCAAATAATACATTTTATATCCCATGACATGAAGTCAAGAGATTTCCAATTGATTCTTTATAACGTTTGTTGCTAACCGGAGTTGAATAACCGTCCAAGAAACTTTTAGTCTCCTTTTCGAGAACCTCCGTGTGTCCTCACGAGCCTCTTTGAGATGTTGACACATCCCTCGGTTACGCCTTTTGTCTCGACAGTATCTGATTAGTTAAGTTAAGAAATAATCATTAAAAATTACATTAGAGGCATAAGATGGGGCCAGATTCTCCCAGAAAACACAGAATCAGTTCATACAAATAATTTTCATATTCATATTCATTGTTGCAATATAGCGCTTGTAAGTCAAAATTTTGATCGCCAAGTGACGGCTCATTTTTCGAGAGACTCATAAGGTCCACTGTATTTTTAAATATTTAAATTTGTGTCTTGCTCTGAAATGTCAAAAATGGGTCGAATGTGAGCTGAACATTATGTAAGGGTTAAGATGTGTTGACATTATTGTTGTGTTAAAAGCATTTATAATTGACATGCTCGCCGGCTGTTTGTCAGCGAGTGTCGTAGCGTTCGCTGGGCTTCGACACACAACTCGCCTCTTGTTGTTATGAGTGCATTTGCGCTGAATTATTCAAGGCTTCCTCCACTTTGACAAGAGCCGAGGTATTTTCGGGTCATGACGACACTCGGGCGGTAACGAGGAGCTCTCCAAATGCTCTTCAAGCAAACCCACCAAAATCTGAGAGAGAGAGAGCGAGAGAGAGAGAGAGAGAGAGATGTGAAACAGTTGTTTGCTGGAGGCTGAAAGAGTCTGACACACTTTGGGCTTTTGGTGAAGCAAAAAATGCGGATAATGCGAGCATGGAAGGCCGGCTTCTCGGAGGGATCATCTCGGGGGACCGACCCCTGCGTCTAAACGATAGACGGGACTCAAAATGGACTGCTGTCCCGTCATGGTGTCCGAGCTGCCTGTGGTGTGTAGCAGGATCGACGGGGTGGTGACGGTGGTGAAGGCGGAGCAAGCCAGAGTGTTGTGGCGTGATTTTTACTGGGGTAAGTCCAGTGGTGGGAAGTAAGTTCAAATATGTTGATACTGCATTATAAGTATATTTGTCAGGTACTTGAGTATTTATCTTAGTTACATTTACCCCTTATATAGCTTTAGAACCGGCAATAGCTAGCAGGCGCTAGCCATTATGTTTTGCTAAATGACTCAAAGACAACCAGAGGTATCAAATCCAGGTCTACTCAACCGGCTCCCTGGGAACTTGTTTACCTTCTCGTTTGAGTAAAAGCACCTGTGGAAAAAAACAAACAGGCAGGTTTTTAACTCTCTGGACCTGGATTTGCCATCTCTTGGGGCAACCTAACAAATACCTAGAAAATGTCTTCAACAAAACCAACGATTGAGGTTTAGTTCTCAGGTCTGCGCCTTGAGTAGTATTGCAATCTTCTCTGTACAAAGGTACAGATTTCCATGGCAAATCCTTATACAGTATGTGTGGTCCACGCCAAGTTCATCCGAGTCACGGACTCTGTGATTGTGACTCCAGGAAGGAACCAACCTGAACCAACAAGCTATTTTGTCATTTAGCTGTCAGGACTATTTGACAGGAAGCCTCTCTTTTCTCGCAACTAGATGTGTCTCACTGCTCGACAACAACTCGCCTCCCTCCGCTCACTCTTTACGCTGAAAACTGTGACTGAAACTGATGTGCACTTTGTGCTGACTTTTCTCCACTTGCTGTCCCTTCCTTCACCCTATCATATTGTCAGCATGCTAAATGTATCCAGAACGAGGCAGGACGTCTAGTTCAAAGAATCTTCTTGTCAACGATTAGAGCAGCAGGGTTAGACAAACAAATCATTTTCTTTGTTTTTAGGGAGTTGGATGCCAAACCGATCCCTGTCTTAACCGAATTTTAATTTGAGTCCTCACACATGATGAGGGGAAAAAAAAATCTACGTGTGTTCTTACTGCTCTTATCGATGTCTTCACCGACCATCGCAAGTCTCCTCACAAACAGATGTTTGTTGTAGTAACAAGACTGACCTGTGCAAGGCAGCACTGTGCCATACACTGCCAGAAAATATAAAGAAGAAGAAATAGAAGGCACGAGGCTATTTGCTTATCTGGAAGAAATAGAAGATGCTAGGCTAACAGTTAGCTTATCTGGGAACTCTGTCCCACTCCACGTCGCGATTAGGAGTCTGTGGCTCAGCCTCGCTTAGTGCTGACTACACACATACAGATTTTCAATTGGAAAAGTTGAACAGGTTTTGCAGTTTTTGCTCCTGACTAATCTGTGAAGATTGGGTAAGAAATAACACACCCCATAACACAGAATAATTACTCTGGATAATCTTTTAGAAACTTAAAAAACAACACAAAATCCTACCCTGGCTTTGATCAGAAGGGAAGTAAAATTCTCAAATTTGAATACTTGATAGAATTTAGACCAATTGTTGGTATGGTGTGTACCCCTTTTACGGATGTGATATCATAAATATTGAACAGGTTCAACAATTTTGACTGTTTCCATGCTGATTGAGAATAATCGAATACAATGAGTCTTCGAGTTAAGTCGAACGTGACCTACGTCGATTCGACTTTACGGCGCCGGTGCCTCGTCCTTGGCACCTTTTTTACGTTAATTTCCCACAGTTATCACGCCATTTTAAAGTCATTTAAAGTTGTGTTGTTGTTTCCTCCAGCAACGGACGTCCATCGTACAGGTCGGCTCGCCATCAGGTGCGTCACGTTTCCGTGTTTAAATTTGAATTAGCTCCAGTCGTCCACCGTCCGTAAGCAATGAATGTCTGTGCAGAAACACGAAATATTGGTTCCGGCTCTTCCGAGTCGCGCTAATGTGTCTTTTAAAATTACTGTACAAAGTATTTTGATGTAAATATCGACTTTAACGAGGAAATCCAACTTAAGTCGAAATTTGGGTTGCATCGCCAGCGTAGGAACGGAACTCCGCCGTACCTTGATGACTCCCTGTCCTTTAGTCTTTTCGTGACTTTGATCGCAAAGAAGGGAAGATGCTCAAATTCGGCCTGATTATCAATATGTGTATACCAGTGGCGTAAATATCGCCGGTGCAGCCGGTGCATCGCACCGGGGCCCAGAGACGGCACAGGGGCCCATTACAGAAGGGGAAAAAAGGAAAAAAAACAATAAAGAAAAAGAAAGAAACAACGAAAGAGGGAACAAAATCAGGTAAATAAACAGCCAGAGTTATTTTGTAAAAACAATGTCGGAAATGTTTATTTAATCACTTTGCTTCGGCATCTGTCAGTCACGATGAGTCTCGTTGACGTGATGCGAGTTGAAAATAAAGTGGTATAGTGTGCATGCCATCGTCGCCGTTATGCTTTGCAAACTAAAAAAGAAAGAAAAAAAGAAAAGCGGCGCGCAAAACAAGAAAAGACACCAAAAAAATGACTTTAAAGCTATTGCAAGAGATGTGATAGACGTGGTTCGAGTCCAGGCCATGGTCAAAATCTAGTGTCTCGCTCCCACCGGAGTCGAGCTGTAGCTTGCCGGCAGTTAGCTCCATCGGAGCGACCCTCCAGCCGCGTGTCGCCTCTCCGGCGGTCAGAAGGCGACTTCCCCATGTCCCCGCCGCCTGCGCAGCCTCAGGGGAAGAATTTGACGGGAAATGCAAAAAGCTAACATCGCATTTGGCTCAGGCGCTCTATATCATTCTCCAGATACAATAAACAAGGAAACTGGTGTTTTTCTGACAAATGCTACTTTGGACTTATAGGAGCGCCGTAAATGACTTCTCTGATGACCTTCTAATAAGTAAGTATAGCTGCAAATTATTTTTGTTATGAAGTGCAGTTAGTGAGATTCAAATCTATGGCAAATTACTTTATTGGTTTTTTTTGGTGCTGTGGTGAGCCTTTTGCACATGTTCAATCATATTTAAAAGTTGTAAAATAGAATCAAATGTATTGGAAGAGGTTTGTGGTATTTTTAATGTTCAATATCGATGTCACAATATTAAAATTGAAAGTCCTTGGTGACAAGTCGCACTTCTCTCCAATGGCTGTGTGCGCACAAGCGTGTGTCTGCGTGTGTGCGTGTGCACTCGTGTGTGTGTGTGTGTGTGGGTGTGTGTGTGTGTGTGGGGGGGGGGGGGGGGGGGCGGGGGGTAGTGTTGTTGGGGCGGTGGATGGGGGAAAAATTGCACCGGGGGCCTCTCAGCATGGTGTTACGCCACTGGTGTATACCCTGCCTAAGGATTTGCCATCATAAATTTTGAACAGGTTTAACATTTGTGATTGTTAGCAGCGACTGTTATCTGAAAAATCCCTCTCAAGACCCCACACCACAAGATATGCTAGAGACATCTGATAATCGGGTCTTTCCTGACTTTGGTCAAATTGGAAGGCAAAGTTCTCAACTTGGGTCTGATTATCAGAATGTTTGTCCCCCCCTGCTTGAGGCCCCAATTCACCTAGTTTAGGAGGTTAACATTCCCGGCATGAGCGGGGAAAATCAGATGAGTCAGGGTGTAGGAGGAAAGATTTACAAAGTCAATGAGGCTTACTCAATAAGTGTGTGTGTGTGTGCGTGCGTGCGTGCGTGCGTGCGTTTGTCGGCAGCTCTTATCTATCAGCAGCAAGACAGTGTAGGTTAATTCCCTTTTCAGCAGGGTTGAGAGAGTGGCTGTGTGCACGTGTGCTGCTTGTGCCCTTCAGACAAGGACAGCAAAGATGCTTGTGTGTCCAGGAGAGTAGCCGTCATAAGAGTCGCACGCCGCTAGAACGCTTGCACAACGACCCCTGAGCGTCTCGCCGTGACTCTTGTGCTAAAGAGGCTACGTGGGGGCGTCGTCATCTTATTTGCTGAAACAACACCTACGATAGCCGCCGCCTTTTCCAAGTCCAAAAGTTTGGACTGTTTGTGTAATGTTTGTTAAACAACTTTTCCACCTTTTTTCTGCCATGGCTGTTTTTTATTCATGCTTCTCTGATTGACGTCCTTATCTTCAACCTTATCTTCAACCTTAGATGTGATTTTACCACTTTCCTTCCTGACCACCTACTTTCCCTTTCTATCTATCTTCCTTCCTTCCTTCCTTCCTTCCTTCCTTCCTTCCTTCCTTCCCTCAATTATTTCATTCAGAAAATATTTTGTGCCCTTCCATGCTAAGCTTAAAACTAAATTTCTGCCTTCCTTCCTTTCTTTTTGATCTCTCTTGCCTTATTATTTTCCTTCATGTTAACTTCTTCCTCCCTTCAGACCCATTTTTATTCATGCATCCTTCTGTGGCTTAAACTACTTTTCTGCTCGACTTCCTTATCTTTGACCTTTCATGTGATTTTACGACTTTCCACCTACTTGCCTTTCTTCCTTCCTTCATTTCTTCCTTCCATTCCATCATTTACGCTTTCCTTCCTTATTTGTTTCCATTGTTCCTTTTTCCCTTCCCTCCTTCTTTTCTTCCTTCCTTCATTCTTTCCTAATTTCATTTGTTCTTCTTCTTTCCCTCAGACAAAACCTGCATGTTGTATGTACCCTTCCATTGTTTGCTTAAAACTACATTTTTGCCTTCTTTCCTTTCTGATCTCCTTTTTTCTTTTCCTTCATGGCAGCCTTCTTATTTTCTGTCTTCCTTTCTGCCCTACACTCACTTTTAATGCTTTTTATTTTCATGCTGCCTTACTCTTCGCTTCAACCTGCTTTATCTTCGTTCCTTCATTCCCCCTTCCTTCCATCAGACCCTCTTTTGCAACTTTTTTTCCTTTGCTTAGAACTACTTCGCTGCCATTCTTTTTTTTTTGGTACCTCTCCAATACTACATTAAAATCTACTTTCTTGGTTCTTATTTAAATGATTTGCTGTTATTCACAGTGCCTGTAAAAGTAGACATTCATTTCAAAAGTGCATCTACTGTACATACTTTTGTCCCACCCTGTACATTATAGAGGATCATGTGAGCATGAGGTCTCTATAATGTGGCGGCTCAAACGTCAAGTAGATGTTAAAGAGGTTGATAAGTGTAGGCCTACACTGTATTCTCTGAGGGGCCAAACAGGAAATAGAAGTGACAGCCAACACAAGAGTAAATATTCGACACTTTACGAGGACCGGGAGGTGATGGATGACGTGTCAGACTTGAGCGTGAAATGGAGAATTTGGTGGCGTGGGCAGTTTATATTTTTCTCACACACGCACACACAAACATGATAAATTAATTCATCAACATGTTAAGCTGACAGTCCTTCACTGTCACTCACTCGCGCGCACACACACACACACAGAATGAGGTAACATGGTTCAAATGGCACCTGCCTTATCAAATCTGCTCACTGCCTCTTTGTCATTTATTTTTTTCTCATTCTCTGTCAGCGCTGAACTGTACTAGTTCATTATGATAGATCCACTGATCTACTGTTCTCAATCTCTTTACACCATTCTGTTTTCTTTGAGCCTTTAACTGCTTTTAGTTTATAGCTCCAGTGTTTCCTGGTTGCCGTTCCTCACATGGTTTCTCTGTGCACCGCCATGTTTTTGTTTTTTTGTTTTTGGTGGAGGGTAGGGGGGCAATGTTTGGGGGGATGGGTGTTTTTTCTTATTATTGTATTATGCACGTTATTGTTTAGCACCTTGAGATGCATTTTAATATATGAAAGGTGCTACATAAATAAAGTTTGATTGATTGATTGAATAATAATAATAATAATAATAATAACTTGAATGTTTAATTGATTGACACTAGACATTTTAACATGTCATACAATTGATCTAAAAAGCAGCTCAGTGTCCTAGTGGTAGAGTGTCCACCTTGAGATTGGCAGGTCGTGGATTCAATCCCTGGCTAGGTCATATACAAAGACTATAAAAATAGGACCCATTGCGTCCCTGCTTGACACTCAGCATTAAGGGTTGGAATTGGGGGGGGGGTTAGATCACCATAAGAGTCCCAAGCACGGCTGCTGCTGCTGCTGCTGCTGCTGCTGCTCACAGCTCCCTGAAGGGCATGGGTCAAATGCGGAGGATAAATGTTGCCCCATTTATTTGGGTGTGACAATCAGTGAATCTTAATCTTAAAAATATGAACCAACTGTATTGGTGGTGCTGGAGACTTGTCACGTTCTTGTTGAGGCTCCTCCTTCATTTGAACTTCGCAAGTAATTTAAAGATAAAGCAAAACACAGACTCGAGGTTTACCCTTTGTTGCTTGCTGAACCGCATTCTTGGGTGTCCATTCATTTAGATGAAAATCTTCATATTGTTGTGTTGTTTTGTTTTGCAGAAACTCGAGAGGACCGCACCAAACGACTGTTCAGACACTACACTGTGGGATCCTATGACAACTTCACCTCATACAGGTTTGTCCTTGCTCTCTTGTGCTAAAATGTAGTTTAGTTGTGGTCATGCCCAGAATGTCCCAGAAAAGTCAGTCAAGTCTCCTTGGAGCGTGCCACTGGACAGCTGAATCTGTTGTGGAATTGGCTGCCACCTAAAGGCAACAAGCTGACACTGCACTGATGAAATGATGACATATTTTGGAACTTTCTCAGTGGACCCCAATGGATTAGAATCAAAACTATCAACGTGCTATTGAAGTGTAGAATTGATTTGCTTTGATTTATTAACCCTCCTGTTTGAAAAAGGTACGGGAAAAAATGAGGGGTTTTTTTCTCTTAAAAAAACAAAAAACAAAGGGATCAAACTTTAGTAGTTGGCACATTATTGTAATGTTATCGATGTCTGTTATAAAACACATAGTTGTACAAAAAAATGGGTAATAGGTGCAAAATTATCAGCAGTTTTTATTTTGGAATTTATAGGGGTATGTTTAAGTTAAAATAAAACAATTTTGTTGATTAAGTTAACTGCTAACAACACAGATCAGAAATTTAAAATACAAAGGTTGTCATTTAGCGCATGTATTTGCAGAACATGAACAATGGTCAAATTAATCAAGAGCCTACATTTTATAATAATTATTATTATTTTTATATGATTATTATTTAGGTATTTTGTCTCGTTTCCTGAGCTGCATATTTACTGTACAGTATATTGGGTTTTGGTTTGTGCTTGTTTTTATTTTTGCAAATGTGCATGGGGTGCATCAATTTTCTAGTCATTGGGTTATGGGGCATGTAGACCCTGGCCTAGTCGCCAGCCAATTGCAGGCCATATTGTACATAGACAAACAATTTAAATGTGTTTAGTTCTTTTAATAAAAGAAAATAATAATTACTCAAATTAAAAATAGCTTTTGCAACTATAACAAACAGCAATGTCATTAATACAAAAGTAACATCCGTAAATTAATATATATCAAAATTGATTCTTAATTAATAATTATTATAATTATAAAATCTAATTTGGAAGAAATATTTATAACATTTGGGGGGGGAAATATATAAAATTCATAAATGAACTCTGAGAAGCACTATTAATTTAAAGAAAAAGATGATATTGTTTAAAAAAGAAAAACATTCTAATTAGTAGTAAGTTCACTAGCTTAAAGATGCATTGTGCAGTTCAAAAAGGTAATATTAAAGCTTTATCTACATCATACATGCTCCACTAATGCCCAGATGCGTACAAAGATCATCTTGTATCTTCCCTTCAGTGTGGAGTGTTCACCCCGAACATGCCACAATTTGTTGAAGGGGGTCAGTGGGGGGGCATGCACAAGCTTTACACAGAGGCTGCAGTTACGCTTTAGGCCAGAGGTGGCAGTTGTGATTTAAAAAAAAAAGACCAGTAGCTACATGTCTTTATTAGAACTCATTCACTGTCAGCCCAGTTAAATTAAAAGGAATCTTTGCCATCCTTAGCCATCAATGGCGGTGAATGAGTTTGCATCCTGGACGAGCCGATGCCTATCCCATCTGATTTCCAGAGTATTCAATTTACCTTACTTGCAAGTTTTGGGATGTGGTAGGAAGCCTCCTGAGGACAAGTGCAATAGAAAATGGATGTAGGGTTTAGATGTTGTATCATATACCACTGAGAAATGACGGCCATTTTGTGCCAAACACCTCAAATGAAAGCTGAAAGTTTCATTTTAATCTATAGTGTCGGCGTGTAAAGACTAAATCATTACAATTCTGTCATCATCCAAATACTTGTGAGCATATAACGCTCTATGAATTTGTCCAAGCTGTCATCGCTCAAGCTGACATTAATACAAAAATGTATTTTTGCATTCAGTCGCTTTTAGTTTGGAGGCAAATGTAGTATATAGCAATTTCAACGTCAATTTTAATATGACTTCACACATGACGGCGGGCATTGTTTCCCCACGCTTTCTCAGCGCTTCTATGAAATGTCAGCTTTTCATCCATTTCTTTCCTGCTTTTCGAGTTTCTAAATGTCATTTATGTCGCCGGAGCTCTGGCTTTTATGAAATTTACCCTCGGCATGCGCGGTACAATTGACGGTCAACAACCATACGCGTCCAATATGTCAACGCGGCCACTGCCCACATTCAAGTCTGATACTGAAATTCAAAATACATGTTGAGCAATAAAGGATTCACATCCTAAAGGACAGATATTATTACTTTTCTTTATGTATGCATGATAGTTTTACGAGCTGGGCAATGCGTAAGCTTGACATTTCAACAGATTTCTTGTTAAGTTTAAAATAAACTCTAAACTGCACAGGCAGCCAATAGAGGAAGGCCAGAATTGCGTATTCCAGTTTACTCAAGTCAATTTGATTTCCATATCACTTTAAAACAATCATCGCTGCATTTTCACAATGGCGAGCGTTTGGTATGACTTAATACAGAGCACCTTTGGCCTCCCTCTTGCAGAAAAGTTTGTTTCCGATCAGACGCTTGCACCAGCATGAGCTCCGTGTTCTCTTGGTAAGTCTTGAGTGCCAAATGGTGCGTTGCTAAGCTAACGGGAGAGCGAGCGCAATGGCTAATGAGTCATTTCACACCCTGCTTACTAAAACGTTTGTTTTGATGTTGGAGTGGCCGCAACATTACAGAGCCAAGTGTGACTGTTTTGAGTTTGCATTGAAGTGTACCGAAATTCGTGATTTTATTTTTGTGATGACATTTTACTTCTACTTCCTACAGCTACAAAAATGTCCTGCTATAAGTCTGTACTTTCTATGATCTGTCGTCAGCATCAGGTCTGAGCCTCTCGCATCTGTCACTTAAGTGGTGGGTTGCTTAAGATGCTGCTGAGCCGCACTTCAGTCGCAGCGGCCTTTGGCCAGTGTGTGTGTGTGTGTCTGTGTGTGTGTGTGTGTGCAGAGTTCCACAGTCATACTTATTTTATTCATCTGTTCTCTCCCCAGTGATTACATCATAGAGGAGAAGAATGCCGTCTTACAGAAGAAAGAAAACGAGGGCTTTGGTTTTGTCCTTCGTGGAGCAAAAGGTCAGCATGATGATAACCGTAGTGGATTCTAGAGTTATTTACCGAACAGGCTCGGTGACCACGTGGTTAACAAATCCGCCTCGCAGCTCTGGAGTTGGTGGTTCGAATCCACTCTCTGGCCTTTCTGTGTGATTTGTGTTTTGGGAGAAAATCCACACAAGCACGGGAGGAATACGCAAAGTCTTGAACCCTTTCGACTGCGAGACAGACAAACTAACCACTAGCGCAATGTGCTGTGGATGAATGCACTGTATCATGAGTCAGTAGCAGCTTTGGTCAACATGCTTGTGGACTCAGAGGTGTGTGTGTGAGAGAGCCGCCAGCTCGCTGTCCCATCTGCTGCTCACACATAGCACTCACATTTTGCAAACACCTCTCCTCTCTCTCATCTTTTCTTTCCTCCTCCCTCTCTCCTTCGCTCCTTCTCTTCATATTGCTTGGCAACCTCTATTCTCTATACATCTATTCCACCAGTATGGCCACTGTACTCATTTCCTTCGGGGTGAATGCGTTTTACTCGTACGCATGTGCCCTGTCCCCCCCATCGATGGGTGCGGGGGGAGGATGTGACAGGCGGTTACCGTGGCAACCTCCGCTAAGGCACCTTGGCGGGAGACTACTTTTACTTCTATATCAATCAATACCAGTGGAGCTGTCTTTTTACACTGTAGCGATGCAGTCCAATTAGTGCGCTTCAGAAAAAAGTGTGTGTTTTCAAACATGACGTTGTATGCAGTGGTGCTTCTCAACAAATATTCAGGATCACAAGAAAGAAACTGCTGCTTGCTCCGTTTAGCAGGCCCATAACAAGGCAGCATGGTGGACTCGTGGTCGCGGTATTATAATCTTGGCTCCCCCTGTCTATAGTTGGGTACTGCAGCTTCCTCTCACACTCCTAAACAAGCATGTTAGATTCATTGAAGACTTTAAATTGTGACCCGGCATAGCAAAATGAGTCCGAAGTGCCGTAGATTTTGAGATACAAGGCAATAATGGTTATTAAGTTGGTGAAACTCCCACACTTGACTCTTTCATCGATGAAAAGTTTCATTTTCATGATTTGAACATTGGAAAGTGTTCAAAAATTTCACCTTGAAAAGGTCCCCAACAAAGTAGTCAGTATTATCTCAAACTATTGCAAAACTATCGCTCATTACTTTGGCGTCATAAATATCCACGCAGAGAATCCCAAACACTCAGGTATCCAGTATAAAGCTGACGATACCCTTTTGGGAATTTTGTGCTCATTTTATAATTCTACGTCATTATGAGCCATAATTAGGCTAGGAATCCTGCTATGGTGGAGTTCATGGCCCCAAAATACTGGCCTCTGATTGGTTTACTGTATTGACGTTCCTTCAAGTAGTGCAATAGGCAATATTGGTAATAACTCATGACTAGCGTAGCGTAGCTTATGGTAGATAACAATGGAAAGCTGAAAGTATTCTCTTTTGGATTATGTCAAAACCTCAGCGTGACCACTAAATCCACTTGTGCTCGCTTAGCCGAGACGCCCATCGAAGAGTTTACGCCTACTCCAGCCTTCCCAGCTCTGCAGTATCTGGAGTCAGTGGATGTGGAGGGTGTGGCCTGGAGGGCCGGACTGAGGACGGGAGACTTTCTCATCGAGGTAATCGCTCGCACGCACACTCACACACACACACACACATACCACGTTTGTTTTACTATCTTTGTGGGCCCATCTGAATTTAACCTCCTGGGTGTTTTTCGCTTTTGGTAAAGTTTTAAATCCATCTATGTTATGTCGTACCGGCTAGCTAGTGCTAAGCTAACCTGGGAGGGTTTGCCAAATTGGCTTTTATTAGCGAGAGATATCTTTGAAGGAAATGGCAACTTTATATTTAAAATAACATGTCTTACACATTTTTAATTTTTTTTGCTACAATAGCAGTATGTTAAAGGTTTATAAGTACTGCAACAGTGCTGCTACATTTGTTAACCCTTCTATAGTGTTTCAGATTTTGTGTTAGCATTAGGCTAGTGAACTTTTATGTGCTTTGGTTAAATATGTGTAATTCTTTGTTTTAGGTTTAAGTTTTAGCGTAAACTTCAACTTGGGGTGTCAATAAAAAGCTTGAAGCAAACACATTTGTCCTCTTTTGAATAACTGTTCACTGTCATCTAGAGGACAGCAGTGTAGAAATTATCTGCTTCTTCTCAGCACTCACTTTTCTTAGGACTCATGGTTCGAAAAAAAAGCTCACTTGTAATTCACTTTTCCTTTTTACTCAAGCAACAGCTTGTAACTCAAAAGAGTGATAAGATGAGGCATGTGTAAATTAAAATTACGTTTTTGTGCACGTGTGGCGCCCATTAGGTGAACAGCGTGAACGTGGTGAAGGTCGGCCACAAGCAGGTGGTGTCGTTAATCCGGCAAGGAGGCAACCGGCTGCTGATGAAGGTGGTGTCTGTCACGCGTAAACCGGAGTCGGAGGAAGTTGTCCGCAAGAAAGGTAAACACCACCGTGCATGTGCATGAGCATGTGAGGGGAACATCCGCCTCACAGTCTAGAGGTTTTGAGTTTGAATCTTGGTCTAAATTGTCCATAGGTGTGAATTTAAGTGAGAATGCTCGTCTGTCTATATGTGCCCTGTGATGGAATGGTGACTGGTCCAGGTTGTTAATCTTGCCTCTCACCCAAAGTCAACAGACAACCAAAATTCAAACTCATTCTTGGCGAGATCTGCAATCTGCTGGCAACTAGCCCATTGTCTAACCCGCCTCTTGCTAGGGATGTAACGATAACGGCAATATCGTGATGCCACAATATTAAAACAATATTAAAACTTCCACATACCGTTGTCGTCATGTCACGATATTAAAAGCAGCGCATCTGTTAAAAAAGTCGGGTTGATTTCCATTTGTGCATTTCTAGCACCCTCTGGTGGCTAGTTTTTTAGTGCAGTTTAATTTTCATGAGGCATGTTTTGGCTCTTCTGTGTTTAAAATCCATGCTAATGGTCAGATGAAGGGGAATGTAATAAATAAATAAAAATGTAAACGCTTGTGAACAGAGTCAATATGTGGAAGAACTCAATGTGTGCTTTTTATTGCTGTAATGTACAAAAGCACAATATTGTTGTTGTTTTTTAGTATGAGCTCTTTTTTTTTCACAATATTGTGATAATTATCGTATTGTGACCTTAATATCGTGATAATATCGTATCGTGATGTTTGGATATCGTTACATCCCTACCTCTTGCCCTATATCACATGACCCAAAAATTTGAAATTAGTTGGACGTCGTTGGTATTTGTCAACTGCGGGCATGTGAAGCCCTTTGGGACTCTTGTGTGATTAAGGGCTATATAAATTAACTTGACTTGGACAACAAAATTACAAGTAGCCTAAAGTCAGCTGATTGAGGAGCTGCTAATTACTAATAACCCTAACCTTGAGCAAGCCACTGATTCCTTCCTTGCCAACAATCTCAATGTGTCCGGCTGCTCCTCAGATGCATTTGAGACTTTACTGCATGCACGTCTTGTACTGTTATGAAATGCACATGGAAAACACAAAGTCTCCCTGCACTTCTGCATCTTTGGTGCTCCTCGCCACCGTTGTCATGGCGACTACACCGCATGTTTTGAATTAAGCATTGCATTATAGCAACAGGCTCTCTCTACCTCTCGGACTGGTTCCTCTCTCTTTTTTGCAAACCTCCTCCGTCTCCACTAATGCTGCGGCACAACCCGCACACATACAGAATCGCCGAAGACCAGGACTGTTGACTGTGGACTTACGTATGATTGGATGCATTTTTTTTTCACGGAAGGACTCAATTGTGGTGCACTGACTTTTTGACTGTGAGCTGAAGTTTTTTTCTCAGGTCTCTCGGTAGTAAACTTTCTACATATAGGGACTATATCTCACACACCTGAGATACTTGAATACATGTTTTAAAGTGAGCAGCACTGAGCATTTGAAGGACTACAAAACTCCAGCGAGCGTGGAGGTGTGATGTCTGGTGCATATCGTTCTCCTTAGCTGTTAAACCATTGTCTTCTCTCCATCTGTCAGCACAGATGTCGTTTTGTCCTCCAAGGGCCTGATTTACTAAAAGGGTTGCACGTGCAATAAAGAGCAAACTTGATTGCTCACGCCAACAGATGTTAAAGCTGAGCTACTAACCGGGCACACCCAGACTTGGGTCTGCCAAACTGGTAAAATTGCTGCAGTTTATTTGGCGTGTTCTGCGAAAGGTTGATTTAAGTGCAAACCGGTACCGCCGTGCGTAACCATGGTTGCGTTACCGTAGGAGGAGGTGTAGGCAAAATGAGAGGCATCAGTTTAAACAGATCCTTTCCACTCGTGTACTTTTTTGGAAATGCCAGAAACAAAAAAAATTCTGACATATCTATTCAGCAACGCAAATTTGGGGCTTCTGCTTGATCTGGCTTGTAAGCAGTCACAAGAAGGAGTCATGCCATATCACCTGCGCGACTGATTTCTATTGTGCAACTCAATTATATGTTAGTTTTTTTCCACTAACACTTCCGATTCCATCACTTGAAACCTTTCCACTTTAGATTCTCTCACAAATGTTCCATACATGAAACCAATACAGCCACTGAAAGGGCAAAAGGCTGTAAATCAGGCCCCACATGAGTGAGGACCAGCTTGTGTATCCAAGCTGCTTTGGCTTGTGTTTCACATAGCATCCATGGACCACATTTTCCCTCGATGCAATGTTACGTGTGGGCGTGATCGACAAAACACCTCCCAACTAATCGAGCCTCAGTAGACAGGCGGAGGCATGAAGAAGTCGAGCTCCCAGCATAGAGCTCCGTCTGAATCGGATCTGATCAAAACAAAGGCAACGGCGGCATGGGCCGGCCGTTTGCGGGAGGCTCGGAGGGCGCTGAGCCGCAAAGCCAAAGATTTTCCATCACGGTCTTCAAAATCACAGTGGTCCTCTTCAACGCCGTGCCTTTTTTCCACAGCGCCGCCGCCTCCCAAAAGAGCCCCCAGCACCACGCTCACGCTGCGCTCCAAGTCCATGACGGCCGAGTTGGAGGAATTGGGTGAGTGTTTGCGTTTTGGGGCATGTGTCCTCTCCATGCTATCATTCTCTTATGGAAAGCCGATCTGCTTCATGTCCACCTTAAGGTCCATATGCTTTTTGTCCATACAGTAGTGAAAATAGCAAGAAAAAAAAATACACTGTGATTTTTTTTTTTTTTTACTGTAGTTGTTCTAGTCTTACTATTGAAGTCAAAGAGCGAACTAGTACATGGACCTTAAGCCGGATATCAAGGATATTATATAAATAATCAAACGGTTTTCCATAGCCTATCCTTCTTTCTGCTTTCCTTTTCCCCCCCACTAACTTTGACAATAGTTACTTCTCTTGGCTTGTTGTGCTTTTTCTCTCCTCTGCTGATGCTTTCGTTGTCTACCAAGCTTCTGCTCGGAGGAGAAGAGGAGGTGAGTCTGAGGCAAGAGAGTCAGATATTTTATCACTGCTCTGGTTTGTTTTGTTGGGCAAAGACATATTTTTTGCTAACATTTCTTCATAGTAATCTTATATTACCAAGTTTATTGATAAAATATAGGCTTTTTAGTATAGCTATGTTTTATTGTACCTAAATTAAACTAACTGTGTGTAGGTGTCGACTCCAAAAGATGCACATTTGACTGTTTGGCTACGTATGAGCATAAAATTGTTAGCATTTGCGCAGCTTACCGCAAGGTGCTTTCTCAAATTAGCCGTTGAGCTTTTGTAGGCTGCTCATTAGAAAACGTACGCTTTAATGTGAACAACATGAGCTTAATGTGACGCCAGGAGTGTTTTGCTTCTTGAAACGGAGTGTCACAGTGATGCCTCTCCACTTTTTTGGCCATTCTTTGTAGCCTGCGAAAACTGTGTGTGGTCATGTGGCTGCTTGTATGTTTGAGTCAAACGTCACTAATGAGTACATACATTTGATTGGTGTACAGCACCAGAGCAGGAAGTCTCGCAGACAAAATAATAAGAAAAATAAATTCATCGTGCAAGCGATGAATTAATAATTAAATAAAAATGCAGCTTAATGTAATAGAGTAAATGTACTGCTACTCTTAACATATATATTCAAGTACAGCTTGCCCCAAAAGTTACTTGAGTAAATATAGCGTGTCACTACCAACCTCTGAATACAACTGAATTGTACTTAGCAAATGTACTGTCAAAAATAATTAAGCCATTGTGATATTATGCACTGAACATTTAATTCAGTGATTCTTTCATTTACCATCAGAGAGAATCCTTGTACCACATTTGGCAAATCACTGCATTAAATGGCATACCTTCAAATGTCACTCGTCATGTCATCATTTGTATTCTCTTTTGTGTCTAGCAGTTTAAAGAATGATGCGGCGGTCGCCTCCTCATGTGTCTCATTGCTTTCTTACGTACTTAGTTCCGGCTCATTTGCCTTCTCAATAGAGAGACTCGACGAGATGTTGGCATCCCAGGAGTCCATGTTACGCTCTCAACCCCCAGAGGCGGATTACAGGGCAGCCACCGTCAAGCAGCGGCCCACCAGCAGGAGAATAACACCAGCAGAGATCAGTGTACGTGCGCCTACTCAAAGATCAGCACCTCACTCTAAACATATAACGTAACACATTTCAATTTGTGTGGGTGGTTTGGCTGCAGTCACTGTTTGAGCGACAAGGGATGACACTACATGGAGGTTTTCATCCAGCCATGGAGAGAGGTCATATGGCACTACCTAGGGGGATGTCCAGGACCAAGTCATTTGGTAAAACAATCACCTATCATGTTACTGTGCTATCCATTAGGGCAGACGGTCACAACCACTTATGATGTGCTGTGAGAAATCATTAGGTGTGACAATTATGCATCTTTATCTATTGCCGTTGACATATTTTAATAGGCAGAACAATTCTCTTCCACAACACTCTTTGCCCATTTATGTTTCACATTATAGATTAGCATTAAGTTAGCATCTTTCTAAAAATTCTATGGTGTGTTTGGGCATTTTGTTAGTGAAATATTGTTATATAATTGTCTTTTTTGCGTTGTTGTGCTGCATCTCGGTTAAAGTGGCAGCTGTTTGAAAGTTTAGAGTTACCGCAACATCTCTGCAAATTTTTCATTAGGCCATCTATAGCTTTTCAATTTCAAATGTGGCATGTTTTTCATTAAATTTGGTGACAGTAGGTGGACTAGATTATAGACCGGCTAAAAGCAGGTCAAACTAGTGGCGCAGGTGGTGTGACGCAATTTTGGTGTATTTGATCGAGGCACAGGCAGACTGATTCTGAGCCCCGTCCGTGGATATGGATGTCATCGTATTTCATTCATAAATATGACAACTGCTTTGGGCAATCCCTCTGAACTATTGTACGACTAGCTCAGTAAGCTAGTGGTAGTGTCCACCCTGAGACTGGGAGGTCATGGGTTCAATCCCTGGTCGGGTCATACTAAATTGGACCCTTTTGCCTCCCTGCTTGACACTCAGCATTAAAGGTTGGAATTGGGGGGTTAGATCACCAAATGATTCCCGAGCGCGGCCGCTGCTGCTGCTCACCGCTCCCTCAGGGGATGGGTCAAATGCAGAGAACCCACTTAGTTGGGTGTGACAATCAATGGTACTTTAACTTTAACCAATCAATTCATTGAACAAATTATTATTATCATCATCTTGAAAATATTTTTAGAGCATCCCCTATACTGCTGTGCAACTATCATGCTTGTCATATGCAGATGCACGAATGGGGGCACAAAAATAAGGCTCAATATGTTAGCATTAAGCTCGCAGACTTTCATTGGACAAAATTCTATGGTTTGGTTGGACATTTTGGTGTTAAAATATTACAAATTTAAATACAGTATTTTGTACTGTATTGTCTTTTGTTTAATGTTTTGTGATAAACAGGGTGTACAGCTCAATTGTGGGGTATATTGTTAAATTCATAGCCAGATATACAGTTTTAATCCTCCAAGTATCACTGAAAGATTTTGCTGTGTGAGCCACTCACTTAATTCATGTTTAATGAAGTGTTGAATAAGTCAGACAAAGATTTAAAAAGCCTTGAAAAAAATGTGTTAAAAGGATAAGCTGTTGACTGTGCTAGGTGACACTTTCACACAAAGCAAGATTAAAGTGTGAAGTAGCCTGGACCTGCTGGGCCGTTAACAAAAGGTCTGTTTTCCTGAGTTTACTGTAATCCTCATCCTTAAATGTGGTGTGCCCTGCAGGTGCCACAGAGGAGGATCAGCTATCTGCCCTGGAAGGTGAGCACCGCTTCCCCCGCAGTTCCTCCATGACAGACAGCCTTCGAGAACACCCGCAGCCTCATCCCATCCCACCTCCTCCACAAACAGCACCTCCTCCGCCTCCCTATTACCTGGACACGGGACCTCCCCCAGCTTTCTGTCCACCGCCGCCCCCGTCGCGGACCCAGAGTCAGGGCCACGAACCCGGGGGACGCTCCAGCTTTAAGCCCTCCTCTCTGGACCTGCCCTACGAGGCGGCTCAACGGCAGGCCGCCCAGATGGAGAGACAGAAGAAAGCGCGCTCCATGATCATCCTGCAGGACTCTTCCCATCTACCTGTAGAACCCACAGAAATCCCCCGGCCTTCTGCTGCTACTCCGCCCGAGCGAATAAAACGGAAGGGGCGGATCATTGACAACCCCTACGCTAATGTGGGCCAATTCAGCATTGGACTGTACACACCTACCAAGCCTCAGAGGAAGAAGAGCCCCCTGGTGAAGCAATTACAGGTAAGTGATATTTGTTAGTTGAACTGGCCTCTCATTTATTTTCATACTGCGTCCTTGAAATCCAGGACTAGAGCCTTTGAAAATGTGTAATGGGGGTCCTCTGTAGTCACTGATTTTTAATGAGTCACTTGCCTGACTTCCATGCAGGCAGCGTGGGTTTAGTTCCCACTCAGGGATGATGTTAATGTAAGTTTGAGAGGTCGTCTGTCTTTATGCAGTGGTACCTTGACAGTGTTTTTCATGCAAAAATGTACTGTCATTTGACTTTTCTACTGCGTTAGTGGTAGTTAACGGCATGTTGCCGTAGGAAAGGATCTTAGTACTGAAAATGGACTACTTCTTCTATATAAAGTATCCCTGTTGTTCCAGGTGGAGGATGCACAAGAAAAAGCAAATTTGGCCTTCGCAGCTGCCCACTCCCGAGAGAGCTCACCCTCAGGACGACTCCCACACGGCCACACGCGCACCAGCCGTGCAGACTACTACCAGCAGCAGCTGATGGCCGAGCGGGAGCGTTTGCGGGCCCAGGGCGAGGCCATGTTTCAGGGTAAGGGCCCCTTTGCTGCCGCCATTGCTGGAGCAGTAAAAGACCGTGAGCGTCGCCTGGAGGAGCGGCGTAGATCCACTGTCTTCCTTTCTGTCGGAACGATGGAGGGGGTGTCCTCCGCCGGAACGGAGGTCCCCTCTCTGACTCAGTCTCACTCCGTCGATGAGAGGATACTCACCAGAGAGCTTGGCCAGTTGCCACCTCCTGCCTTGGCCTTGAGCCCCTCACCTAGCGGGACCACCTTTATCCATCCGTTGACAGGAAAGCCCCTGGATCCCAATTCCCCTCTGGCTCTTGCGCTGGCCGCAAGGGAGAGGGCGCTGACCTCCCAGAGCCAATCCCCAACTAGCAGCCCAGAGCCACGGACTAAACAGGAGCGGGTGGGCCAGGGCGTAATATTCATTGACACTCAGACCAAAGAGTCTCCACATGGAGAAGGGCCACCCACATCTCCTTCTTTTACATCTCAAAGCTCCAAGGGAGCGGGGCTTGGCCTTGGATCCATCCCAGCTTCAGTGTTCCCTCAGCCCACCAAACCACCATGGTCACCATCAAGTGTGTCGTTCCACCAGGAGATGGAGGCCAGGATTGAGGAGAGGAAGGAGGAAAATACGCTAGAAGACAAGAAGAGCATGTTGATCAGTATTATGGACACGTCACAGCAGAAAACGGCAGGACTGATCATGGTCCATGCGACTAGTAACGGCCAGGCTGGTGGCAGGGGTCCAGAATTAGAGCAGAAAACTGTCGTGACATCCAAAGAGTCGAGTAAGTCTCTAAGTCCACGGAACAAGTCCCCCAGTCCCACAGTCTCTTTGCCCCAGCTTCAGAGTCAGCGTGCTGCCAGTCCAGCTCTCGAGAAGGCTCTGGTTCCAGGAAGCTCGGAGGAGGACACTGATCCATACACGGTGACGCTGCCCCCCGTCATGCTGTCCTCCAGTGATGAGGAAACACGCGAGGAGTTGCGTAAGATCGGTTTTGTCCCACCGCCTGATGAGTTTGCCAACGGACTGGCGGCACAGGCTCAGGCAAAGGGTATTTTATTATCCCCAAGCAAACCATCTGTCCCTTCACCCACCACCCCGCCAACACCCACTCCCCAAACGCCCTCAACCCTGATTACCCTGACTGTAACCCCCACCCAGCCTCAGCCTCCACCACAGCTCCCGCCTCCACCCAGCGCTCCGCTCAGTGCAGCAGCTGTCTCAGGGAAACCCTCGGACCCCCTGGAGCCCCCACCAGTGGGCGAGTCCGGCTCTGCAGCCGATTCAGGCGTGGAAGAGGCCGACACGCGCAGCTCTAGCGAGCGGGAGAGAGACCACCACCTCGAGACCACCAGCACTGTCTCCACGGTTTCCAGCATGTCCACGCTGTCCTCAGAAAGTGGCGAACCAGCCGACACACACACCACACACACTTCCTATGCCGACGGGCAGACTTTTGTGCTCGACAAGCCGCCAGTGCCTCCAAAGCCCAGACTCAAGTCCCACTTAGGAGGCAGTAAAGGCCCCGTCACCTTCAGGGACCCTCTGCTGAAGCAGAGTTCTGATAGTGAGCTGCTATCCCAGCAACAGGCTGCGGCGCTGGCTGCGGCGGTGGCCGGAGGAGCCGGGCTGCCCCCCGGCGGCTCAGCCTCCGTGACCGGACTAGCACCCACCAAGCCGCGCTACCTCTTCCAGCGGCGGTCCAAGCTATGGGGGGACCCGGTGGAGCCCCGTGGGCCAGGAGTGGGGCTCGGTATTGGGAGTTTGGGCAACCTCGGCGGGCTGGGACTAGGGCTGGGTGCTGATGAGGGGGCGAAACCCTCTGTGATGGGGGAGCTCAGTTCACGACTACAGCAGCTAAATAAAGACACGCGGTCATTGGGAGAGGAACCACTGGGAGCATCACTCGATCCTGGAAGGAAGTCTCCTGTAGCAGGTGCCAGGTAATAATCCAAATAAACTCTAGGAACTGATATTAAAAAGTGGAGCACCATTGCAATGTTTACAATATATGAAGCTTAAGAGTCGTTTTCCCAACAACTACTGTTGGTGTGTGTTTGAGTGTTGGCGGCAATCACGCTATGCCTGAGAGAACAACAAAGTGCTTTTTATTTCTGCAGATGTGAGGACACTGGAGAGAGTAAACCCTAAGGTTGTAGACACTAGGGTAAACTTTTTGTTTTTGTTTTTTTAAACACTGTTTCCTAACCAGCTTGTCAACTAATCCTTCTGAAGACTACTCCCTTCTACACATTTATTAGTTTTGTTTCATTTACTTAAATACTGTATTTCCTCACATAGTGGCATCCAATCTAACAGGTCACCAGTTGTGTCGTCTATATAGTAAAGCCTGTTTGTTATTGTTATAATGTTCCTGTATTATCTGCTTGTCAGCAATACCAAAGAGTTAACTGTTGGATTTGTTCACCGCTCACAAAGAACACAAACATGGGATCTGTAAAACGGATGTTTATGTCAGAGTTTAAAAAGACAGCCTAGAGCAAAATCTGTGTAACATGTTCATATACACTACTTAGAAAACTTTGGAATGTTCAGCCTTCGGGTGCAACTTTGAGGTGAACTTCATGTGACCTTCTCTAACTTTGTAATGTTCATGTCCAACTTTTCAATGTTACAGTACTTTGTGCGCATCTTGATTTGATTAATCCAGGAATGGACTAATTATTGTCCTGGTTGACCCGCAGCACTCTCAATATGAACTTTCAAAGTACTTATATTAAATTAATATCTGAAAATCAGCAATACAGGTTTTCCCTGCTCAAAACTGCATGTACTCATTTTTAAGCTCGTCTTTGAATGCAAAGTTAAGGCCAGCCAATCACGAACATCATTTTGTGTTTGTGGTATGTCAACTGAAGCAATGACGAGCATCGGAGTGCGGAAACAACGAATGAGAGATGCATGGGGAATTTATACACAGGGTAGAACTTAAGAGAGAGAGATATAGACTGGAAGAGTCACAGAAAGGCATGGAAGCTCAAACACCTGACTTCTTGTAGGAGAACTGCAAGATGTACAGAAAGTAGTAAACATTGATCAGTTGAACTTTCAAACGTTTACAGAAGGTCACATTAGATTGACTTGTGTAGGGCGTAGTGCATTTTGAATCAGCGTTTCATTTAATTCACCCCAAATCCTCAAATTCCGAACTTTCTGGGAGTCGTGTATTTACAAATGAAGGATAATGAATTTGCTCTCCAAGCTTTAGGGTTGAAAAATGACTGAAACTTCGTAATGTAAAAGCACAGAGCAGTCGAGTAATTAAACATCCCTCCTGGCTGCTATTTGAGGAAATAAAGTATATTGGTTACCTTGTTTGCATCACTTGATCATGTATACTAACTAGTATTTGGAGCCCTCGTACTTTTAACCAGTTATTTAGCTTTAGTCCCAAAATTGTGCAGAGAAGCAACAATGGCAGTCTTGTTTGCATAGTGACAGAAATGTGTTTTAGCACACGCAAGTTGAGCATCGTCTGTCTGCATTATCAGTTGATGCAAACAAGGAAATTGGCCTTGAGGTGACAGAGTGTACACCTGAGGCTTCTCACCACACACACACACAGTCTGTAAGACTGTGACCTACAGGATCCCCTCCTGTTCCCCCCTTTCCCGAGCTCCATCCAAAGCTGTTGTTCAAATAATACATCGAGTGATACATCTACAGCTCCGTGGGCTCGTCACTGATCAACGCAAGATAAGAGCACACGCTGCCTTATCGCTGCCTGACAGTATCAGAATAAAATCTCCAAGGATGTATCTTCAGATGTATTTGAACATGACTGAATTAATGGTGTGTCGTGTCTCTGGTGAAAAGCCTTCTTGCGGTCTTTGCATCGACTACCAGATCCAATTTTGACCTTGTCAAAATAGCGTACAGTACAACCTGTATTTAATTAACTCACAAGTGTCCCCGTGTGGACATAGAATATCTGGGCAAACGTCCTTTCAAATGTTGTTGGGGTCACCTGGGAATTGTTTCCGATTTGCATTATCATCTCATTTAAAATCAAGGATGATCCAGATCATGACGGTCTGAAAGAGTTAAACGGGGCTCGGTTGATGAAGATGTTTCACCGTTAATCCAAAAGACTTCTCAAGTTCTAAATCTTAGGTGTCGAGTTCCCCCTGGAGACACAACCAGATCCACAAACAGTTGGGGATACTACACTGAAGATTTGGAACGGATTAACCATTTTGGATTAAAGTAGAAATGGCTTTACAACCAAGAATAGTCCAGTTGCCTCGATTGTACTTTTTGGAAGAAGGGAGTAATAAAAAAAGCAAATTATTTGTCAACAGAGTAATAATTAAAGCTACAAGCAGCAGTAATCCATAACTGTTGACTCCCTTTCTAATTTCGGGTACAGGTCTTTGAGGCTTTTTGATCTTTTTATAAGACACGTCCACCAATTTTGTGTGGTTCAGTAAATTATGTTGGGGGCTTTCTTTTTCAAAAAAATCCTAGGGATGCTACTTTTGGGTGTGTCATGTTGTAAAAGGCAGGCATTTCGATTATGCGCAGTCAAATCAAGTGTTGTCTATCCCCCTTAATCACATCAAAGCCCATAGGAGACAACATTTCGACAACATTTCCCAGTGTAAACCCCTTGCAAAACTTAAGAGATGAGGTCCACTTAAGTTTCCCTGTAAAGGTTATTTAACGCTCACCGCAAACCGAGCGACATGGCCAAACACAACTGACCATTTTCTGAGGGCACTGCCTCACTCAGACTGCTCAGAAATTCCAAATATTATTCAAATGTACTGTTCGGTTATTCAGAGTGCCCAAAAAAGGGGCTATCAAAGCCTAGTGCGTCAGGCAGTACAAAGAAAGTAACTAGTTGAAGCACAAGATGCTGATTATAGGCTGCGTTAAAAAATTAACATGAGCGGCGCACACATGGATGATCAAACAACAATTTAACTATGTTAAAGGAGTGTGGGGGGGGGGGGGGGTAAATGGCTTACCTTAACCACAATTATACGTAAATCTAAGTAAAACTCAATACATTTTTACAAGGGTGAAAAGTATGTATTTCATAGAGGATCAAAACCCACTCAGTAGCGTCCTTTGGAAAGTTGGAAATAAGTAAGTGAAGGTCGTTTTAGCTTCATGGTGGGTAGTGTAATGAGCAAATATGACGGTGTTGTGACTGGAAGCAGCAGTGGAGAGGATCGGCTTGTTACAAAGACCATCATGCGCACCATTACTTCCGCTTGGCTCCTCACTTGCCGTGTGTGTGGGTGTGTGTGTGTGTGTGGGGGGGGGGGGGGGGGTGGGGGTGTGTGTGTGTGTACTCTCCCACTCACTCAAAACAACACACACATGCTTCCATGTACCGTATTGTGTCACACATCCACATTGTTGGTCATGCTTTTTGGTGCTTGTCATGTTTCAAAACAGTTTGTCTGTCCCTGACTGTCCACGGTAAAAAAAAAAAAAAAAGAGGCATTTAAGCCGAGTCTACAAGTAGGCTACCATACATGGACAAAAGTCTTGGGACAATCCCTTATTTTCCTTTATACATTTCAGCTTGAATGCCAGAAGAGCAACAACAAACTCATCCATAAAAGTCAAGGGACGAGTGTCATCAACGCCCCCCCCCCCCCCCCCCCCCGTTGTGTTTATCTTGTGTTTTTCTTTGTGCAGTTGTTTGAGATTGAGAACCATGTGCTCATTTCTCTCTCATGTTGCCCGCGAGTCAGACCGATTGGTGCTCAAGCCTACGCTGCTGTCATTGTCATGTTTCCTCAACATACTACATACACATACGATTACATACATACATACATACTGTATGTATAGATTAGCATGATAGCGATGGGAAAATTTGGGGCAAAATCTGATTTTATTTTATTTTATTTCTTTTGGAATCGACAGATGGGCCAGGTCATTTGATTTATTTATTTTCAATAAAAAAATAATAAATTCAGTTTGTATTTTATTGTATAATTAATCTACCAATTACTTATTAAATACATGAAATGGGAAATGTTTAAGTTGTACTAGTACTACTGATATTTACCAGTTATTTAATTGTGTACTTGAAAATTAACAATAGTTTGTTTCAATCATAAAATAATAGATTTGTAAAAGCCTAAAGCTGGGCCAAATGAGGACTTTAAATGTGTATGTATGTAATGTGTATGTAAACATAACATATGATCATTTATAATTAATTTTGTTATAAATACGTAAAATGAAATTCATGAAATGCATGAATTTTAAAACATGCATAAAAATATCTTGTTTTATATATTAGATTTTTTTAGATTGAGATAACAAAATAAGATGATTTTAAAAATGCCAAATATTAAAGTAACTTTATTTTTAAAATAAAGCAATGCATCCTCATTTTTATTTGAACTGCAGCAAACTAAGCACTTGACTAAAATAACAAATCTAAACGTGAAATATTTGTTATTTTTTTCACTAATAGGTTTTACTGTATTATTTACAATAAATCAATGCATAAGTTACTTGCTGAGATGCATGAATAAAAATAATAAACATGAATGCACGTAAAGTCAGTTCATTTTAATTAAATAATGTATTCTCACTTTTACATTTTATTATTTATAAATCATTGAATTGAACACTTTTTCAATGATCAATGACATAAATAGTAACGTTTAAAAAAAAAAAACTCTAAATGAATATAATAAATATGACAGGTGGGCCGGATTGAATAACCCAAACATACCAAGAAGCTCACTTTTATACACCACTGCAAACTATAACAATCATAATCGTTTTTTATTAGCCACAGCTCCTCAACACACGCACATAGCATGTCAAAGACAGCAGAGGAAGGGTCCGAGGCCGTGGACTGGTCTGCTTAGCGGGCTGCGTCCCATGCGAGCGATGCTAACATTCTCTCCCATTGCTCTCTCTTTGCTCGCCTTGCATGTTCCGCCCCCCTGCTGCTCTGATCTGATTGGTCTAGAACTGACTGTGCGCCCAGGAGGGCAGGACCACTGTGTAAGTGCGCATGGAGCTCATCTCATGTCCGTCGGCCCCCTTTGTAGTCTGAACGTTTTTGTTTGATTCAGCCTTGGTTTCAGTGCACCCCGAGTTGCAGTGTTTCCCAACCTGATTGGTCCAAAGCACGTACTGATATTTTATAGGACACAAATCACAGCATGTCACACCTGATGATCACACTAATGGCAAAGTGGTTGGGAATCGCTGCCTCGTAGTACACATCTCACCCGCATTGTTGCTGGCCAATGAAAACGATGTATCCTCCAATCAATTGTTTTGTGTTTGAAAGCGGAGATGCATGATTTTCACTGGCGAGTGAGGCTATGCATGTACAAAGCGACATCAGCATATACGTAGTATGTCCTCTCTGCTCCTCCCTGCTTGCAACAAGCCAGACGAAAGCTTTCACACGACTCCGTAACTGACAATTATTCAGCTCCAATCCGCCGTCTTTCCATTTTCTACTTAATTTGCAGCATACTGGTGGCATAACAGCCGTTAATCAACGCTAATGTAATGTTAGGGCCAGATATGAAAAGGTATCCTTCCTTATGCTGCAGATTGTATAGCTGGAGTGGGTGAGTGGTAATTATTTGAAACCACATGGCACATTTAATTACATGCATAATGTATACTGCATTCCAGAAAAGCAGGAAATGTATGAGGTTTCCGAGTAGAAGAATGACAGATTTACGAGATATGAATTTAGAGCCAGTCCGTTATAATTACAATACGCAGCACAACTTCACCATAGTACATCATTAATATGCTCAAAAATATTATTTTTAAACACACTTGTGTTTTTACTCCCATTTTTTTATGAGATGAACTCAAAGATCTCAAACTTCTTCCACGTACACGATATCACCATTTCTCTCAAATATTGTTCACAAACCTAAATCGGTCATAGTGAGTACTTCTCCTTTGTGTGCCATATCAAGATGCTGATTGGACGGTAGAGACCATGATTAGAGCACAGGTGTGCCTTTAGACTGCCCACCTTATAACGCCACAGTTTTGTTTTATTGGGGGGGACTCAGAAAACCACAGTTATTAACAGTCAGCCCCCCCCCCCCCCCAAAAAAAAATACTGCACTTGTGCACTAGGGTTCCACAAGGCGTGGGTTATCTTTTTATTGTACTATGGATGTTTTAATTTATGAAAGGTAGTGATGGGAAAATGAAGCTTCATGAAGCACTTGTAATATTTTTTGACTCCTCTGATGCCACTCTTGGTTGAAAGATGCAGTGGAAATGTAATCAATTTCCTTTGCACTAGCCTTTATATTTAAACCAAGAGCACCATCTAGGGGAGTCAAAAAATATCACAAGTGCTTCATGAAGCTTCATTTTCCCATCACTAATGAAAGGTGCTATATAAATAAAGTTTGATTGATTGATTGACTAATCATGGTGTCTCATCAGCATCTTGATATGGCACACCTGTGAGGTGGGTTGGATTATCTCGGCAAAGGAGAAGTGCTCATTATCACAGATTTAGACTGGTTTGTGAACAATATTTAAGAGAAATTATGATATTATGCATGCGGAAGAAGTTTTACATCTTTGTGTTTATCTTTCTTTTTTTTTAAAGGGTGCAAAAACAAAAGTGCTGAGTTTATATTTTTGTTGAGTATATTAGCAAGAGTTTTACCTGTTTTTTTGTTTTGTTTTTACAGAGGGCGCCTGCACACAAAAATATAGATAAATAGAATGAATGATTTAACCCGGTGAACTCCAAGTGGGGATTTTCTTGGCTTTCGAGCAGTCTGGAATGCAGCATACGTCATGTTTCGTGTTTCTGGGAATGCATTTTAACCGAAAACAAGCTTTGATTAAACCAAGTGCAGTAAAAGCACTTGTAGTAAATCAGATAATTTTTTCTTCTTTAACGCTTAAGTGGTGCAATCAACCAAGTTAGCACTTTTTCCTGTCAGGTTCAAGGTTAAGACTCCGTTTGATGGCTTTGTAGGACTACGGTGATTTTTCCCGACAGTTTACCTCTGCCTTCGCACTAATCTCAATTTTCTGATGCAAAGATGAAGTTTGCACCAAGTGGTACCATTTGTTCGGATTGAGTCAACCTCTGATTTCTTGGAACAATGGAGGATATTGACAAGTAATGAATCGCGAATAGACTGTATTTTTCCACACAATTTCATTCGACTTTCAGACTGTCCGTTTTCAAAAATCTAATCAGGTCCTTGAGCACAAATGTTTGCGGGGAGTACGATACCACTTGGTGGAAACAAAGAGAGAAATGAGTCCTGTTTCCATTCAGACCTGACCTCAAGCTGTCTGCTTCTGCTGGTCTCCTTCAGACTTTTCAGCAGTCTAGGTGAACTCCACACCATTTCTCAGAGAAGCTACGGCACCACGTACACCATCCGACCCGGCAGCCGCTACCCCGTCATGCGACGCACCCCCAGCCCGGGCTCCCCCGACCGGGGCGACCCCCTCGGACGCTACCCGGGCTACTCGCCGACCATGCCCCCTCAGACCATCCTCAAATCGTCCAGCCTCAGCCTACCGCAGGAGCCCAAGGAGGTCCGCTTCGTGATGCGGAGCTCCAGCGCCCGCTCGCGCTCGCCGTCCCCGTCGCCCTCGCACTCGCCCGGTCTGGGCTCGCCGCTGCTGGCGCTCAGACCTTTCCACCAGAAGCCCCTGCACCTGTGGAACAAATATGACGTGGGCGACTGGCTGGAGAGCATCAACCTGGGCGAGCACCGCGCCGGCTTCCAGGAGCACGAGATCGAGGGCTCCCACCTGCCGGCGCTGACCAAGGACGACTTCGCCGAGCTGGGCGTGACGCGGGTGGGCCACCGCATGAACATCGAGCGGGCGCTCAAGCAGCTGCTGGAGAGCTGACCCCCGCCCTGAGACCACACCCGCGACGGCAACCGAGTGGATGGAACAGCAACAGCTCCTCTTTTACTCGGGCCGCGCCCATGTTTGGCGTCGTGCACTGAAGAGGAGGAGCCAGCACCTTCGTCCACATTGGGCTCCACCACACTATGTTAATCCGTGTATCATTCACGCTTTCCATTTTCAATTGGCAATCAAAAACTGAAAAAGTGGCTAATTTTGTTTTTTAATCTAACACAAACAAACAAAATGCCTGTTATTTCATATTTTTATTGGAAGCTCAGCTCTAAAATAGTAAATTGGAAAATCCAACCAGAAGACTGAATTTGAGTTTAGTAATTGATCGGTCCAGTTTTCATGCCGAGTTTGGTAAGGCACATTAGTTAAGAAACATTAGCATGTTATTAGCCACCACGATCATTCCAGACTTTTAGCAAAATTACTACCTCTGCAGGTAGAACAGAAAAATTTGACCTGGCAAAATGGCTAGCCTCAAAAAACTCCACTGATGGAGTTACCCCATTTACACAAGTTATTTTAACCAAAACTTACTAAACAGTCATTCACAGTAAATGGAATGTCTGGGTTATGTGAATCCAACTAATTAAATATTAAAATCTAATTCCACTATAATAACATAATTCTACAGGTAGTATACATTTTAGGACATCAGTGAGGCTTTTTGAGGCTAGCTATATTTACTGGTTAGGGGATATATTTGCTTAACTCATTTGCTCCCGAAAGCGTATAAATACGCTCTATTTTAAAAATTACCAGTGTTCCATTTATGTTTTTTTATGTTGTTGTTTTTAATGCTAGAACATACAGAAGGCTTTGATGCAGCCTCTGAACTGAAGAGAACGGTTGAAGCAATGGTAGTTATTACAAAAACGGCCAGCAGGTGGCAGCAGACTATAAGAGATCAACCAGGGCAGGTTGCAAAAAGCTGTTTTCACCAGTTTTAAACTAGCTATATTCTAATGCTAATTGATGCAAAACGGACACAGCGAGAAGCATACTTTTTTTTTTGCCTGATGAAAGAAGAGACTCTAATCTTTCTTTTGGTAGGTTCCATGTTTTTATAGCAATAGAACACAATATTCTGTGGGCTTTGCAAAATCAGTCAAAATCCAGTAAAACAGCCGAGAGTGAAGGAATTTGCTTCAGTGAAAATGGCTGGGAGTGAATTTAAATGAAGTCATACTGTATATTCCTTATTTCATCACTTCTTTAGTAATGCTCCATAGCAAACTTTCAGTCACTTAAACCCGATTAATTAAATATTCAAATAAAATTCAGTCTTGTGGCCATTTTTTTTCAATTTCCCGATTTTGATCAGAGACTAAAATTTTATTTAATTGAAAAAATTCTCACCATTTTTTGTATATGATTTTTTTTTTTTTAAATACACACACAACCAAATAATCACTGAGTCCCTTTTTTAAGATTTATAATTTTCCAATTAAAAATGGAAAGAAGGAATCACCCACGGGTTGCCCTCCTCCCCTCTCTACCTCTAACCCCGCCATCCACCAGGCCAAGCCTTTTTGCGGTTTTCGAGTAAAGGAGGAACGAGTTCTTGCTCCAATCAAGAAAAAAAAAAAAGCTCAGTTGCCTTTCGACAATATTTCTACAGCGATCGACGACGGCGGCGGTGAACACAACAGACAACCACAACGTGTCTGCTCTATATCTGCTGTTGTTTTTAAAGAAAGCCCCAACAGGCGCAGCTCCACAGACCACAGGAGAAGCCTTGCGATACCCAGACTGTGCTATCCATTCCTTTTGGAGAATGTTTAACCAACACTCGTGGCTTTTTTTCATAATCAATTATTTTGGTTTTCCAAAGGGAATATATATATATATATATATATAAATATACAGTGGATAGGGAAAAAAAAGTCTACACACCCCTGTTCAAATGCCAAGTTTTTCTGATGTAAAAAAAAATGAGACCAAGATAAATCACTTGAAATTTTTCCACCAATAATGTGACCTGTAACCTCTACAACTCCGCTGAACGGATAAAAATAAACAACTGAGGTAGAGCTAGTACAAGTGTGCACACCTCTTATAACTCGGGATGCAACTGTGTTCAAAATGATTACATTCAAGATGGAAGCTGTAACGCACCCTACCAAAAACAAACAAATGAACACTTGAAATCTCTCAATCTTGGAAAAATGTGTTAGTCCATTGAACCCATGGCAGCATCATGGGTTGGAATTGGCTCCCAAGTCAAGGTGGGGGCAATTATTATTCAAATACTAGTCCGTGTTAGCAAACTTTCATGTTATAAATGGGGGGGGAAAATCTCTATCAGGAAAAGCCTACTAGCACACCTGAACTTCATTTGGGGTAAATCAGAGGCACTTTAAATGGCGGCATGTGCTGACTCCCGTTTAACCTGACTTTGAAATTGTTGTTAATTAATTCTGAACAGAGCCTGTTGCACAGTTTACAAGGGCACATTAATGGTAGAAAAAGTTTTGGAAAATGTATCTTTGTCTCATTGTTTTATATAACAAATAATTAAAAAAAGAAAACTGGCATCTGAAGAGGAGTGTAGACTTTTTAAGATTTAGTGCATATATAGATAGGTATTATATAATACAATATGAATATGTCTATCTAATTATAGCTTTCAAAAGACAATTGTGGAAAGAGGAAATTGAATCTGCACCTGTTTTTATTTTTTTTTTTACTATTGAAAACAAAGATGAATCTATTTCACTAATAGTTTACTAATTTCTCCCAAACACGTATATATTTGAAAGGGGAAATGAATATATAAATATGGACATGATTTTTGGGGGGGAGGTTATCTCCTTATGTTCACATTTTTCTTCAACTGTAGCATGACGTCGCATCATGGATTTTGTTGTGTTCATATTGTTTTCTCACGGTCTTCCTTTATACTAAAGGGCATCCCAAAATGTGAGGCAGAGAACACCCCCATCCCCTCAGCACATCCAAGTAGCATCAACCCGAAAAGTCAATACAAAAGGCCTCTCAGCGATGGAAGTTTGGAGCGCCAGGTGGATTGATTAGCATTAGGCCTCACAACGGGATTAATTTAACAACAGTGGTTTTATATGCACCACCCCACAATTGATTTGAAGTGAAACGTTCGAAGAGCTCCATTGGGCATTTCTTCTTCTTGTGAACTCGGATTCGTACTTGGGCCACGACTGGTGAGGTTTATTGAGATCACAAAGACATAAGAACGGACAACAACGCGAAAAGAGAAATTGCCTAATTGTTTACAATTTAGGCATGGCAGCCATTTTATTATTTTTATTTTGCATGATATCTGAACCAAAGATTAGACTGGTAGCTACATGGTATTTTTTTAGTTACCAAGCACAAACCTTATTCGATAGCTGATATGAGTCGGTGAGATTATTACCGGTATATAAAATTCTAGAGCTGTCAAACGATTAAATTTTTTAATCGGATTTATCACATCTTAGAATGTTGATTAATCACGATTAATCGCTTAATTAAAAAAGCTTTTTTTAATTAACATTTGTTGCCTACCAAATTTAAATAGCACCTGTTATGTGTTATTTTTTTCGACATTTAATCTTATGAGGACGTCTTAAAAAAAATTTATCCACTGCACACGCGCATCCTCCTCTTTTTCTAATCAGTTAAATACTTGCTTAATTTAAAATGAAAAAAAAAATGACCCCAATAGTTCGACGCGAACAAATATTCTGAATGTCATATGCAAGCATTTATTAAATGATCATCTGCGGTCAAAATTAATTGTGATTCATCTAAGTTAATACATGACTAATGCAATAATAGTTAACGCTTTAACTTTAATAGCTTTAAAAAAATAATAATAATCCTATCAGAGCATTTCTTGATTCCTTTGTGTTTTACGCAATTTTAGGCACAGTATCATAATCCTCAAAGAACCCTAATAATTAGCAACCAGCTGATACCGAATATCTCACCCAAGCAGCTGGTATGTAAGGGTTTTTCCAAAATTAGGTTCCAACCAGTGGCATCCCGAAATGTTCTTTGACGAGCTCCAATGAAACTTCCATCCCTGAGGTCGCCAATGCTGCGCCTCGCACCAGGCACATTTTTCCAATCGAAGCTCAATGAGCCAAACGCTGCGGGGACGGGATGGTCTCTGCAAGGTCTTCATCAACAACCTGGCGGGCTTGAAGTATCGCAACTCAAGTCTGTATGTATCGCTGCTATCTACTTATTAAGCGGCGCACCGCAGTCAACTTGAGGGTGACGAGAGCCAGGTTGTCCACGGAGACAAGGTTACAATCATGTCGAACAGTGAGCCCGTTTGTGTGTGTGTGTGTGGGGGTGTGTGTGTGTGCTCACTCAAAAAGCATCTAAAACAGTAATTTTTTTTCTTTCTCATTTAAAAAAGTGTTTGTGGGTTGTAAGAGTAGCTAGCGCTCACTGTGACCTCGCTCACACTCAGTTTGAACAGCTTGTTTATTTTTTTTCTTTTGACACTGGCTAGAATTTTTGGGTGTTTGAAACAGAATGAGAACAAAAAACAAGAAAAAAGACACGTCCTGTCCATTCTAAACATTCAATACTTGTACAAAAAGAAAAATGTGTTATTTTAATTCAGAAGCAATGTATATAGGATAGATTTCATATAAATTTTTGGAAGACAAAAAATATAATATAGATATATATAGATATATATATATATATGAATGTTTGGCATACAGTATATGCATAGTTAACCACCTGTGGAAAGGTGAGCAGATTTTATTCTTTCTATGATCTTTTGAACTATGAACTTTAGGGGATGATTTGCACAAAACATAAAAGGTGACAAGGTGCTAACATAGAAGCCACCCATCGTCCAGGCGCATGTGTGTACCCCCCTCACCCCCCACCCCCAACTTTACATGTGCGCGAGAGTGCAAATGTTTGCTTGCTGTTTATATCCATCTTAACAATGAGTCCACTACAGCCTTACTGTATTACCATCAGAGATTCCCACTATATGGCTTCATTATTAGTAGTTACTGTATTTGCTCAAAAAGACAAATGATGACTGCACTATATGGACAAAAGCACTGGGATGGAATTCTTAAAAGGTTTGAATATGATTTTCCCCAGTGTATTATCATTTTCAAAAATAACACTTGATCTTGTAGCTGGCATATTTGTTTAAAAAAATTCTAATTAGCATTTTGTATTCTCACAATCTCAAAATACATCATTTGAAATTTCAACGTGATAAACTAAATGTTCTAGGCTAACCAAATTAAATTGGTTCATGTTGGGAAAAATGATTAAAATTGGTAATGAAGTATTACCTCAAGGAGTTAAAACACAATCCATATTTTAACTTTGTCTTCGCAGAGTGGGCTGCGTGAAAACGCATAGCTCTAGATTTCAGGCAAAGGGGCCAGGGAACAAACACCTCTTCCATTACGGTGAACTAGTCAAAAAGCGGATTAGCGCAGTAAACGGAGCTAATTGCAGCTCGATTCCAGCACATCAGGCAGGAATCCTCGCAGGTGACGGTCACCCCAGTTCATAACAAAAGGTGCTAGAAAACTCATTCATCATTTCAGTTACGGGCCTTGCTTTGAGAACACAAGAAAATGCCCAAATTGTCTCGCCTCAAGACTTTTGTCCAAATAGTGTGCCTGTGAGTATTGAGAACAAACATTGTCACATTATGAACATAATTTACCTTTTAGCTGATTGGTTTCACTTCTTTGTTGACCAGTTCCACTTCCTGCGTGCCCTTTATAACACCTCTGCTTTGAGTTGATCTGATATGGGACAAAAACAAAACAAAAATGTGCCAAAAAAAGAAGAAGTGTATTTGTCTTTAGGACTTAGTTACAGCATTTTTGGAGCTGTTCAGACTCAATAATATGGTGCCATCTCCTGAAAATCTTGAGAACTGCATTTGACATTTGATAGCTCGCTCACTTCTTGATCACCTCACAGGACATGCAGTCATGTCTGTTACTTACACGGAGTACAGAAGCAGGCTTTATAACGCTATTTGTGTATATATACATAAGTCCAGGCCTGTGTTCTATCTACCTTTTGACATTTGCTTTATTATTATGAAGTATTATCTGCAGTTTATGAACACGGAATTGTTTTGAGAACACACTTACGACACATCATTTGGGGCTAATCAGTCGAAGTGAGGGGGTTATCGTCGTCTTCTTTTCTAATCAACAAAGCACAATCTATATAGAGAAGGTGCGCTGTGACCTTTTTAAAAAAGCCCCTCGGAGGTCCGGTCACCCGCTGATTTATCATGGAAGGGTTTTCATTTTCTTTTCACTGTTGGGTTGTTGGTTTTTTTCTTCCTTTCCTTGTTTGCACTGTGAAGTTTTTCAATGGTAGGCGTTATCCCTTGCAACATCTTAGCCTTGTCGCGTGGCACTGTTGCTAACACAACGTCATCAGCCCCCGTGCGACAATAAGACAAGTAAGCGGACACACGAACGAAGAGGGGCCGCGACGGTTCCGGGACGCTGCAGGGGATATCGCCGCCGCAGAGATACGTTTGTTATATTATGTAATACATTTATAATTAAAACATGAACTGCTAAGTCAGTGCCTCGGTACATTTATTCACACTTGACAACACGGATACAGCTTATTGACACTGTTGAAATAAAAAGGGTTACATTTCTTGTCTTCCAGTATGGAAACGACAATGTTGATGACTCGTGTAAACTGCTGAGCGAGTCGTCGTCAATTTTTTATTACACACTACATTAAGTTTTCATCTAAAGGCTACTGCTGCTGGCAAACGGGCTGTGCCGCTTGAAACTAATGCAGCAACTCAGCCCTCTCTGCACAAGACAAAATAACACAAAAGACATCAACGAGGAAGTGGTTCACATTTTATCACGCGACACACGGTTGCTAAGGGCAAAAAAACAATATCTGGAAATTCCACAGTAATTTAAATCGGAGAATTTAGAAAATACAGGGTTGCCCGCAGGTACACTGGTGCTTTGAGATCAGACTGCCTTGACTTTTTTTTTTTTTAAGGTAGGAGTCGTCCCTGAGATACGAGTGCGCTTCAGACCACCACCACTAGATGGGGGCAGCCGTCTGAGTCTTCACAACATCTAACCACCATCACTTCATATTTGTTTCCTTGCAATGGAAGGACAATATCAGTTGGTGGCAGTAATGTGCCATTAAGCTGGTTTGCCAACCGCCAATAGACCCCACAAAACAAGGAAGGACAATACATTAGCCACAGTTGTATTTTGTATAAATATGTTCTATGTTTGCGGGTTCTGTGCTTTTACACAACACAACACTGTTGAGTATTTTTTTTTACATACTATATATTTTGGGGGGCTGTAACGGATCAACTGCATTTCCATTCATTTCAGTTGGCAAAGATGATTTAAGATATGAATATGTTGAGGTAAAAGCATGATCACAGAATGAATTAAGATCTCTATCTCAGGGCACCACTGTATTACTTTAGTGCCAACTTGTGGCATCTTGGTGCTAATGTGTTATGCTGAAGTGATGTGATGAGCGTGAGTGGTTCTTTGTCACCATCGTGTGGCATTTATAGGCAATTACAAACCAGGCATGGGCCGATTACCAGTTTGATGGTTTAGAACTACTTTAAAAAGTAATAATTTCAATGACCAATAAAACTGCCACCAGTAATGAGCTTTTTGTTTTGTAAGGGGACTTTTAAGTAGGGCATGTCCTGCTGCAATATGATTAGCTGTAGTGATGAGAACACTGAACTGAGGAAATCACCTCTTTGCCAAATTAGCAGAGGGGAGTGGTGAGCAGTTACACACACATCACATAGAGGGAGATTAGAGATATTTAGCCACTGCACCTACTTACACAGATGCATATTAGCTATGTTGATTAATATGTGTTGTCCTTAAATAAAATAAAAATAAAAAATACATGACGTCAGTGGATACTAGTTAGTCCCGAGGACAACATGGATAGCCCACACAGGGTCTGTTCTAAAAAAATATCTCACCAGTGATGGGACACTGTCATGCACGAAGAATACAACAGAAGAAGAATGTTAATATTTATTTTAACTTAAATCTGTACAAATTTCTTAATGTATTAAATAGTGTATATTTTGTTTTAGAAAAATACACTGGGTTCCAAAGGGATTTTTTTTTTTTACCAAATATTTCAAAAGGGGCATTTTAGAAATGTAATTTTATACCTTGATACTGCAATAATTTTGCTCATGGTTATCATACTATCACAATCTAAAACCGGCCCATGTCTATTATGATGATCATCTCAGATTCACATAAAATATATTTGGTGAGGTTTCAGTGGAAAATATCCCGGGCAGAAGGTCTATTTTGGAGAAAGTCAATTGTGTTACATTGCAAAGTGGCATAATGTCAAGATGGGTAATAATATGGCACCCACACGTCACTAACCAGACTTTTCTATACAGTATATGACTTTTGCGAGGGTATCACAGTACAATAATTGCTAAGGGGGTATTTCTGAAGCTGGCTCATACCTCAAATTTTGGCTTTTAATACAAAGCATAAAATCAACTTGGAAAAAGGTTGGGGCACTCATAAATCAAGGTACCACAATATTGTAGTTGCACATGAAATCTAGTTTGTTTTTGTCAGGATTACGCTAAAATATACAGTATGTATGTGCCCTGAGATTAGCTGGAGACAAGTACAGGGTATAGCCGCCTTTCAGAAAATAGATGGGCGCTTTTCCCTATAACTAGATTTAAGTTCCATATAAAGAACCAACCTTCAATTCTATGAATTTTTGGTTTATTGCCATAAATCCTCTTTAATTCCCATGAAAAGTTTCCACCTTTGAAAATTCCTGAAACGCAACTCCAGTAAGAGAATAATGACTACTTTATACTGTAGCTCATAAACATTCAATCTGTTCTTTAAATAAGAAGCTGGTTAACAACGCACTGTCCGAAGTCTTCCAGCAGGTAACTACGGTACAAATTACAAGGAGTCCCCTCGGTTTACTAGTCCCAACATGCACAGTTACTAGAGTACGCATGGCACATGACGAACTAGTCTAAAAACATCAAAAAAGTATCTGTGTAATGTCGCCTACTCGCCGTAGCAAGAATTGAAGTCACCGGCGACCATGTTGTGTTGCCACTCGTTAAGCGTGGCTTATTTGAATACGTTTTCTCTGCAGCATTTTCACATTATTTTCTTTCTAGATGCCGAAAACGCCAGTGTGTGGCATACGGTAGTACCAGTACTCAAAGATTTGTCAGAATCATGTTTTTAGAACCATCAACAATGGAATGAAAGCAAATCCCGTCAGGAATTTTTTTTTGCAAATTGTATTTGTTCATCAATAATAGGAGACTCACTGTGAAATGTAAACTTACACTCTGTAAATCATGAGTCATAATACCGAGATAATGTACTGTAAATGGGTCGATGCAAACAGTGACGTTTGTTCTTTGCGAGGCTCTCATTACTCCATAAGGGAATCCTGACCTAAAACACGCACTCCTAATTGTTTTCAGCACAATTTTTTTTTTGGGGGGGGAGTTGTAATAGTGGCAATGCAAGATGGCTGCCCTCTGACTTCAGCTGCGAAAGGCCACTGTAAATCCAGGTTATTTTTAGACATCAGTGGTTTGCACAGTAGTGTAAAAATGTGTGGTCACGTGGCACGAGATTGCAAGCTCAGTTACTGCCGTATTTGCTGCATTAGCGTAGCGTAGTGACTGACAATGGCGCATTACGACATGCGAAGAAATTTGTGTTACACTGTAAGAACAGAACTCCGTCGTAAACCAAGGACCCCTTCTAAACGGGAGACTATAAACATCAAAATCACATATCCAAATTTGAGATGTCATGCATCAGAAATCATTCAAACTATCAGCTTCAGGACATGGCAGGTTGCATACATGAGGACTTTGATCAAGGCAGTTCAGGGCTCTCCTCCCTCTCGACGTCACCGCCTTCCATGTCCGAATGAGCTTCTTTCTTCTCAAGCTCAAACTTCTACAAAAGACAAAATATCATTATTGGGGTGAAATACAATTAATTCTTTATGCAACTATTTTCCCCAAAAAAATAAAGACAATCCTATTTAGAGGTTTGTAACCTCAAAACATTGTAAACCAAGGCTGTATTACAATAGATAGTTAGATACATTTGCTCTTTGCTCATTTTCCAAACTGCCGCACTTTCTCATGAGGCTCCAGCATAAGTCAGCTTTACATATGCTATATCTATATAAGACGTCTACTGTGACACATTTATAAATACATTTAAAAAAATCATGAAATATGCCATGCTGTGTTTAATGAATCTATATAATGAGTTGTCATGGCAACTTAATACACAATTGTCTTATTAGCAATCAATTACTGAATAAAACTATTATTTGAGGCAACATCCCATGAGATACTTTTGCTTCAAACGGCAATAAATAAGTAGAAAGTATCAACTTGCCTCCAGTTCTTGCATGACTTCGTCCATGAAGTCGCTGGGATTTTGCTTGTATTCCACGGCTCGCTTGATCATCTCTCGGAACATCTGTCAGGGCCAAGATACAAATCAAAGCAGCGAACACTCATGCTGAGAAGGTGGAGCAACCCGGACTAACCTTCACACTACTTGGCTCAAGCAACTGTATCACAAGAATACTAAACACGCAGCAGTCAACCACTTCAAGATGGTAAAGCATAAATATGACACTGGGGTGTACGTGCGTGTGCGTGCGTGCGTGCGTGCGTGCGTGCGTGCGTGCGTGCGTGCTGAGGATAAAAAGGGACAGAAATCCTATCGGAATACATTTTGTGATGTGTGACCATTTTGCTAGCAATGGAGCTGCTTCGGCGTAGCGACATAAACGTGCGTTACTGAGTCGGGGGGTGTTTCTTTGGGCAGAGATGCGAGTGGGCGACTTTAAGATTACAAATTCGACCTTTGATGTGAGTTCACGTTTATGTACTCTATATGTGCCCTGTAATTGCCTGGCGTGTAGTCCAAGGTGTCCCAATCTGCTGGGATCGGCTCTAGCTCACCCTTGGGGCTACTGAGGACCAGGAGTATAGAAAATGGATGCATGCAACAAAATGTGCTCGGTTTTACTTGAATAAAATTGTGTGGCCAATTGGGAAAATGTAGGCCCCCAGGCCCACTGCCATAACAAAAGAAGAGGACCTCAAACCTTGACAACATTTGTTCCATCAGCTGCAGATACAAAGTAAAAAGGGAGTCCTTTCTTCTTGGCAAAGTTGAAACTTCGCTGGGTCACCTTCATGTCAGCTGCAGATGGAAATAAATTGGTGAGGTCATCAAGCTTTTGCTGTCACAGATACGTAGAGTTGGAAAACTATGGTGACCCACCATCGATCTTGTTGGCCACCACACAACAGGGAATCTCGGGTCTGTACTCTCTCAGCTCCTGGTACCAGTTGGCCAAATTCTTGTAGGTGAGCTTCCTCTGTACGTCGAAAACCTTACATGTGGAACAAGACAAGAGAGATGTTATTTGGAATTAACTGGAAATGGGCTTGGTCCTGCAGTGTAAATCCAGCCAAGGTGTGCAGGTAAAGTTTGAAGAAACATTTGAACATTAGAGGGTATGTTATAACTATGTTAAATGATTAAATAATGCTCACCATGCATGTGTCTTACCATGATGCAAGCATGTGCTTTGTGGTAGTATGAGGGATGCATGCTTTGAAACCTCTCCTGACCAGCCGTGTCCCAGAAATCTGTTGATTAGATCAAAGTTAACTACAACCTGTCGAGACCAGAAAGGGTCACAAGAAGTGTGTGCGTGTGTGTTACATACCCACCGCCACCGTCCTGTTGGCCAAAGTGGCTGTGTGTTTGTAGAGTGTCAAAGCATACGTTGACAACTGTTGCGGGCGACTGAAAGAGGAATTAAGGAATTTTGAAATGCTGCGTTTCCCAAATGAATGGCACCCACTCAGCTTGCCTCGTTTTGGAAGGGAATTAAGATGGAGGAGTACAACACTGCAGAGTCCAGAGAACTTCTACTTAAATATAGATTGTGAATACTTTTGCCATCTCTTAGTAGCAATAGGTTGTAAGCAAAGTGCAGAAGCCCCAGTACTTTTAATCTTACCAGTGTTTTTTTTTTTTTACACAAGTATCTGTACTTGTACTAAATACAGTGTGAGAGTACTTTTACCACATCTGACTACTAGTAATACTACTACTATTAAAAGTACTATTACTGTACTAACTACTATAATGTACAATTTAAATGTCTTTATGTGTGCTTGCTAAAAAAAAAATATTTATGTGTAGCTTCTCTGTCCCGGCCGGGTACTAGTGATCCACAACGGCTGAATCAAGGAAACTGGAGTCTTGTTTGTACTTGCAATCGTTTTTGGGTGTGTTTTTTTCCCTTTCATGTTTTCTGAAACTGACAAGGGTCATTATGTTATTTGGATTTGGCTAATGATATGGTTATGTATGTGGTGTGTTGTGTTGTGTTGGTCATTACATTCCCACACCAGTGTGGTAGCAGTTATAGCAAAGGGGACATAATGGGACTGGAAATAATGCCTTTAAAAGGACGTCACAAGGTAATGTAATGGTAACCCAATACTTCTGTCGATGTAGTTGTACCTCCACTAAGGATACTATTCATCCAGGAGAAACCTCTCCATCAGCCTGAAGAATAGAAGAAACCTTTCAAAACATGTTCACAACGACACAATTGTTGTATTTTTATTTTACTTTCATATTTATTTCTTTTCAACTTACTTGGATTTACCAACGGCACTGTCTCCCAGACAGATGATTTTCACTTGTTCGTCCGCGTCATACTTCTTTTGGTCCAGCTCTGGGATGTTGTTGTCACCATCGTCGGTGGCCATTTCCTCGCCTCCTCCTCTTCGTGTGTTTTTATTCACATCCACTTCGATTTAACGATTTCGACATTGCGAAATAGCTTCTCAAGCTAACGAAGCGTAGCTGACCGCGTCCTCGGGCCGGTTAGCAAATGAACGCGTGTGCGTTATTTTCGCCTCTGAACATTTGACTTGTTAGTCGACTTAGTTTTCAGCTCAAGCGAAATCAAACGGGCAACGATAGCAGCTGAGGAACCATTATGTCGAAATAAAACGCGCAGGTTTTGTACGTAATCTCACTTGCTAACTACCTCGCGCAGAGTAATCGAATTCACTGCGTTAGGACGGATATTAAGTTACGTTTAACAACCACGTCGCGACTATTTATCACATATATATATATATATGTGTGTGTATTTAAATATCGTATAGTCTTCCCTAACGCTGTAAAAATATAGCACACGTTTAATAGCTTTCCGTTTGTGAATGTACAAATCCGTGTTGGCGGTTTCTATGCAACGGTGACGCCCAACGGACCCCTTCTGTCTTAGACTTAGGTGTCCTTACTAGTGCCGGTCAGAAAGTCATTCCACATAGGGCGTTCTTATGTTACCATGGCAACTTTTTTTGTTTTGGTGGGTTTTACCTCAAGACAAGTCACCAAAAAGTTAACGTTATGTTCGGGTTAAGATTTTATTTTTTATTTTTACAAAGCGTTTGCAAATTATATAGTTTTAAGAAATCATTATTCAATTTTGTATTGCATTGTTCAACCACATTCGTCACCTTGTTTCAAGTTTTCATGTTCTATGTTCATTTTCATGTTTCATTATTTACTCCGTCAATTTCATACATCTTTTGTTTTTGTACTTGTTTTTTTGTTGTGTTTGTTTTTTGCACAACAAATTATCTTTGCAATAGGATGTGACATATAGCAAATCACAAAATTGGAACTAAATGAACCACTGAGAACTAGAAGGGGCTAACGCCATTGTCATTTTGTATATTGAGTGAGTTTTATGGCTGCATTAAAATCTGGGAGGGAGGGGGTATAGTTTAGTGATTTATATGGCATGAATACTTCCAGATAGTTTTTGTTTTCCCAAGATTTTGGCACTTTTCCAAATGATTTTGAAAATACACAAGTACAGAATATTTTCCTTTAATAGTTTTTTTATTTCAAAATATTCTAGAGCAGAGATTTCCAAAACAGGTACGAGATTAAAGTGACAGTGTGGTATGTGATTTTCTTTCTCAAAATAGAAGTGCTTTATGTAACACACAAAAATAATTTTATTTTATTTTTAACACACAAAATACATGGTGATCTAGTGGTTAGCATGTCTGCCTAACATTTCTGGAGTTCTGGACTGGAATCTGGACTCGGGCCTCCCTGTGTGGCGTTTGCATGATTCCCCATGCCCCGTACCTGGCCTCTCTCCCAAAGTCACCTGAATTAGGCACCAGCTCACCCTAGGCCCTAATGAGGTCAAGCGCTTTTACCACTTTTATCAGTGTGACGTTAAATTAGCATTAATGAGCGTTGACAGCGATCCACATCTGTAAGCGGGATGATGGTTTGTTCCGAGTGATATCTTCCAAAGCTGAAGGATGGTGCTTTGACGTGTGAGGAGGTGACCTAGAACAAAAAAAGCCTTTAGTCAAATAATCCAATATTGATTGCGGTGTGTCAATTACTTCAATGCAACATGCTTTATTGTCAGCCTATACTAGCATAAAAAAATCGTAATATTTATAATGTCATCTGTTGACCTGTAAGTATCTGTCACAGAAATGCATGGGCGCAGTCAGTGAACATTAGTAGGCCTATGTTTACATAAAGTCAATAACCCTTTTGTAGTGGCTACGTCTACCTTGAAACCACTGTGGGTGAGTAGACAGTGAGTGTTTGACACGCTTGTTAGCGTTGGTGGAAAAGCAAGTCATTTGCTGATGCGTTTTTAAGATTTGTATTCACCTAAAACGTCATTGATCTTCCAAAAAAAAGCAATTCTGCAAAAAACATGTTTCATACTAAACAAATCGTCACTACTAAGGCAGTCAAAAGACTACAGTGCTCCCGTCTTACACGCCTGCTAACAGATGAGCACCTGCAACTTAAACAGGCTTGTGAACAGAAGAAGAAATACAACAGCGACACATGCAGGCAAATTAAATAGCTCCTACACTTTTTAAAACCATCCATCCATCCATCCATCCATTTTCTGTACCGCTTGTCCTCACAAGGGTCGCGGGGTTGCTGGAGCCTATCCCAGCTGGCTTCGGGCAGTAGGCGGGGTACACCCTGTACTGGTTGCCAGCCAATCGCAGGGCACACAGAGACGAACAACCATACTCACAATCACACCTATGGACAATTTGGAGTGTCCAATTCACCTGCCATGCATGTTTTTGGAATGTGGGAGGAAACCGGAGTACCCGGAGAAAACCCACGCAAGCACGGGGAGAACATGCAAACTCCACCCAGGAAGGTCGAAGCCCGGACTTGATCTCACAACCTTTGCACTGGGAGGCGGACGTGCTAACCAGTCATCCACCGTGCCGTTTTTAAAACCATAATATTGGTAATACTCAATTTTTTAAAGGCCATGTAAACATGCTCCCCTGGGTCACCCCTTTTCTAACCCAAATTCTTGTTCATATAAACACATTCGGCATGTCTCTTAAAAAAGAAAAACGTTTACCTTTTCAGGACAGTATACTCCAGGTGCTGGCGTCTTTGTAATGCTTGGGGGTAGGAACTTGCGGGCTGGCATGCTGTACTCTGGAGACTTCTTTAGGTAAGTTTTGAGGTCCACAGCTTGATAGGCTGCGGGGCCTGGAGTCTGCAGGAGGACTTATCAATTAAACCAGGATGGATTTATTTACATAAAATGGGGTCTTATATATGTCTACCTGTGCCAAATCATTGGTAAAGTTGCCAACTTTGGTGCGACCACAGATTGTGTGTGAGGGGACTGAAGCTATGTTCACAGTTTTGGATCCCAGAACAGGAGGCAGCATGTTGGATGCTGGACCTGCAGAATATGAAATATCACATACGTTGTATCAGTGTTAAAAGATAAATATCACATACACTGTATCAGTATTCATCATCAGTTGCCACTGCACCATGCACAGTGGTCACATTACTTGAAGACAAAAAAAACAAAAAGTAGTAAAATAAAATAAAAATAAAAAAATATTATAAATATATATTTTTTTTTTTACATGAGCAGTGTAACCTTTCATATCCTGAAATCAGGGGTGCTCAAGTTCGGTCCTTGAGAGCCCCTATCCACCTTGTTTTCAATGTTTCGCTCCTGCAGCACAGTTGGATCTAATAATCAGCTCATCAGCAAGCTTTGCAGAAGCCTGATAACGATCCTGAATCAGGTGTGTTAGTGTTGGGAAACATGGAAAACAGGCTAAATAGGGGCTCTTGAGGACTGAACTTGAGCACCCCTGCTGTAGTTTAGTTTCAGTATTAGTTTTCGTTTTATTTTGTTTTTTTAAATGTGTATTATTTGAGTGCAATATTTAATAAACACCATGGTAAAATAAAAAAAAGTAACACATTTCTGATCTAGCGTTGCATTTGGGCTGAGTTAAATGAAAAAGCAGGCGAGGTGAGCCGTTGGAGCCAAAAGTCAAGCAAGCAAAATTGTCGCCTAGAAGCGATGTCATCTGAAGGTGCTTTTCTATTGGCTGCTGCTAGATGATGTCACTTCTGTGCGACACACTTTCAAACGCCCTTATTCTGGTTAAATAAATGTACTTAAAATCATCCCCAAAGGCTCATGCATTAAATTAATTACCAAAGACTAAAACGAAGGACACTTTCGCTAGGGCTGGGCAGTATATCTAAAAAAAAAAAAATCAATATCTTCAATATTGGTCCATGCAATATGCATATCGCAAAGACATGCAATAAGTTTCATATGGAATTGTATGCTTTTATCTCAATTTGACCAGTCAAATGCAAACTTAAATGTGCATCACCATCCAATAGTAGGGATGTAGTTACCATATATTCTAGGGTAACTAAATTAACTAAGAATACATTAAGCTTGCTTATTTTGTCACATGAAAAAAAAGTTATTCTTTCATTAAATAAAATTTTTATTTCTTCAGGTACATGTTAAATATTGCAATAATATTGAAATCGCAATATTCAATAACTGTCTTATGTTTTTCCAATATCGTGCAGCCCTAATTTTCACTATAATTAGTTAGTTTTGTAAATATAAACTCTAGTTCCAGTTAGTTTTTTTTTTAAAGCATTTTCGTTTTGTTTTTTATTTCATTACCAAAAACAACAACATTATTTTAGTTTTTTCGTTAATTGTCGTTACCCAAAATGACCTTGCCTGGGCTTCAGCAGAGACGCTCCTAAGTTAGTAATAATTGCTAGTGATGGGAAAATGAAGCTTCATGAAGCACTTGTAATATTTTTTTACTCTAGATGCCACTCTTGGTTGAAAGATGCAGTGGGGAAATGTAATCAATTTCCTTTGCACGAGCCTTTATATTTAAACCAAGAGCACCATCTAGGGGAGTCAAAAAATATCACAAGTGCTTCATGAAGCTTCATTTTCCCATCACTAATAATTGCCTCCGAGCTGGCAAATAAGCGACACTTCTCACAAGAATAGTTCTCATAAAAGGATGACAAGGAAAGATGGAGAAGCCATGCTAATTGCTAAGATAACCAAAGGTTGATATGTAATCACGAGTCATCAGAATTAAGTGCTTGTGTGATCGAGTAAACTCTTCACAGAAGTCTGTTATATTATCTATTAGTAAAATGTTAGAAACATTGTTACCGGGAGTGAATAGGTAGCTTGGTGCCACTTGTTTCCACCTTGTCGACAACGTGTACGCAGGAGAAGAACGAAATGTGACTTTCTCTGCATTTGCAATGTGGTAGCAGTCTAAAACAAAAAAAAGCACAAGAAAAGTATGCAATTACTGTGAGCCTGTTTAATGTATTGTCCAACATTACATCATGTGTTTTGCTCACTGGGCGCAGGGAATTCCTCACGTGCTCGCTCCTTTCGACGTCTGCCAAATGAAAATGCCGGTGTTCCATCGCGACCGGTTTTGGTGACGTTGGAGGGGATAAAGTGGGCGGGTCCAGGTGAGATGTGTTGTTTGCTCAAGTGACATGTTTTGCCAAACGTGTAACTTGGTGCTTTGTTTTTTGTCGGATCGTGGTTATTAGCGCCTAGATGAAAGGGGAAGACACAGATGTTACCACTAATCATAATAATATCAGCAAATCATATTGCTTATAATAATAATAATAATAATAATAATATATTTTACACAGATGCAGAGAGTATGAAGAGTTTATTTGAAGTGGGCCTTTGCATGTGTAAAGAGTGTCAAATCTGATCATCAGGAGAGTGTTCCTCCTATTTGAAGAAATACACTACTTGTGTTTTACCTGTGAGTGAAGGAAGGGCATACAGTGATCTGGTGGGCCTCACCACCACGCTAACGTTAGGCTTTTCACCAGGCATGGGCTAAATGAAGGACATATAGTAGACATAAAATGATAAACAATTTATAAAGTAAATTAAATAAACTTTTAATTTGGCAAACATGGAGCACTTTTTTTATTGTTTTTTTTAATTTGCTACTGTAAAGTTTCAATTATTCGTATTATTTAACACTTCACTTCATATATAAATTATTGGCTGATAACTGTTAGAATATAATAAAATGATAAACAACTTGTAAAGTAAATTAAATACATTTTTAATTTGGCAAACATGGAGCACTTTTTTTATTTAGTTTTTTGAATTGACACTGTAGTTTCAATTATTCGTATTATTTAACACTTCATATATAAATTGTTGGCTGATAACTGTTAAAATATAATAAAACGATAAACAACTTGTAAATTAAATCAACTTTTAATTGGGCAAACATGGAGCACTTTTTTTTTTTGATTTGATACTGCACAGTTTTAATTATTCGTATTATTTAATACTTCATATATAAATTATTGGCTGATAAATGTTAAAATATAACAAAATGATAAACAACTTGTAAAGTCAATTCAATTAACTTTTAATTTGGCAGACATCGAGTACTTTTTGAGCATGCAACTAACCTGTCACGGGTTCCCTTGGACTTCCGGTGAAATCGAAGCACGTCGAATGCTATCACATGCTAACCAAACCAAATGCTATCCTACACTTAATGCATACTGACGCCGCCCCTTGCGTTCGACGTCATTAGAGGCCATATGTGATGATGCATTTTGGATTAGGGTGGCGTGTGCGCGAAACACAGAGCACATAAATTTGCTGTGAGTAGCGGTGACGTCATGGCTCCGTCCCTCCAAGGCCAATTTGCGACTGTGTGAACGGGGCCGAGCAGAGTTTTATTCACCAAATATCCAGCAGACGGCGCTGCGAAGAAAGTGTTCTTGCGGTCTATCACCATTCGCCACCAGTGTTTTAGTAGTAATAGTAGTAGTAGTAGTAGTAGTAGTAGTTGTTGTTGTTGTAGCAGCAGCACGTGCGTTAATATCTGTTAAAAACAGGACTAATATTTTTTTATAGAAAAAAAAAAGCTCAATGTTGACCAGTGTTGGGTCATAGTGCCAAATACGGTAACGAAAGTCTAGTTTTGTTTCAATCAATCAATCAAACTTTATTTATATTGCACATTTCCTTTCATACATGAAAATGCAACTAAAGTTGCTGAAATATTAAAATATCCAGAGTACAATAAAAAAGTCAGCGGGGGTAGGCTCCAGCACCCCTGTGACCCTTATGAGGATTAAGTGGTTTAAAAAAATGGAAGGATAGATGATTAAAACAGATGAGTAGGCGGGTGACTTCACCCCAACTGAGAAAGCAGATGGCGCTACAGTGCCAGTGACACACACCCCAAATTGTTTTAACAATGACTGTGCCCTTGCCGTCTATGACACCATCGTTTTAATTAATGATTCACACACAAAACGCAATTTCTGGCTGACAACACACAGCTATACATCATGTTAAGTTAACCAGAAAATACTAGTTTTATAATAAATCACAGGCATCAATGTTTAGCAAAAGTTTGCTTAAATAATATTAAAAAAAAAAAAAATCATGTATTTGTTTCTGTCATGTCTTGTTTCGTTCTGGTCGTTTCCTGTCTTTTTATTTTTTTATTTTTTCTGGAGTGTCAGTGGGCGGAGTTCCTGCGTCTCAACTGCAGGCAATCCTAATCAGCAGGTGTTTTAGACACAGGACTCACGGGAGGGAGATTGTAAAGTTATTGTTCTTGCTGGTTGCCATTGCCACATCATTTTGTTACTCTCGTGCTTAATTGTACCTGTTGTTGCTTGTAAGTATTGCTGTGATTGTTCTGGTTGTTGTACCTCGTGTAGGTCTTGTTTTCATTCCTAGTTAGTAGCCCGCCCGTGGTACTCCGCCCACCTTTCTTGGTTAGTTTTTTTGTCACGTCGCTTTTTGTTAGTTAGGCGTCAAGCTCCTTCTGTTCAATAAAAACTGTCAAACTTGCCCACCATTTGAGTTGCATTTGAATCCTTCACCTCCGCTTTTGCCCACACCTAACAGTTTCTACTGTTATGAGTAGCTTCACGTGTCCTCTTGAGGCCGCTACTGACAATTCCGAGATGACGTCACAGGTCAAAACTGCGTTCAATTCGGTGGGGAAAAAATCCGCTCATTGAAAAGCATTGGATTTTAGATTGATGTAATTTGATTTGTGAGGATTATTTTAAAATGTGATGACATTTGTCGTTTGATTACCATAACAATCTGTGTGGTTTGTTGGCATGTGCCGTTTGTTTTCACCGTAGGAAGCATTTGCATTTTGTAGCATTGACGGATTATCAGAAATGCCAGATGTTCGAAATTGTCAATTGGGTCAAGCATGGGCTATTCCGAACATCCGGGCATTTCTGATATTTCTGCAATGCAAAACGCACCTTACACGGTGAAAGCAAACTGCATATTGGTATTGTTTTTGCCTGTGACTGCCATGCAAACTAACAGATTGTTATAGAAGTCAAATGACATTTAATCACATTTTGAAATCAAAATAATCCTGATAGTTCTCCTGAGCGGAGAGCTTTCTTTCACAGAGTAAGACGGTAAACTCGGAAATTTCCATCGCATCCATACACAGAAATTGTCTTCAATTCGAAAAAAATACTTTAATAGTAACTCGACTCTAATGGCATACGTGCTGTCCTAGCATGTGCCAAGAGATGTCATAAAATGACGTCACTACATGGACTCATTTGAAATAATGTCCTTATTTATTCAGAATTCTCCACATCATCTGTACATGACACTATGTATAAATATCTATACTTATGCATATACAATATACATGTTTTATTTGTACAATCCAATATACAAAAAGGACAATTTAGGTTACGTCAATGCAGTACTTAAAACTAAGCCCAAAATGACTCAACCTGGGCACATTTTAAATTAAAGTGCCTTTTTTATAGTGGAATGAATGTATTTTGACATGAATTGACAAGTGGTAACACTATTTTCCTTTCCCCATGTTCTGAATGGGCTATTTTGAATATCATGTGCACCATTCTGAAGAAACCTACCAAATTGCTTTAAAACATCGCCTGGGCCAGTACTGAAAATAGTGTGAATAATTTTGTACACCAAAAAAACAAAACATGAAAATGATTATTGCCAAAAAAGAAGGCAAATAAAAATAACTAGCCAGTGAATTAATGTTGACCTTACTGTAACTGCACTGTATTACAAGCTAAAGAACAATTGCTTGCATTGTTTTGGTTTTTTTTTTTTTATTAAAAAAATATAGTAGAAAACAATGTACCTGTAGTTAATTTCCCTGACACCATTGAGTTCACAAGTGCCACCTGCAGGGTACATTTAAGGGAATTTTAGTAAACCTTAATTGAGATGCAACAGTAATATGTGATGGAAAGGAAGGACATTTCCAAACTGTTTGCAAATGTGGACCACATTCACAGACAAGGCAAAGTATTGCAAATGCTGAACTGTGATATCTCATCAACAAATCTCATCCGCTGACTTTGACCACTTTGCTTCATCTGATGCCCCGGAGTTGAAATGTCCGGCTCAAAGGAAGGAGAGTGACTGTTGGTATCTATCTGCATCCATGATGGGGCATACGGTGTATTGCGAGTGACGTAGTCCAAAGGTGTAGGCTGGCGCTTTGGAATGTGTGGTGGTGACCTGGACAAAGTAAGAACATTTAGCTTTAACCTAAAAAAAAATATATATATATATATATATATATAAATATATATATGATTTTTTTATTGTGAAAAAAAGTTCCTCATATTTATTGCCCACTGTTTTTAGCACCAAACCTACCTAAAGGGTAAGCTTTTGTCTTGCACTTCAAAAAAATATATACATATTTTTTTTTCCATACTTTAATAATCAGAACATTGGTTTGTTTCACCGAAAACACTGGCTTCTGACCAAAAAGCGGAGGAAAGTTAACAATTTGGGAAAGCAGAACAGTGACTAGTTTTTGCTTCTGTAAAACAAAAACAAGACTGACAAAGCGCTTATGACATTTGTTTTACAAATATACAACTAAGACATGCTGACTCACCACATGGCTCGAATTACATCAACAGCTTTTTTACATGGCTATCTTCACACACTCTCTAGTGTCAACAAACTACTGCAACATTCTGGTTATAGACTCTCTTTGAGTGTCAGGTGCCTAAACTTGTCCGATTTCCAACTTCTCTCTCTCATAATTGGCATGAAAAACCGAGATTTCCCCCCTAATCTTTATCTTCAAATCATAAGCAATGGCATGAAACACCACCATCTACAGGCGTCTGTTAGCTATTACAGTGGTTTACAAACCTGAATTTCACAGACAATTTGGATTAAACTCTTCCACGCCTTTACGTAGAAAAACATACTTGAATATATTCAGCGGTGGCTTTAAACAGTTGGATTTTACCTTTGGTGGCATCTTTAGTGTAGTACATTGTGCTGTGAGATTTTGTTTGGGATATGAAAAATGTGTGCCTTGTCTCCTTGAAGGTTGGGAATCAATGTATTAAAGAGAACATCAACACAAAAATGTTCTTTACAATAATATGTTGTATGTGCCCCCACTAGTGTAAACACGACATTCAGATTAATATTGGATTGGTGGAACATGAACTAAGCATTCCCATTTTACCACTTGCTGTTGACTGCTCAGGGCTCAGTGACCTTTGCAAACTGATCTAAACTTTTGCATTGTGGGATTTTTTTTTTAGAATTTGCTGTTGACTGCTCAGGGCTCAGTGACCTTCGCAAACTGATCTAAACTTTTGCATTGAGGGGAAAAAAAAGTATAATTTGCTCCAAGAAGAAGCAAGACTTCCCCCACCTTCTCAGGACGGTAGACTCCAGGCGCTGGCGTCCTCGTAGCCCCTTGAGGGATGAACTTGCGACCTGGCATGCTGTACTGAGGGGATTTGTTTAGGTAAATTTGGGGATCCACAGCTTGATAGGCTGCAGGGCCTGGAGACTGAAAGAGAAAGTACAAGAAGCAATGTTTAAAGGGCACTTTGTCATTTTGAAGAACCTATCACAGTTTTACTGGACAGTAGCTGGAATATTTTTAATTGCAGCACATTATCTATGTTTTATGTTTGTTGGTGTTCTGTTTGTCTTTTAATGTTGCTCTGTATGCCTTTTGAATTGCCCCTCATGGTCACATTTTTTAATTTAAATTTGAATTTAATTGAATATCAGGGATAGAGGGTGTGACAAGGTGTCAATCACTTGTTGTACACTTGTGGTCACACTTTGGCAGCTTTTGCTGAAACTTTTTGGGAAAATAATAAAACTGCCCGTTGCCAGAGGTGTTAAATTCAGGTCCAGAAAGTTAAAACACTGCCACAGTTTGGTTTTGGCCAAAGTTACTTCCACTCAAGTTTAGTAGAAGAACTTGTGGCTGAAGCCAAACTGTGGCAGGGTTTTTAACTTTCTGGACCTGAATTTGACACCTCTGCCCATTGGTCATTTGTCAGCTCAAAAGTAACTAAGCTAGATTTTTGCCTGACAAGTTTGTTGAGCACATTTTTTTATTTTTAGTTGAATGTACAGTCCAATAAATACAACTTAGAACCAACGTTTAGTGTAAGAGTACCACCTTATTACCTATATGAGTCATGGTGGTGTTAAGTTATTAACATTGTTTTTCAGTTTTAAATTATATTTTAGTCGTTTTAGATTTAGTTAACTCAGTATGGCTAAATGAATAGCATTTTTATGTGTCTCACACTCCTGAGAAAATAAGGGAGTGTATGGGTCTGGTATCTGTCTCTTCCGAAGGAGACGGGCCGATGTGTGATTGTTTTTCTCTAATCTGATTTATAGCTATGGGAACTTGCTGAACTTGCAGAAGGGAGGAGAGAGGGATTTTCTTGTATTCATTTAGTTGTAACCAGGTGTGTTGTGGGCTGACCTTTTTATGAACCCTCTTTGTGAATAAATAACGATGTGAGCCAAGAGGAAGAACACATTTGAACAGACCATCGCTTGGATGGTTTGTCTATGTGGACCAGAAGCTTCTGGTAATTAAAACCTTTGCAAAGGAACTTCTTCAACAGAATCTCACCATTCAGTTAATTGAACACGCAAAGAGTACAATACTAAATATTGTCTACTCTAACAAATGGTGACCGCCGACGCTGAATTATAACGAATGGTCTCCTCCGTTGAACCAAACGGATGGTGTTGTTGACGTTGAGCAGGCTGCGGCGTTCCCTGACGGGCGGAATTTCTGGCGCCATATTAATTCCGGTAAGTGGAGATCTTTATCCACGTAGAAGAAATTTTGTCTGTCTGGTCCGCTGCAGCTGGTTTTTTCGTCTTCCAAAATTGTCTAAATTTGAAAAGAGATCTGTGTGAACGAGTGTAGTTTGATGTCGTTCTATTGTGAGTTGTGATAATTCCGATGATATTGAACTAAACACGTCGTGGAGTGGTGCATTTGAAGGTGACGTGATGCAGACTCGAAGTGATGAAGCTTTTTTTGTACAGGAAGAAATAGCGGTTAATTTTTTGATTTGTTTTGTTTTTCGTCAACGCTATGAAGAATCCTTAGACCATAATATATATTGAAGATTATGGTATGCGCTCTGCTTTTTAAGCAGTTTTGGCCGATTTGGGGACGAGTATCATATTTGTTCATGGCTCTTATTGAAAAAGTCCTATTTACACGTAATATGTTTTTTAAAAAAAGCGCCTGTTTGAAATTGAACAGAAAGGGGTCCAGGTTGATTACAGCGATGATTGGATTTTGTATCACTGTATTTGCAATCGAGAGATTACGTGATTTATTTTGTTGGCGCTTCTACAACATGTAGTTTTGAGGTCAGGATTCCCGTTTGAATTCCTTTTGTTCCACGGTTGAGTTCGTTAGTGCGTGACAAATTTCTTAAAAAATAAGCGCCTTGCAAAAATTTTGCAATAAAGGGAGAACAGTTTAGCTCAGCGGGATTGGGTAACCGCTGTGTATAAACGAGAGGTCACGTAATTCTTATGTCTGTCTGTGTGTGGCCATATGTGTTAACATATTGAACTATTAATACTAAAAGTGAGACGTCACTGTATTAAAACCGAATGTATACATCAAAAACTACAAACAAAAATGGAGGCGATTTCGACCCGGATACAGAATGGTTTGTCCTGAATGCGCTTCCGGTTCAGCGAAAAATAAAAGCGTCGATGAACAATGAAAAAACGAACTATGGATCGATTGTATACAAAGCTTTCGCTGGACAAAATGGTATGTCAGACTTTTGTATTTTCTTTGTTGGTAATGGAAAAAGGCTGAATTTGATGCTAAAATGACTCCAGCATTTGTGGAGCAGTTTACGGATGGGTTGTTCAAAGTTACCCGTTTACTGAAATTACCGTACGAAGCTGCGGTTTAAATGCTATAAGATTTGTAGACAACGAATTGAAGGAATAACACCGTTTATTTTTTTATAATGACTGAAAAGTGTGTGCGTATGCATTTGAGTGTGTGACCTAGCTTTTAAAAAAAAGGTGGGGGTTTGTAAGTGAGAAGTGTGCATATGGGGATTTTGTTTGTTTTTCTTTAATATTTTAACTAAGTTTGGTGTTGTTTTGTGTGAGATGATACTGTTGTGATAGTGGCGTTTGTTTTATTAATGGGAATATGATAAAATAGGTTTTGCGATTTATAATGTTAAGATTCCTCCCCCCCCTTCCCCCGTTTCTAGGTTAGAAAAAAAGGTGGGGGCTGAGCTGTGCGCTGTGAGCATAATGTGTCCTCGTAATGGGACTCTTTTTTTGTCAAAATGGTAAGAGAGGAATGATAAACAATATAAAATAAGTAATAGTATTTGACTGAGCTAATAAATCTTTACACTTTAATGATTGATGACGATGGTTAATTTGTTAACTTTCCCTTTTCGGGACAAATGAATAAAGAGTAATGATAAAATAATGGCATTTTGTTTGAGAGTTGATATAATTATGCCTACATCTTTATAGCTGTGGCTGGAAGTAAGATAGTTGAATAAGGAGTTATGAATGTTTTTGAAATTGACATGTTGATAATGATTTTTAATATTTGTTTTTTCTCTGAGTGTGTCATTTCAGAAACTGATGTTTGAGTTCCAAGGCAGATGAGGGTTTGATGGCCTTCACTGATTACAAACTGCGAACGGGATGCGCCCCAGCTGCTGATACGTTGTATGGCTAGTAGCTATTTGAAGGGGTATTGAAAAAAAAAGAGAAATGAATAAAGAGGCTGTGTTTTTTACGAAACATTTTTGAGAAAGCAGGGAGTGAACTGTCTTGCTATGATCCCATATCCTCAGTCTGGCATTTTTAAAGCATTGTATCAACGAATGTGCATTTTTTGATCAGGTGAGCTCTCAGAAAGACTGTGTGTCATCGGATCCACATTGCAGACAGCGTCTGAATGGATGTGGCAGAGATCAAAGGTCAAAAGCCGCAGAGCAACAGTCTTCTCGTCCTGTGCCTAAGAAAAACATGATGTTCAAATTCCTCAATGCCCAGTGACTGTGTATACGCCTCATTCTAGTGACTTCTCCCCTATGGCTGTTTTGCATCCAGAGGAAATCTAAATGCCTGCTCTGAACATTGCTGCCACAGCAGCCGCCCTGCTGGCCAGGACTGAACATTGACAACAGCTGCCGTCCTGCCTTTTGCTGGGGGTCTGGACAAAGAAAGTTGGTGGTCGGAATGAGATGTGATCCATTCAGTAAAATGCTACGTAGTGATATGCAAGGCATTTTTAATGTGTTGAGTGGGGAACTGTGATCTATAGCAAGATATTTCAGGAAATTGAAAACGACATATGTAAATTTGAAATGAGGGATTGAGAAAATTTATTTCAATCTATAGCCTACTAAATTTTTGCCTATATTTTTGGGAGAATCAGTTTCTGAATTGGTACAATGGGAATTTTATTAATATGATATGATATGATATATTTTTATTTTCCCCGTGAGGAACTTTTTTGGACTTCGTCCAGCTGCAGCTATAGTATAAAATAAATAATAGAATAAAATGAGTGGTAACAAGTAAAAGACTAACTAAGAGTTTGATGGCTAAGTTAGATTTTTTTTTTAACAGCACTATGATTTATAAATCCCAGAAATATTTTGTGTGCTGTGTTTTTTATGAGCCCCGCTAATATGTGAAAGATTAGAAGTTTGAAGATAATGAACATAGTTAGATTAAATCATGGAAATGGTAGATATTTGTGAATTTTGTGTGATTTTATCCTCAGCCCCACTAATCTCTAAAAGAGGTGAGGTTGATTGGCAGTTTAAATAATTTTCGGGACTCTAGGAGAATTAGAGTAATATGGTTACCTCTATTTTTATGGCCCCAAAGTCATCATATATTAGTGTCTTAAGTTGTATTTGCTTATGCTCAGTTTTATAGTGTTTTGTAGCTCTTTTGTTTATCTCATAGCCTGATTTAGAGGGTTGAGTTATTTATGACGTCTTTTGAGTCATGAGGTCTCTATTTTGTCCTCCCTTTATCTTGACGTGTTTGAAAAAATCAGTGGATCTTTGTCAAATGAGGGAGTTTATGTTTAAGAATTTAACCAATGTAGACGAGTTAGAAAATTAAAATCAAACTTAAAAACGAAATTAAAAAGGCTGTGGGGTATCGGCCTACACTCCAATTGACAGGATGAGTTTGAAAATGATAATCCACAGTTTGAATATGAAGAAATCTATCAGAGGAAATCGATCGCAAAGTAAGTCTGAAGCAAGCAAGGACAATAATGCATATTCGCCGAATGAAGGTAATTATATTATATTATATCTTTTATCTCAGAATCATATTTGAAAAATGTAATGTTTGGAGCCCAGTGTTTGCAAAAGAGTATAGATAATATGAATATATGTGAGTTTTTCCCAGCATGCCAGGATTCGGCCGGTCATGGGATTCTGGGAAGAGAATAAGATATGAAAGGCACAGTTATGCAAATTTAGTCATGGTAAAAAATTACCTATTATTGAACAAAACCTATTTGAAAAATAAATATTTATAAGCTCTGTCTTATATTAATGAATGAGCGAATGTCATTCAACTCAATCAAGGGCTGGGCTCTATTTTAATGTCACAAAAATAGATCTTTTCCTGTTCCAACAGCACAGGACCTACGGATCTTAATCAAATAACATTTATTAATCCCAACTAACAAAAACTATCAGGGTTTTTTCCTCCAAATAAAATTTATGTGAGTTTATGAGAAACTAAAAATGAAAAGTTTTTGCACTCAGGAGAACGGCCCCAGGGGGTTGGTGAGGAAATCTTGTGCAGTTCTCTGCACAGAGAAAATTCCACATCTGGTCTACAAGGCTTCCGGAGACGTGCCAGGCTCGGCTATCTCATCAACTGATGATCATCAATCTTATCACCTCCGACCTGGAGCCACGTCAGCTGAATCCGTGCCCGGTTCCGGAGCTGCCGTTTGAGGACATCAGTCAACGGATCAAGAGCAAGTGCCTTTTCTTGGGCAATCATTCCTTTGATCAGTCACATTTTGGGCAGAATAATCCCAGGTGACAAATCGAAGAATTTGGGTAGTCTACCCCAAATTCTTAAAGAAGAGACGAACTATTGCGACACTCTTTTCATTAAAAAAAAAAAAAAAGACCTTCAAAGAACTTCATCACAAGATGGCTTCAAAGAACACATATTCGTCTGCCGATACATTGCGACACTTTTCAATGAACAACATTTTATGTTAAGCCTCACATATGCTATGCTTATTTCACTAAAAATCTTTTAAATGTATCAAATTGTTTTTTAATGTCAAATGATTGCTAAACTACCTCCTCTTCTGCTAAAGGGATGTTTTAAGGATAATTATTTTTACCACACAACCATTGAAAAAAAATGTTTTAATGTGTTGAGCTCTTATGAGCTCAAATGAGGGATTGTTAAGTTATTAACATTGTTTTTCAGTTTTAAATTATATTTTAGTCGTTTTAGATTTAGTTAACTCAGTATGGCTAAATGAATAGCATTTTTATGTGTCTCACACTCCTGAGAAAATAAGGGAGTGTATGGGTCTGGTATCTGTCTCTTCCGAAGGAGACGGGCTGATGTGTGATTGTTTTTCTCTAATCTGATTTATAGCTATGGGAACTTGCTGAACTTGCAGAAGGGAGGAGAGAGGGATTTTCTTGTATTCATTTAGTTGTAACCAGGTGTGTTGTGGGCTGACCTTTTTATGAACCCTCTTTGTGAATAAATAACGATGTGAGCCAAGAGGAAGAACACATTTGAACAGACCATCGCTTGGATGGTTTGTCTATGTGGACCAGAAGCTTCTGGTAATTAAAACCTTTGCAAAGGAACTTCTTCAACAGAATCTCACCATTCAGTTAATTGAACACGCAAAGAGTACAATACTAAATATTGTCTACTCTAACAGTGGCAACGTAGCAACTGTGTTGCTTTGCTTACAGCGCTAATGCTAGCTTAGTATTGCTAGCTCTGCTATTTTGGTGAAGCTGGATATGCGCTCCTTTGCACTTTGATATTCTCATGTGATTATGCCTGGCCATGTTTGAGAGTCGCAAGAGTGCAGTCATTGTCAATGAAACAGGGCAACCATTGCCAACAGCATTTGAAATGTCCACTCTCTCCTTTATTCTCATTCGTTTCCTCTCTTTGTAGCATTATAATATCTACAGCGGCCAAGGAAATCTGCTCCTTCCTGGACAAACGCACCATGTTGTTTGTGGTATAGTAAACATATTACAATAGAGATACTTGCAGCCTGAAAACCTTGTTTTCCGATTCAGAACACCAGGGATTGCCGTTTTTCCGCTGCATTGCTATGTGTGCGAGGTATAATCGCCAGTTGTGTGAGTCTTGAGTGAATTGTTTGTTTGTCGCTTGGTGTCCCTTCAGTGTTTTAGACAACATACCTTTGTGAAGTCTTCCATGAAGCTGCCATTTTTACCACGACCGTAGAGCGAATGTGCGGGTGCTGCGCGTATATTGACAGTTTTGGGTCCGAACACAGGAGGTAGACTGTTGGATGCTGGACCTGCGGGACATTGGACAAAACCGTTAAAGGGTACACACATACAGATAATTAAAGTATTTTTTTTGTTATCCCACAGTGAAATCTGACAATCATAAATGTTTAAAACAGTTCAATGTTAATGATGTCAAATCCGTGTGTGTGTGTGTGTGTGGCCAACACCAAGACAGTGGGGGCCGTGACAAGACATGAATGTCGTGTTTGTGGCATGAAAACGGAGCGATAGCCATTTGGGAGGTTGTCACCAGACATGAATAGAGCAACTGATTGTTTTGACTGTATAACTTGTCCCCAAAAAATGAAAATGACAAGAGGTGAACACGCGCGCCCCGCTCGCAGCTCCCGCCGGCCGCCCGACGGCGCCGACCTTCCCCGACAACCCCGGGAGGGTCGGGGCTCCGGGTCGCGGCCGGAGCTGGGGCAACCGGTGGGGGCGGGGTGAAGCGTGTGACCACAATGTTGTCATCGGAGAAGCTAAAGCTTATTTTTTTTCATTTCTTCTACAATGGTGCTATCATTCGTTCTGTGACCACGCTACTAAGGCAACACATTAATATCTCTTTCCTGATTAAATTAGGGTTGTCCCGATATAATCCAATACTTTTTGTTGTTGCTGATTTTGGACTGATATCTGGTATCTATTGAATCGGGACACCCCTAACTGAAATAAATGAAAATGACATTAACCTGTTACAGCCTTCCCAAAAAACAGACATGTTCAGTGTTTTTTTCTTTAAATACAGAAAATAGCACTCCTCAACATTGTACTCAATAAAAACATATGCGGTAGTAACATAATTAAATAGAACGTAAAGAATGAATCGATTTATGCATCATGGTTACATTGTGGCTCCTTTTGGTTTGTGACTTGGCCACTAGGGGGCAATATAAAGTCATGCAGACACAAATGAGGCAAAAGAGTTTTTGAAACTCAATAAACTGCAGTAAGTTTTTATAGATGCAACATATATACCTGTGAGTTTTGTTATTGTGTCTGTCTATCCGTATCTTAAAGCATTACAACACCACCAGAGATGCTATTCTTTTGCCAGCCTAAGTAAGGCATTATACGAAGCGGAATTAAGGCAAATCTATTTGCTCATTTTATATACACAAGTAATTGTTTTTGTTTTATGTTCAGATTGACATTAAACTTCCAATGGGAGTGCCATTAAAGTGCTTGAAGGTTCTTTTGTAGAATTGTTCACTCTTCAATCAATTGGATGACGGCACGTATCTCACCCCTATCAGATGGTGTAACTTATTTATGTGTCATTCTGTGATTACGCCACAAACTATTAGAGCATTGGCAGAGCACATGCTGATTTTAAAAATCATATAAAACGGTTAAAGTCTGTACCGTGCTGTAGACATTGATTTTGCCAAGAAGTGTAAGAAATGTCAAGAAGTGAAACGTTACCAGGTGTAGTCTGGTTGCTCTGTATAACTTGCTTTCCCCTCCCGGACAACGTATATGATGGAGAAGAGTGATAAGCGACCTTAACTGAACTTTCAAGGTGGTAATGGTCTAAAAACAGCAAAAGAAAATGTCATTATTCTCAAGGTATCCAAACTGTGCAGCTAAAAAAAAAGCATCATGCTCACTGGGTGCAGGGACTTGAAAGCGCGCCAGATCTTTGGGACGACTGCCGAATGAAAACGCTGGCGTCCCATCACGGCCAGTTTTGGTGATGTTGGAGGGGATGAGGTGTTTAGGTCCGGGTGAGGCTTCTGTGCTTGTATCAAAGTGTTTGTCCCGAAAGCTGTAACTTGGTGCTTTGTATTTTGTCGGATCATGTAACGAAGATCCTGTTTGAAGGGGGAAAAAAGAGGAAAAAAACACTTATCTTATGATACAACAAATCTTAACACTGGTAGGGGAGAAAAAGAAAAATATATTGTACCTGTCAATGAAGGTAGTGCATACTTTGGCCCTGGGCTGCTATAGAAAGCAGCTATGGGCCCTCGTGGTCTGTGGGGCCTCCATGCTCCAACCCAAGGCACTTCATCAGGCATTATCTGTAACAAAGACTCTAATTTTGCTTTCCACTCAATGGGCCGTGTGAAAACAAACAGCTGTCCTCCAATCAGCGAATAGTAGTTAAGCAGTCCAGTCTAGTCACCAGCCACCTGCAGGGCATATAGGCCTACAGCAGATATTAAAATAAAATAAAATAAAATAAAATAAAATAAAATAAAGTCTACACACCCCTGTTCAAATGCCACGTGTTTGTGTTAAAGAAAAAAAAAAGATAAATAATTTAAAAACACAACACAAAACCTGACATTTTAACAGGTGTATGTACTTTTTACAACCACTGTATATACAGACAACATTTTGTGGACAATTTACAAGGGTGTCAGCATATAGATTAGAAGTCAATAGTCATGGAAAGCATTGACAAATTACAACCAAATATAAATTATGCTGTGTTAAGGTCTTGGGGGTAGGGGTGGGGTGAGGGGGGGCTTGAGGCAAAGAACAAATATATTTAGCAAGAAACATTAAGTATTAATTTTTTTTTTTTAATGGACATGGCAGTTGAAGAAGAGACTGGAAGCGGGAGGGAGGGAATAATCATGCATACTGATGCAGGGAAGAGGCGTTCTGCACGGGATTCGAAACATGTCATCTACTACACGTCTGCTCGAACAAACCTCAACACATGAGGCGGAGGCTATTTATTCCAAGTGAGCTAAGCACATTGTTTTCTTTCGTGGGGCACGAAAAAGTGGCGCGATTTAGTCCTCAACCTAACATGTTTTTCACAAAACTCCCGCTTTACGCAAGCATGGGGAGAACGTAAACTCCGCTCAGAAGTGTTTTAACCAAGAAGCTTAGTTCCGCCTGGCAGTATGCCAATCACCTGTAAATATTACACTAAAGTAGCGCAACTCTAAGATGTGCCTGTGTTACTGAACACAAATGTCTCCCAGGAAGAATAGGTTCATTAAGGTTCATTATTAATTCTAAAAGGCGTCTGGTGAATTTAAAAGTTTAAAAAGTTTACCTTTTGCAAATTCTAATTCCCTCTCCCTCTGTAGTCTTCATGTGATCCGGAAATCAGCGTGTTCATTGAACTACAACACAAATTGTTTCAGAGCCGGCCCACTTCACTATGACAATGTTACCAGGGAGATGGCTGAACATGCTGATCGTGTTGTGTTCAGAACACTCAAGCAAGTGAAGGAATTTGTAAGACTGAGCATGTTGTGAAAGCATTTGCAACGTTCGATTATTTCAAATCCGTGTTTCTTGAATGCATCGCAGGCTTACTACAGTTTACATGATTCAAGCCTACATAGCACAGTACTTATTTTTAGTTTTTCATTGAAAATAAGCGGTTAAGAAAATGGATGTATGGAAGTTTTGATACATTTGTTAACCACACGACTTACCTGTCAGGACGACCCTTGATTTTCTTGTTGAAGTTTCTGGCGGTGGACAAAAAATGCTATCGAGCATTTTAGCATCCTGACGCCGCCCCCTCGTCCTGGCTGGAAGATGACATAATTACAGCTGAATGTAATGACGTGTCACCCGGCGGCCTATTTGTACTCGGGTGGCGTGTGCGAGAAACACAGCACAAAAGTGCTTATGCACAAAACGGTTTTGTTGGTTTACAGTGCGCGCGCACGTCCGACGCGGTTCGAGTTGCTCAAACGCCTAGTCGCACCTCGTCTGAAAGTCGTGACAAACACGGAAACATGGCAGTTTGACAGGTGAACCAGACGTTCGCACGGTGAACTCACGGAAAGTGGATCGAAAGTTCAATTGGACAATTAATAGCGGATGCACAGGCAGATAAATATGAGTGAAATGGCCTTTCCCGACAGATTGACACTCACATCCGCAGTTAATTTCCAGTGTTGAGCAAGCGTTGTGTGTGTGTTAATCAGACACCATGACCTAGCTCTTCGGGTTTAGGAGGAAACATTAAAGAGGAGAGTATAGAGGACAGGACCCGGGTCAGTGGAAGGTTATTGTGGAATAGGAGTAGTCGAAGATCCCTCTTTCTGTATTCTCATTTTGTAAATTATACAGATTATGTGCTGTTTTGTTGGCAAAAGGTCGTTGTACAAAGTATTCACATCAGGAGTGATAATATATGAGTTGATGTAAAGTATAATATAATATATTTCATAATGTGGGACCCCCCCCCCCAATCCATTTAATAAATGCCATTGAAATAAAGCTTGGATTTTCCATTAAAAAATGGTCCTGCATTATTTAGAAAATTAGTTTATTAGAAGTTAAAGAAAATATCATAACCAGGAGTGCCAATAATTATGAAGGGAGCTGTATATCTGTAGTTGTAGTGGAAAAAATAGTTATTAAAGAGAAGGGAATGTGCTGTAAATGATTCTGAACACAGCCATGGTTCAGTGTGACTTGTTTAAAGGGGAAGTCAACCCATTTTTGTTATTTACAATATGTTGTATGCATCTTCACAAGCCCAAATACGCCATTTTGATTCATATTGTTCGTGGAATATGAATTAAGCAGCGAAGCCCACCCATTTTTATCCATCTTGGGGTGGCCATTTTGCCACTGAAAATGACATGAGAGTTGCTCAGGCCTCAAGTTACGACCAATCACGGCTCACCTGTTTTTCTGAGTTTGGTCACATGATGTTGACAAGCTGAGCCGTGATTGGTTGTTGCCGATCTCTAGAAGCAACTGTGACGTTAATTTTAGTCGATAGCAAGTGGCTAAATGGTTGAGATGGTTAAAAACATCAGAATGGCGTGTGTAGACTAGTGGGGCTGCATAAAACATATTGCCAATAACATTTCTGGATTGAATTCCCTTTTAGGTCTTCTGTAATAGCTCAATAATCATGCACAGAACACCAACATGCCAAAATAGAGTTTGCACATTATTGGTTGATACAAGTTATCTGAACTTTTCCTGCTTTATTGTGATTTTGGAATAATCAAGATTTTAAAACGGGAAATAATTTAAGTGAGTCCTTGGTTTACAGCAGAGCTCCATTCCTAGACGGCGGCGTCCTAACAAGAATTTAACATAAATCAGAACATGCCATTATCTATCACTATTATGCCAATGCAGTAGTTAAATCATAATTACAAAGAAATATTTGTATGAAAAATAAGTCTGGGTCACAATCAAATGAAAAATAGCAACTAGTTAATTGCCCCATTCATAGCAACAACAACAAAAACACGTATTTTGGAATGATTGAAGTGGTTCAATTCAAAGTGTAGCGCCCCAGCTGCAGGCCCTCCGGATGTAGCTGTTCTTGGGAAAAGTCTCCCTCAAATGGGCCCGCATGAGATTGATTAAACTTGCATGGCTTGCCATGTCCTCTTGAGACCGCTGTTGAGTGAAAAAGACAAATATATCTATGTTGTCATGCTTTCCTCACTAAAGGAAGAAGAACATTTCCCTGTTTTATTCGCTGACCTTTGTCAGTGCTCGTATCAGTCGCTGCAGCACGGCATCTTCTCTGTGTGGACACAGGCTGGTCACCGTGTTGACACAGCTCAACAGACAATAGATGGTGTGCCTCTGTGACTGAAAGGACATTATGATTACTAGCAACTATTTGCACCAGAAATTTCTGAATTTGAAAATGCAGCAGGATCAGACATCAGTTCCACTTGAATCACTTGTGTTTTCTTCATGGTCGTGAATAAAATAGACTGATACACCACCACAGTCTACCATTGTGTCTCTGAAGTATCCAAGGGAACACAATATACGCTTTATATTTATTACAAGTAGCAGAAGTGAAGATATGGTAATCATAACCAACCTTAAGTCAACCTTAAAGGGACTACACCATGGTATTTTAAGCCCTTCCACAGTTAACTATAGGCATATAATAATGAAATCTTACCTTTGACACAATCGCGTTGTAATTTCTTATGAAATATGAGTTATTTCGGTAGCTATTTTTTTTACCCGGACGTTCGGTTAAGTAAAACCCGCCTCTCCCCCTGTGGCTGCCGCGCCCCTCTCATGACAGTCGTCCGAGCAGGCTGCTTCGCACAACATCGACAAAACATACAGATAGGTTTTAAGCCGATTTTTAAAATGGACTCTAAATTTCACGGGCTGCTAGATCTCTGCGTTTGGTCCCGCAAGCCATCAATTTTTGAATAAACATTTGAAACAAAACGGGTCCTTGCCGCAAGAAATCGTGGAAGAGGAGGGGAGCAGAGAGGTTAGAGGAAAGAAGGAGGAGGGGGAAAAAAAGCACCATACCAGGTCTCAAACCCGCGTCCCGTAGCTTATGGGGCAAGCGCACTATCCACAACATCATCCATTCATTTATACTCACCAGTGCAAATGTTTTACTTGTAATTTACACTCATGTCAGCCAATGGAATTGCACTTCGGCATTGCAAATGTAAAGAATAATTGTTTGCTTTTAATTCATTTGGACAGAATTTTTATTGATAAAGGCTACTTTAGTCATTATCCCATGGAGGGAGATGTCAGAAAAAGTGCGTACGTTTAGTCCGCACAGGCGGTGCAAAGTTGGGGCCGCACGCAATGACGTCAAACCGTGCCAACAGCTCGTTTTCTCCGGTTGGGAGGGGATGCTGCTTGGAGAGCAGACATTCTCATACAGGGGCGAATGGAGGAAAACACAACTTTGGTCATGTTTTTGGTGAGGAATTAACATTTTAACATGGCTAAAAGCTCCAAAAAAGTTGATTTTTCATGTTGCAGTCTTAGGGGGCGGCCATTTTGTTACTTGCTGTCGACTGAAGATGACATCAACGTTACTCAGGGCTCAGGCAATGACCAATCAGAGCTCACCTGTTTTTTGAAGCTGAGCTGTGATTGGTTGTTACCTGAGCAACATGGATGTCATCTTCAGTCGACAGCAAGTGACAAAATGGCCTGAGATAGATAAAAATGGCTGGATTTTGCTGCTTAAATTATATTCCATTAACACAATATTAACCAAAATACAATATTTAGATCAGTGGGGCTACATAGAACATATTATTGTACCCCCCCCCCCCCAAATAATGGGTTGACTTCCTCTTTAAAGGCTGTGAGAAGCATCGGGTTGACATGATTGAATACTTTGTAAGTGCTACAATTGCCACTAAAGAATCCCAATATTTCGGAACTAGTAGCTCTCGTTTCTCGAATGGGTCTCCATCAATACTTGCCCAAAATCAGAACCAATCTTTTGAGCTACAGCTTTTCAAAAGTCGAAAGAATGAGCAGTTTAGTAGCTAGTTTGCTTAGCTTTAACACCATTTATCAAGACGTTTGAGTAGCTTACCTTCATGAGCACACCGAGAGGCTTCCTGTTACATCCCACACAACTCAACCTTACTACATCCTCAGCACCAAGGACAGGCTCCTGTGTAAAGATAGATCTAATATGTTGGAGTATTGAATTGGATACATTGTAAATATTGACATCATTGTGTGATGCTTGAAGTCCACTGACTGACTTTTAACTTCTCCAGCCAGGTCCACAGCAGACACATGAGAACCTGAGGATCCGTCTCAGTCATCAAAAGAGCCCAGCCACATTCACTGCTGTTCAGCTCCTCCTGTTAGGAAGGTGAGTGCATGACTTTGGAGTATTGTATGAAAATGTGCACATGTGGGTTTCGCACCTGTAGAAGAGACGATCGCTGTAGGATGGACTCTTCCGGTGGACCTTGGTCCGCCATTGCCTTGGCAATAGCGCGAGCCACTGCGATCGGGCGCACATTGCGTGCGCTCCTACACAACTACTGAGGAATAATCAATGAGTCAAGACATTCGTCAGTCATCACATATTTTGTAATCTAAAATAGTCGGTCTCTTTTACCTCAATGTTGGAACTGTACTTGGATTGAGCCTTTTTGACCGTACACTTTAACTTCCTAGCAGGGTTGTTGCTTGGCTGCATAACGCATGCATGAGAGTGGTTATTGGTGATCAGGTGTGGTGAAAGTGGGGCAGTCTTGGAGGTCCGTGGTCTCAGTTTGGGTCCTATCGCATCCCATTCACACCAGGGACTCATCTCTAGATCCTACAGGACAAGATACAATGGAATGACAATGGCTGACTTGGTTCAGATTTACAATTCATAAGAAATGATAGAAATGGAACCAATCGATTCCAGAGGATAACCAATAGCTATCTGTTTTACTGTCTAGGCAGTGTTGAAAGTAACCAACAACACTGACGAGTATACACTTTTTTATTATTGTAAATTTTGACGAGTAATCAGGAAGGAGACCTATGTACCACTTAGTTGTATTTGCTGGACTACGGTCATTTTCCTCTTTTTTGTGTGCCATAAAAAAAAAGCCAAAGGAAATGCAAACTACTTGTTATAAATCTTAAAATGTTCACTGAATTAAAGTCTCCAGTGGTTTGGGGTCTGGATTTCTGAGTGTGTGAAATTCAGCCTCGCTTACCGCCATCTTGGAGAGGTCAGAGTCACTGTAGCTGCGCTTGTCCAGAAGCGAGTCCTTCCTCTTCCTCTCCAAGAATCCCAGCTGGTCATCCCAGGAGGACACGGAGCCCGAGCTCACCCGTGCGAGGTTGTGATGTTCCCTCAGCAAGGGCAGGAACTGTTTGGACACCAGGGTCTCCCTCACCACTCTGGTCAGGATCCTCAGGGCAGACCTCTTCTCCAGTTCTGCGTTTACCTCCGGAGCTGCAGGTAGTCCCATCGACAAGCAGGAGAGGTGCACACACAAGAGGTACACCACCTGATGAGATGGTACGTGGAGGATCAGGATCAGTTGACGCTGTTAGCGACACGGGCGAGGATCAAGTCCTGACCTTGGGTATGTATCTGAGCGTGCGGCCCTCTTGGCCGTGCAGCAAGAGCGCCTGGCGGTTGAGGTAGTGCTGCAGGGTGACGGGGTATCCGTGTCGCAGGCTGAGGTCTGGATACTGAACCAGCTGCGTATTGAGTAGCCGAGCAAAGTCGAACACCTGACTGATCTGCGCTCGAGTTTGGATGGAGCGTGGCCTCTTGATACGCACATAATGGACGGCCTCGCTGGGACTGATGTGCAAAGTGTAGATTAAGTAGCAGGCTATCAGGACGCCTGTGGAGCAGTCACAGTGCAAACTTGTGTATTGCGTGCTGTCATGCTTGCTGGGATACTACTGATGGAACCCAAACCTGTTCTGCCGAGGCCTGCATGGCAGTGCACAGCAACCCTGCCTTCCCCCACGGCAAAGGCCAGCACCTTTACCCCATCTATTATGTTGACCAGGGAAGACGCGCAGAAGTCTGGCATCCCAAAGTTGTAAAAGTAAACTGCAAAATGAACACATGTTCACATCAAATATTTTGGATAGTCGGCTGAGGAGAATCATGCAGTAACTGGCCTCAACATTAGGTAATGTTAGAAGAAACAGCTTTGTCTTCCGCATGTTCGTTTTCTTTCGGGTAGAGAGAATGTTGATTATCTGAATACAGGCTGGAGATCGGTGAACAGTTCCTTCGAAGGTTTTATTTTACAGAATATTCCGGGCACCTATGAGTGACAGACAATGGCTGCAGCTTCTCACAAGTGTCAAGATTCAGAGGACTTACAACATTCTTATACTATCTTGAAGGGCGGTATCACAAAACCCCCAAGCCCCCAGCCCACCCGGAGTTCACCAGACATGAGATAAGACATCATTCAATACACATTGCCAATGGCCTTTTGATGTGGAAATATAGTAGGTCTCTGTCATGACGGCACCTGGAGACATCATTCAAACACATTGACAGATGGCCCATTGATGTGGAAATATAGAAATTGCGATAACACTATCAAAGCTTTACTGAGGAAATAAGGAAATTAAAACAGCTATGACTAAATCTGGGCAGAAGACCCTCTTCAGTAACCAATGAGATCCAATCCAGCAAATGGATACAATGGATACTACAAATGGATGGAAATGTAATCTTCTCTTGGAACTGCACTCTTCTGGGAATAGTTTCGATATGAATTTTAAGTTTGTCTGGATCAGCCTAATGTTAAATCCTCTTCCCCTATCCAATGACCGTGTACAGAGACTGAACCGGCATGTTCTTTTTTCGTTGCTTTCGCACAAACTTTATTTTATCTTTTTTCCACCAACGTACGGTGCGCTCAGAGCAAGCTCCAGCGCTCTCATTCACTCCCTGGACCAACACCGCCCCCCTGTGCCAAAGTGCGGCACTGCAACACTCTACCCCCCATTATACTACTCTTTTAAAGGGCCAGGCTTAACCTGTAACACTAATATTGTTTCCACACAGTTGGAAGAATAATATTGTCCAAAACAACGTCCTCTTCTGCCCGGACATGTTGTAACTTGTAACGCGTAATGGTTTGGGACGAGTACAGCCATGGACGGGCACTACTGGATAGCCAAATAGGGAGCAAACATGGGCTGAATGTCCACATGTAACTTACTTTATTTGGATGCAGCTGTGGTATTGATTGTCTCTCATTGATTGTTTACACGGTCAAGTGTTTTGAGTGTTTACAACATACTACAAAGTGCCTCACTGTCATTCTCCATGAAGGTCTGCGGCGAGTACGTGAAGCCACTTTTAGGGTCTAGCGGGGGTCCACAGTAAGCGTGCTCGCCTGCCATTTGCATGTTTATGATGGATCTGATGTTTAATCTAGGTCAGAAGTCACATATGAGAAGAACACAATGCCAACACCTATCTGTTGTGTACTTTAGATAGATACAAATTCAAGTCAATACCGTTGGAATTGCTCAATAATGTTATACTTGTCAATCAAGCTTTTGGACGGTCGTGCCATGGCGATGATGTCATCAGTCACCCTGTGATAGGTAAGAGTACATTGTATTAACCAAACGCCTCATATTCCTGATAAGGAGACAATCATATCATCCTACCATGATGAAAAAATGCCACGTATAACCTGCTGGTTTGCTTTCCAGCACTCTGGTCCTTCATAACGGCAGTCCACTCCACCACAGGCCAGCAGACAAAGCAGCTTGGGCGGTATCGCCTTTACCAGGTTCTCCCGGGCTTGGGAGTAAGCGGGTCGTGGAACTGGAACATGGGTCTGCATCCTACACCTGCAGGGAGGAAGTGTATCACCCCCACCTAACATCACCGTGTAATAACTCTCTAAGGGTCTGGTTATTCAAGAAAACTCAACGCTTACCTTTGCAAATATGTTGGACAGAGGTGCTATAATTCCCATTAATTGTATTTAGTCCAAACCTGGAGCGTGTAATGGTTAAAAAAGAGAATTAAAAAAAAGTCTAACAGGACACGCACGTGTTGTTTAACGCTGGCCCATTCGGCTGCTTACTGACAGGCAGACACAGAGCTGACCCATCTTTGCTAAACCAGATTAGCAGTCATAAATGGATTAAGACCAATTAAATAGTGCTTATACATTCAGACAAACAGTGTATCCATGTCCTAATTGACCAAAAGGAAAAAAAACCCTCTTGTGTGGTTTTGTTTGTGATATAACATGAACGGCACACATTACAATAATTGTTGTGGTCCTACTTTGATATTGACAGTTGTTTCTAATATTTCGATCATACAGTATGAATTCCTCAGCATTGCAGTATTAGACAAACTAACCCATTACTATTAAAAGGAGATTCATCTTGCTTTTAAACACTAGCGATAAATGCTTTTTTTTTCTTGAATAAGAATTAGGTAACAAGAGAATTAAAATATGTATTTTTGGGGGGGCTGGCGAGCAGCTCAGGATGTACCCTGCCTACCGCTCCTGCATGCCTGTGACCATTGTGAGAATAAGCGGTTCAGAAAATCGATAGATGGATTTTAAAATCTTTATTGTGAACCTATTTGTAAAACACTTTAAAGCAAATTTGTGTTATAAACAATCACACATTTTAGGGTCTGCAAATATATGAAGGAATGTACACCCCACCCGTTGTTTTTCCAAAATGGAGCAAACTATACAAGGGTATAGTACTAAATGTAAAGTATTTGCTAGCAAACAGTACAAGCAAAACATAAAAAAAATATGTCATGCAAACAGTTTGAGTAATAAGTACACAATGAATCCTTGTCTGTGGTTCAACAATTGTTAGATCTGACAATTGCAAGTGCAGACTTTGGGTTGTTTAGTGGAAAACGGTTTGCAAAGAAGCAGCACACACAAAAAGACAGTACCCAAAAAAGTATTTAGTCTTTTTAAAAGTCACTAAAGCATCTAAGGAGGCCGTGAGGAAGCATGAAATAAAGATTCTGGAAGGCAAGGCACAGTGTTCCTTTTTGGATCCATTCAGCGGGAGGCAATGCGGTGGAAGAACACTTCAAAAGACAAATCACTGCAATCTTGGTCGACATCCGTTGACCAGAACATCACAAACCCCAACCTAACACTACCAGACTGGAATTATTTAAGTGGTCAAATTGCATCGTTTTCATGATGAGTCTCAGATTGTTGGTCATACAATGGAACGAAGTAGGTGGACAAGACACCCACCCACCCCTCTTCCCATGTCAAAAAACAAAACAAAAACATACTGGCCACCAGCAAGTCCTCTGCAGCTGGAGGATCAAATGTTGAATGTCCGTGTGAAAGTTCATGCTTTCATCTGCCCGGTTGATCCGCGTCTACTTTGTCAGCTCCGCGGAAAGCCAGTCGAGACCTTCGTACAAGCCGCTGCCCTGGGTGGCGCAGGCCGCCTGAATGTGCCACTGCAACAGCAAGCGAGGCAATGACAGGCGGTCGTACGCAACCTGTCGACGCTTTTCTTACGGAAAACGTTTCTGGGTGACTTACCTTTTTATTCCTCAGCCCGTTGAGACCCAAATTTTCTGTGAGCTCTGCGACTGAAAGGGCGTTGGGGAGGTCCTGTTTGTTGGCAAACACCAGCAACACGGTATCTTGCAACTCCTGCTCGTCCAACTGCAAGCACATACACCAAAGACTTGAACCACGTGTCCATACATTGTCAATTTCAATTATTATTTTATTGTATTTTTTAACAAATTATCAATTATTAAGTGTTGAAAATAGGTTGAAAGCACGACTATTAACTCTCTTGGATATATGAACTGACCAATAAGTGTCATAAAACACCACGTCTTCTCGACTCTGCAGTTATAATGCACATTAAAACGAAACTATATAAAACAAAGACAAAAAAAGAACCACACTCACACTTAACTCATTCACTGCCATTGACGGCTATAGACGTCAAAAATTCATTAGAATTATTTCTATTAGTTTAACTTTTTTTTCCCACTTTTGTTAACAAGTGTATGAAAACCTAGATTTTTTTAAATTGTACATTTAGAACAGATATAAAATGTGTGATTAATCGTGAGTTAACTATTGAAATCATGCGATTAATTACAATTAAAAAAAAATTATCACCTGACGCAATTTATAGATTATTAAAAATTCGGGGCATCGGGCGATTACATTTTTTAATAGTAATTAATCGCATGACTTCCATAGTTAACTCACGATTAATCACAAATTTGATATCTGTTCTAATTGTACAATAAAAAAATCTAGGTTTTCAAACTCTTAACAAAAGTAGAAAAAAAAGTTAAACTAATAGAAATAGTTCAAATGGATTTTTGACGTCTATAGCCATCAATGGCAGTGAATAAGTTAATAATGAACAACCAAGTCATTTTCATTTTTAGAGAATCAACATTTTTTTTTTACTTTAATTTGCTTAGCAGCACACTATTTTCCTCTCTAGAAACATTGTGAGCTTTTAGACAAATCTTGTGATTGAATACAGCGCATTCCTACAAATCGAGGACCTCACTGACGGAATGTATTACATTTCAATACAAAGACAAAGCTCCATTTTCATAGTCGCATACACTGTCAGAGCGGTATTGCCACCATTCGGGCTTCAGGATTCAAGCATCAATAAGACCCACCATCTTCGAGAGTTCATTTGTAGCCTCGATCACTCTTTCTCTGTCATTGCTGTCCACTACGAAGATGAGGCCCTGCAAGATGAAAGCAAAATTGACGACCACAGGAACAACATGATGGCATTATGAACAACTGTCATTTGGTGCAAAAACTCACACTAAAAACTATGTTTTTGTTAAAGTACATTATAGAGTGCTATTTTTCCTCATTAAATGTGTGTTTTTTGGAAGGCTGGAATAAATGTATTGTATTCACATTGATCTTAATTGGGAAAGATGATTTTCAGACATGGAAATGGGTCAGGGGTGGGCAGCTGGTGTTGATTTACAAGACCATATCAATGTATAATAAAAAAACAAACATTATGCTGTAGGAGGAAGACTGACTACCTCTGATGAAATGCGCAACTAGAACTTTTGGGGGTTTAAATAAATGTAAACATCTTTACAACCTTCAGTGTTGGAAAAGTTCATTTCCTATACAAACTAGTTCAAAGTTCAGCTCACAATTATTAAAATTAATTAGTTCAGTTCATCGTTCCTAACGAAAATTCTTCAAACTAATGCTGCATTCGAGGATGGTCGAAAGTCTGACTTTTCCGAGTTCAAACCAGGAAGTGTGTACCTTAATGACTTTAAGGCTCGTTTATGGTGCAATTACCTGGGTTTTCTCCTTGTAGTCTATAGCCGGGTTCACACGGCAGGAGAATTTGCCTAATTTTGGCCCTGAATCTCCCCTCCCAACAATCGTAAGGATGCGCCGACATCGCAAAGATAATCTTGACAGATAATCCTGCCGTGTGTGGTGTGTTCAGACCGATCCCAGCCGCTCAGAAGGTTGTTTGGGCTGCTCCGATGTCAAATCGGGGATATTCAACATGTTGAATTGTTTTGGCCCGGTTTCTCACCATTTGTGGTGTACCACGAGGACAAACGAGCATGGAGCCGGCTGACAGTGACGTGCAGCCAATCAGAAAGTGAGGTAATGAGGAAGACGGCGGGGAATCAAAAATCAAAACATGGTGAAACAGAAAGACCGTACTTGTGCTGCTTACACAAAAATACACACCACAACAGACGCCGACAACTATTAATTACCTTCTGTGCATGCGTAAGAAGTAACCCCCTCCATACCACCAGTGGTGGTAGTTACTATTCCTCATTATTAGAAAAAGCCAACGAGAAAGCTCTTTATGGCGGCGGGATATAAAAATCAAAACGCTATTTTTCTCTCCCATGATGATGTACACCCATGCAAATCACATCCTCGGGGTCTTTACAGTGTATTGAGTAATATAAAAGTAAATCCTACCTGGTCTAGCCAGTTGCGTCCCCACGTATTGCGCTAGTTTGGCTTTTATCATTCTATAATTTGATAATCGATTACTTGTCGAATAATCTAATTTAATTTTGACACCTCAAGTGAGTTTGTTAAATATATAACCGTGGCCTTTATGTGTTTAAGTGAGATCAAAGGCAAGACTAAGCCAAAGATTTTCACACTTTTATTCACACTAAAGGCAATCAGATAGGTGTGTGGGGGTGCGTGTGTGTGTGTGCGTGTGCGTGCGTGCGTGTGTGTGTGTGTGTGTGTGTGTCGTATCATCAGCACTACCAAATTTATTGTTTCACTTTGGATCAACGAGAATCTTCATACCTGTGTGTTCTGGAAGTAATGTCGCCAAAGGGGTCTGATCTTGTCCTGGCCACCCACATCCCACACCGTGAAAGTGATGTTCTTGTATTCCACCGTCTCCACGTTGAAACCTGGCACCGAGGAGAGAAAGTAAAAACAGACCTTAGCACAAAATGACTAACAGAACAGCTTATTAAATATGTATTTTACCTATAGTTGGGATGGTAGTTACAATTTCACCAAGCTTCAGCTTGTACAGGATTGTAGTTTTTCCAGCAGCGTCCAGACCAACTATGGGACAAAGTTGTGAAATGATACAGGTTACGACAGTAGGATAACGGCAACCTATCAGTGTTACATAACAGAACAAGCCTAGCTAGCAGAACGTGCCGGTTGGCTTTAGTCAAGAGAAAGCTATTCAAGTTTACGTTAAAAAAGCTAAATGAAGCGATCTGGAAGGGCGTGAACGCAACATGACACAATGACCGTAAGAAAACATTGCGGAAACCTGCATAAGTTGTAAGGTAGTGTAAATAAAGTTGAGCCGAACTAAATAAAATGTCGATGGAATATCAAGGTTACTCTTATTTACTCGAGAAAGCCAATGAGTGCCAGAATACCTTTGAAAACAATCTGTACAGTACTTATTTACAAACTAGCGATGGCGTCATCCCCCCCCCCCCACCCCTTTTCGCAAAAGTGAACTTAGATGGTCTCTTACGATTCAGCCACCTGTATACATATCTGAAGCATAAAAAAAAAAATTGAAAACTGCTGGCAAAGCTGCTCTGAGATTAGCTTAGCGAGCGGGTAGCCGTCAACAAAGCGCTTTATTTATTTATTTTACTCACCCATTAAAATTCTCATTTGCGTTTTGCCAAAAAGTCGACTGATGACACTAGATATGGTCAGCCCCATGACTGCTAGTGTATTTTGGATTCCTTCGCGAATACCCGAAAGCTGTCGGATATGTTCGCTTTGCTTCTTCGCAAGAGTCGGGAGCTACTGCCACGTCCGGGGCCAACGTGGAACGCATGACGTCATCGTTGGCTTCGTCTTCTTCGATGGTGTTTATTTGCGGTTGTCAACCTAGCTTAATAGTGCATTACTGTCACCAACCAGACTGGAGTGTGACAAGAGCAAATGCGCAGGAATTTTTGCCGTGGGAGTGGGATGAGACCGGAGTGAAAATCCACTCCCGTGTCACCTTCTACTGTCTGTCAACTAAAATAAACGACAATGAAATTATTCTATATACAGGTACTCAAAATCCAACCAAGTAAAGCCAACTAAACTCTTACTTAGTTATCAATTCATACTACTTTGATTAATCATACTTTGTTCAGGACGTTCCAGCCTTGTTGCTGTGGGATATGAATTAGTGATGGGAAAATGAAGCTTCATGAAGCACTTGTAATATTTATTTTACTCCTCTAGATGCCACTCTTGGTTGAAAGATGCAGTGGAAATGTAATAAATTTCCTTTGCACTAGCCTTTATATTTAAACCAAGAGCACCATCTAGGGGAGTCAAAAATATCACAAGTTCTTCATGAAGCTTCATTTTCCCATCACTAATATGAATACTCATTTGTTACCAATTCCCATGCAAGAAAAACTTGACAACAGGTGGGGTAACTTTCCCCATTTTAGTTGGGTTTACCATGAAGCCTTTTATTTATTTTACATTGCGTACGGAAAAAAAGGGTCTCCTTTTTTCACTGTTTGACGCCACTGTGATGAGACTTGTTAGGCGCTCGCTGCTCACAAACAGCTGTACAGCCGCTCCGGGGGGAGGGAGAAGGAACAGCCTTATTCAGAGCAGGAGGAAGATGGCCTGAACCATTGCTTACTTAATTAATAATAATAATAGTAATAATTAACAGATTTATATAGCGTTTTTTTTAGACACTCAAAGATGCTTTAAAATGGAATGGATACATTATTCATGGGTTCACACTTTCACACTTTGGTGGCGGGTAGCTACCACCACCAAACATTCGCACCTTCCATATACCAGAGTGAGTAGCACTGGAGGCAACGGGTGTGAAGTTTCTTGCCCAAGAACACACACTATGTTCAAACTATGTACAATATATTTGTGTAAGATGCATATAAAAAGTAATAAAAAGAATTAGGTCAATGACGGGCGCCAATTTTGTTAACAATTGACGGGAAACTGAAAATGAAAATTAACGCTATTTTGATGTTTATGTTTATAGACAATTCTGATTGACTGACATACATGCCTCTACCCTGGGCCCGTTTTTCCTCCTCCTTTCCTTTCCTCCTGTCACCGCTTGGACCTTTTCATTGTAAAGGTTTTTGATGTATAGACAACAACATAAGCAAGCCATCCATCTATCAATAGCGCTAACACTCCGAGATGATGCGCGACCCCTCCCCCTACTTTTCACTGTAAACAGCAGCAGCAGGTCATATTCAGGGTGCCAGGTCATGATCTCATATTTATTTGGACTAGGAGTCATAAAAAATATTATTATTATATAAAAAATATATGCGGTATAATATAACATATATAAATAATGTAATGTAAAATAAATTAAATATATATGCTCTATAACATTTTGTAGCATCCTCGGTTGAAATAAAGGTACCGGCCTTGAATTGTGGTACCAGTCACAGGTACACAGTGTACTTCACCTCCTACTGGTCACGCAATGCCAACCGGACATTTTCATTAATTTATAAAAACCCCAGATGCCCCAACAGGACGTAAGAAAATGGTTTGTCCTCCCAAAAAGGACACACTTGGTTACACTACCATATACTATAAATGAATTGGCTTAAATTATTACCTTTTATAGCCTTGACCATCTCTTAAGTACAATTTATATTGTAAATAAACATTTTAATATTGCCGGTTGCCTTTATAAATACCATAAAACAAAAATAAACGATACAGAAATACAGATTCTTAGTCAATAAAACAGAACCTTGAGCAATAGCATTGCTAAAGGAGCGTTAGCACACTCCAGTGGGCAAAAACGGTAACGTTATACTATGCAGTAAATTACACAATGAACATGAAATATAGCAACATTAGTTAAACAATGGAACATTGCTCCAATACGAAGCTCGTTCCCTTCTCAGCCAGGTGCTAATGAATCGTTTACTGAATTAGTTGTAAACTTCAGTTTTCTCTGATTTCTGATTTCTCTGCACTTGGAAGACAGTGCTACTAAGTACGTCGGTTACTTACGTCAGTTCCTACCGGTTTATGAGACCTTTTCCTATATCCTTCAAAATAAAAGTATCTACTATATTATAATAGCACAATAAAACAACACAATTCTGCAATACAAAAATGCAAAAACAAAAATAATAGCAGGATAATTTGCAGATTTTATTTTCGATAACCTGACAGGGGAAAATATTTTTTTACTTTTTTTTTTTTTTGCCCTGCAATTTGGCGCCTCTTCCACTAGATGGCGCCCTAGGCGACCGCCTAGTTTGCCTATGTCCTGGGCTGGCCCTGTTTAGCAGATTTTGGTCTATGCGACGATAAGTGACGTCATAACCACAGTAGCGATTTTGGGGAACTTTAGCACTGCTAGCTGGCAGCCTTTGTTAAACGCTGGCAATGTCAGCGCAATTATGTTTTACTGCTCTTAACTGGAGCTTGAACGTGATTTCAGGACTAAGTTGTGTTACTGCCGTCTGTTGCAAGTTTGGTGCGGTCACAAACTATGAATAGACGAGTCACGTCAGGCCTTATGCTGCTTTATGTCGTGTCTTTTTAGGGGAGTGAAAGTCCGGGCAACATTAGTGGTCGACTTCTGAAGAGCTGTGCAGAGCCACTGGTTGGATTTTTTAAAATTATTATAATAATTTTTTTATACGGATGCCAGTTAGGATGCAAAGAGGAAGAGCGAGGAAGAGGAGATACTGTATGTTCATGTCGTCATTGACCATTCCCTTATGTACTATACTGTCTATTAAATTTGGCAATAAAAACGATAAACATCTAAGCTTTATCAAACGTGGAAAGTAGCCTATATTACTTTAATAGTGGTTAGCATGTGGCCATAAATTATCATGTATTATTCTTCCTTCATTATAATGAATTAATATATTAAATTCAAAACTATAGACTCAACAAGGTTCAATTGGAGTGTGTAGAGAAAAAAGACAAGTATGTTTTGATGCTGACAGATTACTTTATTTATCAGAGATGCTCTTTGACTTTGCAAATTGGTTGTCAATAACAACGGAGCATTGAGGGAAAAAGAGACGTTTATAGTAAACCCAAAAGTATAGAGGCACCAGTAAAGTGTATTACTGTCTCAGTGAATCATCATGATTCGCAAACGTCACTGTGACAGAAGACAGGATAGTAAAATGAGCGATTAGTGGTCGGCAAGGAGATAATCTCTGATGCACAGATACTCTTCCTCGTTTGTGCAGTCCGCAGTTTGCCACAAACCATCTTTAAGAAATAAATGTGTTAGTATAACAGCATTCTGTTCTCAGCAAACTTTGATCATTGCTTTTACTTACCGCTAAAATCAATTTCGACACAGTCACCAGTAACAGGATTCGGCTCTGAATTGGTTGGGTCAAAGTTAAGGAAATCCTCATCTGAGCCATCAGTCCATATGTAGTCACCATCCTGGAAGAAAAAAAGAAAAACTTGAATAAGTCACATATAAAGATAATATTTAACCAGAGAGAAAAATGTCACGTTTTACATATATGTTATACACTTACTGTTTTTAAGTTGAACTCAAGCCCTCCTAATGGACATCTGACAAATGTCAACCTCTACTAGGTCGCACTACATCTTTTGTTCCAGCATGTTCTGTTATCACAGGCCTGAGATTTAGCAAGCCAGGCTAAGGAGCCAGCCGGGCTTCTAACATGAGAAATTGAGGTCGGCCGACAATTTTCCAGGTAGCCCAACCCTTTGATAAGAAATATAGTCAATTTTTCAAGTCGTATCGTCACAAACCTGAAAATAATGCAAGGTTCTATGTTAAGCCTTTTCGGGTGGTGGCCAAAAAACTAATTGTTGTGGCCATGCCAGAACCAGCACTGTCCCTATATATCGCTGGCTTGGTCCGATACCTCACATATCATAATTTGGCCAATTTAGTAATAATAATAAAAAAAAAGATTCAATGAATAAAAACGTCATTTTGAAATAAATATTATTTTGATAAATAACAGACAATTGTTTAATATGGCCATTAAATTGTAAAATGAAGTGTTAGTATTATTATGAAAAGTGTTCATACTATTCTTTAATATGTAACAAATATTTTTATTTGTATTCAATATTTCATAATGATTATTTTAACAACGTCACACACAAGACATTTAATTTATTTTCCAAGATTTTGTAACATAAGAACACGTTTATTTTACAAAGTCCGTTTTTATTTCATAATGTCCTTTTCCACAATGGCCTTTTCTATTACATAATGGCGTTTTACAGCTGAATGACTTGATCTTGTCAATCAAATCACATGAGGCGGAGCCAGTTATGTGATTGGCTGACGTTATACAGACATGAGCAGGAGAACTTGCAGTATCGATTCACACGAGGAGAGTTTAGGGCCTGATGATGAGCTGTCTAGGAAAACTAATCGATCGTAGAGGATCAAACAGGAGGCCCAACCCACTGACTTTGATAGACAAGACCAAGTTATTATGTAATAGAAAGGCCAATATGGAAAAGGACATTATGAAATAAAAACGGACTTTGTAAAAACAAACAAACTTTTTCTTATTTTATAAAACCTTGGAAAATAAATTAAATGTCATTATTATTATTATTTTTTAAATGTATGACGTTTTGATAATCATTATGAAATGTTTAATCAAAATAAAATATATAGTGCCCAAAAAAAGTCCCATTCAAACTATGTAATTGTATTTCAAGGCAAGTGCAAGGAATTAAATTACATTTGATACAACAGTGAGTGGTTCAAGTATGTTTAGAAGTACTAGAGTTCAACACAACCTGTGGTGTCGCAGTTTGAACACCGGCACACTAGGTGACACCCACATAATGATGTACTTCACTGAGACAGCCGAAGAAGAAAGTCACGGATGATGAATGGATTTTAGCATTGTGATTAAATATAAATAGTATCGTGACCATATTCCCTTTTTCAATAAAAAGAGGTCACTTGTCCGGGCCTTGAAATTGTGGTACCAGTCGCAGTTATACAGCGTACTTCACCTCTTATTACTCACGTAATACCAACCGGACATTTTCATGAATTTATAAAACCTCCAGACGCCCGAACAGAATGTAAGAAAATGGATTGTCCTCCCAAAATTCCTCCCAAAAGAGGACACTTGGTCACCCTAATAAATAGATGACTGATTGCTAAAAATACTGCACAGATAATCAAACCCAATGTCCGCTACAAGCACGGACAGTGACCCCCTCCCAATTTAACACTATTTGCAGTGATCGAAGGCTTTTATCTGCCGTGATTGGACTGCAACCAAGTTACATGCTATGCTAACGGCCACGGTGAACGCAAGTGAACCCGTTGCACACTCGAATGGGAAAAGTATGGAAGAGGTCTTGCGAAATCATGGTGTTTGAGCAGTGCTAACGGTGCCATCTTTTTTCGATTCAATCACCAAATGAATGTAGTTTTATAGCGCAGGCTGTCACGAGTCTGTGTGCACTCTTCCAATCGCAATAATTTACAGGTCGCCATCCGGGAAAATGGTAGCGCAAACTGAGTTTGCCCGACGCGGTTTTTAGTCACCATTGGCGAGCTGGCAAATGCTAAAGCTCAGCCCTGTTATCATGCAGTACTGGGCTCTATACTTATTTTCCATCCATTCCATTTAGCAAAAAATGCTTTCACTGAACACAAGTGACAGGATCCAATCAGAACATTTGTACCATGTTTTTACTGGTCAATGTGTTACCTCAACCGCATCGTGGAGTCCAATCCAGCCTTCATCATCGGCTCCATTTGCTTTGAATGTTTCCAAAACAAATGCATTTTCCAATGCACTGTGGATAGAGGCCAGATTCCCACCAAGAATGTTGCAGATGCTCTGATGGAAAAAGAGTCCAAAGTTGATTACACTCCATCAGACGGCAAAAAAAGTATCATAAATATTGTCTTACATACCTCTGCATCTGCAAAGGTCCTCTCTTCATCTTCGTAGATGTAACATTTACAGTCCAATCGAGTCCATCCTTTAGGGCAGCCATTGTCTGCAATGCAATTTGTGTTTTTGGAACAAAATAAAACATTTTTTTAAATCGTATCTGCTGTCAATACTTAAAAAACATGGATATATAGTGATCAGGGCTGGACATGTGGGGAAAAAAATGGGTCAGAGAATTTTGGCTTTGATACGTGGATAATTGCTACCCTCTATGTAACTGAGAAGTCATATTTTGTCATACCACTCAGAATCTGGGTGTCATGAAGGAAAATTCAAACATCTCTAGAACCTCGCTCAAAACACTAATACAAGCAGAATCAAGTATAAGCAAAAAGCAATGTGTCGCTGAGCTTAATTTAGTAGATAATGCCATCTTATTTGCTGTTACTTTTCTCATACGTACAGTATATCTAGCTCATGCACTGAATTGCATTTGCTAGCTAAGAGCCAATCAGAGCGAACACCGTTTTGCATATACCGCAATGACACACAAATCTTTTAATTCTTCACAGTTCTTCTCATTTGCTTGCTATGGTGTGGGAAATAATGGATATACTTGACATTGACTGCTAGAATCAAGTCTTATATTCTAGAGACAGACTCCTGACCACCCCTGGCTAACACGTAGCTCTGCCACTGATCTTGATTGGTTCAGTTTGATGTCTATATATTATAAATTGAGTAATGGGCTGCTCCCTCTAAATTGGAGGTTGTTCTCTTGGGGTAAAACAGAGGAAAATATATTAATCATTAAAATAGCACCACATCGGGCCGAAAAGATGACGGCCAACCGGGCGTCTGGCCTCTGTGCCAAATAGCCTGTCCAGCCTTGATAGCGACTAACCTTTGGAATGAATCACTCGGTTGGACCACTGTGAAAAAGAAAAGCACGTTGTTAATATCAGACTGCAGAACTCTGACACATGAATACGGCAATACTTTAAACACCGTAGTACAGTGGTTCTCAACCGCGGTCCTCAAGCCAACACAGGTGTTTCAAATAACCAGCTAATCAGCAAGCTCTGCATGAAGCCTGATAACGATACTTAGCTGTGTTGGCTAAGAGAGACATGGAAAACAGGCTGGATAGGGGTAGGTACTCGAGGACCGGGCTTGAGAAGCACTGCCATAGTAAATATGTTCATTTAAGTCACTGGATGAGAATTGGACTTACGACTCCTGTCAACAGTACACTGATTCCACAAAGGAGGAACACCGCGCGAAGAGCAAATGCCATCTGCAATGAAAGAAAAATACAACATATTTCCAGTGTTACATATACATCTGACCATGTGAAACAAAAATGCAGTTAAAGTTGAAAATATCACATTCGATTGATTTTCAGAGGTAGGATGGAAAGTTGTGTGACGTTACCTTTGAGGTCGTGATGTTTGATGCTGACAAAGATGACAAGTCAGCTTTATATACGTTTAGTTGGCAGTCTTGGAATGTATACAATGTGTACATCAGGTGTACATCAATGTCACATGACACATTGGAGGATGTCCTGCAACAAGAAAAACAACCCTGTAAGTCAAGAATGCAACTAAATAATTGCAGGCTTGTCAAACTCATTTCTGTCTCGGGCCACATCCTCGTTATGGTTCTCATGGGAGTATGAACCCATATAAATGTATGACCGCCTTATCACATTTACTGTACACAGCCAATTGATGGATAACAAGCTTTAATATCAGAAACCAGCAAAACATAATTTATATTCATATATTCATATATATATATAAAAACGGCAACGGCAGCCGATGAGAGGCCCTCTTGTGGCCGTTTAAAACTCATTTGATCATGTGTTCTATGCATCTGGGGACATAGTCTCCCGATTGCATGCTCAAAAGCTAAGAATGAGAAGAATAGAATATTGTTTAGCTTCATTTAATTCAAGGAAGAATGCTATTTGGGATATACAGTATAGGCCTTTCTTTATAATGTTCTGACATTGTTTTTTTGTATGTGTTTTTTTAGGGGGATTAAAAAAAAAAGTACTAGTGAACTGTAGATAATTTTGTTTTATGGCCTCTAAACCTGCTACTAAATTGGTGACCTTATTAAGGGTGTTGATATTGTGTGGACATGTACATGTTCATGAAAGGAAACAAAGACATTGTTTCAACCTACAGAAAACTTGGGATCACCTTGGGCGACATTTCAATTATAATATCTATTATTCACTCATATCTTTTTCAAGTAAAAACAAATTTAGCAGTTTCAGTTGATTTGCTATAAGAGTCACTTTATATTTGTCAAACAAGTTGAAGTAACAACTTTGTTCCCACCTTTATTTGATTGACATTTTAGTTAAACGCCTTGTCAGACTGCATTTCTGAGTAATTACACAACTTTAAAAAGTATGCTGCGCTTTTCGCCCCTCAGCATGTCAAATATGGAAAGCGTGAACAGGTCAGACTGGTTTATCCGTAACTGCTTTATCCGAGTATAGTATATAGTATATATATAGTATAAATATAATAACACATTTATTTATACAGCGCTTTCACTCCACATGCTGTACAGACGAGTAAAAACAAATATAGGTACAAATTAAGATAGATAGATAGTAGTACCACCAACAAATAGTTTCATACATAAGGAGAAGTAAAAAAAAAAAAAAAGTAGATAAAACACAGATAAAAAGGCAACACACACTTAAAACAGGGAACACCCTAGAAATTAAACACAGATGAGCAGTAAACATATGGTTTTACTTTAAAAATCTAATCCGAGCAGGCTTGTTGAAGACCTGTTATATGGAAATCAGTGCTGTCAAAGTTAATGTGTTAGCTAATTAATTAATCACAAAAAATGATCGCATTAGTTATGTATTAACGCAGATTAATCTCACTATTAATTTTGACAGCGGATGATTACGTTAAAGGTCGCACAGGTTGTGTTTGAGCAATAAACATTACTACATGCATTAAAGTTAAGCCTTTAATACATGTTTGCGTATGACAATCAGAATATTTGTTCATGTCAAACTATTGGGGTCATTTTTTTCTCCCATTTTAAATTATGTGAGTAATTAACTGATGAGAAAAAGAGGAGGAATGAGCGTGTAGTGGCAAAAACATTTTGATGACGTCCTTATAACATTAAATGTCGAAAAAAATTAACATATAACACGCGCTTTTTAAATTTGGCAAAAAAATGTTGATAAGAAAAGCTCAATCTTATTAAGCGATTAATTGTGATTAATAAAAATTCCAAGATGTGATTATTCTGATTAATTTTTTTTTTATCATTTGACAGCTCTAATGGAAACCGAATGAAAGAGTGTAATCATATCAAAGTGCTGGCTTGAGTTTCAATTGTCCAATGGTAATCTTAATTTTAGCTGGGTTTAGAAATAAAAAGTTGGGATCTCAAAGCCAGCAAGCTGTAATTACTATTTTGGTTTCCCCAAGTACAGTCCCACGCAGGTGGGTAAAAGAAAACAACTGAAACAGGCAGTTTTACCAACAAGCTGATACTCAAAAGATATTTTTCACACAATGTGACTGCCTGGGAGAAATAGACATCTGAAAATACGGACACATTTTCACCTTGACGCTATGGAGAATATGTTGCTGTTTTATAAACGGTCAAACAAAACAAAACAGATGAGGCAGAAGAGTTTTCACAACTGTAATCAGTTGTGACATGCTGCGATAGACTTTTAAAAAGCCACATTAAATTCAAAGCATGAGGAAATTTAAATTGTTACTGGGTAGCCTACATAAAAATAAGTATGTGTCAAATAAAAGTGAAATGTGTGTACACTAAAACTAAAGTGAATAGTGTTGTGTAGCAGAGCATGGCTGACAAGTGCAAGCACACCAATTATCGTAACTACTACAATTCAACTGGATCAGTCGCATACCGTTCAATCAACCATTACTGACGTCGCTGCAACAGCTGGTAGTTTTCCATCCTTTTGTCACAGACCCTATAGAGTAATTATATAGATGGTTGTGCCAACAATTGTGAAACCTCCTGAGTGTAAATATCAATCAATCAATAATCAAATAACTGCAATTTGTCTATTGTTGACACGAACAACATTTTAAATCCAGATGATCAATACATTATCTTACATTACATACATCTTACATTACAGTACCCATCTTCCTTTAATGCATTTATTATAAAGCACCTTTTACATAGAAAACACAATAAAATGAATAAACCATCCATCCTTCTGAACCGCTTATTCCCCACAAGGGTGACGGGGGGTGCTGGAGCCTAATCCCAGCTGGTTTCAAGCAGTAGTAGTACACCCTAAACTGGTTACCAGACAATCCAGGAAAATGAATAAACAATTAATAAAAATAACCACATACTCCCACAGTGTGTTACTTGGCAACGTAACTTTCAATTTGCATGAGCTTGAGCATGGTATTCTGATTAAATTGCTCATAAAGAAAAGGCCCCTCAAGCAATCTGATATTGGCAATATGAAGATGACAATACCAGTTCTTATAAAAAAAAGGCTAAAGCAGCTGTATCGAAGTCAGGGACCATAGACCTATAATCAATCGGCGCCGATATTGGGCATTTTGACGAATAGTGGTATTGGCCTTTTATAAAAATCCGATGGCCGATAAAAGGTAAATCTAAAACCATTTTAATGTCAGGGAACTATTTATTTAAATAATCAGTTAACTTTATAAGAGATGCTGCTGACTCTGGGAACCTTCTGAACCTTTTGTTTTTGTTCAACATTAAAATAAATAAATGTGAAAGTTTAAGATTTTAGGTTTAATTGTAGGAAAAATTAATTTACTGTAGAAAACTACAGAGAGCTATAGTATTTACTTTTTGAAGTTTCCATTTGACTTTTTAAGACGTACTGATAACCTTGGGAGCTCCCTGAACATTTTGTTAGAAATTTAAAATGAAGTCTATTGTCTAAGTCAGGGGTGTCAAACTCATATTAGCTCAGGGGCCGCATAGAAGAAAATATATTAATAAGTGGGCCGGATCAGTAAAATAATGGTATATAACATAAAAACAATTACCGTCAATTTTACGCTATTTGTGGGCCAGCCCTAAATTACGAAGCTCAACTGTAATCACATTGTTCCAAAAAATAACACAAATACACACTTTGCCTGAAAGAGTTCCGGACATGTTAGAACTATCTGTTTTGCACATGTATTGTTCCCAGAATGCATTGTATGGTGCTGTTATAAGTTATAAGGATGTTAATCCATGTCATATGTGTTTATGTTACCAGTAATTGAATTTGTGTCGTATTTAACACATTTATGTTGGTTTATGATTTTTTTTTTAAACAAACCGTAACTTTAGGTTGTGTGTAAAATAATAACATCCAGGACAATTCCGTGTACAAGTTGCATTGCTCATCTGAGGACCGCTTGTAAAATTCCGAATTTATATGTTTTGATTGTGGCCGGCTGATTAATTGGCCTGACATTACTAAATTTATTTTCTTTCACTTTACAAAATCGTCCCGTGGGCCAGACTAAAATCCTATGCGGGCCTGATCTGGCCCGCGGGCCATATGTTTGACATGCCTGGTCGAAGTAAAAAAACACCACAAAAAAAAACTACATTTTGAAAAGTCTGAAAATTGTACATGTTTTAAGACACTCTTTAATGACCACTGTATCCGTTTGACACACTAACTTTAGAATGTTTTAAATTTCAGACATTTGTTTAGAAGTGAACTTCAACCTCTTAAACTTGTTTTGGGGGATTATGCACTTGAAGTAGGGCTCCCAGCAAGTTGCACATTTTTCGAAAACCACCCCTCACTTACAACATATTTCTGGTTAGTTTTTCAAAGTAGGTAAGGGAATAAGTGAAGAAGTAAATAAATTAAGCATCAATAAATTTACACATACCACAGCAGACACCATAAAACAAAGAAACAAGATTACTGAGTCTCATGTCAAGTCAAAAACCAAAGAAAAGAGATGTGTAATAAGACGGGTTTTAAAAATGGATATAGAGAGTCTACGAGGAGAATTCCAAGAGAGGGAGAGTCTACATTTAAGCTGTTAAAAAAAAAAAAAAAGAGAAGTTGATTGTGTAAAAAATGAAAACTAGTTGGTCACTCATTAAGTGAAAATTTGTATATATATATATATATATATATATATATATATATATAGTAGCATTTGAAAAAGTGACTCTCCTGTTTAGGAGCTAGATTGTAAATTTTCTTGCCATCTTCTCGATAGAAAGAAAAACATTTTTAAACTGTTACATTTATATTGGTCATTTAAAAAAATATATATATGTATTACAAATTTTGCAAAAATCTCGTCTCGTGGGATTTTTCCCTTTTCACTTTGTATGTCAGGCTTTTATCCCTAGTTGCATGATGTGCTAAAATTGTCTAAAGCGCTGGTTCTCAAGCCCGGTCCTCGATTACCCCTATCCAGCCTATTTGCCATGTCTCCCTTAGCCAACACAGCTGAGGATCGTTATCAGGCTTCATGCAGAGCTTGCTTTTTAACTTTGAAACACCGATTGGCTGTGGAAGACACGGAAAACAGACTGGATAGGGGTACTGGAGGACTGCGGTTGAGAACCACTGGTCTAAAGCATGTTAATTGTTTTTATTTTTGCATCACACGTTGTTACAAATATGATCATTATTATTATTACCATTAGTAGTATACTCTAAACCAGGGCTATTCAATTACGAATGCAGTTGGGTCAATGGCAGAATCTGGCAAGAATGTTGGAATCTCAAAGACAACGTCGCCAGATGTGAGTCCTAACGGCAGTAGCAAAGCAGATCCTCTTGGAAGCATTTGACGTTAACCCCCCCAATAAATAAATAAATAAAATAAAATAAAAATCTGTCAGAGAGAGAGAAAGAGAGAGAGAGGGGGAGAGAGAGAGAGATAGAGAGAGAGAGAGAGAGAGAGAGAGAGAGAGAGAGAGAGAGAGAGAGAGAGAGAGAGAGAGACCTACATTTTACACAAGCCCACAATGTACACATTTTAAAGAATGATCTTATTTTCCCTCCAGATGACGTCCTAGTAGCTTGAAACATACGGAGACTGGAAATCTGTTCACTACCTAGTCATTCCTCCCAGAAATTCTCAGTGTGCGGATGTCCATTTTGTCCATTGATGTCATCATTGACCCATACTCTTGATTGAGTTTGGCAATAAGCGTAATGTATGTCAAATTTTTATCGAACGTGGAAAGCATCATGCATTGTTGTATCATAATTATTATAATGAATTTTTTATTTTATTTTATTTCAAGCGATAGACTTATCAAGTTTGATATGGAGTGTGTAGAGAGAGAAAAAGACAAGCCTGTTTTGATGCAGACAGATTTCTTTATTAACCAGAGAGAGAGCGAGATGCTCTTTGACATTACAAATGTGATGTCAATAACAATTGAGCATTGTGGGCAAAAAAAGGATAAGTTTATAGTAAGCCCAAAAACAAAGACACCACTAAAGTGTGATACTGTCTCATTGAGTCATCATGATTATAAAACTCCATTGTGACAGAAGACAGGATGGTAAGATGAGCCATTAGTGGTGGGTAGGGTGACTATCTTTGATGCAGACGTATATAGTTTGCTCTGTGCAGTCCGCAGTTTGCCACAAACCATCTTTAAGAAATAAATGTGTAAATATAACAGCATTATGCTCTTAGCAATCTTAGATCAATGATTTTACTTACCCGTCACGTCCACTTCTACACAGTCACCAGTACTACTATTAGGCTCTGAATTGGTTGTGTCAAAGTTAAGGAAATCCTCATCTGAGCCATCAGTCCATATGTAGTCACCATCCTGGAAGACAAAAAACAAACAAGTCACACTTAAAAATAAGTTTGTTTGTCAAAATGTAATCTGTCGTGATTGTGTTTCATCATCATAAGAATTAGGGATTGGTGAGTACCAATACAAGGTCTCGGTGCCGATACCAGTCTTATTTTAAAGTATCGGTACTTGCGACAGTGGCTGATACCAGTATCGTCTGTCCTCTTGTGGCCGTGTTACGATCAGGAAGTAGAAATTAGAAGAATCAGCAATTGCCATTCATTTAATGAAATTTGAAGGTAAAATGCTATATAGGGATATAAAGATCTGTCTTTAAAATGATGTCATAGTTTTTAGGTAATAAGAGTACTAGTGGTATTGGCACTGGTATTGATGACTACTCAAGAGTTGAATAATGGTGTCAGTCTGAAACTTGAACTAAAAGTCCTGGTGGATGTCTGCAAAAAAAAAAGAGTCAACGTTTGTTTTCCTCTCACGAAGTACTCAACACTTGCTTCTTCCTGGTGACAAGATTGAGTCTGGAGAACAAATTTGTTTGAAAATACTTCTACTGAAATACAAGCGTTACTAACATACACAAGGGACAGGATTCAATCAAAGATATTTCTGTTGGTCAATGTTTCACCAAAATTGTATCATGGAGTCCAATCCAGCCTTCAGTAGCAGAAGTCACTCGAATCAGTTCAACATTAAGTGCATTTTCCAGGTCATTGTGGATGGAGACCAGATTCCCACCAAGAATGTTGCAGACGGACTAATGGGGGAAAAGAGAGTAAACAAGTTGATTTCACTCGTTCAGATACACCAGACAGTTGGCAAGATATTTTAAACTCTGAACCAAAGTCTTCAATCAACAGGTGGTTGGATCACTAGCAGTAAAATATTGTCTTCCATACCTCTGCGTCTGCAAAGGTCCTTGCTTCATCTTCTAAGATGTAACATTTACAGTCCAACTGAGTCCAGCCTTCAGGACAGTCATTGTCTGCAACACAGTGGTTGTTTCGGGAAAAAAAGACGACAAGTTTAATAAAACCTGGTGTCAAGGCTGACAAAACCTGAGAAATTAATCAAAAATATTGAATCAAAGGTACCAACGTTTTGTATAAATCGTAGGGAAAGACCGCTGTGAGGAAGAGAAACACTTTGTTCAAATCCAAGTGCAGAATATTGACACATGAACACACCAGTCAACTTTGTATGTTCATCTAAATCATTGGGTGAGATTTTGACTTACGACTTCAGTCAACAGTCCAGCGATCCCGCAAAGGAGCAACAACGAGTGAAGAGCAAATGCCATCTGCACTGAAAGAATCATACTAAATATTTCTAACAATATACGTCAGCATTACATTTACAACCTGACCATGTAGTTAAGATTGAAAAGTCACATTGAAATACATTTCCAAAATAGAACAAAAAGATGTGTGAAGTTACCTTTGCAGTCGTGATGTTTGATACTGAGAAAGACGACAAGTCAGCTTTATATATGTTCAGTTGACATTGTCTTGGAATGTTGAAAGTGTAGTTTATGTCAATGTCACCTCAGATGAGATCTGCAACAAGAAAATAGCTTGTGACCAATAATTAAGTAGAACAACATGTACTTCTCTTATTCTGTCTTTGCCATAGAGGTTTTGCAGGAAAGTAAGTCGCTGGAACCCAGTTTGGTTACTAATATTCTTGAGATAAGGGACAAAAGAGGTTAGACTTTTTTATTTTTTTTATTTTTATCCAAATGCTATTATTTGGATTTTCATGTTTGTATAGAAAAGTCTTAGGTATTTATTAACCATGTAAATTAACCGGTTCTAAATAAAACCACTTTTATGTCTCAGTTTAGAATTTGATTCGTGTCAGTTCTGTCGGACACATTAAAAAGTGTACAATAGTAAAACAGGTCTAAGAAGAATTGAAAGTCTGAAATACATTGGAATAATTTTTTTATTCATAAAATACAGTATATAAACTGGTGTTGTGATTTCACACTACTTTGAGAACTCAAATCTCTAAAAGTCTGAATTTTGACTATTTATTTTTGATTTTAGAATGAGAAAAAAATGTTTTCTTAAATACATTTACATTCAACCGTATGATGACATTCGCTTCTGCTAGAACAGAGGTGGGCAATCACGGTCCTCGAGGGCCGGAGTCCTGCAGGTTTCTCTCTTCCAACACAAGCTGATTCCAATCAACAGGATCATTATCAGGTTTATGCAGATGAGCTGATCATATATCAGCTGTGTTGGAGAAGGGCAACATGCAAAACCTGCAGGACTCCGGCCCTCGAGGCCCATCTCTGTGCTAGAAGAAAAAAAATTAAATGAGAAAATGTAATTATTGGACATTTTTGTCCAGTCTGCTCTTCGCTGTGACACGTTTGCATTTGAGCAAGACAGCCCTGTTCATTGTGGACTTATTTCCTCATGGTCTAATTGTGCTATAAAAATGAGTACTGCGTCATCAAGCAATGCCTTAATTTAGATATCACTCCATCTCAGTATTCTTTCTTGAAGAAAGAAAGAAAAAAATACATTTAATTTCAGAAGTGACTGCAGCGCGACCCAGCCAACCACCGTTTTATGCAATACGGCGGCATGAATGAAAACCGTGACTGATTGTCCCCCAAATTTATGAGTACATGTGTAGACATATGTTAAGAAAAAATAATTTTTGAACAAAACTCACAAACATGTCGATGATAAATTAGACGTAAGCGCTGCTGCACATTCATACAACAATAATAATAATAATAATAATAATAATAATAATAATGAATAACGCTTTCGAATATCATCCCAAATATTGCGAGTTTCGTTCAAATATTTACAGACCATGATTACCACGTCTGCACATGCACTCATAAATTTAGGGAACAATCAGTCGTGTGTTATTGTGTCAATGTAATTATTATTATTTTTATTATTATGTTAATACTTGACGACGCCATAGGCATTTTTATAGCACATTATAGACCAGGAAATAAGTCCAAAATGCAGGGCATTGTTTCCTGCTCACCACGTCATCGTAACAAATAATAACAAATGTTTGGGGGTGCAAAGGTTGTGATACTGGCAACACCTCAGCAGGGAAAATTTGCAGTTTTTGCTTACTGCTGCTGTTAATTTTGAGAGAGCACACTTGTTTTATATAAGCAGAGCTTTTATTTTATTTAATTTTTTTTACGATTTCAAATCAAATAATTTGAATATAAAATGGGTGAGAGCCAATACATTTATGGAGGTGTACTGTTTATTGGGAATGTTATTTTGGCCAAGATACTATGTTAAGGAGCTTAGTTACAATTATGTTTGAAATGATATAAGTCAAATGTGTGGTTTTGTTTTTTATATTTTGTTCCAATTTTCATTTCAAACTTCACTGTTTAGATTTTTGTTAACTAAAGGTGCTTACAGAAAGAATGCTTACTCAACTGGATCCGTTGCATACCAAACAAACAAGCATTATTGTGAGTTCCGTCCCATCCTTTTGTGTTTGAGCATATGGAGGATTCATGTTATGGGTATGCCATCAGTAGGTATTGGTGAGTCCCTGTGCGTCATCACATATTTGAAATTGGTTAATGGCCAGTTTGTTTCTTTAAAAATTTACGTCTTATCATTTATCGGGTTATATTTTTAGGGTAAAGACGCACAATAATAAGAGCACATCAAAGTAACGTCCTGTTCTTATTTTTCTTTTGTATTAATAATGATGAAATAATCACAGTTTTTTTCCATTGACATTATAATTGCTACTATGCGTTTTTTTAATTGCTTTTTTACTGTACGTCATCACCCTCAAGCTTTGCCCCCGGTAATGACAGACACCAAGAAGGTAATTGTCAAAAGCCCAAGTTCAACTAATTGTAGGCTTAATGATGACACTCTGGAATCTATAGGGTCTTAAGGATGGTCTTGGCCCTGATACAATGATGACAGATGCACTGTCGGGTTGGTAGCTATGCAAAAAGTCCGGTTTCCTAGTTTGTTTTCATGAAGTGCTTTTCAGCTGTGCGTTGTTCCCTGTATTTATTTTGACAGCGCTTTCCTTTCTTGTCTGCTCCAATAAAGTTAGTACACTAAAACGTTTTAGATTAATTTTTTTTATTATCTAAATTGTTGCAGTTTTAGTCTACTACATTTTGTAACATTTTAGTCTAGTAAAATATTGCCACATTGCCATATTTGCAAAATAACACACCTCAGTCACAACCAGGGTTGGGGAATTCAGGTCCAGAAAGTAAAAACCCTAAAACAGTTTAGCCTCAGGCCCCGTCCACACGACAGCCAGTTTCAATGTATCCTCACAAGTTTCTTACCGTTCAGGCCGTTCGTTCACACGACGGCGCGGTTTCGGAGCTTGAAACCGATCACTTTTGAAACCGGGCTCCAGAGTGGAAAGATTTCAAAACGCGCGCCTTACGCATCCGTCTGGACACCATATGCGGAATACTCCTCCAGTGATGACGTAATGGTCGCAGATCGATGACGACGCATTGTCGCAGATTGATGACGTATGCGCCAATTCTCGAGTGTCGTTTTGCGCAAAATGTTTTGCTTCTTTATTCCCACGTTTAGGAAGCGGTGTTGTACTTGTATCACCCGCCATTGTTACTTCTCCTGTGTTCGTCTTTTTCATGTTGTTTTGATACATGCAAAGCCATGTTTGTTCCCTAGATTGCAATAAAGTAAGAAAAAAAGTGTCCATTTTCTTCGCTGATTCTTCTTCTACGCTTTTGGTTAACATCAGACTTGGCATATACATTACAGCCGTTAAACGTCCTCAGCGTCTTCTTTTGGACACACGCAAGTCTTGAAATGCTTCTGTGTGTACAAGATTTGTTTGTTTGCTTCCGTCTGGACGGGGCCTTAGTCACAGGTGCTTCTACTCACCTGGCAGGTAAATGAGCTCGTCTCCACCTGTTGAGTAGACACACTAGAGCCAAACATGCACATATTTACAAAAATGTTGTTTTGTTGTCATCTCACGAACACAATCTGAAATGATCAGACACAATAGCAGTCAGTCACACACTACTGTGACCAATACCATTTTAGGGAATAGCTTGTGCAAGACTTTTTTGAGAGATATTTTTTTCATGCAAGGGGTAATTTAGATGACAAAAGATTAGACCCATCTCCAGAGCCCAGGCTTAATAATTATTAGGCTTACTAATTATTTGCTGATTTAATAGCAAATACAATTGCCACATCAAATATGGCATATGCACTGACATATCACTTAAAACAGGCCACATTTTTGAACGGTGTCTGCAGCAGAATTCAAAAGAAAATAGGAAACCCAAATCCAACCTCATTTTAGATGCCCAAACGATATGCGGCTCCCGTGGTTTTCTTTTTAAGTTTAAGTTTTGTCAATTTGGATTTTTCGTTAAATCCGATCTTTTTATGTACTGTTCACATTACAAAAACAAATGCGACATCTAATAAGAACGCAACGCGCCCGTGTTGCAACTCACATGCGCAAAGAGCACGTGTCGAGTGACATCCACCCAAAACAACATCACGTTGCAGTGTTCACGGAAGTAACCCGACTCGCAACGTTTTCCCGCCAGCCAAGCCGCCGTGGCAAGCGACTTTTATCAGTGTTTATCAGTGTATGGAAATACAGCTGTGCCAACGCACGCCACAATTTGGTGGACTGGTGGACTCGTTTTGCCGACGTGTTAGGAGTTCGATTCATGTGTCTGGGACTGGGACTCATTTTCAGCCCTGGAGTTTCAGGGCTCAGACCGGCCCACTTTAGTTCACATTTTAATGAACATACACAATTTTACCATTTGTGTATCAATGTAAAATAGATGAGCATTCGCTGCAACAATGTTTAGATTGCATTTGATCAAAAATGACATTTACAATTGAATGCTCTAAGAGCACGGTCTATGTTTAGTTGAACAAGTATGTGAGCATAAAATGGGCAAAAAAAGAACAAAAAGAAACCAATAAGAAAATGTACATTAAATGTGATAAGACATTTTACACTTCACAAGACACACTTACCAAATTAAGTTAAATCAGCAAGATTAAGGCAGTACTCTTAAGTACTCTTACTTTGAAATGTGTTCTCACCACTTTTGGTGCACACTACTGAGCTGACTAACCTCACTCGAGAGCAACGATAATGGTAGGAGGCTCTCCCATCATGCTTTGTTGCTGTTACTAGTAACACTTGTGATGTGTTTTGCCTCTTTTATGCTTTTTTTTTTTTTTTTACAGAGAAGGTTTAATATACTTTTATATTTTTTTTATTGTTTCTTTTCATGGATTAAAGTTTTGCTACTTTTGATATAAAACTATTATAACTTGGTGACACCCTTAGTAACAAAGGCTGCCTGCCAGTGCTATATATAATACAATGGCCATGTAAATTGTATGGGAATGACTATGAGACTGTCGACATAAGATGATGTGCATATTCTTTATTTACGGGGTGATTTCACAACAAATGTGTGAGCTGCTGCCAGAGTGATTTTGAAATGCATGTGTGGGCGATTTGCCTGCCCACTGGGAATTGTCAAGATGACCTAGTATGAGTATGGTCATTGACTTGCCAGGGCTTTGTAATGACAAGGAAGTAACATCACAATCCTTATGAGTGTCGAACGTATTAAAATGTGTGTAGATTTTTTCAAATCACTGGGTGTAATGTTTTGCAAAAAGTTTGAAGCTGAGTCTGTGCCTATTGTTGTGCAAATCTGGACAAGTTTTGTGCTCTTTGTGTGTAAACATCGGCAATTGTGTGAACTCCAGGCTCCAGGATTTGCTCTCCGGCCGGGGGTTGTGCCCTGGCGCTGCCGCGACCTGGGGGGCCCTGGGGGAACCTGGGGGGTTGTGCTTGCTCTGTCCTGGCCGGGGTCGACGGCTCCCTTCTTCGGTGGAGGTTTCCATGCATGCCAGATCCACCACACCAGCATCTTCCAAAATGCAAACACAATCTGCTTCTCCCTCTAGTCGCTGAATCGGTGGAGGCTGATGTCTGTGGATCTCTTACTGCTTCATCTATCCGTTCTTCCTTTTTTCAGTCTTTCCTTTGGTCTCCCTAATTGGTTGGAATTGAGATGTTTCAGGGGTTGGTGAATGATTATGGTTTGTAACCTTGTGGGTAGTAGGTGGTGTCTGGTCAGTGCTGGATTTCACTTTTCTTTATTTTCTTTGATCCTTCCTTGGGTCTCCTGACAACTTCACACTAGCGGGATTCTGAAGCCTAAGGTTTAGGTGAAGGATATGGGATTTTTAATAGGTTTCAGGTGAATTAATGAGTACAAACTCACACGCATGCACATATGCACTTATGCACACACGCACGCACGCGTCAAACTGGAATGGTAAATATTTCTGGGTTTACTATCAACTGTTTCTCTTCTGCTTATTACTACTGTTATTGACATAAAAAATGTGTTCCGTCCTTTTGCTGGGCTCATGAAGGCCCCTGTTTGATTTGTCTATACTTCCATGCTAACCGTTGCCTTAAACAGTTTTTCATTATTTCGATTGTTTGGCGGGTCTTTGTAGACACCAGTGGAAACTTGGTTAGATCTTTTTAAGTCATCAATTAATGATTTAAATTGTGTAAGTGGCTCCTTGTTTACTTAATGAGGCAATTTATTATCTACGTGTTTATCATCTGCAGGGTTGGAAGGGTTCCTTTTGAACTGTATTCCGTTACAGTTACACGTTACCTGCTAAAAAATGTAGTTAGTAACGTAATCCAAGTACCATAATATTAAAGTAATGTAACGTGATTACTTTGGATGACCCCAATTCCAATACCAAGTGTGCTCATGAAGACAAAATAAAAATGAATATCATCACAATATATATTTCTATACCGTGCGCCCCTGCTATTGCGGATGATAGGGACCTGGGCAGCAGCTCTTTGTATTTTACAAATAGCAAAAGTCCTTGTATAATTGACATCCATTAAAATGCATGTATTGACAGGTTGATTGATTGATTGATGGCCATATGCTGTTTTCAAACTGTCACTGAAAGTAAACACACCTCACAAATAGATAGATAGATAGATAGATAGATAGATAGATAGATAGATAGATAGATAGATAGATAGATAGATAGATAGATAGATAGATAGATAGATAGATAGATAGATAGATAGATAGATAGATAGATAGATAGATAGATAGATATTCATCCAATGAGGTAAAAATAAAGCTTTGCTTACTAACAAAGCTGTTGTTGGGGAGAAGAGGGACAAATTATGCTTTTGAAAGCAACATTTCCCATGGTAGCTCATATTACCAACAAGCAGACACGCACTAATGATATGAGGATGACGACGCGTGGTCGACATCAACTGCAAAATGAACTTTTATACCAGTCTCGAGTTTAGCCATTGAAGTGTGTCTTCTGTCCAGATTTAGTCATGACTGTATGACTTCCTCATTTCCTCAGTTGAGCTCTGCTCTGTTACCGGATGTGTCCTTGAGTGTTATCGCGTATCTCTGCACGTCCGGCTTATCAGTTAACTTTGCTGAACTGTTTACTGGAAACTTTGTGGTACCGCCCTTCAAGATAGTATAAGAATGTTGTAATATATATATATATGTGTATCACATGTTGATAGTTAAAGGATGTCCCCTTTCCATGGGGTGCCAGGGAGTTTGTGGAGAATCAATACTTTGCTTAATACGATGTGTTGTGGTTATGCTCAAGGTTGTACTGAGGGGCTTCCAGAGATACCAGATTGGCATAAAAGTTAATATGAGAAAGAGTGTCGTGATGCAGCAGCAGATGGAGATGCATTCCCACTTTGAAGCCATCTCGAGATGATGTTCTTTATTGAATGATGTCCTCAATAGGAGCAGCTGGACACTGGATCAGTAGACGTGGTTTTCCGGTCGTCGTCAGGTGGTGGGATCGCTGAGCCTGGGTTTTCCGGCGAGTCGTCAGGTGGTGGGATCGCTGAGCCTGGGTTTTCCGGTCGTCATCAGGTGGTGGGATCGCTGAGCCTGGCTTTTCCGGCGGGTCATCAGGTGGTGGGATCGCTGAGCCTGGGGCGGATCTGGCGGGTCGTGTAGACGAGATGTTTCCGTGCAGGCGAACTGCAGAAGCTGTCCTCTCCATCACCTTGTGGGGTCCAGTCCACCTGGGCTCAGATAATTTTCGTTAAATCACTTTTAACCATACATATTCACAATCATTTATTTTTGAAGGAGCATCTGGTTGTTGTTTTTTGTTAGCTGGGAGTTAGTAAATGTTAGTTGTTTGAGTTCTGGAGGTCCCGGAACGTGCGTCCCTTCCAATGTAGCTGTTGGAGCCGGAAAAGGTCTGTTGGTGTGACATTCAAACAGAGTCCAGCCTTCGGCTGAGTTAAGTGACATTCGCATATTCATTAATGCAACAGGAAGAGCTTGTAGCCAATTTAAATTTGATGAGGTCAATGCTTTAGCCAATTTTCTTTAATATTTCAATTTTTCTTTAATATTTCTATTCATTCGCTCAATCTGTCCTTGGGATTGGGGATAATACACTGAACCAAATGTGTTTTAATCCCAATGCCTTTTCTACCGCTTGTAGATGTTTGTTCTTGAAATGGGTTCCATTGTCTGATTAAACTTTTCTAGGAAACCCATGTGATGGTATGTAATGATTAATCAAATGTTTTACCACGATATTTACTGTTTCAGATTTGCATGAATATGCCTCTGGCCATCCTGAAAAGGAATCCACTATTACCAGCAAATATCTGTATCCTGACACTGGTTTTATCATGTCAGTGAAATCCATCAAAAACCATCTGACCCCAGAGCTGTCACGTCCGGCCGGACCGTGAGTGCCCTGGGGAGGTTTAGATGTATGCATACTATTATACTTTTTGCAAACACTGCAGTCTTGCAGTTCATTTTTAACAATTTGTCTCATGAAAGGATGCCACCAGGTGTGTAATTGTCTCAATGTTTCTTCCACACCTAAATGACATATTCCATGGGCTTCAGAAATGTTATTTTTCAATTGTTTCTGAGATGGAATGCATTTACCTTCTTTCCGCTATATACTTCATATTTTTGTCCCCCTCTGGACTTACTTTTTCCTGCCACAGCTTGATCACCTCCTGTGGATTGTCACATTCAGATTCACTTACAGTTAGTTGGAGTCTTTATCATTTATGGTCGACACAGGAGCTCAGCATTCTACCGTCACAGCTTTGCCACCTTACCAGAAAAAGCATCTCACTTGTTGGATTCAAGGGTGAAGAAACTGCCCTGCAATTGACAACTCCAGTGACTGTTCAATGTTTTTCACAGACTCTTTTGCATTCTTTTGTGTTTGCACCTAACTGCCCAGTCAATCTTTTGGGCAGAGATCTCCTCATCGCCACATGCCCTCTCATCAAATGCAGCCCTGTTGGACTTATTGAACATGGGTGATTTGTTTGCAGGCAAACCAGATGACGCCTTTTTAGTGTCCCTGACTCCTGAACAACTTAAATGGTACATGATGGCAGATCCTCCGGATCCTTCTATGTCTCCTTGCAACCCACATGTCTCCTTGATGGTCTCGCCTCAGCACACAGCGAAGGATCTCGGTCCGTTTGTCCTGGAATGCACACAGGCCACTGATTGGCAAAATTTATTTCACTCTCAATTGCTCTCTTCCCCGTCACTTGATGCTTATTGGATTCAGTCTAACACATTTTTACCCACTTCCGTTTTGGAGCATCAGCTTCTGGATAGGCACCATGGACGTGAAACAACCGACAGCGATTTAGCTGGTTACCTTCTTGATTCCCTTCTCACATCGCTGTGGTCCATGGATCCCACTGATGTTGGTCTCTGCAACATCTCATCTGTTGTGTTTCAGAGGAAACCAGGACAAATATATGTTCCCCAATAATCTGTAAAAAAGCCTGGGATGATTGGCATTTCGCAAACAATTGACGGCTTGCTCAAAGCAGGAGTGTTGTGAGAAATTCCCGGCTCTGATTATAACACGCCTATTTTACTCGTTGAGTAGAAAGACACTGGAAAGTTCCGCATGGTCCATGACCTGCGAGCGATTAATGCGGCCGTCTTAACTCCCACTTAGCCCGTCCCGAACCCTGACTCGGCATTGTCCCCAATTACATCAACCCACACTCTTTTCACTTGCATTGACCTGGCTAATGCTTTCTTTTGCATTTCACTCCATCCTTCAATGAAGCAATTTTTTGCTTTCACTTGGAATGGTGTTTGCTACTCCTACAATCGCCTGCCTCAACGCTTTGTCCTTTCACCTGGACTCTTCAACGACTGTCTTCGCCAGTTGCTGTCTCCACTTGAACTGCCCCCTGGTGTTCTCCTGGTACAGTATGTGGATGACCTCTTGCTGGCAGCTCCATCTGAAACTTCTTGTCTTGAAGCCACCAGGTCTTTGCTTTCTCATTTGGCCTCTGTTGGACTGAAGTGTTCCAAGTCCAAACTCCAGATTGCCCGATCACAGGTTTCCTTTCTCGGACGTCTGATCTCACGCCACGGAACAGGAATGTCTCCCTCTCACAAAGACGATATCCTCCATCACCCAAAACCAACAAATGTCAAAACCATGCTGGCCTTTCTTGGTCTTTGCAACTACTCCAGACATCATGTTCCAAACTTTGTTGAACTCACTCACCCACTCCAACAGATGGTCAATGAACAGGGTATGCGAAACCTTTCTAACACTCTTTGTTGGACCACGGAAGCAGACACTTCCTTCATCTCCTTGAAACAGCATCTCTCCACTGCTGCAGGTCTTGCGATTCCTGATTACAGTCGCATGTTCTATCTTGACGTGTCTGAAAAGGTCAGCAGTGTTTCTGCTGCCCTTTATCAGAAGGGGGAAGGAGGAAGTCGACAAGTTTGTCTGTATGCATCAACTCCATTGTAAAAATACGAGCAAAGACACCCAATTTGCGCTTCTTTCACATCTGCTCTAGCCAGAGTGATTCAGAAAACATCTCACGTTGTTCTCCATCACCCGCTGACTGTGCGAACATCACACAGTACAGTCCAGTACGTCACAAGTCAAGCTTTCACCATGACCGGAGGAAGACAGAGAAAAAATTAAGCAATTTTAACACAACCACATATTCTCTTTACTCATGAAGGAGTAAACATGGCTGAAGGTCTCCTCGGAGGAGAACCGCATTGTTGCATACAAAGAACTACGGAAGAAAACTCACTCCGCACTGAACTCTATGAGACACCTATTGACAACCCGGACTTGATCCTTTTCACAAATGGATGTTGCTTAAAAGGCAACGATGGCCTACAATCTGGATTTGCAGTAACCCAACTGACAGAAACAGGTTTTGAAGAAGTCCAAGCAGAAAGAATTTCAGGCTCTCAGTCAGCACAAAGAGCTGAAATTTTGGCATTGACAGCAACTCTCAGATTGACAGAAATTCAGTCAGTAAACATTTACACAGATTCGGCGTATGCACACATGACAGTTCATGTTGCATTAAAAGAATGGCAGCAAAACGATTTCCAAACTGCAACCGGTACACCCATTAAACATCAGGACGACATTCTCAAATTGCGAGATACTTTAATGCTCCCAACAATGGTGGCAGTAATAAAATGCAAAGGTCACTCTCGAACTAATTATTTTGTATCGGCAGGAAACGAATCAGCAGATCAAGCAGAAAAAAAGGTTGCGGGGTACCGACCAACACTCCAACTAACTGTAAGTGACTACTCACAAAAGTATTTTGTTGAGATGTAACTTATTTTTCATCAAGAGTAATTTTTTATTGGTTCATTATAATTGTTTTGCTTCAATTTGTCTATTTACATTGAGGTGATGTTATGTCGTTTCGTGAAATGAAAACTGCAGTGTCACAAGGACCACGTGATGTACAGCGGAGAAGGGAGGCTCATAATCCAAGTGCATGGACGAAGAGCAACAAGTGTCCAGCGTCGCTGATTTAAGTGTCGTATTTCTGATATTTACAGGTTCGTTTTTCCATTGTTGTGTGACTACAAATGTTTATAAGCAACTACAAATGCCCAGTGATGTGTTACATGTGAGCTAAATGTGCTTTAACTATGTTTAAAATGCTACTGTTTGCAACTCGGTGCAATGTAGCTTGAGACTAGCTTATAACACAGCTACTTAATTATTATTTTTGGGGGTTTTGTTTTGTTTGGCTCCTGGTCATTTGAGGGTTATTTCTCTATGTGTATACATTTAAATGTACTCTTGTGTGTGGATTGCTTTGCCCAAAATGCAACGAGCTAATGCTCACCAGAGTTAGCGATGCCTAGGTCGTTGGCCTTGTTTAAACCGTCAAAAGTATTAGTTCTTTTTTATTTGTATTTTAAAGTAAAGTTATAAAATGTTAATTGATGTTTGTAACAAGGACAAAATGTAGATGTTAAAATAAAAATATATTTTAATTATCTAATGAGTCATTTTATTAAAAAAAAAAAAGAAAAAAAAAGAATCAAATCGAAAATCAGGAACTGAAAATCAAAACTCGAATCAGGCTCGAGTGAATCGTTACATCCCTAATTAGTAACCATGAATGAATAAGCAATGAGCGCAGACTCCATGACTGAAAGGCTCCTCGGTAATGATGTGAAAGGCAGATATTTTTCACAGACTTTGTGACTTCCCAAACTGAGTGACTTCCAGTGCATCCTGGAATGCAGCATTACACATTGTGCACTGACAAAACTGGATTTGTCATATGCTTATTTGCACACTGGGTGGCAGTATTTAGTTTTTCACTGCGGACTGGAGCATTGATGTGTTTTTCAGTGCGCATCACTGTGACCTAGTGCAGTGGTTCTCAACCCCGGTTCTCGAGTACCCCTATCCAGCCTTTTTGCTGGAATTTGGATACCAACCAAGGACCTAAGGCCTAGGGGAATGAAGCAGACATTCTAACTAGTCAGACAGCATGCCACCATTACACTAACGTAAAACATTTTTTAAATTATAGGCCTTGGTTTAATGTATGGTGACACAGTAAACATTCCATGACACCCAACCCAAAATATAATAGGAATCATCATTGTCATCCTCAGTAGCAAACATCGTGACTGCAAAGGTAACTACTTGTCAAATTAATTTTTATTTGAATCTTTCACCCTTTACTGCATTCTTGATTTACGAAAATTAAATGCAGATTTTTATTCCCTGAAATCTTTACTTATGTTTCAATATTCTACAATATTCTACAGATGGCATTTGCGCTTCGCTCGTTGTTCCTCCTTTGTGGCATCAGTGGACTGTTGACTGGAGTCGTAAGTCAAAAGCTCACCAGCTGACTTAAATGATCATATATATTCAATGGCTTTTGATGTATTGGTGCATTCTTTTGTTTCAATGTTCTTATGTTAACCATATGCTTTTCTTCTTCAAAGTGGTCTTTCCCTACAAAAATTCTGCAAGGTTAGTAGCTGTGACTCATGCTTTTTCCGATGAAAAAATTGGTAGTTTGTTGTCATTCAAATTTGTTCGACATGCCTCCCTTTTTTTGAAAAAAACAAAAACAAAACAATAACAATTGTGCTGCAGATGTTAGCTGTCCTGAAGGCTGGACTCAGTTGGACTGTAAATGTTACATTTTTCAAGGTGAAATGAGGACCTTTGCAGATGCCGAGGTATGGAAGACAATAGTTTATTGCTATTATAGTCAGTGATCCATCAGGCTTGAACATTGTGGTCAAAATATCTTGCCAACTGCCTGCCGTATTTGAACGGGTGAAATCAACTTGTTTACACTATTAGGCCGTCTGCAACATTCTTGGTGGAAATCTGGTCTCCATCCACAGTGACCTGGAATGTGCACTTGTTCAACAACTGGTTATCGCGAATAGTGTTACGTCCACGGATGCTTGGATTGGACTCCATGAGGCAATTGAGGTAAAACATTGTGTCTTCAAGACTCAATCTTGTCACCATTCTTGAAATTGAAATTAGGGGTGTCAAAATTATCGCGTTAATATCGCGTTAACTTAAAGTGCCTTTAACGGCACTATTTTTCTTTAAAGCTCAATTAATCACCACCCCTTATTTGGAAAGCCTCTACTAAGGGAATTCCAGCCGCGACGCATTTTTCATTTTATTATTATTTATTTTAAGTTGTTAAAAAATAGTTACCACCCCCGCCCCTATACTAATCTGTACGTTTACCGTTTAGTTTATACAGTAGTCTCGGGCTCTCGGCTATCCAGTTATATATTCAGATTAGTGCATTAACCAGGGCCAAGCTAACGAAAGGGTAATGATTATTTAGCTTTACCTCAATAAATTGTTTCATACTGGACGGGGAATTCTTGCAGGCGGCTAGCTCGTGGACTTTACTGTTTACACAGGACACAATGTATTCGCCAAGAATCGTTCTTCGAGCCAACCAACGTGAACATTTCCCGGAGGTAAGGCCATGGGTGGGGGGACTTGACGGCTGCAGCCGACTCGCTAGCTCTGAGTCGAGTCCACGAATGACAGTTTCGTTTCAACTTTGACACTCTCCATCGCGTCATCTCATTGGTTGAGGTAGAGCCTATCACAAGCGGGGATGTTGGGGACCGTGTGTAACGCTTCGTATGATTGGCTGAGCAAGGAACACAGAAGCGCAAAATCTGCCGTCACTTTGTGCTGCAACCATTGTCTTACAAACAGCATTATACCATGTTGTGACATAAAAATGACCAACACAAATCAATGTAAGCAAATTATCATTGTGTAACTAACTGAAATCTCACTTTGTCTTCCAGGATGGTGACTTCATATGGACAGATGGCACAGTTGAGGATTTTAGTAACTTTAATATATGGCTTTCCGATAATGGTGACTGTGTAGAGATGGTTTCGACTAGTAAGTGAAATCAGTGATAGAAGTTTGATGAGAATACATTGCTGTAATACGTCAATATTTCTTACAGGTGGACTATGGGATATTGATGCCTGCGAAGACCTTAACGAATATGTTTGCAATAAGGATGCACACCCCTTCTTCCTCTAATTGCTCAACTTTCCTCACTCATCGGTCACAATGGAGTTCTATCACCATGGATCAATGAGACAATATCAAACGTTTGTGGTGCCTTTGTACTTTTGGGTTTATTATCAATGCTCCTTTTCTTCTCTATTCCTAACTTTTTATTATTATTATTATTACACTTTTGTAACATGAAAGAGCTTCTCTCGAGTAAATAAAGGAATCTGTCTGCATCAAAATATGTGTGATTGGCTCTTACTTCTTTTCGAACCTACTGAGTCTATTGCTCTTCAAATGTTTAAATCAAGGCGGCTAACTGGTTAGCACGCCCGCCTCCCAGTTGTAGCGATAATTGGGTCGTAGTTTGCGACAAATTAATAATTTGAACGGCACTATATAAATAAAGATGACTTGATTTGAGGAAGTCATAACTCCCTCAGTCGCCTGTAGGGGCACAGTGTTTGCTTTTACTTACAATTTGGAGAAAAACAAACAAATTAAAATTCAAATCCTCATTTACTTTCTCATAATCTGAAGTCACTTTATTACACACATTGTTTATGGATCTTTGAATTAATAAAATAAATAATAATCCACTTGAACACACAAATGACCGAGGCGGAATACAATTTATAGAACATGCAGTTATTCATTACTGTCGCACATACAGAGTCGAAACACTGTCTACCTAACTAACCTACCGAAAGAAGAAAATAAATAAAATGAAGCTGAAGAAAATAGAAAGGAAGCACAATCTAACGAGGTTTTTGACTGGCCAAATCTTGGGATAAATTGGTTGCACCAGTCGTATGGTCGAATTTGCTATAAAAACGTGCAACTTACATTGGGTCGGGCGGCCACAGTGAGGGTTGGACAAATAAATGTCCGTTGCCCCCCCAAAAAAAAAATAGGACTCAGCCCGTGCTCCCAGAAGATTGCGCGGTCAGCCAAGGTGGCAATGCATGCAGCCGTGTAGCACGCTATAATGTAATAAATTACTGATAATGTAATAACACCTCAAAATGTAATAATTTAATTACTAATGCAATAAAAATTGCTGACTGATATCGTAATAACATTATTGCGTATTTGTTACATTTTCAGGTGTGTCGTTTTTCCTCAAAACTGGTTAAGGAAAAGTTGACCGATAATGCAATTCATATGTTAATTTTTAATTCCTAAGTGTAACCAAGATGTTGTTATTCTTTCTAAAAGTTTAAAGATTCTGACGTTTTCTGGCGTCTTCTTTGCTAAATGAGCCGACACGGAGGATTCATGCTCATCTTTCTTCTCGCTGTACTCGCTGAAATACGTTTCTCTCTCTCTCTCTCTCTCTCTCTCTCTCTCTTTCATGACATGCGCAGTAACAAACATTTGAGCATGTGAAAACGAATAAATACAATACCCAAATTAATAATACATAAAAGAAATGTCCAACGGGGCATATGCCACGGAGGAGGCGGGACTTCCGACTTCCTGTTTTTTTTTAATGAAAACCGTGACTGATTGTCCCCCAAATTTACGAGTATATGTGTAGACATATGTTAATCATAGGCTAAGAATTTTTGAACGAAAATTTTCAATAATAATTAAGACGCAAGCGCTGCTGCACATTCATACAATAATAATAATAATAATAATAATGAATAACGCTTTCGAATATTATCCCAAATATTTCGAGTTTTGTACAAATATTTCCAGACTATGATTACCACGTCTGCACATGTACTCATAAATTTAGGGAACAATCAGTCGTGTGTTATTATGTCAATGTAATTATTATTATTATTATTATTATTATTATTATTATTATTATTATTATTATTATTATTATTATTATTATTATTATTATTATTATTATTATTATTATGTCAATACTTGACGACGCCATAGGCATTTTTAGAGCACATTATAGACCAGGAAAAAAGTCCAAAATGCAGGGCATTGTGTCCTGCTCACCACGTCATCGTAACAAATCATAACAAATGTTTGGGGGTGCAAAGGTTGTGATACTGGCAACACTTCAGCAGGGAAAATCTTTGCACATAAATGAGGTTTTTGTTTATTGCTGCTGTTAATGCTGAGAGAGCACACTTGTTTTATGTAAGCAGAGCTTTTATTTATATTTTTTTTAAGATTTCAAATAAAAGCAAATAATTTGAATATAAAATGAGTGAGAGCCAATACATTTATGGAGGTGTACTGTTTATTGGGAATGTTATTTTGGCCAAGATACTATGTTAAGTAGCTTAGTTACAATTATGTTTGAAATGATATAAGTCAAATGTGTGGTTTTGTTTTTTATATTTTGTTCCAATTTTCATTTCAAACTTCACTGTTTAGATTTTTGTTAACTAAAGGTGCTTACAGAAAGAATGCTTACTCAACTGGATCCGTTGCATACCAAACAAACAAGCATTATTGTGAGTTCCGTCCCATCCTTTTGTGTTTGAGCATATGGAGGATTCATGTTATGGGTATGCCATCAGTAGGTATTGGTGAGTCCCTGTGCGTCATCACATATTTGAAATTGGTTAATGGCCAGTTTGTTTCTTTAAAAATTTACGTCTTATCATTTATCGGGTTATATTTTTAGGGTAAAGACGCACAATAATAAGAGCACATCAAAGTAACGTCCTGTTCTTATTTTTCTTTTGTATTAATAATGATGAAATAATCACAGTTTTTTTCCATTGACATTATAATTGCTACTATGCGTTTTTTTAATTGCTTTTTTACTGTACGTCATCACCCTCAAGCTTTGCCCCCGGTAATGACAGACACCAAGAAGGTAATTGTCAAAAGCCCAAGTTCAACTAATTGTAGGCTTAATGATGACACTCTGGAATCTATAGGGTCTTAAGGATGGTCTTGGCCCTGATACAATGATGACAGATGCACTGTCGGGTTGGTAGCTATGCAAAAAGTCCGGTTTCCTAGTTTGTTTTCATTTAGTCTACTACATTTTGTAACATTTTAGTCTAGTAAAATATTGCCACATTGCCATATTTGCAAAATAACACACCTCAGTCACAACCAGGGTTGGGGAATTCAGGTCCAGAAAGTAAAAACCCTAAAACAGTTTAGCCTCAGGCCCCGTCCACACGACAGCCAGTTTCAATGTATCCTCACAAGTTTCTTACCGTTCAGGCCGTTCGTTCACACGACGGCGCGGTTTCGGAGCTTGAAACCGATCACTTTTGAAACCGGGCTCCAGAGTGGAAAGATTTCAAAACGCGCGCCTTACGCATCCGTCTGGACACCATATGCGGAATACTCCTCCAGTGATGACGTAATGGTCGCAGATCGATGACGACGCATTGTCGCAGATTGATGACGTATGCGCCAATTCTCGGGTGTCGTTTTGCGCAAAATGTTTTGCTTCTTTATTCCCACGTTTAGGAAGCGGTGTTGTACTTGTATCACCCGCCATTGTTACTTCTCCTGTGTTCGTCTTTTTCATGTTGTTTTGATACATGCAAAGCCATGTTTGTTCCCTAGATTGCAATAAAGTAAGAAAAAAAGTGTCCATTTTCTTCGCTGATTCTTCTTCTACGCTTTTGGTTAACATCAGACTTGGCATATACATTACAGCCGTTAAACGTCCTCAGCGTCTTCTTTTGGACACACGCAAGTCTTGAAATGCTTCTGTGTGTACAAGATTTGTTTGTTTGCTTCCGTCTGGACGGGGCCTTAGTCACAGGTGCTTCTACTCACCTGGCAGGTAAATGAGCTCGTCTCCACCTGTTGAGTAGACACACTAGAGCCAAACATGCACATATTTACAAAAATGTTGTTTTGTTGTCATCTCACGAACACAATCTGAAATGATCAGACACAATAGCAGTCAGTCACACACTACTGTGACCAATACCATTTTAGGGAATAGCTTGTGCAAGACTTTTTTGAGAGATATTTTTTTCATGCAAGGGGTAATTTAGATGACAAAAGATTAGACCCATCTCCAGAGCCCAGGCTTAATAATTATTAGGCTTACTAATTATTTGCTGATTTAATAGCAAATACAATTGCCACATCAAATATGGCATATGCACTGACATATCACTTCAAACAGGCCACCTTTTTGAACGGTGTCTGCAGCAGAATTCAAAAGAAAATAGGAAACCCAAATCCAACCTCATTTTAGATGCCCAAACGATATGCGGCTCCCGTGGTTTTCTTTTTAAGTTTAAGTTTTGTCAATTTGGATTTTTCGTTAAATCCGATCTTTTTATGTACTGTTCACATTACAAAAACAAATGCGACATCTAATAAGAACGCAACGCGCCCGTGTTGCAACTCACATGCGCAAAGAGCACGTGTCGAGTGACGTCCACCTAAAACAACATCACGTTGCAGTGTTCACAGAAGTAACCCGACTCGCAACGTTTTCCCGCCAGCCAAGCCGCCGTGGCAAGCGACTTTTATCAGTGTTTATCAGTGTATGGAAATACAGCTGTGCCAACACACGCTACAGATTGGTGGACTGGTGGACTCGTTTTGCCGACGTGTTAGGAGTTCGATTCATGTGTCTTGTCTGCACACATTATGCAAATTCAGCTGTGTGAACGCCCGCGCTCCTGTTTGGTGGACTGTTTTCACGCGTGTCCTCAGCTTCCTCGTGTGTCAGTTTCGAATGTGCTGTTTACAAACAGCAACAGAAATCCGTCTGACTTATTTTTCAATTTCATGTCACCAGAGTAGCGAGGTTGGAAGAGGTAATTTGGGGGAAATGATGGGACACTCCTCGACCTCCTCATTTCATTGTGAAGTCTATCGAAGATGACGTCGCATCATCGCCGTTTGTGATGAACCGTCTGCAAGGCTGAATTTCTACTACTGCCAGCCACACGTCTCAACTTTATGCTTCATGTTTCAAGTGTGATTAAATTAAAGACAAATAAAAATGTAACACTATTACTCAAAACAGCTTTGTTTATATTCACAGACGTGTCAGTAGTCTCCCTTCCAAGCACTCTCTCCCACCCGCGCAGAGGCTTTTGATGACTTATGAATCGGATGCATGCGGATGAGCGTTCACAGTGCAGATGCATCGCATGCATATCCGATTTATATCCACATACGAAAGAGGCCCAGATCGGGTGTGAAAAAAATCTGAATTGTACCATTCACACTGCATGAAAAAAATCTGATACTTGCGAAAAAATCGGAATTGAGCAGCAGTGTGAACGCAGCTTTAGTTGCCGACACGAATGTAGTTTGTAGTATGTCCCTCCTCACTTGTCTTGTGCACCAGCGTCCTCGGAAACTTGCGGCTTCACTCGTACAAAATGTACATGACTCTTGCACGCCAACATTGACGTATTCGGCGCGTATAAGCCAACGTAGGCATACCTAATATTATTTTCAGTAAGGTTGTGATGACTGGCCATCAATGAAACAAAACCACACCACTATTTCTTCATATTGTGACGTCTTGCAAGATTGCCGCCAGCAAAAATTGTTTGGGTATGTCACCCTTTTTATTTGTCTTGAACAAACGTTTACTGTTGGACGTAGCCGACCCCGAAAACAAGAACAATTGGGTAGATGCCACGGACTTCCGACTTCCGGGTTTCACACATGAGCGCCGTTTCCGGCCACTGCTGGCCGCGTTCCAACACTGGCACCCCCAACCGTCTCAGCTCTCTGAAATGCTTCGGACAACTGAGACAGACACACTACTATGGAGCCACAACACTGACAATAAGATTTGGTATTGGATAAAAAAATGTCATTGTGGAAACAACTGCAATGACATTGAAACAAGTATTGGCATTGTAAAAGGTTGTATTGAAAGATAAAATAAAGACATAAAAAAAAAAATATTCTGTTGTATATATTTTTTTGTATTATGATGTCTTTTTCAATGCCAATCTGCAGAATTTTTTTTACACTCTCTCTCTTTTTTTCCGAGTGTTACAGGTTTTCAGTTTAAACTCTGGTTTTCAGTTTCACTTCTCTTTTTTTCAGTTACAACTAATTGGCAGTGTTTTAACGTGGAGGGGCGGGAGCGGGGCTTTGAGCGCAAGAACGCCTTCTTGCTTTTCATGAGACTAAAGAGGAGAGCGAACCTTCTGCCAGCTAAAGGCAATACCTGAATTCCCTGTGGCAGATAGTCAGAGATTCATGGATACAAGTTCACCAGGAACTCCTAAACCGCCTGTAAATCAGTTTTTTTTCTACATATAACCTTGTGTGTCAGTGTTAATGTTTCTGTAGTAAACCAGTTAGCACATTAGCTAAATTAGCATGACATGATGCATGAAGTCATTTCAAACATGGTGTTCTTAACGCCACAAGTACCATTTAAAACCACATATAACTGTTAGAAAACGATCCTTAAGTTTTCCGCGTGTTCGTAATGTTGATTTTCTGAATACAGACTGGAGATCGGTGAACAGGTCCTTCAAAGGATTTATTTTGCAGAAATTTCTGGACACAGACAAGTTACAGTCAAAACGCTGAGTTCCCCTTGCCAGTGTGAGTGTGTCCCCCCTCCCACTTGTAGTCGTTCTTATAGTTTCAGCATAGCAGCCCCCAAAAAACACCCCTCCCCTTCCTCTTTCTCCTTTGCTGCCCTTAAGCCCCGCCCCTAAGTCCCAAAATAGACAGTACTCAATACACATTGACAGATGGCCGATTGATGTGGAAATATAGTAGGTCAGACAACCTGGCACACCGACAGATGGCCGACTGATGCGGAAACACAGTATGCGCCAGACAACCCGGCACCCCCTCAGCAAACACAACTTTACAAAGGAATCATTTTTAACACATTTTCTCCCCCAAAACAGATGGCTAATTACGTGGGAAAAGGAAGGAAGAATCTTCAAACGTTCCGTCACATTATTACACTCATCAAGCTTTACTGAGGAGGTTAAAGCAGTTATGATTAAATCTAAACAGTTATAACTAAAATCAAAACAGTTATAATTAAATCAAAACAGCAGACTGTCAACATAACCTTGTGACTTACAGGCGGTTCAGGCCCACACGTCGCAAACCACAACCGGAAACAAAGCTGATGTGTGAAACCTGGGAGTCGGAAGTCCCGCCTCCTTTGTGGCATATACCCCATTCATGAGCGATGAGCAGTAGCAGCAATGAACACAAGTAGTCAACATGAACGCAACGTACCTCCTCCGCCGCAAGACCTTGTGTTGCGTTTACTGACACTCGGACATAAGAGTGTGAAACAGAATGAATGAAAAATATAATAATAAAAAAGGAGAACCATTTTAGAGATCCATGCCTCAAATGGCTGGGGCACAATCATCTTGGTGGGCGGGCACAGACCCCTACGGCCCGCCCATGGCGAAGGTTGTGCAAAAGATGTAGACTTGTTTTATATGAATACTCCAGCTCAATGTCTGACAAAGATTGATTCGGTGTTCCATGCTTCTAAGGTTTATTAGTAAATGTGGAGCCTTGACCCATGTGAACTGTACTCTTGAGTGGGATGGCCTCCAATGGCTTACCAGGAGGTTGGCTCACTGGTACACCTTCGTCTACAAGGCCATTATTGGACTACTGCCCTTTTACATTTGCAACTTCATCACACAGAGAAATGTTACTTCTTACAGTTTGCGATCAAATGACATTTAGTTGCTAACCGTTCAATTTGCCCTCACTGAGTTTGGAACAAAAGCTTTTATCTTCTCTGACCCTTCTACATGGAACATGTTGCAAAAGGACTACAAGTTACAATAACATAATTTATCTCATTGAATGAATTCAAATCCCGATTCAGAGCATTTGAGATGAATTCCTTAAATTAAATGAAAAAACAACATTCTTCATGATTAATTTTATGTATACAGAGAAAGTCCACAAATTCCACAATCTTACTAAGCACGGCACATTTCACAACACTGTTTTGATGCCGCAGACTGAAAATATTTCTACCATACTCAGCTCCAGTAACATATCACTGAACAATAAAATTCAAAACAAAATAGTAGTTTTTCTTTCTACCGGTAGACAAATACAAATCTGTAGACAGATAAAAATGACTGCATGAAGTATTTTCAATTAAGCACATGCGTGCTCACACACTTGGTTTGATGTGAATATCCAATGTGTTCATTAGTGTGGTCAGGGCCGGACTGGGACTCATTTTCAGCCCTGGAGTTTCAGGGCTCAGACCGGCCCACTTTAGTTCACATTTGTACCATTTGTGTACCAATGTAAAATAGATGAGCATTCGCTGCAACAATGTTTATATTGCATTTCATCAAAAATGACATTTACAATTGAATGCTCTAAGAGCACGGTCTATGTTTAGTTGAACAAGTATGTGAGCATAAAATGGGCAAAAAAAGAACAAAAATAAACCAATAAGAAAATGTACATTAAATGTGATAAGACATTTTACACTTCACAAGACACACTTACCAAATGAAGTTAAACCAGCAAGATTAAGGCAGTACTCTTACTTTGAAATGTGTTCTCACCACTTTTGGTGCACACTACTGAGCTGACTAACCTAACTCGAGAGCAACAATAATGGTAGGAGGCTCTCCCATCATGCTTTGTTGCTGTTACTAGTAACACTTGTGATGTGTTTTGCCTCTTTTATGCTTTTTTTTTTTTTTTTACAGAGAAGGTTTAATATACTTATATTTTTTATTGTTTCTATTCATGGATTAAAGTTTTGCTACTTTGGATATAAAACTATTGTATTGACACCCTTAGTAACAAAGGCTGCCTGCCAGTGCTATATATAATACAATGGCCATGTAAATTGTATGGGAGTTGATTGACTATGAGACTGTCGACATAAGATGATGTGCATATTTTTTATTTACGGGGTGATTTCACAACAAATGTGTGAGCTGCTGCCAGAGTGATTTTGAAATGCATGATTTGCCTGCCCACTGGGAATTGTCCAGATGATCTAGTTTGGGTCTGAGTATGGTCATTGACTTGCCAGGGCTTTGTAATGACAAGGAATTAACATCACAATCCTTATGTGTGTCGAACGTATTCAATTGTATGTAGATTTTTTCAAATCACTGTGTGTAATATTTTGCAAAAAGTGTGAAGCTGAGTCTGTGCCTATTGTTGTGCCAATCTGGACAAGTTTTGTGCTCTTTGTGTGTAAACACCTGCAATTGTGTGAAAATTTTAATTTTAGTGTGTTAACTGTAAAGAGGGAAGTAGAGAGACTGTGAGAGGAGAACACTTTACAACACAACATCTAATGCCACCTAGAGGTTAACATTTGTCAGATATTCACTGGTGATAGGAAACTTTGCTTTATTTTATAAAAAAAAATCAGGAAATCCACTATTCTATCCGGATACAGTTTTGGGGGGAGGGGGGGGGGGGTTGAGGGCCGGGAGCTGGGTTGTGGTGGATGGAGGGATGTGGGTGGGAGGCAAGAAGTCATGGGGGGAGCGGGGGTTGATGGGGTGCCTGGTGGGCCTGCCGTGCCCCGTTCTGCTGCATTGGGCTTGGGGTGCGGTCCAAGGTGGGGTCGGGGGCACTCCAGGCTCCTGGATTTGCTCTCCGGCCGGTGGCCCCAGCGGGGCCCGGGGGTTGTGCCCTGGCGCAACAATACGTTTCAGGTGAATTAATGAGTACAAACTCCCACGCATGCACATATGCACTTATGCATACATGCACGCACGCACGCATGAAACTGGAGTGGTAAATATTTCTGGGTTTACTATCAACTGTTTCTCTTCTGCTTATTGCTACTGTTATTGACATAAAAAATGTGTTCCGTCCTTTTGCTGATTGTGATTACTTTGTATGACCCCAATTCCAATACCAAGTGTGCTCATGAAGTCAAAATAAAAATGAATATCACCACAATATATATTTCTTACAGTGCGCCCCTGCTATTGCGGATGATAGGGCAGCAGCTATTTATATTTTACAAATAGCAAAAGTCCTTGTATAATTGACATCCATTAAAATGCATGTATTGACAGGTTGATTGATTGAACCAACATTCTCACTACCCGAAAGAAAACGAGCACGCGGAGGAAAAGGTCTACTCCTCAACAATGGCCATATGCTGTTTTCAAACTGTCACTGAAAGTAAACACACCTCACAAATAGAATATAACTTCCTCATTTCCTCAGTTGAGCTCTGTTCTGTGGCCAGATGTGTCCTTGAGTGTTATAGTGTATCTCTGCACGTCTGGCTTATCAGTTAACTTTGCTGAACTGTTCACTGGAAACTTTGTGGTACCGCCCTTCAAGATAGTATAAGAATATTGTAAGTCCTCTGTAACTTCGCACTTGTGAGCTGCTACAGCCATTGTCTGTAACTCATTTGTGCCCGGAATATTCTGTAGAAATAAAAGCTTTGAAGGAACTGTTCATCGTCTCCAGCCTGTATTCAGATAACCAACATTCTCACTATCCGAAATTAAACGAACACGGGGAGGAAAAAGCATCCTCCAACACTGTGTATATTGTGTATTGCATTTAAATAGTGAATTGGTAGAAGGGCAATTTGCTCGGAAGGTATAACTCAAATTGTGGTGTAGCAGTGGCTAGCAAGAAGCTAGCGTAACATGCCACAAGACTCTCAGCTCAAACTTTTTTTTTGTTAAAGATAAATCAGTACTTCAGCAAGCCAAGTATGTTCCAAACAGTGAAGAACGGTCGCCGCTTCCTCCTTTCATCCGAGCAGCTTTTAAAAAAAGGTCGCGTGTGGAAGACACGACATCAACACTACACAACAGCGTCCCTCACTCGCTCGCTCGCTTTTTCAGGCGCTCTCGCTCTCGCTCTCGCTCTCGCTCTCGCTCTCGCTCTCTCTCTCTCTCTCATCTGGGAAATTGTAATCCATTGAAATCATCAAAAATTTTAATAAATGCACCTGTAATCAATTACACTCGCGGGGAAATACGCGTCGCTGATGTAGTTTCTTATTAGTCCAGTAGAGGGCCTCATTGTTACACAAGTTTAGTGGTGTCAAAGTCCGGTGTTCTGTCGAGTTTTTTTTTTTTTACATTACATGCACAGTATATCTCTTTCACAGACCTCCAACGTCTAGGAGGACACAGGCTATGTCTACTCGAGCTTTCAAAACTTCAGCAGAGTGGGTCTGGGTGTGCATGAGCTCACCTTTGAAAAGATATTCCTCTGCAAACTGAAACTGCATTTTAGGCATTCTGTTACATATTACTAGCAAACAACAACAACAAAAGTTTATCACAGAGACTCTTGATTGAAATCTTTACCTTTAATATTAAAAACCCACAACTACTGCCGTCCTTCTGTTTGTTATGGGGGACAGTTTTTATAGTCCAGGTTTCTCGTTGGACCTCACAGCCCGCCCACCCTCAAGAAGTTCCTAATTATTGTTTCAAAAGCATAAGAAGAATGAACATGAGGCACATTCAAATCATATAAAAAAGACCCAGAGCCTCGAACTTTGAACTTCCATCTTAATGCATGACCTATGTATTTAAATGTCAAACTTTACAGTCTAGGCTCCCCAGAAAGCAATATTGTGGAAAAGCTGAAATAAAAAAACAAAAAAAATACTGTTATCTGATAAAACTAATGATACATAAGCCATTACAACATTTTCTATGGTCTTTTAAAAACATACTCACCGGCATGTCTATGGGAACTTCAGAGGAGAAAACTGCCTCCCTCCCATACATCAATGAAAAAGGGGAGTGCTTTGTGGTCGTGTTAATCTTGAATCTTAATGCAAATAATGCTGGATCCAAGAACACATCCCAGTTGTCCTGCTGCTCATTCACCATTTTTCTAAGAGCTCTTAGAAGTACAAGGGTACACTTGTGCTACTCACAAAAGTATTTTGTTGAGATGTAACTTATTTTTCATCAAGAGTATTTTTTTATTGGTTCATTAGAATTGTTTTGCTTCAATTTGTCTATATACATTGAGGTGATGTTATGTCGTTTTGTGAAATGAAAACTGCAGTCACAAGGACCACGCAATTTACAGCGGAGAAGGGAGGCTCATAATCCAAGTGCATGGACGTAGAGCAACAAGTGTCCAGCGTCTTGGAATGAAGCATTACACGTTGTGCACTGACAAAACTGGATTTGTCATATGCTTATTTGCACACTGGGTGGCAGTATTTAGTTTTTTACTGCGGACTGGAGCATTGATGTGTTTTTCAGTGTGCATCACTGTGACCTAGTGCAGTGGTTCTCAACCCCGGTCCTCGAGTACCCCTATCCAGCCTTTTTTCCATGTCGCTCTCAACCAACACAGCTGAGGAGCATTATACATATGGCCATGATGAAGAGTCCTTGAGACAGATACTGAGCACCCAGTTGTTCCTGATGCTTCTCTACAGGTATCAGTAAGTGAATAAGAAGTAAGTATGAAGCAAAACTTAATATGCCTTGATTTTGCGTTAATAGTTGGAAAAGCCCTACCATTTTCGTAAACCAAGAACAATAGTGTTAAATAAATTCTACATAATGGAGTTAAGTAAATTCAACATAATGAGGATTGATCATTTATTATTTAACAATATCAAGTAAATTCAACACAATTACTTTTAGTAAATTCAACATAACAGCATTGTGTAAATTCAACACAACTATGTAATGTAGTGTTAAGTTAAGAACAATTTTTGAGACAAAATTGAGGTTAGCATCTTTGCTTGTCCCTCAGCAAGTGTTTTTCATGTGGCCCTTTTGCTAAATAAAACGCCCACCGCTGATTTAGAATCTTCATCACCTAAGATTCATTATTTGGAATGTGGAAGGAAACGAGTACTCGGAGAAAACTCACACAAGCACAAGGACAAGATGAAAAGCGAGGCTGGAATCTGGACACCAACCAAGGACCTAAGGCCTAGGGAACGAGGCAGACATTCTAACTAGTCAGACAGCATGCCACCATTACACAGACTTAAAAAAAAATAAAATAATTATGGGCCTTGGTTTAATTTATGGTGACACATTTAACATTCCATGACACCCAACCCTAAATATAAAAATATAAAAGGAATCATTAATGTCATCCTCAGTAGCAAACATCGTGACTGCAAAGGTAACTACTTGTCAAATTCATTTTCATTTGAATCTTTCACCTTTTACTGCATTCTTGATTTACGAAAATTAAATGCAGATTTTTATTCCCAGAAATCTTTTTTTTTTTTTTTTTTTTTTTTTTTTTTTTTTTCTTTTTTTTTTTTTTTTTTTTTTAGAGCTCAGTATTGTTCATTCGGAAATGTCATCATCATTGCTCTTTTTTTTTTTTTTTTTTTTTTTTTTTTTTTTTTTAAATATATATATATATATATATACACATATATACATACATATATACATATATACATACATACATACATACCTTTTTTTTTTTTTTTTTGTGTGTGTGGGTGAGTATGTGTGTGTGCGTGCGTGCGTGCGTGTGTTTGTTAGCTCACCAGAAAACCTATTAGAAAAAAAAAATCTTATACCGTTCACCTAAATCGAACACCAGGAGACCCGAGGGGACCGAAGAAAACCAAGGAAGGTGAAATCCAGCACCGACCAGACACCCCCCACCAGAACTCCTCCCCAGCCCAAGAAACATCCAGACCCCAACAAATCCAAAAAACATAAAGTCAGGGAGGCCTCAAGAGACCAACGGAGAGACCGAGAAAAGGAAGGAAGGACAGACGAAGCCGCGTGAGATCCGAGACACCAGCCTCCACCGATTCAATAACCTGAGGAGGAAACAGATTGTGTCTGAGTTTCGGTAGATGCTGGTGTGGTGGATCTGGCATGCATGAAAATCTCCACCAAAGAGGGGAGCCGTCGACCCCCGCCGGAACAGAGCAAGCGCAACACCTCAGGGCCCCCCAGGCCGCGGCAGCGCCAAAGGACGACCCCCGGGCCCCACCAGGGCCACCGGCCGGAGAGCAAACCCAGGAGCAGGAGCGCCCCCCGCCCCAACACGGCCCGCGCCCCCGGCCCAACGCAGCAGGACGGGGCACTGCAGGCCCACCAGGCACCCCACCGGCCCCCAACCCCCGCCCCCCCCCACGACCCCCCGCCCCCCATCCACCCCCGCCACCCACCCCAACCCAGCCCCAGCCGCCCCCACGCCCCCAATCCCCCAGACACCCCCCACCCCCAGCACCCCCCACCCCGCAACCCCCACCACCGCCCCCCCCCCCCCCCCAACAAAGCCGCCCCCCCCCCCGACCCACGGACAGGGGACCGCAGCACTGCTCTATACTGCGGCCCCCAACCGATGGCACCCCCACAAGCCCCCAAGCCCCCCCCCCCACCCACAAGTTGTGTGGTGTATTAAAATTGGAGGGGAGTTGTAGGGTGAAGACGGTGTTTCCACCCTACCCCACCCCCCAAAGTGTGTTATGTGCCCTATATGTCTATAAAAGTGTATTGTGCAAACCTAGTGTAGTGAGTTAAGAGGTGTGACCAGCGGGGCCCCCCCCAACCGGGCGGGGGCAGGAGGCGCACCGGCCCACCAAGCCCCCACCCACCCCACCAGGACCCCGGCGGGCATATGGGACCCGTCCGGCGGGGCGATAGGGCTCGCCCCCCGGATACTGGGTCCCGCCCGAGGTGTCAGGACGCCCACCGGAGCGGGGCGGGCACGACACCAAACCCCAGCCACCCCCGCCGGCCCCCATAGCACCGAGACCCGGGCCATGGATGGAGCCCCCGGCCCAGGGGAGGGGAAGGAAGGCGTACCGGGGAAGGGGAAGGGAGGAGGGAAGGGGACGACAAGAAGGGCAGGGGGCAGCGGCAGGGACGCAAGGAAAGGGGGAGAGGAGGAGGAAGGGCGACGAGGGAGAGGGGACAGGGAGGCGGAGGACGGGCGGGGAGAGGCGAGGAGGGAGAGGCAGCAAGGGGGAGGAAGGGGGAGGGGAGAGGGAACCACCGGGCACCCCGGCGGCCCACAGGCCCCGAACCGCGTCGCCGGGCCCAGAGCGACGGACCGCGCCGGAACGGCGCCGCCCCCGACACCAGGGAAAGCCCCGCAACGCAGCACCCCCCAAGAGACCCAGGGAACGGCCAAGACGCAGCCGCCACCCAGCAGCCAACAGAGGGGCAGACCCGCCCACTCCCCGCCAGGGGGGACAGCACCCACAGAATTAACCCACTGGCATGCCGTGAATCCGAATATCAACCCCTGGTGCCCATCGGAGGTGAATCCGCTCGATCCCGCTGGCAGCAGCCGGGTTCCTGACTATGGAAACACAACCATTAGTTACAAATTGCCTAATACAGAAACATCAATGCCAGTTATAACGCTGCTGTGGCTCTCGCTAACAGGCAGAATTAAAATCCAAGTTTAGGTTAAAAAATTCTATATACGTAGACCATGTTTCTTTAAATTTTGACATTTGGTTTTTATTTGAGGCAGATATTTTTTCCATTAAAATATGATTTATGAGGAGGTTAGACCATTGGTCGATATTCAAAGTTTGTTTATTTTTCCAGTTAACAAGAATTGTTTTTTTTGCGATAGTAAGGGCTACAAGTATAGATTGAAATTGTTTATGTGGTAAGTCAATTGTTGTTAAGTCACCTAGCAAACACAAGTTTGGAGAGAACGGTATCCTACAGTCCAAGACAGCGGAAAGTTTTTCTAAGACTTTAGTCCAGAAACACATAACCGGAGTACATAACCATAAAGCATGAAAATAAGTGTCTGTAGTGTTTTGTAAACACTGGAGACAAATGTCGGAGTCTGAGAGTCCCATTTTCTTCATCATATATTGAGTAATGTATGTTCTGTGAATAATTTTATATTGGATAAGTTGTAAATTTGTGTGTTTTGTCATTTTAAAAACATTTTCACAAACTTGAATCCAAAAGACAGATTCCGGAGCTATAGACAAGTCTGTTTCCCATTTTGAGATGGGTAAAGACGTTTTATCAGTATATGAAAGTAACTTATATATTTTTGAGAGTTTTTTTGTTGTTGTTGGAGAAAGCTTGGTAATATCTTTAGCTAAAACAGGCGGTTGGAGCGTACCCTGGAGTGTTGGAATTTGTTTCTTTATCATACTTTTAACTTGCAAATAATGTAAAAAGTTTCCGTTTTTTATTTTATATTTTTGGAGCAAGGATGTATATGATATAAACATATTATCTGAGAAGAGATGGTGGAGATGTGTAATTCCTTTCTGCTCCCACACATTCAAATAAAACGATTGGTTGTTAATTTGAAAGTCGGGGTTATGCCATAGGGGAGAAAGCCCGCTGGGCTCCACTTTGGCTTTTGTCATTTCTAGTGCCTTCCACCAGGCAGTCAGGGTGGCGGAAATCATTGGATTTTTAAAGCAGTTATGGCGCTTAATCGATGTTGTAATAAAGAGTAAATCTAGGAGTCTGAGGTTATTACAATCCTTCTGTTCTAGTTCCAGCCAACAGTTAGTATCTCTATTGGGTTGTGCCCATAAAATAATATATTGTAGCTGGTTGGCTATATAATAGTGCATAAAATTTGGTGCCTCTAGACCTCCTTTGGATTTATTTTTCTGAAGAGTAGATAGACTAATCTTTGCTTTTTTTTTTTTCCAGTAAAATTTTGTAACGGCTGAGTCCAACAACTGGAACCAGTTAGCCGTAGGTTTAAATGGAATCATTGAGAAAAAATAGTTTATTTTGGGTAAAACTTTCATTTTAATAGTGGCTATTCGTCCTATTAGAGAAATAGGAAGATTATTCCAGCGCTCCAAGTCACTATAAATGCTATCCAGAAGTGGAGTGAAATTTAAATGAACTAAATCAGTTAATTTAGGTGAGATTTTTATGCCTAAGTATTTTAAATTACCTATAGGAAATGAGTAGTATGGGTCCTGGCTTGCAGGGTTCCATGAATTTTCTGTAATAGGTAGAAGTGTTGATTTTGTCCAGTTAATAGAATAGTCTGATAACTGTGAGAATTTAGTTATTAAGTTAAATACTTCCCCTAATGAAATAGCAGGCTTTTCTAAATAAAGTAAAATATCATCGGCATATAGATTAATTTTATGTTCTGTTACCCCAGAGTGAATTCCTTGAATCATTCTTTCCTGGCGTATGGCTAATGCAAGCGGTTCAATAAATATTGCAAATAATAAAGGCGACAGTGGGCATCCCTGTCTTGTGCCTCTCTGTAGAGTAAAACTCTTAGATATAATCCCATTAGTAGTAACAGTAGCTTTAGGAGAATCATATAATACTGACACCCAGTGAATAAATGACTTCCCAAAGCCAAATTTATTTAAAACAGCAAAGAGGAAGGACCAGTTAACTTTATCAAAAGCTTTTTCTGCATCCAATGATATAATAACTGCCTTTTTATCATGCCGCTGTGACATACTAATAAGGTTAAAGAGCCTTCTAATATTATTAGTAGAGTATTCCCAGAAATCTTTACGTATGTTTCAATATTCTACAATATTCTACAGATGGCATTTGCGCTTCGCTCGTTGTTCCTCCTTTGTGGCATCAGTGGACTGTTGACTGGAGTCGTAAGTCAAAAGCTCACCAGCTGATTTAAATGAACATATATTTTCAATGGCTTTTGATGTATTGGTGCATTCTTTTGTTTCAATGTTCTTATGTTAACCATATGCTTTTCTTCTTCAAAGTGGTCTTTCCCTACAAAAATTCTGCAAGGTTAGTAGCTGTGACTCATGCTTTTTCCGATGAAAAAATTGGTAGTTTGTTGTCATTCAAATTTGTTCGACATGCCTCCCTTTTTTTGAAAACAAAACAAAAACAAAACAATAACAATTGTGCTGCAGATGTTAGCTGTCCTGAAGGCTGGACTCAGTTGGACTGTAAATGTTACATTTACCAAGGTGAAATGAGGACCTTTGCAGATGCCGAGGTATGGAAGACAATAGTTTACTGCTATTATAGTCAGTGATCCATCAGGCTTGAACATTTTGGTCAAAATATCTTGCCAACTGCCTGCCGTATTTGAACGGGTGAAATCAACTTGTTTACACTGTTTTTTTCCCTATTAGGCCGTCTGCAACATTCTTGGTGGAAATCTGGTCTCCATCCACAGTGACCTGGAATGTGCACTTGTACAACAACTGGTTATCGCGAATACTGATTCGTCCATGGCTGCTTGGATTGGACTCCATGAGGCAATTGAGGTAAAACATTGTGTCTTCAAGATTCAATCTTGTCACCATTCTTGAAATTGAAATTGAAATTAGAGGTGTCAAAATTATCGCGTTAATATCGCGTTAACTTAAAGTGCCTTTAACGGCACTATTTTTTTTAAAGCTCAATTAATCACCACCCCTTATTTGGAAAGCCTCTACTAAGGGAATTCCAGCCGCGACGCATTTTTCATTTTATCATTATTTATTTGTACTTGTTAAAAAATAGTTACCACCCCCGCCCCTGGCCCTATACTAATCTGTACGTTTACCGTTTAGTTTATACAGTAGTCTCGGGCTCTCGGCTATCCAGTTGTATATTCAGATCAGTGCATTAACCAGGGCCAAGCTAACAAAAGGGTAATGATTATTGACCAACACAAATCAATGTAAGCAACTTATCGTTGTGTAACTAACTGAAATCTCACTTTGTCTTACAGAATGGTGACTTCATATGGACTGATGGCACAGTTGAGGATTTTCGTAACTTTGATTTAACGGCTTCCGATACTGGTGACTGTGTAGAGATGGTTTCGACTAGTAAGTGAAATCAGTGATAGAAGTTTGATAAGAATACATTGCTGTAATACGTCAATATTTCTTACAGGTGGACTATGGGAAACTGCGGACTGCGAAGACCTTGAAGAATATGTTTGCAATAAGGATGCACACCCCTTCTTCCTCTAATTGCTCAATTTTCCTCACTCATCGGTCACAATGGAGTTCTATCACCATGGCTCAATGAGACAATATCAAACGTTTGTGGTGCCTTTGTACTTTTGGGTTTATTATCAATGCTCCTTTTCTTCTCTATTCCTAACTTTTTATTAGACAACACTTTTGTAACATAAAAGAGCTTCTCTCTAGTAAATAAAGGAATCTGTCTGCATCAAAATATGTGTGATTGGCTTTTACTTCTATTCGAACCTACTGAGTCTATTGCTCTTCAAATGTTTAAATCAAGGCGGCTAACTGGTTAGCACGCCCGCCTCCCAGTTGTAGCGATAATTGGGTCGTAGTTTGCGACAAATTAATAATTTGAACGGCACTATATAAATAAAGATGACTTGATTTGAGGAAGTCATAACTCCCTCAGTCGCCTGTAGGGGCACAGTGTTTGCTTTTACTTACAATTTGGAGAAAAACAAACAAATTAAAATTCAAATCCTCATTTACTTTCTCATAATCTGAAGTCACTTTATTACACACATTGTTTATGGATCTTTGAATTAATAAAATAAATAATAATCCACTTGAACACACAAATGACCTAGGCGGAATACAATTTATAGAACATGCAGTTATTCACTACTGTCGCACATACAGAGTCAAAACACTACTACCTAACTAACCTACCGAAAGAAGAAAATAAATAAAATGAAGCTGATGAAAATAGAAAGGAAACACAATCTAACGAGGTTTTTGACTGGCCAAATCTTGGGATAAATTGGTTGCACCAGTCGTATGGTCGAATTTGCTATAAAAACGTGCAACTTACATTGGGTCGGGCGGCCACAGTGAGGGTTGGACAAATAAATGTCCGTTGCCCCCCAAAAAAAAAAATAGGACTCAGCCCGTGCTCCCAGAAGATTGCGCGGTCAGCCAAGGTGGCAATGCATGCAGCCGTGTAGCACGCTATAATGTAATAAATTACTGATAATGTAATAACACCTCAAAATGTAATAATTTAATTACTAATGCAATACAAATTGCTGACTGATATCGTAATAACATTATTGCGTATTTGTTACATTTTCAGGTGTGTCTTTTTTCCTCAAAACTGGTTAAGGAAAAGTTGACCGATAATGCAATTCATATGTTAATTTTTCATTCCTAAGTGTAACCAAGATGTTGTTATTCTTTCTAAAAGTTTAAAGATTCTGACATTTTCTGGCGTCTTCCTTGCTAAATGAGCCGACACGGAGGATTCATGCTCATCTTTCTTCTCGCTGTCCTCGCTGAAATACGTTTCTCTCTCTCTCTCTCTCTCTCTCTCTCTCTCTCTCTCTCTCTCTCTCTCTCTCTCTCTCTCTCTCTCTCTCTCTCTCTTCATGACATGCGCAGTAACAAACATTTGAGCATGTGAAAACGAATAAATACAATACCCAAATTAATAATACATAAAAGAAATGTCCAACGGGGCATATGCCACGGAGGAGGCGGGACTTCCGACTTCCTGTTTTTTTTAAATGAAAACCGTGACTGATTGTCCCCCAAATTCATGAGTATATGTGTAGACATATGTTAATCATAGGCTAAGAATTTTTGAACGAAAAATTTCAATAATAATTAAGACGCAAGCGCTGCTGCACATTCATACAATAATAATAATAATAATAATAATAATGAATAACGCTTTCGAATATTATGCCAAATATTTCGAGTTTCGTACAAATATTTCCAGACTATGATTACCACGTCTGCACATGTACTCATAAATTTAGGGAACAATCAGTCGTGTGTTATTATGTCAATGTAATTATTATTATTATTATTATTATTATTATTATTATTATTATTATTATTATTATTATTATTATTATTATTATTATGTCAATACTTGACGACACCATAGGCATTTTTAGAGCACATTATAGACCAGGAAAAAAGTCCAAAATGCAGGGTATTGTGTCCTGCTCACCACGTCATCGTAACAAATCATAACAAATGTTTGGGGGTGCAAAGGTTGTGATACTGGCAACACTTCAGCAGGGAAAATCTTTGCACATAAATGAGGTTTTTGTTTATTGCTGCTGTTAATGCTGAGAGAGCACACTTGTTTTATGTAAGCAGAGCTTTTATTTATATTTTTTTTACGATTTCAAATAAAAGCAAATAATTTGAATATAAAATGAGTGAGAGCCAATACATTTATGGAGTTGTACTGTTTATTGGGAATGTTATTTTGGCCAAGATACTATGTTAAGTAGCTTAGTTACAATTATGTTTGAAATGATATAAGTCAAATGTGTGGTTTTGTTTTTTATATTTTGTTCCAATTTTCATTTCAAACTTCACTGTTTAGATTTTTGTTAACTAAAGGTGCTTACAGAAAGAATGCTTACTCAACTGGATCCGTTGCATACCAAACAAACAAGCATTATTGTGAGTTCCGTCCCATCCTTTTGTGTTTGAGCATATGGAGGATTCATGTTATGGGTATGCCATCAGTAGGTATTGATGAGTCCCTGTGCGTCATCACATATTTGAAATTGGTTAATGGCCAGTTTGTTTCTTTAAAAATTCACGTCTTATCATTTATCGGGTTATATTTTTAGGGTAAAGACGCACAATAATAAGAGCACATCAAAGTAACGTCCTGTCTTGTCTGCTCCAATAAAGTTAGTACACTAAAACGTTTTAGATTATTTTTTTTTATTATGTAAATTGTTGCAGTTTTAGTCTACTACATTTTGTAACATTTTAGTCTAGTAAAATATTGCCACATTGCCATATTTGCAAAATAACACACCTCAGTCACAACCAGGGTTGGGGAATTCAGGTCCAGAAAGTAAAAACCCTAAAACAGTTTAGCCTAAGGCCCCGTCCACACGACAGCCAGTTTCAATGTATCCTCACAAGTTTCTTACCTTTCAGGCCGTTCGTTCACACGACGGCGCGGTTTCGGAGCTTGAAACCGATCACTTTTGAAACCGGGCTCCAGAGTGGAAAGATTTCAAAACGCGCGCCATACGCATCCGTCTGGACACCATATGCGGAATACTCCTCCAGTGATGACGTAATGGTCGCAGATCGATGACGACGCATTGTCGCAGATTGATGATGTATGCGCCAATTCTCGAGTGTCGTTTTGCGCAAAATGTTTTGCTTCTTTATTCCCACGTTTAGGAAGCGGTGTTGTACTTGTATCACCCGCCATTGTTACTTCTCCTGTGTTCGTCTTTTTCATGTTGTTTTGATACATGCAAAGCCATGTTTGTTCCCTAGATTGCAATAAAGTAAGAAAAAAAGTGTCCATTTTCTTCGCTGATTCTTCTTCTACGCTTTTGGTTAACATCAGACTTGGCATATACATTACAGCCGTTAAACGTCCTCAGCGTCTTCTTTTGGACACACACAAGTCTTGAAATGCTTCTGTGTATACAAGATTTGTTTGTTTGCTTCCGTCTGGACGGGGCCTTAGTCACAGGTGCTTCTACTCACCTGGCAGGTAAATGAGCTCGTCTCCACCTGTTGAGTAGACACACTAGAGACAAACATGCACATATTTACAAAAATGTTGTTTTGTTGTCATCTCACGAACACAATCTGAAATGATCAGACACAATAGCAGTCAGTCACACACTACTGTGACCAATACCATTTTAGGGAATAGCTTGTGCAAGACTTTTTTGAGAGATATTTTTTTCATGCAAGGGGTAATTTAGATGACAAAAGATTAGACCCATCTCCAGAGCCCAGGCTTAATAATTATTAGGCTTACTAATTATTTGCTGATTTAATAGCAAATACAATTGCCACATCAAATATGGCATATGCACTGACATATCACTTAAAACAGGCCACATTTTTGAACGGTGTCTGCAGCAGAATTCAAAAGAAAATAGGAAAGCCAAATCCAACCTCATGTTAGATGCCCAAACGATATGCGGCTCCCGTGGTTTATTTTTTAAAGGCTACGTTCACACTGCAGGGGGTGTTTGCCAATTTGGATTTTTCGTTAAATCCGATCTTTTTATGTACTGTTCACATTACAAAAACAAACGCGACTTCTAATAAGAACGCAACGCGCCCGTGATGCGACTCACATGCGCAAAGAGTGTCGAGTGACGTCCACCCAAAACAACGTCACGTTGCAGTGTTCACGGAAGTAACCCGACTCGCAACGTTTTCCCGCCAGCCAAGCCGCCGTGGCAAGCGACTTTTATCAGTGTTTATCAGTGTATGGAAATACAGCTGTGCCAACGCACGCTATAGATTGGTGGACTGGTGGACTCGTTTTGCCGACGTGTTAGGAGTTCGATTCATGTGTCTGGGACTGGGACACATTTTCAGCCCTGGAGTTTCAGGGCTCAGACCGGCCCACTTTAGTTCACATTTTAATGAACATACACAATTTTACCATTTGTGTATCAATGTAAAATAGATAAGCATTTGCTGCAACAATGTTTATATTGCATTTGATCAAAAATGACATTTACAATTGAATGCTCTAAGAGCACGGTCTATGTTTAGTTGAACAAGTATGTGAGCATAAAATGGGCAAAAAAAGAACAAAAAGAAACCAATAAGCAAATGTACATTAAATGTGATAAGACATTTTACACTTCACAAGACACTCTTACCAAATGAAGTTAAACCAGCAAGATTAAGGCAGTACTCTTACTTTGAAATGTGTTCTCACCACTTTTGGTGCACACTACTGAGCTGACTAACCTCACTCGAGAGCAACGATAATGGTAGGAGGCTCTCCCATCATGCTTTGTTGCTGTTACTAGTAACACTTGTGATGTGTTTTGCCTCTTTTATGCTTTTTTTTTTTTTTTACAGAGAAGGTTTAATATACTTTTATATTTTTTTTTATTGTTTCTTTTCATGGATTAAAGTTTTGCTACTTTTGATATAAAACTATTGTAACTTGGTGACACCCTTAGTAACAAAGGCTGCCTGCCAGTGCTATATATAATACAATGGCCATGTAAATTGTATGGGAATGACTATGAGACTGTCGACATAAGATGATGTGCATATTCTTTATTTACGGGGTGATTTCACAACAAATGTGTGAGCTGCTGCCAGAGTGATTTTGAAATGCATGTGTGGGCGATTTGCCTGCCCACTGAGAATTGTCCAGATGACCTAGTATGAGTATGGTCATTGACTTGCCAGGGCTTTGTAATGACGAGGAAGTAACATCACAATCCTTATGTGTGTCGAACGTATTAAAATAGGTATAGATTTTTTCAAATCACTGTGTGTAATGTTTTGCAAAAAGTGTGAAGCTGAGTCTGTGCCTATTGTTGTGCAAATCTGGACAAGTTTTGTGCTCTTTGTGTGTAAACATCGGCAATTGTGTGAACATTTTCATTTTAGTGTGTTAACTGTAAAGAGGGAAGTAGAGAGACTGTGAGAGGAGAACACTTTGCAACACAAAAACAAACATCTAATGCCACCTAGAGGTTAACATTTGTCAGATATCCACTGGTGTTAGGAAACTTTGTTTTATTTTATTTTATTTTTTCAGGAAATCAACTTTTCTATGCGGATATTGTTTTTTTGGGGGGGGGGGGGGCTGGGTTGTGGTAGATGGAGGGATGTGGGTGGGAGGCAAGAAGTCATGGGGGGAGCGGGGGCCGATGGGGTGCCTGGTGGGCCTGCCGTGCCCCGTTCTGCTGCATTGGGCTTGGGGCGCGGACCATGTTGGGGTCGGGGGCACTCCAGGCTCCAGGATTTGCTCTCCGGCCGGGGGTTGTGCCCTGGCGCTGCCGCGACCTGGGGGGCCCTGGGGGAACCTGGGGGGTTGTGCTTGCTCTGTCCTGGCCGGGGTCGACGGCTCCCTTCTTCGGTGGAGGTTTTCATGCATGCCAGATCCACCACACCAGCATCTTCCAAAATGCAAACACAATCTGCTTCTCCCTCTAGTCGCTGAATCGGTGGAGGCTGATGTCTGTGGATCTCTTACTGCTTCATCTATCCGTTCTTCCTTTTTTCAGTCTTTCCTTTGGTCTCTTGAGGTCTCCCTAATTGGTTGGAATTGAGATGTTTCAGGGGTTGGTGAATGATTATGGTTTGTAACCTTGTGGGTAGTAGGTGGTGTCTGGTCAGTGCTGGATTTCACTTTTCTTTATTTTCTTTGATCCTTCCTTGGGTCTCCTGACAACTTCACACTAGCGGGATTCTGAAGCCTAAGGTTTAGGTGAAGGATATGGGATTTTTAATAGGTTTCAGGGGAATTAATGAGTACAAACTCACACGCATGCACATATGCACTTATGCACACACGCACGCACGCGTCAAACTGGAATGGTAAATATTTCTGGGTTTACTATCAACTGTTTCTCTTCTGCTTATTACTACTGTTATTGACATAAAAAATGTGTTCCGTCCTTTTGCTGGGCTCATGAAGGCCCCTGTTTGATTTGTCTATACTTCCATGCTAACCGTTGCCTTAAACAGTTTTTCATTATTTCGATTGTTTGGCGGGTCTTTGTAGACACCAGTGGAAACTTGGTTAGATCTTTTTAAGTCATCAATTAATGATTTAAATTGTGTAAGTGGCTCCTTGTTTACTTAATGAGGCAATTTATTATCTACGTGTTTATCATCTGCAGGGTTGGAAGGGTTCCTTTTGAACTGTATTCCGTTACAGTTACACGTTACCTGATAAAAAATGTAGTTAGTAACGTAATCCAAGTACCATAATATTAAAGTAATGTAACGTGATTACTTTGGATGACCCCAATTCCAATACCAAGTGTGCTCATGAAGACAAAATAAAAATGAATATCATCACAATATATATTTCTATACCGTGCGCCCCTGCTATTACGGATGATAGGGACCTGGGCAGCAGCTCTTTGTATTTTACAAATAGCAAAAGTCCTTGTATAATTGACATCCATTAAAATGCATGTATTGACAGGTTGATTGATTGATTGATGGCCATATGCTGTTTTCAAACTGTCACTGAAAGTAAACACACCTCACAAATAGGTAGATAGATAGATAGATAGATAGATAGATAGATAGATAGATAGATAGATAGATAGATAGATAGATAGATAGATAGATAGATAGATAGATAGATAGATAGATAGATAGATAGATAGATAGATAGATAGATAGATATTCATCCAATGAGGTAAAAATAAAGCTTTGCTTACTAACAAAGCTGTTGTTGGGGAGAAGAGGGACAAATTATGCTTTTGAAAGCAACATTTCCCATGGTAGCTCATATTACCAACAAGCAGACACGCACTAATGATATGAGGATGACGATGCGTGGTCGACATCAACTGCAAAATGAACTTTTATACCAGTCTCGAGTTTAGCCATTGAAGTGTGTCTTCTGTCCAGATTTAGTCATGACTGTATGACTTCCTCATTTCCTCAGTTGAGCTCTGCTCTGTTGCCGGATGTGTCCTTGAGTGTTATCGCGTATCTCTGCACGTCCGGCTTATCAGTTAACTTTGCTGAACTGTTTACTGGAAACTTTGTGGTACCGCCCTTCAAGATAGTATAAGAATGTTGTAATATATATATATGTGTATCACATGTTGATAGTTAAAGGATGTCCCCTTTCCATGGGGTGCCAGGGAGTTTGTGGAGAATCAATACTTTGCTTAATACGATGTGTTGTGGTTATGCTCAAGGTTGTACTGAGGGGCTTCCAGAGATACCAGATTGGCATAAAAGTTAATATGAGAAAGAGTGTCGTGATGCAGCAGCAGATGGAGATGCATTCCCACTTTGAAGCCATCTCGAGATGATGTTCTTTATTGAATGATGTCCTCAATAGGAGCAGCTGGACACTGGATCAGTAGACGTGGTTTTCCGGTCGTCGTCAGGTGGTGGGATCGCTGAGCCTGGGTTTTCCGGCGAGTCGTCAGGTGGTGGGATCGCTGAGCCTGGGTTTTCCGGTCGTCATCAGGTGGTGGGATCGCTGAGCCTGGCTTTTCCGGCGGGTCATCAGGTGGTGGGATCGCTGAGCCTGGGGCGGATCTGGCGGGTCGTGTAGACGAGATGTTTCCGTGCAGGCGAACTGCAGAAGCTGTCCTCTCCATCACCTTGTGGGGTCCAGTCCACCTGGGCTCAGATAATTTTCGTTAAATCACTTTTAACCATACATATTCACAATCATTTATTTTTGAAGGAGCATCTGGTTGTTGTTTTTTGTTAGCTGGGAGTTAGTAAATGTTAGTTGTTTGAGTTCTGGAGGTCCCGGAACGTGCGTCCCTTCCAATGTAGCTGTTGGAGCCGGAAAAGGTCTGTTGGTGTGACATTCAAACAGAGTCCAGCCTTCGGCTGAGTTAAGTGACATTCGCATATTCATTAATGCAACAGGAAGAGCTTGTAGCCAATTTAAATTTGATGAGGTCAATGCTTTAGCCAATTTTCTTTAATATTTCAATTTTTCTTTAATATTTCTATTCATTCGCTCAATCTGTCCTTGGGATTGGGGATAATACACTGAACCAAATGTGTTTTAATCCCAATGCCTTTTCTACCGCTTGTAGATGTTTGTTCTTGAAATGGGTTCCATTGTCTGATTAAACTTTTCTAGGAAACCCATGTGATGGTATGTAATGATTAATCAAATGTTTTACCACGATATTTACTGTTTCAGATTTGCATGAATATGCCTCTGGCCATCCTGAAAAGGAATCCACTATTACCAGCAAATATCTGTATCCTGACACTGGTTTTATCATGTCAGTGAAATCCATCAAAAACCATCTGACCCCAGAGCTGTCACGTCCGGCCGGACCGTGAGTGCCCTGGGGAGGTTTAGATGTATGCATACTATTATACTTTTTGCAAACACTGCAGTCTTGCAGTTCATTTTTAACAATTTGTCTCATGAAAGGATGCCACCAGGTGTGTAATTGTCTCAATGTTTCTTCCACACCTAAATGACATATTCCATGGGCTTCAGAAATGTTATTTTTCAATTGTTTCTGAGATGGAATGCATTTACCTTCTTTCCGCTATATACTTCATATTTTTGTCCCCCTCTGGACTTACTTTTTCCTGCCACAGCTTGATCACCTCCTGTGGATTGTCACATTCAGATTCACTTACAGTTAGTTGGAGTCTTTATCATTTATGGTCGACACAGGAGCTCAGCATTCTACCGTCACAGCTTTGCCACCTTACCAGAAAAAGCATCTCACTTGTTGGATTCAAGGGTGAAGAAACTGCCCTGCAATTGACAACTCCAGTGACTGTTCAATGTTTTTCACAGACTCTTTTGCATTCTTTTGTGTTTGCACCTAACTGCCCAGTCAATCTTTTGGGCAGAGATCTCCTCATCGCCACATGCCCTCTCATCAAATGCAGCCCTGTTGGACTTATTGAACATGGGTGATTTGTTTGCAGGCAAACCAGATGACGCCTTTTTAGTGTCCCTGACTCCTGAACAACTTAAATGGTACATGATGGCAGATCCTCCGGATCCTTCTATGTCTCCTTGCAACCCACATGTCTCCTTGATGGTCTCGCCTCAGCACACAGCGAAGGATCTCGGTCCGTTTGTCCTGGAATGCACACAGGCCACTGATTGGCAAAATTTATTTCACTCTCAATTGCTCTCTTCCCCGTCACTTGATGCTTATTGGATTCAGTCTAACACATTTTTACCCACTTCCGTTTTGGAGCATCAGCTTCTGGATAGGCACCATGGACGTGAAACAACCGACAGCGATTTAGCTGGTTACCTTCTTGATTCCCTTCTCACATCGCTGTGGTCCATGGATCCCACTGATGTTGGTCTCTGCAACATCTCATCTGTTGTGTTTCAGAGGAAACCAGGACAAATATATGTTCCCCAATAATCTGTAAAAAAGCCTGGGATGATTGGCATTTCGCAAACAATTGACGGCTTGCTCAAAGCAGGAGTGTTGTGAGAAATTCCCGGCTCTGATTATAACACGCCTATTTTACTCGTTGAGTAGAAAGACACTGGAAAGTTCCGCATGGTCCATGACCTGCGAGCGATTAATGCGGCCGTCTTAACTCCCACTTAGCCCGTCCCGAACCCTGACTCGGCATTGTCCCCAATTACATCAACCCACACTCTTTTCACTTGCATTGACCTGGCTAATGCTTTCTTTTGCATTTCACTCCATCCTTCAATGAAGCAATTTTTTGCTTTCACTTGGAATGGTGTTTGCTACTCCTACAATCGCCTGCCTCAACGCTTTGTCCTTTCACCTGGACTCTTCAACGACTGTCTTCGCCAGTTGCTGTCTCCACTTGAACTGCCCCCTGGTGTTCTCCTGGTACAGTATGTGGATGACCTCTTGCTGGCAGCTCCATCTGAAACTTCTTGTCTTGAAGCCACCAGGTCTTTGCTTTCTCATTTGGCCTCTGTTGGACTGAAGTGTTCCAAGTCCAAACTCCAGATTGCCCGATCACAGGTTTCCTTTCTCGGACGTCTGATCTCACGCCACGGAACAGGAATGTCTCCCTCTCACAAAGACGATATCCTCCATCACCCAAAACCAACAAATGTCAAAACCATGCTGGCCTTTCTTGGTCTTTGCAACTACTCCAGACATCATGTTCCAAACTTTGTTGAACTCACTCACCCACTCCAACAGATGGTCAATGAACAGGGTATGCGAAACCTTTCTAACACTCTTTGTTGGACCACGGAAGCAGACACTTCCTTCATCTCCTTGAAACAGCATCTCTCCACTGCTGCAGGTCTTGCGATTCCTGATTACAGTCGCATGTTCTATCTTGACGTGTCTGAAAAGGTCAGCAGTGTTTCTGCTGCCCTTTATCAGAAGGGGGAAGGAGGAAGTCGACAAGTTTGTCTGTATGCATCAACTCCATTGTAAAAATACGAGCAAAGACACCCAATTTGCGCTTCTTTCACATCTGCTCTAGCCAGAGTGATTCAGAAAACATCTCACGTTGTTCTCCATCACCCGCTGACTGTGCGAACATCACACAGTACAGTCCAGTACGTCACAAGTCAAGCTTTCACCATGACCGGAGGAAGACAGAGAAAAAATTAAGCAATTTTAACACAACCACATATTCTCTTTACTCATGAAGGAGTAAACATGGCTGAAGGTCTCCTCGGAGGAGAACCGCATTGTTGCATACAAAGAACTACGGAAGAAAACTCACTCCGCACTGAACTCTATGAGACACCTATTGACAACCCGGACTTGATCCTTTTCACAAATGGATGTTGCTTAAAAGGCAACGATGGCCTACAATCTGGATTTGCAGTAACCCAACTGACAGAAACAGGTTTTGAAGAAGTCCAAGCAGAAAGAATTTCAGGCTCTCAGTCAGCACAAAGAGCTGAAATTTTGGCATTGACAGCAACTCTCAGATTGACAGAAATTCAGTCAGTAAACATTTACACAGATTCGGCGTATGCACACATGACAGTTCATGTTGCATTAAAAGAATGGCAGCAAAACGATTTCCAAACTGCAACCGGTACACCCATTAAACATCAGGACGACATTCTCAAATTGCGAGATACTTTAATGCTCCCAACAATGGTGGCAGTAATAAAATGCAAAGGTCACTCTCGAACTAATTATTTTGTATCGGCAGGAAACGAATCAGCAGATCAAGCAGAAAAAAAGGTTGCGGGGTACCGACCAACACTCCAACTAACTGTAAGTGACTACTCACAAAAGTATTTTGTTGAGATGTAACTTATTTTTCATCAAGAGTAATTTTTTATTGGTTCATTATAATTGTTTTGCTTCAATTTGTCTATTTACATTGAGGTGATGTTATGTCGTTTCGTGAAATGAAAACTGCAGTGTCACAAGGACCACGTGATGTACAGCGGAGAAGGGAGGCTCATAATCCAAGTGCATGGACGAAGAGCAACAAGTGTCCAGCGTCGCTGATTTAAGTGTCGTATTTCTGATATTTACAGGTTCGTTTTTCCATTGTTGTGTGACTACAAATGTTTATAAGCAACTACAAATGCCCAGTGATGTGTTACATGTGAGCTAAATGTGCTTTAACTATGTTTAAAATGCTACTGTTTGCAACTCGGTGCAATGTAGCTTGAGACTAGCTTATAACACAGCTACTTAATTATTATTTTTGGGGGTTTTGTTTTGTTTGGCTCCTGGTCATTTGAGGGTTATTTCTCTATGTGTATACATTTAAATGTACTCTTGTGTGTGGATTGCTTTGCCCAAAATGCAACGAGCTAATGCTCACCAGAGTTAGCGATGCCTAGGTCGTTGGCCTTGTTTAAACCGTCAAAAGTATTAGTTCTTTTTTATTTGTATTTTAAAGTAAAGTTATAAAATGTTAATTGATGTTTGTAACAAGGACAAAATGTAGATGTTAAAATAAAAATATATTTTAATTATCTAATGAGTCATTTTATTTAAAAAAGAAAAAGAAAAAAAAAGAATCAAATCGAAAATCAGGAACTGAAAATCAAAACTCGAATCAGGCTCGAGTGAATCGTTACATCCCTAATTAGTAACCATGAATGAATAAGCAATGAGCGCAGACTCCATGACTAAAAGGCTCCTCGGTAATGATGTGAAAGGCAGATATTTTTCACAGACTTTGTGACTTCCCAAACTGAGTGACTTCCAGTGCATCCTGGAATGCAGCATTACACATTGTGCACTGACAAAACTGGATTTGTCATATGCTTATTTGCACACTGGGTGGCAGTATTTAATTTTTCACTGCGGACTGGAGCATTGATGTGTTTTTCAGTGCGCATCACTGTGACCTAGTGCAGTGGTTCTCAACCCCGGTTCTCGAGTACCCCTATCCAGCCTTTTTGCTGGAATCTGGATACCAACCAAGGACCTAAGGCCTAGGGGAATGAAGCAGACATTCTAACTAGTCAGACAGCATGCCACCATTACACTAACGTAAAACATTTTTTAAATTATAGGCCTTGGTTTAATGTATGGTGACACAGTAAACATTCCATGACACCCAACCCAAAATATAAAAGGAATCATCATTGTCATCCTCAGTAGCAAACATCGTGACTGCAAAGGTAACTACTTGTCAAATTAATTTTTATTTGAATCTTTCACCCTTTACTGCATTCTTGATTTACGAAAATTAAATGCAGATTTTTATTCCCTGAAATCTTTACTTATGTTTCAATATTCTACAATATTCTACAGATGGCATTTGCGCTTCGCTCGTTGTTCCTCCTTTGTGGCATCAGTGGACTGTTGACTGGAGTCGTAAGTCAAAAGCTCACCAGCTGACTTAAATGATCATATATATTCAATGGCTTTTGATGTATTGGTGCATTCTTTTGTTTCAATGTTCTTATGTTAACCATATGCTTTTCTTCTTCAAAGTGGTCTTTCCCTACAAAAATTCTGCAAGGTTAGTAGCTGTGACTCATGCTTTTTCCGATGAAAAAATTGGTAGTTTGTTGTCATTCAAATTTGTTCGACATGCCTCCCTTTTTTTGAAAAAAACAAAAACAAAACAATAACAATTGTGCTGCAGATGTTAGCTGTCCTGAAGGCTGGACTCAGTTGGACTGTAAATGTTACATTTACCAAGGTGAAATGAGGACCTTTGCAGATGCCGAGGTATGGAAGACAATAGTTTACTGCTATTATAGTCAGTGATCCATCAGGCTTGAACATTTTGGTCAAAATATCTTGCCAACTGCCTGCCGTATTTGAACGGGTGAAATCAACTTGTTTACACTGTTTTTTCCCTATTAGGCCGTCTGCAACATTCTTGGTGGAAATCTGGTCTCCATCCACAGTGACCTGGAATGTGCACTTGTACAACAACTGGTTATCGCGAATAGTGTTACGTCCATGGCTACTTGGATTGGACTCCATGAGGCAATTGAGGTAAAACATTGTGTCTTCAAGATTCAATCTTGTCACCATTCTTGAAATTGAAATTGAAATTAGAGGTGTCAAAATTATCGCGTTAATATCGCGTTAACTTAAAGTGCCTTTAACGGCACTATTTTTTTTAAAGCTCAATTAATCACCACCCCTTATTTGGAAAGCCTCTACTAAGGGAATTCCAGCCGCGACGCATTTTTCATTTTATCATTATTTATTTGTACTTGTTAAAAAATAGTTACCACCCCCGCCCCTGGCCCTATACTAATCTGTACGTTTACCGTTTAGTTTATACAGTAGTCTCGGGCTCTCGGCTATCCAGTTGTATATTCAGATCAGTGCATTAACCAGGGCCAAGCTAACAAAAGGGTAATGATTATTGACCAACACAAATCAATGTAAGCAACTTATCGTTGTGTAACTAACTGAAATCTCACTTTGTCTTCCAGGATGGTGACTTCATATGGACTGATGGCACAGTTGAGGATTTTCGTAACTTTGCTTTAATGGCTTCCGATACTGGTGACTGTGTAGAGATGGTTTCGACTAGTAAGTGAAATCAGTGATAGAAGTTTGATAAGAATACATTGCTGTAATACGTCAATATTTCTTACAGGTGGACTATGGGAAACTGAGGACTGCGAAGACCGTGAAGAATATGTTTGCAATAAGGATGCACACCCCCTCTTCCTCTAATTGCTCAATTTTCCTCACTCATCGGTCACAATGGAGTTCTATCACCATGGCTCAATGAGACAATATCAAACGTTTGTGGTGCCTTTGTACTTTTGGGTTTATTATCAATGCTCCTTTTCTTCTCTATTCCTAACTTTTTATTAGACAACACTTTTGTAACATAAAAGAGCTTCTCTCTAGTAAATAAAGGAATCTGTCTGCATCAAAATATGTGTGATTGGCTTTTACTTCTATTCGAACCTACTGAGTCTATTGCTCTTCAAATGTTTAAATCAAGGCGGCTAACTGGTTAGCACGCCCGCCTCCCAGTTGTAGCGATAATTGGGTCGTAGTTTGCGACAAATTAATAATTTGAACGGCACTATATAAATAAAGATGACTTGATTTGAGGAAGTCATAACTCCCTCAGTCGCCTGTAGGGGCACAGTGTTTGCTTTTACTTACAATTTGGAGAAAAACAAACAAATTAAAATTCAAATCCTCATTTACTTTCTCATAATCTGAAGTCACTTTATTACACACATTGTTTATGGATCTTTGAATTAATAAAATAAATAATAATCCACTTGAACACACAAATGACCTAGGCGGAATACAATTTATAGAACATGCAGTTATTCACTACTGTCGCACATACAGAGTCAAAACACTACTACCTAACTAACCTACCGAAAGAAGAAAATAAATAAAATGAAGCTGATGAAAATAGAAAGGAAACACAATCTAACGAGGTTTTTGACTGGCCAAATCTTGGGATAAATTGGTTGCACCAGTCGTATGGTCGAATTTGCTATAAAAACGTGCAACTTACATTGGGTCGGGCGGCCACAGTGAGGGTTGGACAAATAAATGTCCGTTGCCCCCCAAAAAAAAAAATAGGACTCAGCCCGTGCTCCCAGAAGATTGCGCGGTCAGCCAAGGTGGCAATGCATGCAGCCGTGTAGCACGCTATAATGTAATAAATTACTGATAATGTAATAACGCCTCAAAATGTAATAATTTAATTACTAATGCAATACAAATTGCTGACTGATATCGTAATAACATTATTGCGTATTTGTTACATTTTCAGGTGTGTCTTTTTTCCTCAAAACTGGTTAAGGAAAAGTTGACCGATAATGCAATTCATATGTTAATTTTTCATTCCTAAGTGTAACCAAGATGTTGTTATTCTTTCTAAAAGTTTAAAGATTCTGACGTTTTCTGGCGTCTTCCTTGCTAAATGAGCCGACACGGAGGATTCATGCTCATCTTTCTTCTCGCTGTCCTCGCTGAAATACGTTTCTCTCTCTCTCTCTCTCTCTCTCTCTCTCTCTCTCTCTCTCTCTCTCTCTCTCTCTCTCTCTCTCTCTCTCTCTCTCTCTCTCTCTCTTTCATGACATGCGCAGTAACAAACATTTGAGCATGTGAAAACGAATAAATACAATACCCAAATTAATAATACATAAAATAAATGTCCAACGGGGCATATGCCACGGAGGAGGCGGGACTTCCGACTTCCTGTTTTTTTTAAATGAAAACCGTGACTGATTGTCCCCCAAATTTACGAGTATATGTGTAGACATATGTTAATCATAGGCTAAGAATTTTTGAACGAAAAATTTCAATAATAATTAAGACGCAAGCGCTGCTGCACATTCATACAATAATAATAATAATAATAATAATGAATAACGCTTTCGAATATTATGCCAAATATTTCGAGTTTCGTACAAATATTTCCAGACTATGATTACCACGTCTGCACATGTACTCATAAATTTAGGGAACAATCAGTCGTGTGTTATTATGTCAATGTAATTATTATTATTATTATTATTATTATTATTATTATTATTATTATTATTATTATTATTATTATTATTATTATTATTATTATTATTATTATTATTATTATGTCAATACTTGACGACGCCATAGGCATTTTTAGAGCACATTATAGACCAGGAAAAAAGTCCAAAATGCAGGGCATTGTGTCCTGCTCACCACGTCATCGTAACAAATCATAACAAATGTTTGGGGGTGCAAAGGTTGTGATACTGGCAACACTTCAGCAGGGAAAATCTTTGCACATAAATGAGGTTTTTGTTTATTGCTGCTGTTAATGCTGAGAGAGCACACTTGTTTTATGTAAGCAGAGCTTTTATTTAATTTTTTTTACGATTTCAAATCAAATAATTTGAATATAAAATGGGTGAGAGCCAATACATTTATGGAGGTGTACTGTTTATTGGGAATGTTATTTTGGCCAAGATACTATGTTAAGGAGCTTAGTTACAATTATGTTTGAAATGATATAAGTCAAATGTGTGGTTTTGTTTTTTATATTTTGTTCCAATTTTCATTTCAAACTTCACTGTTTAGATTTTTGTTAACTAAAGGTGCTTACAGAAAGAATGCTTACTCAACTGGATCCATTGCATACCAAACAAACAAGCATTATTGTGAGTTCCGTCCCATCCTTTTGTGTTTGAGCATATGGAGGATTCATGTTATGGGTATGCCATCAGTAGGTATTGGTGAGTCCCTGTGCGTCATCACATATTTGAAATTGGTTAATGGCCAGTTTGTTTCTTTAAAAATTTACGTCTTATCATTTATCGGGTTATATTTTTAGGGTAAAGACGCACAATAATAAGAGCACATCAAAGTAACGTCCTGTTCTTATTTTTTTTTTGTATTAATAATGATGAAATAATGACAGTTTTTTTCCATTGACATTATAATTGCTACTATGCGTTTTTTTAATTGCTTTTTTACTGTACGTCATCACCCTCAAGCTTTGCCCCCGGTAATGACACCAAGAAGGTAATTGTCAAAAGCCCAAGTTCAACTAATTGTAGGCTTAATGATGACACTCTGGAATCTATAGGGTCTTAAGGATGGTCTTGGCCCTGATACAATGATGACAGATGCACTGTCGGGTTGGTAGCTATGCAAAAAGTCCGGTTTCCTAGTTTGTTTTCATGAAGTGCTTTTCAGCTGTGCGTTGTTCCCTGTATTTATTTTGACAGCGCTTTCCTTTCTTGTCTGCTCCAATAAAGTTAGTACACTAAAACGTTTTAGATTAATTTTTTTTATTATCTAAATTGTTGCAGTTTTAGTCTACTACATTTTGTAACATTTTAGTCTAGTAAAATATTGCCACATTGCCATATTTGCAAAATAACACACCTCAGTCACAACCAGGGTTGGGGAATTCAGGTCCAGAAAGTAAAAACCCTAAAACAGTTTAGCCTCAGGCCCCGTCCACACGACAGCCAGTTTCAATGTATCCTCACAAGTTTCTTACCGTTCAGGCCGTTCGTTCACACGACGGCGCGGTTTCGGAGCTTGAAACCGATCACTTTTGAAACCGGGCTCCAGAGTGGAAAGATTTCAAAACGCGCGCCTTACGCATCCGTCTGGACACCATATGCGGAATACTCCTCCAGTGATGACGTAATGGTCGCAGATCGATGACGACGCATTGTCGCAGATTGATGACGTATGCGCCAATTCTCGGGTGTCGTTTTGCGCAAAATGTTTTGCTTCTTTATTCCCACGTTTAGGAAGCGGTGTTGTACTTGTATCACCCGCCATTGTTACTTCTCCTGTGTTCGTCTTTTTCATGTTGTTTTGATACATGCAAAGCCATGTTTGTTCCCTAGATTGCAATAAAGTAAGAAAAAAAGTGTCCATTTTCTTCGCTGATTCTTCTTCTACGCTTTTGGTTAACATCAGACTTGGCATATACATTACAGCCGTTAAACGTCCTCAGCGTCTTCTTTTGGACACACGCAAGTCTTGAAATGCTTCTGTGTGTACAAGATTTGTTTGTTTGCTTCCGTCTGGACGGGGCCTTAGTCACAGGTGCTTCTACTCACCTGGCAGGTAAATGAGCTCGTCTCCACCTGTTGAGTAGACACACTAGAGCCAAACATGCACATATTTACAAAAATGTTGTTTTGTTGTCATCTCACGAACACAATCTGAAATGATCAGACACAATAGCAGTCAGTCACACACTACTGTGACCAATACCATTTTAGGGAATAGCTTGTGCAAGACTTTTTTGAGAGATATTTTTTTCATGCAAGGGGTAATTTAGATGACAAAAGATTAGACCCATCTCCAGAGCCCAGGCTTAATAATTATTAGGCTTACTAATTATTTGCTGATTTAATAGCAAATACAATTGCCACATCAAATATGGCATATGCACTGACATATCACTTCAAACAGGCCACCTTTTTGAACGGTGTCTGCAGCAGAATTCAAAAGAAAATAGGAAACCCAAATCCAACCTCATTTTAGATGCCCAAACGATATGCGGCTCCCGTGGTTTTCTTTTTAAGTTTAAGTTTTGTCAATTTGGATTTTTCGTTAAATCCGATCTTTTTATGTACTGTTCACATTACAAAAACAAATGCGACATCTAATAAGAACGCAACGCGCCCGTGTTGCAACTCACATGCGCAAAGAGCACGTGTCGAGTGACGTCCACCTAAAACAACATCACGTTGCAGTGTTCACAGAAGTAACCCGACTCGCAACGTTTTCCCGCCAGCCAAGCCGCCGTGGCAAGCGACTTTTATCAGTGTTTATCAGTGTATGGAAATACAGCTGTGCCAACACACGCTACAGATTGGTGGACTGGTGGACTCGTTTTGCCGACGTGTTAGGAGTTCGATTCATGTGTCTTGTCTGCACACATTATGCAAATTCAGCTGTGTGAACGCCCGCGCTCCTGTTTGGTGGACTGTTTTCACGCGTGTCCTCAGCTTCCTCGTGTGTCAGTTTCGAATGTGCTGTTTACAAACAGCAACAGAAATCCGTCTGACTTATTTTTCAATTTCATGTCACCAGAGTAGCGAGGTTGGAAGAGGTAATTTGGGGGAAATGATGGGACACTCCTCGACCTCCTCATTTCATTGTGAAGTCTATCGAAGATGACGTCGCATCATCGCCGTTTGTGATGAACCGTCTGCAAGGCTGAATTTCTACTACTGCCAGCCACACGTCTCAACTTTATGCTTCATGTTTCAAGTGTGATTAAATTAAAGACAAATAAAAATGTAACACTATTACTCAAAACAGCTTTGTTTATATTCACAGACGTGTCAGTAGTCTCCCTTCCAAGCACTCTCTCCCACCCGCGCAGAGGCTTTTGATGACTTATGAATCGGATGCATGCGGATGAGCGTTCACAGTGCAGATGCATCGCATGCATATCCGATTTATATCCACATACGAAAGAGGCCCAGATCGGGTGTGAAAAAAATCTGAATTGTACCATTCACACTGCATGAAAAAAATCTGATACTTGCGAAAAAATCGGAATTGAGCAGCAGTGTGAACGCAGCTTTAGTTGCCGACACGAATGTAGTTTGTAGTATGTCCCTCCTCACTTGTCTTGTGCACCAGCGTCCTCGGAAACTTGCGGCTTCACTCGTACAAAATGTACATGACTCTTGCACGCCAACATTGACGTATTCGGCGCGTATAAGCCAACGTAGGCATACCTAACATTATTTTCAGTAAGGTTGTGATGACTGGCCATCAATGAAACAAAACCACACCACTATTTCTTCATATTGTGACGTCTTGCAAGATTGCCGCCAGCAAAAATTGTTTGGGTATGTCACCCTTTTTATTTGTCTTGAACAAACGTTTACTGTTGGACGTAGCCGACCCCGAAAACAAGAACAATTGGGTAGATGCCACGGACTTCCGACTTCCGGGTTTCACACATGAGCGCCGTTTCCGGCCACTGCTGGCCGCGTTCCAACACTGGCACCCCCAACCGTCTCAGCTCTCTGAAATGCTTCGGACAACTGAGACAGACACACTACTATGGAGCCACAACACTGACAATAAGATTTGGTATTGGATAAAAAAATGTCATTGTGGAAACAACTGCAATGACATTGAAACAAGTATTGGCATTGTAAAAGGTTGTATTGAAAGATAAAATAAAGACATAAAAAAAAAAATATTCTGTTGTATATATTTTTTTGTATTATGATGTCTTTTTCAATGCCAATCTGCAGAATTTTTTTTACACTCTCTCTCTTTTTTTCCGAGTGTTACAGGTTTTCAGTTTAAACTCTGGTTTTCAGTTTCACTTCTCTTTTTTTCAGTTACAACTAATTGGCAGTGTTTTAACGTGGAGGGGCGGGAGCGGGGCTTTGAGCGCAAGAACGCCTTCTTGCTTTTCATGAGACTAAAGAGGAGAGCGAACCTTCTGCCAGCTAAAGGCAATACCTGAATTCCCTGTGGCAGATAGTCAGAGATTCATGGATACAAGTTCACCAGGAACTCCTAAACCGCCTGTAAATCAGTTTTTTTTCTACATATAACCTTGTGTGTCAGTGTTAATGTTTCTGTAGTAAACCAGTTAGCACATTAGCTAAATTAGCATGACATGATGCATGAAGTCATTTCAAACATGGTGTTCTTAACGCCACAAGTACCATTTAAAACCACATATAACTGTTAGAAAACGATCCTTAAGTTTTCCGCGTGTTCGTAATGTTGATTTTCTGAATACAGACTGGAGATCGGTGAACAGGTCCTTCAAAGGATTTATTTTGCAGAAATTTCTGGACACAGACAAGTTACAGTCAAAACGCTGAGTTCCCCTTGCCAGTGTGAGTGTGTCCCCCCTCCCACTTGTAGTCGTTCTTATAGTTTCAGCATAGCAGCCCCCAAAAAACACCCCTCCCCTTCCTCTTTCTCCTTTGCTGCCCTTAAGCCCCGCCCCTAAGTCCCAAAATAGACAGTACTCAATACACATTGACAGATGGCCGATTGATGTGGAAATATAGTAGGTCAGACAACCTGGCACACCGACAGATGGCCGACTGATGCGGAAACACAGTATGCGCCAGACAACCCGGCACCCCCTCAGCAAACACAACTTTACAAAGGAATCATTTTTAACACATTTTCTCCCCCAAAACAGATGGCTAATTACGTGGGAAAAGGAAGGAAGAATCTTCAAACGTTCCGTCACATTATTACACTCATCAAGCTTTACTGAGGAGGTTAAAGCAGTTATGATTAAATCTAAACAGTTATAACTAAAATCAAAACAGTTATAATTAAATCAAAACAGCAGACTGTCAACATAACCTTGTGACTTACAGGCGGTTCAGGCCCACACGTCGCAAACCACAACCGGAAACAAAGCTGATGTGTGAAACCTGGGAGTCGGAAGTCCCGCCTCCTTTGTGGCATATACCCCATTCATGAGCGATGAGCAGTAGCAGCAATGAACACAAGTAGTCAACATGAACGCAACGTACCTCCTCCGCCGCAAGACCTTGTGTTGCGTTTACTGACACTCGGACATAAGAGTGTGAAACAGAATGAATGAAAAATATAATAATAAAAAAGGAGAACCATTTTAGAGATCCATGCCTCAAATGGCTGGGGCACAATCATCTTGGTGGGCGGGCACAGACCCCTACGGCCCGCCCATGGCGAAGGTTGTGCAAAAGATGTAGACTTGTTTTATATGAATACTCCAGCTCAATGTCTGACAAAGATTGATTCGGTGTTCCATGCTTCTAAGGTTTATTAGTAAATGTGGAGCCTTGACCCATGTGAACTGTACTCTTGAGTGGGATGGCCTCCAATGGCTTACCAGGAGGTTGGCTCACTGGTACACCTTCGTCTACAAGGCCATTATTGGACTACTGCCCTTTTACATTTGCAACTTCATCACACAGAGAAATGTTACTTCTTACAGTTTGCGATCAAATGACATTTAGTTGCTAACCGTTCAATTTGCCCTCACTGAGTTTGGAACAAAAGCTTTTATCTTCTCTGACCCTTCTACATGGAACATGTTGCAAAAGGACTACAAGTTACAATAACATAATTTATCTCATTGAATGAATTCAAATCCCGATTCAGAGCATTTGAGATGAATTCCTTAAATTAAATGAAAAAACAACATTCTTCATGATTAATTTTATGTATACAGAGAAAGTCCACAAATTCCACAATCTTACTAAGCACGGCACATTTCACAACACTGTTTTGATGCCGCAGACTGAAAATATTTCTACCATACTCAGCTCCAGTAACATATCACTGAACAATAAAATTCAAAACAAAATAGTAGTTTTTCTTTCTACCGGTAGACAAATACAAATCTGTAGACAGATAAAAATGACTGCATGAAGTATTTTCAATTAAGCACATGCGTGCTCACACACTTGGTTTGATGTGAATATCCAATGTGTTCATTAGTGTGGTCAGGGCCGGACTGGGACTCATTTTCAGCCCTGGAGTTTCAGGGCTCAGACCGGCCCACTTTAGTTCACATTTGTACCATTTGTGTACCAATGTAAAATAGATGAGCATTCGCTGCAACAATGTTTATATTGCATTTCATCAAAAATGACATTTACAATTGAATGCTCTAAGAGCACGGTCTATGTTTAGTTGAACAAGTATGTGAACATAAAATGGGCAAAAAAAGAACAAAAATAAACCAATAAGAAAATGTACATTAAATGTGATAAGACATTTTACACTTCACAAGACACACTTACCAAATGAAGTTAAACCAGCAAGATTAAGGCAGTACTCTTACTTTGAAATGTGTTCTCACCACTTTTGGTGCACACTACTGAGCTGACTAACCTAACTCGAGAGCAACAATAATGGTAGGAGGCTCTCCCATCATGCTTTGTTGCTGTTACTAGTAACACTTGTGATGTGTTTTGCCTCTTTTATGCTTTTTTTTTTTTTTTTACAGAGAAGGTTTAATATACTTATATTTTTTATTGTTTCTATTCATGGATTAAAGTTTTGCTACTTTGGATATAAAACTATTGTATTGACACCCTTAGTAACAAAGGCTGCCTGCCAGTGCTATATATAATACAATGGCCATGTAAATTGTATGGGAGTTGATTGACTATGAGACTGTCGACATAAGATGATGTGCATATTTTTTATTTACGGGGTGATTTCACAACAAATGTGTGAGCTGCTGCCAGAGTGATTTTGAAATGCATGATTTGCCTGCCCACTGGGAATTGTCCAGATGATCTAGTTTGGGTCTGAGTATGGTCATTGACTTGCCAGGGCTTTGTAATGACAAGGAATTAACATCACAATCCTTATGTGTGTCGAACGTATTCAATTGTATGTAGATTTTTTCAAATCACTGTGTGTAATATTTTGCAAAAAGTGTGAAGCTGAGTCTGTGCCTATTGTTGTGCCAATCTGGACAAGTTTTGTGCTCTTTGTGTGTAAACACCTGCAATTGTGTGAAAATTTTAATTTTAGTGTGTTAACTGTAAAGAGGGAAGTAGAGAGACTGTGAGAGGAGAACACTTTACAACACAACATCTAATGCCACCTAGAGGTTAACATTTGTCAGATATTCACTGGTGATAGGAAACTTTGCTTTATTTTATAAAAAAAAATCAGGAAATTCACTATTCTATCCGGATACAGTTTTGGGGGGAGGGGGGGGGGGGTTGAGGGCCGGGAGCTGGGTTGTGGTGGATGGAGGGATGTGGGTGGGAGGCAAGAAGTCATGGGGGGAGCGGGGGTTGATGGGGTGCCTGGTGGGCCTGCCGTGCCCCGTTCTGCTGCATTGGGCTTGGGGTGCGGTCCAAGGTGGGGTCGGGGGCACTCCAGGCTCCTGGATTTGCTCTCCGGCCGGTGGCCCCAGCGGGGCCCGGGGGTTGTGCCCTGGCGCAACAATACGTTTCAGGTGAATTAATGAGTACAAACTCCCACGCATGCACATATGCACTTATGCATACATGCACGCACGCACGCATGAAACTGGAGTGGTAAATATTTCTGGGTTTACTATCAACTGTTTCTCTTCTGCTTATTGCTACTGTTATTGACATAAAAAATGTGTTCCGTCCTTTTGCTGATTGTGATTACTTTGTATGACCCCAATTCCAATACCAAGTGTGCTCATGAAGTCAAAATAAAAATGAATATCACCACAATATATATTTCTTACAGTGCGCCCCTGCTATTGCGGATGATAGGGCAGCAGCTATTTATATTTTACAAATAGCAAAAGTCCTTGTATAATTGACATCCATTAAAATGCATGTATTGACAGGTTGATTGATTGAACCAACATTCTCACTACCCGAAAGAAAACGAGCACGCGGAGGAAAAGGTCTACTCCTCAACAATGGCCATATGCTGTTTTCAAACTGTCACTGAAAGTAAACACACCTCACAAATAGAATATAACTTCCTCATTTCCTCAGTTGAGCTCTGTTCTGTGGCCAGATGTGTCCTTGAGTGTTATAGTGTATCTCTGCACGTCTGGCTTATCAGTTAACTTTGCTGAACTGTTCACTGGAAACTTTGTGGTACCGCCCTTCAAGATAGTATAAGAATATTGTAAGTCCTCTGTAACTTCGCACTTGTGAGCTGCTACAGCCATTGTCTGTAACTCATTTGTGCCCGGAATATTCTGTAGAAATAAAAGCTTTGAAGGAACTGTTCATCGTCTCCAGCCTGTATTCAGATAACCAACATTCTCACTATCCGAAATTAAACGAACACGGGGAGGAAAAAGCATCCTCCAACACTGTGTATATTGTGTATTGCATTTAAATAGTGAATTGGTAGAAGGGCTATTTGCTCGGAAGGTATAACTCAAATTGTGGTGTAGCAGTGGCTAGCAAGAAGCTAGCGTAACATGCCACAAGACTCTCAGCTCAAACTTTTTTTTTGTTAAAGATAAATCAGTACTTCAGCAAGCCAAGTATGTTCCAAACAGTGAAGAACGGTCGCCGCTTCCTCCTTTCATCCGAGCAGCTTTTAAAAAAAGGTCGCGTGTGGAAGACACGACATCAACACTACACAACAGCGTCCCTCACTCGCTCGCTCGCTTTTTCAGGCGCTCTCGTCTCGCTCTCGCTCTCGCTCTCTCTCTCTCTCTCATCTGGGAAATTGTAATCCATTGAAATCATCAAAAATTGTAATAAATGCACCTGTAATCAATTACACTCGCGGGGAAATACGCCTCGCTGATGTAGTTTCTTATTAGTCCAGTAGAGGGCCTCATTGTTACACAAGTTTAGTGGTGTCAAAGTCCGGTGTTCTGTCGAGTTTTTTTTTTTTTTTACATTACATGCACAGTATATCTCTTTCACAGACCTCCAACGTCTAGGAGGACACAGGCTATGTCTACTCGAGCTTTCAAAACTTCAGCAGAGTGGGTCTGGGTGTGCATGAGCTCACCTTTGCAAAGATATTCCTCTGCAAACTGAAACTGCATTTTAGGCATTCTGTTACATATTACTAGCAAACAACAACAACAAAAGTTTATCACAGAGACTCTTGATTGAAATCTTTACCTTTAATATTAAAAACCCACAACTACTGCCGTCCTTCTGTTTGTTATGGGGGACAGTTTTTATAGTCCAGGTTTCTCGTTGGACCTCACAGCCCGCCCACCCTCAAGAAGTTCCTAATTATTGTTTCAAAAGCATAAGAAGAATGAACATGAGGCACATTCAAATCATATAAAAAAGACCCAGAGCCTCGAACTTTGAACTTCCATCTTAATGCATGACCTATGTATTTAAATGTCAAACTTTACAGTCTAGGCTCCCTAGAAAGCAATATTGTGGAAAAGCTGAAATAAAAAAACAAAAAAAATACTGTTATCTGATAAAACTAATGATAAATAAGCCATTACAACATTTTCTATGGTCTTTTAAAAACATACTCACCGGCATGTCTATGGGAACTTCAGAGGAGAAAACTGCCTCCCTCCCATACATCAATGAAAAAGGGGAGTGCTTTGTGGTCATGTTAATCTTGAATCTTAATGCAAATAATGCTGGATCCAAGAACACATCCCAGTTGTCCTGCTGCTCATTCACCATTTTTCTAAGAGCTCTTAGAAGTACAAGGGTACACTTGTGCTACTCACAAAAGTATTTTGTTGAGATGTAACTTATTTTTCATCAAGAGTATTTTTTTATTGGTTCATTAGAATTGTTTTGCTTCAATTTGTCTATATACATTGAGGTGATGTTATGTCGTTTTGTGAAATGAAAACTGCAGTGTCACAAGGACCACGCAATGTACAGCGGAGAAGGGAGGCTCATAATCCAAGTGCATGGACGTAGAGCAACAAGTGTCCAGCGTCTTGGAATGAAGCATTACACGTTGTGCACTGACAAAACTGGATTTGTCATATGCTTATTTGCACACTGAGTGGCAGTATTTCGTTTTTCACTGCGGACTGGAGCATTGATGTGTTTTTCAGTGTGCATCACTGTGACCTAGTGCAGTGGTTCTCAACCCCGGTCCTCGAGTACCCCTATCCAGCCTTTTTTCCATGTCGCTCTCAACCAACACAGCTGAGGAGCATTATACATATGGCCATGATGAAGAGTCCTTGAGACAGATACTGAGCACCCAGTTGTTCCTGATGCTTCTCTACAGGTATCAGTAAGTGAATAAGAAGTAAGTATGAAGCAAAACTTAATATGCCTTGATTTTGCGTTAATAGTTGGAAAAGCCCTACCATTTTCGTAAACCAAGAACAATAGTGTTAAATAAATTCTACATAATGGAGTTAAGTAAATTCAACATAATGAGGATTGATCATTTATTATTTAACAATATCAAGTAAATTCAACACAATTACTTTTAGTAAATTCAACATAACAGCATTGTGTAAATTCAACACAACTATGTAATGTAGTGTTAAGTTAAGAACAATTTTTGAGACAAAATTGAGGTTAGCATCTTTGCTTGTCCCTCAGCAAGTGTTTTTCATGTGGCCCTTTTGCTAAATAAAACGCCCACCGCTGATTTAGAATCTTCATCACCTAAGATTCATTATTTGGAATGTGGAAGGAAACGAGTACTCGGAGAAAACTCACACAAGCACAAGGACAAGAGGAAAAGGGAGGCTGGAATCTGGACACCAACCAAGGACCTAAGGCCTAGGGAACGAGGCAGACATTCTAACTAGTCAGACAGCATGCCACCATTACACAGACATAAAAAAAAAAAATAATAATTATGGGCCTTGGTTTAATTTATGGTGACACATTTAACATTCCATGACACCCAACCCTAAATATAAAAATATAAAAGGAATCATTAATATCATCCTCAGTAGCAAACATCGTGACTGCAAAGGTAACTACTTGTCAAATTCATTTTCATTTGAATCTTTCACCCTTTACTGCATTCTTGATTTACGAAAATTAAATGCAGATTTTTATTCCCAGAAATCTTTACGTATGTTTCAATATTCTACAATATTCTACAGATGGCATTTGCGCTTCGCTCGTTGTTCCTCCTTTGTGGCATCAGTGGACTGTTGACTGGAGTCGTAAGTCAAAAGCTCACCAGCTGATTTAAATGAACATATATTTTCAATGGCTTTTGATGTATTGGTGCATTCTTTTGTTTCAATGTTCTTATGTTAACCATATGCTTTTCTTCTTCAAAGTGGTCTTTTCCGCCAAAAATTCTGCAAGGTTTGTAGCTGTGACTCATGCTTTTTCCGATGAAAAAATTGGTAGTTTGTTGTCATTCAAATTTGTGCCTCCCTTTTTTTGAAAACAAAAACAAAAACAAAAACAAAACAATAACAATTGTGCTGCAGATGTTAGCTGTCCTGAAGGCTGGACTCAGTTGGACTGTAAATGTTACATTTACCAAGGTGAAATGAGGACCTTTGCAGATGCCGAGGTATGGAAGACAATAGTTTACTGCTATTATAGTCAGTGATCCATCAGGCTTGAACATTTTGGTCAAAATATCTTGCCAACTGCCTGCCGTATTTGAACGGGTGAAATCAACTTGTTTACATTGTTTTTTCCCTATTAGGCCGTCTGCAACATTCTTGGTGGAAATCTGGTCTCCATCCACAGTGACCTGGAATGTGCACTTGTTCAACAACTGGTTATCGCGAATACTTTTTCGTCACCGGCTGCTTGGATTGGACTCCATGAGGCAATTGAGGTAAAACATTGTGTCTTCAAGATTCAATCTTGTCACCATTCTTGAAATTTAAATTTAAATTAGAGGTGTCAAAATTATCGCGTTAATATCGCGTTAACTTAAAGTGCCTTTAACGGCACTATTTTTTTTAAAGCTCAATTAATCACCACCCCTTATTTGGAAAGCCTCTACTAAGGGAATTCCAGCCGCGACGCATTTTTCATTTTATTATTATTTATTTGTACTTGTTAAAAAATAGTTAAAACCCCCGCCCCTGGCCCTATACTAATCTGTACGTTTACCGTTTAGTTTATACAGTAGTCTCGGGCTCTCGGCTATCCAGTTGTATATTCAGATCAGTGCATTAACCAGGGCCAAGCTAACAAAAGGGTAATGATTATTGACCAACACAAATCAATGTAAGCAACTTATCGTTGTGTAACTAACTGAAATCTCACTTTGTCTTACAGATTGGTGACTTCATTTGGACTGATGGCACAGTTGAGGATTTTCGTAACTTTGATTTAACGGCTTCCGATACTGGTGACTGTGTAGAGATGGTTTCGACTAGTAAGTGAAATCAGTGATAGAAGTTTGATAAGAATACATTGCTGTAATACGTCAATATTTCTTACAGGTGGACTATGGGAAACTGCGGACTGCGAAGACCTTGAAGAATATGTTTGCAATAAGGATGCACACCCCCTCTTCCTCTAATTGCTCAACTTTCCTCACTCATCGGTCACAATGGAGTTCTATCACCATGGATCAATGAGACAATATCAAACGTTTGTGGTGCCTTTGTACTTTTGGGTTTATTATCAATGCTCCTTTTCTTCTCTATTCCTAACTTTTTATTAGACAACACTTTTGTAACATAAAAGAGCTTCTCTCTAGTAAATAAAGGAATCTGTCTGCATCAAAATATGTGTGATTGGCTTTTACTTCTTTTCGAACCTACTGAGTCTATTGCTCTTCAAATGTTTAAATCAAGGCGGCTAACTGGTTAGCACGCCCGCCTCCCAGTTGTAGCGATAATTGGGTCGTAGTTTGCGACAAATTAATAATTTGAACGGCACTATATAAATAAAGATGACTTGATTTGAGGAAGTCATAACTCCCTCAGTCGCCTGTAGGGGCACAGTGTTTGCTTTTACTTACAATTTGGAGAAAAACAAACAAATTAAAATTCAAATCCTCATTTACTTTCTCATAATCTGAAGTCACTTTATTACACACATTGTTTATGGATCTTTGAATTAATAAAATAAATAATAATCCACTTGAACACACAAATGACCGAGGCGGAATACAATTTATAGAACATGCAGTTATTCATTACTGTCGCACATACAGAGTCGAAACACTGTCTACCTAACTAACCTACCGAAAGAAGAAAATAAATAAAATGAAGCTGAAGAAAATAGAAAGGAAGCACAATTTAACGAGGTTTTTGACTGGCCAAATCTTGGGATAAATTGGTTGCACCAGTCGTATGGTCGAATTTGCTATAAAAACGTGCAACTTACATTGGGTCGGGCGGCCACAGTGAGGGTTGGACAAATAAATGTCCGCTCCACCAAAAAATAAAAAATAGGACTCAGCCCGTGCTCCCAGAAGATTGCGCGGTCAGCCAAGGTGGCAATGCATGCAGCCGTGTAGCACGCTATAATGTAATAAATTACTGATAATGTAATAACGCCTCAAAATGTAATAAACTAATGTAATAATTTAATTACTAATGCAATAAAAATTAATGACTGATATCGTAATAACATTATTGCGTATTTGTTACATTTTCAGGTGTGTCTTTTTTCCTCAAAACTGGTTAAGGAAAAGTTGACCGATAATATTCTCTCTCGCTCTCTCTCTCTCTCTCTCTCTCTCTCTCTCTCTCTCTCGCATTACATGCGCAGTAACAAACATTTCAGCATGTAAAAACTGATAAATACAATACCCAAATTAATAATACACAAAAGAAATGTCCAATGGGGTATATGCCACGAAGGAGGCGGGACTTCCGACTTCCTGGTTTTTACACATCAGCTGTGTGTTTGTTTGTTGTTGTTTTGTTTTTGTGAAGCTGTATTTTATTTTTTCCTTGGCTCCTTTGACGGAAACATTCCGTTACAGGACGTCTCGGTTTGCATGTTATACGTTACAATGTTACTTTTGAAACTGTTATGTAAATGGTTATGCAAGTATCAGTAATCAACCCATGTTCACTGTAATATATCGTTTACATCATTAACGTGTTTGTTAATAAAATGCAAATTGATAAGAAGATATCCTGATTTGAGCTTTCAATTTTACACTATGGCACTTAAGACATCTGGTAACCTTATTATATGACTTGACTAGACTAGACTAGTCTCCTTCATGAGTCATCACCTTATCGTGGTGGAGGGGTTTGCATGTCCCAATCATCCTAGGAGCTAGATCGTCTGGGGCTTTATGCCCCTGGCAGGGTCACCCATGGCAAACAGGTGTGGGACCAGACAAAGCATGGTTCAAACAGACCTCTTATAACGAGTAAAAAATATTAGATCTTCGTTTCCCTTGCCCGAACGCGGGTCACTGGGGCCCCCCTCTGGAACCAGGCCTGGAGGCAGGGCTCGAAGGCGAGCGTCTCACCCATGGGGCCAGGTCAGGCATAGCCCGAAAAGGCAATGTGGGTCTTCCTTCCTATGGGCTCACCACCTGTAGGAGGGGCCAAAGGGGTCGGGTGCGTAGCGAGGTTGGTGGCGGCCAAAGGCGGGAACATCCGATCTCCCGGCTATACAGAAGCCAGCCCGAGCTGGTGTGTGAGGCCGAAAAATTCCGACTATATATATATATATATATATATATATATATGTATATATATATATTAGTGCTGTCAAAGTTAAAGCGTTAACTAATTAATTAATCACAAAAAAATAGCGCATTAATCATGTATTAACGCAGAATAATCACACTATTGATTATGGCTGCAGATGATCCTTTAGCAAGTAAAGTAAAGCATTTAATAAATGTTTGCGTATGACATTCAGAAAATTTGTTCTGGTCAAAATATCGATGGGTCATTTTTTTCATTTTAAATTATGCAAGTAATTAACTGATTATAAAAAGAGGAGGATGAGCGTGTCCAGTAGATAATTGTTTTTGAAGACGTGCTCATAACATTAAAATTTGAAAAAATTAACACATAACAGGTGTTCTTTAAATTTGGCGGGCAAAAAATGTCGATAAAAAATACTACAAACTGGGAACAAAAAAAATTCACACTGGACTTACTTTTAAAGGGAAGTGTCAAAAAATGCTTCAAACCTGTCGCCCTGTCAGTCATCTGGGCTTTTTCTATGTTTACCTGTGATTTCCTACTGTGTGCCTGTTCATTGAACGCACCACTGCAGGGCCAGGAGTGATTGTTGCTTTTTCTTCTGCTTTCACCGCAAAAAACATTTGTTTGTTGTTGTTACAAAATTTCATGTCGGTTGGCTTGCCATAGCTATGACACTTTGCGTGTCATACTCCTCGCTTCAGTGCGTGAAGCCATCTTCCTTGAGCCCTCTCGCAGTGAAAGAGGCGTGCCGCTTAAAGTGTTTTCTGCATATCGGTAGACAGGCGGCCATGCGTGTATGTGTACCCGCCTTTAAAACAGAGTAGGCAAGCTGTCTCATATATTTATTTATTTTTTTTAAAATAAAAATTAATTCATACCGAGCCGTTTTTGATGCCAAAACATCAAGGTACAGTACCGGTATCCCGTGCAATATATATATAAGATTTTGATTAATCACGATTTTGAAAAGTGACCGGATTCTCTCTGTTTACGACGGACTCTTGACGCATGTCAATATGCTAATTATCTCAGTGACGTAGCGCTGATGCTAATCGACAAGTTGGCAAAATGATTAAAAAACAGACATATTTGGAAAGTTTCTTTGTAACGGAGAAAAGGCCAAGTGATGAGCCAACACAGGAGCCTAAGAAGAAAAAGAAAGGTGCCACTTTGCGGCTGGGCGGCTCTTAATTTAGCGTTATGATGAATGAGTTACTCATTGACCTTAGATTTGTTCTGTGCCTTGTTATGTTGGCGCTGCTAATATAGTTACGTATAAAATGTGGCTTCACATTTATTGTTATATCTACAAAATACTCCAGTTTTTGTGTTGCTCGTATCATTCATAAGCATTACCATATTGACCTCACCATATTTTAGGCGTTGTTGTTACCCTTGTTATGGTGTTTGTGCTTGACAGGGGGGTAGTGGTGGTTGCGGACCCAAACGCAGGGAAGCAGGGCAAGGTGGCAGAGGTGATTTACAAAAAAGTAATTTAATTATACAAAACAAAAGCGAACAAATGGCAAGAAAAAACAAAACGTGGGGAGGACAACAAGGCAAAAACTGGCAGCATGACATGAGGGAAAGACAATGAACCAACACAGACAGAGGGGAGACTGGAGACTAAATACACACACGCTAATGACACAACAAGACACATCTGGGGCAAGACACAAGTGGCTGAGGGCACTGATTGGTTGACAGGAAGGGCAGGATTACACTTAACAAGACCAAGGGAGACACACAAGGAAAAACAGAGCCCAAACATGACAGTGCTACTAGTACAGGTACATAAAAAGACATAGTGGATTTGCAATTGTTGTTGTAGCCTTTTATTAATCAGCCGCCGAACAGCCAAGCATACCGGCCACTAGTGATGGCAAAATGAAGCTTCATGAAGCATTTGCGATACTTTTGGACTCCTCTAGATGGTGGTCTTGGTTTAAAGATAAAGGCAAGTGCAATTAAAATGTATTATATTTGCATTGCATCTTTGAATCATGAGTGCCATCTTGAGGAGTCAAAAAGTATCGCAAGTGCTTCATGAAGCTTCATTTTGCCATCACTACCGGCCACCACCAACCCGCTGGGTTGCCAGTCCGCAAAAGTTGTGGACTTGTATGAACCGGTCCGTGGTGGAAAAAAGGTTGGGGACCACTGCCCTACAGAACAAACTCAGACTCATTTCTCAGTCGACAGTGTCTTTGTTCAAAAACAAGATTCAGGAAACCTGTTTTTGTTAATATAAGCACAAGTGTCCTTCTCTTCTTTTGTTTTATACTTATGTTCTGCTTTGTTGTTTTGTATGCGTTCCTCTTGTTGTTGTTTTTTAATCCAGGTTATGTTTGTAAATGAGGATTAGTTCAGAATTTTTTGGGCCTGGTTAAATAAAGGTTCAATAAAATAAATAAAAAACGGATGCGTGTTTACACCAAAATACCATGCTTACCATCGTTTGTTGATCTGTCCCTAGTTTACAGACCGGTTAAACTCTAGTTGCTGTTTTGTTGCAGGGCCTTGACTGACTTCAAGTGTGTCCACTGTCCACTGATGCTGGGGTAGCTAGCTTTGTCAAGGCATGTACTGCTTGTGGATGTGTTTCAGCAGATTCTAGTTGCTCTATGTCGAAGTTGATAAGACCTCCAAGCCAAAAAGACACAGTTTACATTTAACTAAAATATTTTTATTTATTTACTACTAAATAATGAGCATATTTATATTTTGTGAAAGTCATCTTGGCTCTCCTTGACTGTCGCACACATCAATAACTGGAATTGATGATTGATGGAAGTCCCTACCTTTTGGAGTGGGCTTCAGCACTTTCAGCGAATGTTTTATAATTGGAAGTCGTACAAAAATACACGGATTGAGAAAGACCGTGCATACTCACCGCAATCGACAGACGTAATCATGCTTCAGTCGGGGCTCATTTTTTCAAGGTTTCGCATTATCAAGCATTCGCTGAAAGTGCTGAAGCACACGCCAAAAGGTGGGCACTTCCATCAATCATCAATTCCGATCAATGACGATGCCCACCTCTGTGAATAAACTGATATACGCCCACAATGCATCTTCTTTGTTTGCTATACAGCGGCTGTCCTGGCATCAAGCAATGCAATGTAAACATGAAGCAGTACACACAAGCCAGCCAACAATGCATGACATCTCCATCAAAGACTCAAACTAAATTGAAAAGGCCTGTGAAAATGGACACTGGGAACAAGGAGTGAAGGCTGACAATACACTGACACTAATAGTCACAAAGAAGATCCTTCAACCGGATCAGTTGCATACCAACAAAATAGGCATAATTGTCTTAATTGGAAGTGGCAGCGGTCCATCCTTTTCTGTGAGACATAATGGAAGCTTTATAATGATGGGTGTGTTATCAATGATGAGGTAAAAGTCCCTCAGCGTCATCAAATGACATGAATTAGTCTGTTGTTCAAACTCCCTTCCTGGTATGATTTATTGTGCCAAATCTGGAGGGTGAAGCAAGGCAGCAGAAAATCCAAGTAATGTTCTTTCTTTCTTTCTTTCTTTCTTTCTTTCTTTCTTTCTTTCTTTCTTTCTTTCTTTCTGCATTAATACAGATAAATATGCAATAATAAACTACAGTTAAACCGCGATGTGACGGACCAATTTCATTCCAATTGGTGCTATTGGAGATTGGCTTGACAGAAACTCAGCTCAACTCAACTTTATTTATAAAGCATTTTAAAACAACCATCACAGTGTCATCGACTCATCACTGAGTACGTATAAAAGGAGCATCCCTGAAAGGCACAGTTGAGTGCCCGTGACCTTCGACATCATTGTGTAAACTAGTGTTGTTCCGATACCGCGTTTTGGCCCCTGATACCAATACCCAGCTTTGGAGTATCTGCCGATGCCAATACCATACCGATCGCTAAGTTTTTTTTCTCAACATGAAAAAGCTGTCCTGCCATTGGTTCAGAGCATTCAAGGGCCAATAGCCTAACCCACTGTTTTTTGTTTTGTTTCTTTTTAATAAAAGTGAACCTGTGGACTTCCAGTTGCTCTCCCGTTTTTGCTCTCCCGTTTTTGCTCTCTCGTTTTTGCTCTCCCGTTTTTGCTCTCCCGCTGCGCCGTCCATGGCCGATCAGCCACCGTACATTTCAAGATGGACTGCCAAGTGGAAAAGTGTGCTGTGGTATGACAAATCCACATTTCAGGAGTCATGTTTCATGTACAGCACTTAGTAACAGTTGAGGTTGTTGTTAAAGAGCTATAGAAATATAGTTGAGTTGAGTTTATTGTCTTCACCCTTAGCAAGACGGTAATTTTCCACAGCAGACCAACTAGTTATTTGCAGAGCGTCAGGAGTGTCAGGTTGTTTTCTCACAATTACGCCCAGAGACAAAAGGATGTACACTCCCTGATGCAATGAAGACAGTATGTATGTTTGCTTAGTATGCAACAAATCCAGTTTAATTGTCAGTTGTGCTCTGTTGCCAGTGTTTATTTCAACAGGACGTATTATTTAGTTGGTAGCTGTAATCCCCTACAATGTATTTCAATTATTTTAGTAATCTAAATTGTTGTCGTTTTAGTTGGCTGAATTTTCAGAGACTTTTAGTCAATAAGTTGCTGTTGGATAGATGATGCTGAAAACACTTTGGCACTATTTGTTATAAATGTGCTCTCTCAGTGTTAACAGCAGCAGGAAACAAAAACCTCATTTATTGTGTACATGTGCTATCAGTACCTCCTTTGCACCCAATCTAACACATTTGCTTCTCTTATTAGGAAATCCTAAATTTCCTCATCATTAAAGTGGTTATTTAAAAAAAATTCAAGCTTTATACCTTATTATCACTGCCTGTTTCAGCTGTCTTCTTTTAACCATGAACAAAATACTATTTTTAAGCTAGCACAGAAACAACATTAATAATACAAATAGAGTGAGAAAATATTACAAACAAATAACAAAACAGTCAACAACAAAAATAATTATTAGTAATAGTTCTCAAACCACAGGGCTTTAAGTATTCCGGCACCATGCCGGCTCTCTGGCTTTTGGCTATGATTTGAAGAGAGAAAAAAACTCGCCATAGTTTTTCTCCGCCAAAGGTATTATACATTATGGCGTTACCGCTCTTTCCGAGTGGTCTTGGACGCAACATTCAAGCCAACGGTAGTTTCACCGAATGAGATCAGAAAAAAATGGAAAGTAATTCATATAGCCCGGGGAAGATGTCCAAATTGACAACGGTCTTCAAAAAAAATTGCGCTGGGTACGGATTGAAGAAAGTGGTGGACTGGAGACGGCAAGCCTTTTGTTGCACTGGTACCAGAAACTAAACGAGCCAGGTACTTCTTTCTGTGTGTTATGCTCAAAGTAGCTATCGGCAAAATGTTCTACGACGCCACGATGGAGACGCCGGCCATAGAGCAACAGTTTGCACTGTCCAACATACAAATCGTTGGCCAGGAGCAACAGCCTCAGCCTGTCAGCCATAGTTAATGTCACGGTAGTGGCCCCAATGACATCGATTAAAAATAAGTGTGTGCTCATTCATTGCGGGTCATCAATTTACAATCGCACACCTGCTCGTTGATGTGTTGAAAAAGTAGCAGTTGAAAAAAATGCTTTGACAAAACTTTTCAAACAGCATGCCCGTTTACATGGACACACACACATGACATAGCGTTTGTCTGATAAGCTAAACAGATGGATATGTTCTTTGAATGTCGATTAAGCATCCACCCAAAGCATGGAAAAACATTGAATGCAATGGTTCACTTTTTTGGTGATGATGCGGCTGGAGTAATAACACATCTTACAAGCAGGGAAGTAAACATTAGCAATACGTTGTTTCAGCACTTATGATAGGAATTAAAATTGTGCTGCAGTGCTATGATATTTAGTGGAAAGCACAGCAACTTAAGTGTATATATGAAAAAAATCCCCAAAAATTATATTTGGTATTTGCCATTGCTGTAGTTCACTCGTGCTCTGTAACTGTTCATGCAGTTTTGTATAAATTGCCCTTGACTGAATTAAATAGTTGCTAAATGAATAATTCTGACTGGGTTTCACAGCATGTCTTTATATCATCATCATCACCATTACTTTCCAACATTTACATTTAAACTGTACCCTGCCAAGCATACTGCAAAAAAATGTTATTTGCCAAAATAAGATTTTTCCCTCGGTCAGAGTCACCTCCGTGGACAACTCACGTTGCATGTCGCCAAACTTTCGGCCCGATGGTCGAACAAAAGAAGCCACCGGGAGATTGCAGTCTTGATTTATTATCAGTGTTGGAAATACGTTAGGTGACTACTTTTTTTTTTCATAAACGGGCTAATCTAACTAATTATTCTCCCTATATTTGAAACACCCTTGTTATATGAGAAATGCGTCGCGTTACAATTTATTTATTTATTTCAAGCCTCATAAGCTTTACAAGACGTTGCGAAAAGGCAGTTCACACCACGCCTGTCTAAACTATGTTAATTACGCAACAATGAGAAACTAATGACATTGTCTGGCAAGGTATCTAATTGGTTGAGCAAACAAGAGAACAAAGTTAATTAATGTTATTATTGTGTCAATCTACAATGTTCCTTCACCAACTCTTTTGCTGCCAATCAAACTTTAGTTGGCATAACAGTGAAATACAAGAAAAAGCTGCAAAACGTCTTTACCAGTAGTTTATCCATCAATTGACGTTCCAAACCGCTTATCCTCACTAGAGTCGCGGATGGTGACGGAGCCCAGCTGTCTTCAGGCCGTGGTCAGGGTACACCCCGAACTGGTTGTCAACCAATCACAGGGACACTCACAACAGGACTGGTTGTAAACGGGTTTATCTGAGGGGGCAGTCAGAAATGTGAAGGGGGCATCATATGTACACATGCGTCAGAACTTCTCTCTCTCTCTGTGCTTATAGTAACACTGTTACTTTTTTTTTTTGATTGAATTGCCGTGTTAGCTATGTGTCCAGCCACAACGTAGATAAGTGGCCTGGCCACAATAAGGTGGCAATCCCTCAAGGGGGGAAACTTAAAAATAAAATATCCTTCATCCGGATTTTATCAACCAACAACAATGCATATATCTTAACTAGATGGCCTAATTCTCAAACAAATGTTAAGTAAGACATCACACTATATAATAAATATTTACAAAACTGAAAGGTAGTCTTATGGCTAATAACAAAAAATACTTATTAAACTAATTTATAAAACACAACAGATACAAACATTTTATGTTTTATTTCATTTGTTCAGCTTTTTATTATTATTATTATTTTTTTTTTTACAGTTTAACAGTTGTTTGGCTTTTTATTTATTAAAATTTTTTTTTTACAGTTTAACAGTTAAAAAATCTCCCTTCGCTCCACTCCTCTTTCATTTCTCCCACTCCTCTCCACTCCACCCTACAACAACAGTCTCCTATTTCCCTTCGCAAAAACTCTCACAAACTCATCCATGTCAGACAGTCTTACAGCCACACCCCCCCCAACACCCACCCACACACCCCCCCACATGTTTGGTTTACAATCTTTGTGGGGCCATCTCAATGACCTAATGCATTTCCTAGCCCCTTCCCCTAACCCCAACCACCAAAATTGATTGCCTACCCCTATTCCTTACCCTAACCTAGACCATAACCCAATTCAAACCTAAACTCTAAAACCCTCAAAAAGAGGTCTAAACCTCTGTGAAATCACAAACTGTTAGCCCCACTATGTAACAAAAACAAGACCACGCGCACACACACACACACACACACACACACACACACACACACACACACACACACACCACCCCCGACAACACCACACCCCCCAAACCAGAGCCCCACACCCCCACCAAAAATGGACTTGCCACCAAACCCCGCTACCAACGCATTATTTCATTTAATATAATCATAATACAAAACCGTAACTAGGACAAAGGAAAAAACTGAATCAATAAATGAAATACAATAAATAACAAATAAATTGCACCTGCTCGAGAAATCCCTGAAAAAAGCATAATAACAATAACAATAATAATAAGAAATAATAATAATAAGAAATAATAATAAGAAATAATAATAATAATAATAATAAGAAATAATAATAATAATAATAATAATAAGGTAACTCTATGGAACATAAAACAATATATACTGTATATTCCTGCAATTAACAATTTATCAACCTGGGGTTTTCACCCAGTTTAGAACTGGCATTAACATTAACAAGTGTGAAGTGTAATCTAAAATGTGTCTTTTCTAACCTTTTTTGACGCAAAATCATCAATGACATCATCATACGAAATATGTTGTACAACTGTTTTGATTGATGCTGATGAACAAGCCCAGAGAGATGCTCCTGTCACATAGTAGACCTCAACCACGTTTTATAGTAAGATTAATAATAACACACTAGAAATTATTTAAACATCTATATCACATGCAGCTTTCAAAATGTCATGTCAAAGTATGTTAGAAGTTATTTAACTTGGCAAGTAAGTCAACATCAGCCAGATGTCTGTGTTGTGTTGCAAACACACTAAACTAGGTTGCCTATGGGTGAAATTAGTTCCATCACATGATGCCTCAATTCTATTAGTTGCTAGTTCAGCCAAACTAAATACCAAATAAAATACAGTCGAGTTTTGTGGCTAAGCAACATATTAGCAAGAGGCTAATAAATAGCCGATGTACAATCAACCGGAGTCACGTGACGTAAGCAAGCTTGTGTGTCCCTCGCCCCCTCCCCCTCTGCAGTCGCAAATTGATTGATTGAATTGGGTTTTTTGTTTTTTTGTTTTTTAAGGGCGCCTGCCTGTACGCCTTCACATTGACTGCGCCCTGAGCGGTTGCCCACATTGCCCATAGCAAAAACCACTGCTACGTGCATATTAAAAATGTGATTTCTCAACTTGTGATTTGAGGGGGCAAGACATTTATTTCAGCGATGCCCCCTCTTGCCCCTGCGTGTAGCCGGCCCCACATCACAATCACACCTATGAACAAATTCAATAAACCTGCCACACGTTTTGGGGATGAGGGAGAAAACTTAACATTGGGGTGTAACAAACAGTGGACACACAGCACAATAAGACACGCTCAGTTACCGGTTTTCAGACATTTAGTTAATTAAGACTTAATGATAGACTGCTGTGTTTTCCAACCTACCTACAATTTTCAGATGAAGATAGATACCTTAATTAGTCCGAGTTGATTTCCCAGTGACGCACTCTGGTCTAAAACCTGTTTGGCAGAGACAGAACAGCACTAATAAAGGTTCTTTGTTTTGTTTTTTGTTTGGTTACATGACTTTCTAATTAACAGATCTGGTCTTATGTGTCATGTGACGGTGACGTGATTTGACATTCAACATTGCAAATCTGCCAACCCAGCATATAAAAGGAATCGTTACTGTCGTTCTCAGCATCAAACATCACAACTGCAAAGGTAACTTTACATCTTACTTTCCAAACTAAATTTCACATGACTCTTTCTGCGTGTACTGTATTTTATTCTTGCATGGTGATTGTTATAAAGTATTTTTCTTATGTTGCGCAGATGGCATTTGCTCTACGCTTGTTGTTCCTCCTTTGTGGGATCAGTGGCCTGTTGACTGGAGTTGTAAGTCAAAATCTCACCCACTGACTTCAATAAACATATATTTCCTATTGTGTTTGATGCACTCTTGTCTTCCTTTGTGTCAGTGTTCTGCAGTCTAATTTTTACCAATGTGCTTTTCTTCTTTACAGCGGTCCATCAAAAAGACTGCAACCAAAGGTTCACAGCTTTGACTCTATGCTTATCGCAAATCAATGATTTCTTAGTTTTGTAACCATTGACATCAGATTTCATTGACACAATCCGTTTTTCATAAAACAACATTTGTGTTGCAGATAATAACTGTCCCAAAGGCTGGACTCGGTTGGACTGTTTCTGTTATATCTACCAACCTGATCCAAGGTCCTTTGCAGATGCAGAGGTATGGGAAGAAAATCACTTGTGACAGCAACCAGTTATTATCAGTCTTGTCTAATGAATGACGGATCTGAATGAGTTATAACAACCTCTTTTTTTTCTCCCTCTTTCCATCAGAGCGTCTGCAACATTCTTGATGCGAATCTGGCTTCCATCCACAGTCCCCTAGAAAATGCGTTTGTTGATGAATTGGCTCAAGCGGGTGGCGATGATGCCGAATTCTGGATTGGATTGAATGATGCTATTGCGGTGAGACATTGTCCAGCACAATTCCATTTGAATCCTCTCGCTTGTGTTCATTAGAATGTAATTTGTGTCCTCCAGACCCAATCTTGTCACCATATTAAAGGGATGAAGTGTTGAGTTGACTTTTTTTCAGGATAAATTGAGATTTTTCCTACAATTGTCTAATAACCCAAACTTGCCCTCCACAGCTTGTACCTCAGTGTGACGTTAAAAAAAACAAAAACAAAAAAAATAATTCACGATGATAATGTACGAGTCTAATAACGTTCAACAAACAAAATCAAGATAGAATGTGACCAACAAACAGCAGATGCAAATCCAGGTAATTGCTATCTTTCTGTGTGACTCATTCAATTTGATTTGTCTTTCAGGACGATGATTTCATATGGACTGATGGCACAATCAATGATTTTGATAACTTCATTGCTCCAGAGCCTGATGCCAATAATGGAGACTGTATTGAGGTTGTTTCAGACGGTAAGTAAAATCCGTGATTAAATATGCTAACACTACAATGATGTTATACTTAAACATATCTCTTATAGGTGCCGACTGGCAAACCGAGGACTGCTCAGACGACAACCCATTTGTTTGCATCACAGAGGTGTACCACTAATTGCTCCTAACTACCCTGTCTTGTCACAATGGCCTTCGCTCATTATAATGACTTTTAAGAGAAGCTCAAACTTTAGTGGTGTCGTATTTCCGGGATTACAATCAGGCCTTCTTTTATTCTTCCACAATGTTTACTTATTATTGACAACCAAATGTGTAATGTCAAAGAGCAAGCATCTGTTTGGTAAATAAAGGAATCTTTCTGCATCAATACATGTTTTGTGTCTTTCTTTATTAATTCCATTTTAAACCTGCTTATTAATTTACAGATGTAAAATCATTATGATAAAGATATCACGAATGGACATTGATGACCAAACTGCAGATTACTACTGTATTAAAGGCCTTTCCACATTTGATTAGTATGTATTGTCAAAAGGTGCCTACACATAAATGAAAAATTTTCTTTTGATACATTGTCACAAAAACGAAATAAAAATTCAAATAGTGCTATAATGAAAGGGGCAATGCAATAAACCCCTGAGTGTAAATTAGTACAATGTGCAAATGTTCAAATTAAGTTTTAAAAAAAAAAGGGAAAAAGAGTACACAGAGCTGTCAGGTGTGCCAAAAAGGTTCAAACAGACAAAATGAATCACAAATTCTAATAGGACTTTATCACAACTTTTGTGTATATGTCTTCCATACCTCTGCCGCTACAAAGCTTGCGTCGGTACCTTGGTAGCGAAAAAAGTATCAGTCTAGCTGAGTCCAGCTGGTGTCAGGACAGTTAATGTCTGCAACACAACTGATGTTTTAGAAAGAAATTCAGACATGCCAATAAAATGTGGTGACCAAGCTAACAATTGGTAGATAATTGGTAGATTAAAAAAAAAAAAAGTATCATTGCGTCACAGCTACCAACTTTTCCAATGATTCAAAGGTAAAGGCCATTGTAAAAAAAAGAAAAAAGCACAATGGTAAAATGAGACTGCAAAACACTGACACAAGTGAAAACACTAATAATTAGCGCTGATTTTAAAAAAATCGAATAATCAATATTGAATCAAGTATTTAAATATCTCACCCCCCATAGATTCTTAAGAAAATAGAATGTTAAAGGAAATTTATTTTTATCTTACTGTTTTCTTGGAATTTATTGTTGACATGAATTTAAAAGTAGTTTGAGTTTCACAGCAAGTCTTTATATATCATCATCATCACCATTACTTTCCAATATTTACATTTAAACTGTACCCTGCCAAGCGTACTGCAAAAAAATGTTATTTGCCAAATTGCAGTCTTCCCTCACGTTGTTGGTGATACGTTCCAAGCCCCTCTAGCAATAGATGAATATCCGCAAAGGAGAGTTAATTTTTTGTCCTTTTTTATTTTATTTTTGTTGCCTCTATTAAGCCATTAGAAACGCCCCGCACGGCTCCTCCACCCTTCTAAACACTTGTTACACTTAATAAATTTAACTCTTAAAATGCAAAATCTAGAATAAATTCTGGGCTGTTGATTATAGGCTGCGTTCATAAATTAATTTGAGCAGATGTGTGCTCTGCGTCCTGGCAGCACGAGAACGACGACACGTCGGCAAAATAACTGTTCTATAATAAGTTTTTATTTTTAATCTTAAAGGTGCATGTCGCAATACTGATGCAAATTGGAGTGTTAAAATAACAATATTTTTTACCCACACATGTTTTAAAAATTGTATAATGGACAGGAGGCACGACTGTGGCACAATGTGTGTTGCCCCTATTTTCCTGTAGAGTGAAATAAATAAAATGTGGTGACCAAGCTAACAATTGGTAGATAATTGATAGATAAAAAAAAAAAAACAAGTATCATTGCGTCACAGCTACCAACTTTTCCAATGATTCAAATGTAAAGGCCATTGTAAAGAAAGAAAAAAGCACAATGGTAAAATGAGACTGCAAAACACTGACACAAATGAATGATGAGTTAAAAAAAAATATATCAAATAATCAATATTGAGTCAAGTATTTAAATATCTCACCCCCCATAAATTCTTAAGAAAATAGAATGTTAAAGGAAATTTATTTTTATCTTACTGTTTTCTTGGAATTTATTGTTGACATGAATTTAAAAGTATGTTCTTACCTGATTTATTACACTTTAAGGCAATTCAGAATGTTTTAAGTTTATATTTACAATTATTCAATCAGAATTATGAAAATATTTTCATCTTACCCTGTGATGTCAATGTTTGTGTAACACCTAAGCGATTAAAACATATGTTACTTCCATGAATTAACTAAATAATTTGACCAGTTGCTGCTACCGCAAAATTTACTTTTTAATTTAATATTTGTGGAGTTTTTTTTATTTTTATCATGTCCTTGAAATTTAAGAAGAATTTATGTTCCATAATGACTCAATATCAGATTGAAGTGAAGTGAATCAACTCGAATCGGGAAATATCGAAATCGAATCGAATCGATTGAGGAAATTATAGGGAAACCCAGCCCTACTAATAATACATCAAACATCATAGAATGATAAAATGATGAGTGGGTGAGGTTTTGACTTACAACTCCAGTCAACAGTCCGTTGATCCCACAAAGGAGGAAAAACAAGCAAACCGCAAATGCCATCTGCGATGATCGGAAAATACTTCAAATTCCTAACAATCCAACATCTGTTTACATCTGACCATGTGAAACAAAAATGCAGTTAACGTTGAAAAAGTCACATGAAAGTAGGATGAAAAGTTGGGTGAAGTTACCTTTGCAGTTGAGATGCTTGCTGCTGAAAAAGAAGACGAGCAGCTTGATATACGTTCACTTGACAGTCGTGGAATGTTGAATGTATAGATTATGACATGAGGAGAATTCTCACAACAGGAAAATAGCATAAGTATACATAAGAGCGGCTGAAAGGAGGCGGGGACAGTGAAAACTTCAAGGTTGATTGTAAAAAAAAGCTGCAACCGACCAGGTTTGGTTCATGGAACATGTTACTACGGTAACTGACCGAGAGCTTAAATGACCTATTTTTATGAAACAGGCTAGAGTTACCGCTTTTTCTCTGGTTTCAGTTACTTCCCTTTCTGAAACTGAAAACGCAGAGTTTCCCACATTTCAGGGTTTCTTGACCCAGAATTCTCACTAAACCTGCATTGTGAAATAGACCCCAGGCCTCAGTATTGAGCCAATACTAGGCCTTATTTCAAGGTTTCGATCGGTACTTGCAATATTGGCCGATGCCACTACCAGCTGCCTTCTTGTGGCAATTTTATGATCAGGAACTACCGGTACAAATTAGAAGAATAGACAATGGCCATTAATTCCTGGCAGTTTTAAGGGGAAATGCCATATTGGAATAGATACTTTAGGTCTTTCTTTAAGATGATCTGTATTAGTTTTTTTTGTTTTTTATTTTTGGTGTGAAAATGTTATATATCAAGACTCAAGGGACCTATCATTAATTGGTATCGGTGACTACTCAAGCACAACTACAGCGCAGAATTGTTGTGCTGCAACAGAAATTGAGATGGGCCCATATTTACAAAAATAAGAACCCTATGACTGTACATCACTGGTAGACAGTGTATTTCTGTGTGCAGATTGCATGTTCAGAGCCCAGTCTGGGAAAGGTGGGAGGGATTGTGTGGAACATAACAAAATAAAAACTTGCTTGATCAGTAACACCAAATTGTTTTTAAATATTGATTACAAATGTGTGTCCAACCCTGGCAAATTCCTTTGCTTTGTTGGGGCGGCATAGCTTAGGTGGTAGTTTCCCGACTTGAAGGATGTGGGTTGGATCATCCACCCTTCTGAGCATGTTGCCGTGTTTTTTGAGCAAGGCAACCGAATGTCCATTTCAAGGAGACAGTGTTCAAACGCTTTGAGTACCCTCAAAGGTCGAAAAGCGCTATACAAACGAAAGCCCGTTTATTTACCGTCAATAAAAAGAGTGACTGTGTTTTTTTGTTTTGTTTGTTTGTTTGTCTTACTGAAGAGCCTTGATTAAGAAAAAAATAGGGATGCACGACAATGCTATTATCAACCGATACCAATAAACCAATAATTTAGAAAGTGCCGATGTCGATAACCGATAAGTGCGCTGATAATTGGTTGTAAAATTAACTTGAATACAAAGAATACATTCGAGTCCTACTATAAGTCTAACATGTACAAATACATTGAAACATTGTGTACCATGAAGCTGAATTTTATTGACATCAAAGTAACTCATTTTGAGTTTGCCAAAACAAGAGTCACGTTTGAAAAATGCAACAAAAAACTGTGAGGGTAACATTTTGGGGAGACAGTAAAGAAAGCCCACGCAGGCGACTGCCATGTTGCCATGATGCATCTTCTCTGTACACGAGGTCACGCGCAATATGACGATACAAATATGTGACACTACTATAGGAGAGGTGAGGGGTTGAGGGCTTAGGCACAACTTGAGCCACAACCACAACAGATGGAGCAACATGGCTAGTCTATTATTATCAGCGGATTTCTTTATTATCTGGTTTATCTGTATGACATCAAAATGGTCGATAATTGCAGATAATTATTGGCCACCAATATTATCGTATATCCCTAAAAAAACAACAACTTTAAACCCTAAAAATACCTTCAGTTGAAAACCGACTAGTGACTTAGGCTTCATTGCTAGAATTAAAGGGATACTTGACTCATTGAGCCATTTTCAGCAGCAAAAAGTTAATATTTTGTCCAGAATGAATTCTTCATTATTTTTCATGGAAAATGAATACCTTAAAATAAAAATGTTTCCATTTGCTGTCGACTGAAGATGGCATAACCTGTGTTGAGGAAGTAGGTAACGACCAATCATAGCTCAGTTTTCTGACCCAGAAAACGGGTGAGCCATGATTGGTCCTTACCTACTTCCTCAACACATGTGATGTCATCTTCAGTCGACAGCAAGTAGAAAAAAAAAAAGTTATTAATTGTATTAATTGAAAAATAATGAAGTTATCAAATTAATTCTGGACAAAAACATTTTACTGCTGAAAATATCTCAATGAGTCATGTATCCCTTTAGGTTAAGAGGGATCTTCACCTTTTGCTTTTATTTTCCTTTCTTTTACTCTGCGTTGCAAATGAAAATGTGTTCTTAGCGGCCTAAACTGGATAAATAGAAGTTAAAAGAGGTGGAAAGAGTGCCACAAGTAACATCACTAGGGACCGGTGCCAAAGAGTAAGACAGTAAGGTCAACATTTCCGCAAAAAATAATAGAAGCAAACAAATGTGTTGGATGGCAAGAATGACAGCAATTTAAAAAAAAAAAATTGGGAATAAATGAGGTTTCTGTTGCTATTAATGCGCACTTTTGGATTGTATGCAAAGCGCTTTGAATATTTCTAATTGCAGGTAAAACATTTTTAAAGTGTAGTTTTTGCCAGTCATTATGTTAATCAGGAGCAAGTGTGTTTATTGGGAATGTTGTTATTGCTACTAGGAGGCTCTGTCAGGTAGCCTAAATAAAAGTGAAAACGGTTCACGTAAGGAAAGTTACATTTGTGGCTTTGTGTCAAAACATTTCAACTTTAGACTATAGAATTCCGTCGACTCCATGCATGTAGGGATATCGCAGACAACACCTGCACTGGGAACAGGGCATGGCTCATAAGCACAAGCACGCTAATTATCCGAAAGAAGACAACTGAACCGGATCAGTTGCACGCCAACCCAGCAAGCATAATTCCTTCACTGTGACAGGTAGCATTCCATCCTTTTATGTCTGATGCTGAGGAAGAGTCAAAATGAGGTGTGTCATCAATAATGATGTAAAAGTCCCTGAGCGTCTTCAAATGACTGTAAGTAGTTGTTCCATTGTTGAGAATTCTCTGAACAAAAGCAGCACATGCAAATCCAAGTAACTTTTTTTCTGTCTTTATTCATCAAGATAAATGAAGGCTAAACGAATTAAACAACTGTTATTGTTATTCTGTCAGATGTGCTCTCAGCAAATACAACAATCACTTCTGACAAACTTTCTGTGTCTCTTCCAAATTCTGTTTCTGACCTTGCGAAGTTGGGCTTCATCATCAAACTTGTATATGAAAGAAAAAAAAGGAAAAAATCGAACTTGTATATGAACTACAAATGGTGTTACTTATATCAGTGTTTTATAATATGAATAACTGCTTGAAATGCAAGGCAAGGCAACTTAATTAGCTTAGCATCAACAAGTAGTTTAAAGTCACACATAGGTCACATTAGATAACAGTACAAACATTTTGCAGAACAAAGGAGAACGTGGTGAAAACAGCAAATAAAACCCACAAGATAAAAACATAAAGTAAATGTTACGGCATTGTGCTGTAATACAAATAGAAAGTTGAAAAAGTGTGAGTGATTTATTCAAGGACAGCAGTGTCACCACGTGTGGCTTCTTATTTCAAGAGTGCTCAGACATAGAGCAGACCTGATGTTTCCTGGGAGTTTGTTTTCAAAAATATACTATATAAAAGATTCAGAACGTGAGAAACAAATATGAGGGTCTCAAAATCACTTGTCCAAGAGACAGGGAAGCAGCGCAAAGACATCAGAACGAGCTGCATTGTTTTGACATCAGCTGCAGCTGCCATCTTGACAAAAGATGGGCATGCAATTTTTTTATTTATTCATAAAGGTATCAATATCTATCTTTTAATCATAGAAATACTCTTTAGCGTATAATAAACTGTATTGGTAATGGATTTGTGTGTTTTTTAATATTCAGATATAATCCATGACAACACTACAGAATTCTGGTCTGGTGTGGTCCGGTAGCTTTTAACTTCAGTGAACGGAGCTGCATACTGACTATACAAAATTCCTCCTTGGGTCCAAAAACAACTAAGTCCGTTTTTCTCAGTTTAACTGAAGGAAATGAAGACACAGCCACTCAGTAATGTTTAATGCATTGACCCAGTGCTTGAATGGGGCTGAACTTGAGTCACGTGCTTGTCATTTCAGCAGTATACAAGTTATGTTGTGCAATGATTAGTATACTACAGTATGTTTCTGAAAGGTGTTTCAAACTCTTTCTTTTTACTTGGAAACATCTGCCCCTCCTAAGGTCTCTGCCAGTCAGCTACATGCAAGTCAATTGTTGAATGCCACACATCTGAGCCAAAAGGTCAAACCTCTCGTCATCACTAGGGGTAGGTGGGGCCAACACACCCCCTGCACCACCTCAGTGGAAACCCCAGCAAAGTGATTGGTTGCATATTATGTTGGGTGAAGTATTTCTAATACAAATGAATAACAGATGTTTGTGACAGGCATCAATGTGTTGATTCTGAAATTCAGAGGTGTAATGGACTCGAAAAACGGATCAGGTCTTTGCGGGTCTAACAAGGGACGAGGCAAATTTGCTGTCAGTAACTGAGAATTGTGGAAGAAGAAGAAGAAATGAGATGATAGTAAACTCTTAAAAAAGAAAAGAAAAACAATAACAGCACAAGTTTAATGATGTCGCATTAAACTGATGGCCCTGGACAGTCTGGAAAGCTTGGATCTCCGCCTTTGCACACATCCATGATGCAAACATATGCTTTTGTGTCTGCGCAAGTATCATCTGCCCAAAGTCCAGCTGTAAGAAATAAATGTTGAAGTAAAACCACATTCCCTAACCAAACTTGTATCACAAATGATACTTACTAGCTAACATCTCGACACAGGCATCAGTGTCGTCAGGCTCGAGAGCCACGGAATCAAAGTTAGTGAAATCCTCAAGTGAGCCATCAGTCCAAATGAAGTCATTGTTCTTAAAAAGACAAAGTCACATTTGATTGAGCTTGGATTTGCTTGGATTTCACCATCATTAGTGTCATACCGTGTCCTCGTAAAACTAGGTTTTTAGGTAAGAGTGTGGAGAAAAAGGCCAGGCGATTTTTTTTTTTGTGGAAAGATAGAAATTATCCTGGAAGTAAAATACATTTAGTTTAACTAAAGTGCACCTGATCAAAGTCTTACCAAAATTGCATCGTGGAGTCCAATCCAGGATTCAGTCGCAGAATTATCCGTAAGCAGTTGACAAACGATGTCATTTTCCAGGTCACTGTGAATGGAGACCAGATTTGCATCTAGATCGATGCAGGCCATCTGATTGAAAAAGAGATCGCAAAGTTGATTTCACTCACTTGGGATCCAACAGACGCCAATCAACAGACCAGAAGGATCACTGATTATAAAAGAACTATAATCACAACTTGTAAGTAAAAGTCTCCCATACCTCTGCATCGATAAAGCTCGCCGGGGTATTTTGGTAGATGTAACAATGACAGTCCAACTGAGTCCAGCCTACAGGACATTTAATGTCTGCAACACAATTTTTGTTTAAGGAAGAAAATAAGATGTCAATAAAATTTGATGTCAACATTCAAAACCCAAAAATGTTTCGTTTGCAAAGTATCACTGGGTCATAGCTACCAACTTTTCCAATGGTGCAAAGGGAAAGACCACTGCGAAGAAGACAAGAACATTAGAAAATTCAGACTGCGGCGCGTTGGTACAAATGCAGACACCAGCATCAAACACAATCGCTTTTGTTTTTTTTTAAGTCAGTGAGTAAGATTTTTGACTTACGACCCCAGTCAGCAGTCCACTTATCCCACAAAGGAGTAACAACGAGCAAAGAGCAAATGCCATCTGTGTGATGATAGAAAAACACTTTGAAATTCTAAAGATAGCTACCACTGTCTCATGTACATTGTGACCATGTGACACAAAAATACAGTCTTTGCTGAAAAGCTCCCATAAAATTGAGTTAGAAAAGTAGGATGCAAAGTTGTGTCACGTTACCTTTGCAGTCGTGTTGCTTGATGCTGAGGACAATGACGACGATTTCTTTTATATGTTGGGTTGGCTCTGCTGGAATGTTGAATGTGTTAAATTAGTCACATGACACATCAGACCAGACCTCGCAACTCAGGTTTGTCAAACAAAAACAAAACAATGAACTGACTGTTTGACAAACAGGTTTTGGACTAAAGTGATCAGTCACTATAGGAACCCAACTTGGGGATTAACTAAGAAACTAACAAACTTAATTTGTTCCGAGATTCTGTTTGTGAACCAAAATGTTTGCCAACTGAAACAATATGTGGGTAAAAGTATCTCAATGGAAAATAACTGCGATAGAAGTAAAAGTCACCTTGGACAATGAATGTGCCATTAGTAAAATTGTCTGACAAGTTAATTAAGATTCTCGCTTACATTATTTTAGTACAAACAACTTAAATTGTTTTGCGTGCTAGAATCTTAATTAAGTTGAAGCAATTCAACTTTCATTGTGTGATACTACTCGATTTAATTATATACTGTAAGAAAAATTGTGCTGGACCAACTTAACAAATTGAGGTAACCATTTGTACAAACTTCTCTAGTTTTTCTTCTCTAGAAAAGTTCATGCTTTAGTATAGAGAACATGATTTGTTTTGTATTCTACAAGCATAATTAAGTTGAACATAATTTTAACTATGCAAAGACTACTCCATTTAGTCACTTGCTCTTTTTCTTTAATTCTACTTGAATCATTCAACTAATGATGACATACAACAGGAACTAGAGGGTCTTTATCTTGGTTAACGAGATCAGGGACACACGGCCAGAAGAGCTAGGAACCGAACACACATGATTGGCATTGGGAGAGAAGCACCCACTTGGTATTGTTAAGTTGACATTTCAATAGACCGACCGCCTCAAAAAGACTTGACAATCATAATGGTCAGACTGATCCAAAGTCACAAGCATGTAGATCTGCACCTTATCTAGGCAGCTCTCTCCATAGAATAGACCAACTTATTCATATGTTTTTAACGGATTGAAATGTGTACATTTAACAAACTTTTTTTTATTTTTTTTATAGAAAGCCCTTGATTTTAAGTCGAAGTAACCCAATGAATCAAGATGGCAGCCACTACACGCGCTGGGCGCCGCCTCCGTTCTGAACAGGGCCAGATTGGATTTTGACACTTGCTAAAAACATTCTGGAAAGTCAGTCCTAAAAATCCGATTTGAGGAGGAATCCGATTGGAGTCAGATATGCCCGCAGTCTGAACGCAGCCTAAGTTGTTCTAACTTAAATACACTCCTGAGTTAAGCCAGGGCAAAAATGTCTGTTCAGAATCAATATATTATTAAGTTAAGACTGCTTTCTCTGTTTTAATTTAGACCAACTTATTAAAAGAAATTATCTAATGATTATAATGTGTTCATGGAACAAACTATTTTTTATGCATGGAAAGCCCTTGATTTTAAGCTGTACCTACTAACGCCATGAATCATTTTTTAGAGTGTGGTTGAACCAACACTGTATTCATAGTAGTGCTGGGCGATATGACGATATTATCGTGAAGACGATAAAAAAAAAAATCTTATGGCGTCATTTTTTCCTATCGTGTCTATCGGCATTTGTCACTTACAGCAAACAAAATACGTGACAGGACGCTTGTTTGAGACACAAAAGCATTCATTTGCATGCTTATTTCACACAGTTGTCCTTAGGTAGCAGCCTTAACAACATATATCAGTGAATCATGATGATACATAGTGTGGTTCACACCCTTGCCCCTCTGCCCTCTCTCAAAAAAAGAGCCCTTTGGAAAGTTCTTTTTTTATTTGTTTTTTAAATAAACACTTTACTGAGGACAGGTCAATGTCGACACAATCGTTTAGAAAAGCTGCATGATTAATCGCGTGTGAACCCCCTGACTGTAAAAGTAAAACACACAACAAATATGATGGGAAAATGTAATAAGACTATACATACCCAATTGAAACAATGAAGGTCACTTCAGTTTCTTGAGAAGCATTCTTTTGTTTTACCTCACATCGCTTTGGCACTTATTGATCACAATTTACTAATAGTAAAAATATATATGTATATATGGTGGTACCCCTAAACCATCATATGTTGGAGAAATACTTTGCATGTGTCATTTATAGATATATTGGAACACTTTTGGCTCCCAGCCATAAAATATATATATATATATATATATATATTGTTTTTTGACGCAACCTAGCCAGTGTGCTTTATGTTAAAATGAGCACCAGATTTGAATGTGTCAGTGTGCATTTATGTACTGCTGCAGTGTGACTGTAGTGGAAAAGTACAAGTTAAGTCAACCGTCATAACGATTGCTTCTGAGGGCTAACTTCAAAATAAAAGTTTATCAAGGCATTGTACAGTATTACTTTTTGGCACAGGTGGACATTCTGTCAATAATGGTGAACACCCACTTGCTGACGAATGATGGAAACACTGACGAGTACCTTGCTACTCTTGTTCTCCTGCAGCAAACAAGTAAATATACACTTACCAGGTATGCTAACTTCCTCACACACAATTCTCCAAGCCTTCTCTCTTCTGGTTCTTCTAGTTTAGTGTGCAGTTCATTTATTTTACATCAGGCACATTGTTAGGGAACTAAGGGGTCTTTCGTGCGTCAGGCAAGTGTTAATTTTGTCAACAAAAACTAAACTAAAATAATTTTGTCAACACACATTTTTCACCAGACTAAAACTAGACTAGGCTAGACTAAAACCTTCATTAAAAAACAATAACCAGGATTGAATCAGTATGAATTTTTGTCGACTAATAAAGACGAGACGAAAATGTACTTCACTTAATAAAAAGTGGACTAAAATCTATGGACATTTTAGTTGATGAACAAAAACAAGACAAAAATGATATGATTTAGCAAAATCTTGATATGATATGATTTTGTAAAATGTTGTCTCTGCTAATCAGTCATGTGACACCCCCCTTTCAAATCTGCAGCTAGCGAGCTAGCAAGTGCAACATGCACAAACACATGGGACAGGCAGGAGATGGTTTGGGAATGGTTAAAAAAAAAAATTATAGTTATAGTAACGTAACATTAACCCAACGGCTGTGACAACAATAATGTTAAACCGACCGCTAACAAATGCTAGTTAACTTACTTGCTCGTAGCATGGAGCCATAGTAGCCACTGTAATTGTGTGTCCAGTTTTTTTCATCCCAAAAAAAAAAAGAGGTTTTTTTTTAATGTTAAATAGTTTTAGATCTGAAATGTTCAACATAATCTTATGGAGAGAAAAAAAATACACAGGTTAAATGATTGTCCTGACTAAGACTAAAACGTTGACAGTTTTTGTTGACTAAAACTTGACGAATAAAATGAGGTTTTCTTGGACTAAAATAAAGACTAAATTGATAGATTTATAGTAGACTAAAAATGGACTAATTAAAAACGGGATGAGGTTGACTAACTATGATAAAAACTAACAAGCGTGATTAAAACTGGACTAAAACTGAGACTAAATTTAGAAATGGCGGATAAAATTAACACTCCGTCAGGCAAGTTATTGAACAGCTAAGAGGTCCTAAAATGGGGAAATACTGAGCCTGTTGGCTGTACGCGGCACTATCCCAGGCTTTTATATGACTGTGCGCACATAATATATGTGGCAACATTAGTGAGGAAAAGCACAGTAACATTAGAAACAATGTCAAGGAAAAAATAGTCGTGACAAGATGTAATTTATCATGACGGATGTGTGGTTAAAATGATGTTGACAAACCGCTCCCAAGAAATGTATTGCCGCTCCTAAAATAACGACTACAAAGTGTCACATTTAGCTTGCTTGTTAGCCAGGTCTATTGTCTCACTCTGCAAATGTTTGTGCAGGATCTTAATTAAATATGCTGAGTTTCATGTGTAGTCCCACTACCATGGTAGTGTGGATATTGGAGAGTCGGCGGTGTCGGCAGCCCACCAGCCTAAACATCAGCAGCCAGCAATAAGCGACATGCCAGAAGCAAGATGTAAAGCCGGACGTAGAATACATTACTCTTTCGCAAGTAATTGACTTATCACAACAGCAAAAATAACTTTTTACAGCGCTTATGCAGCAACACTTCCTACTTCCTTTTGAACATGTAAGCTGTGCTTAATGATGATTATGTAAATAAAAATAAAAAAATAATAAAAACTTTTCTTTAAAATCTTTGTCTTTTAATTGCAGTATTTCTGTTGCTGGTTTAATAAACAAACAAATAACACGTCGCAAAGTTGAGCTGATGTGCAAAGCAGTGCATATAAATGGCCTCTGGATGCTTGACTGTGAATTTGGCTTGGACCCCTCAAACTGCACCACTCATCACAGCTGCATCATCATAAGCCAGTGCAGCACTGAAGAGTTTCAATGCCATTCGAAACCTTCAATAGCAATATTCATGCCTTCTTCATCGAATGCTCTCAATCCTACCATTGCCAGCATACGCTCATTTACGCCCTCATTAGTGACACAGCGAACACAACTGTTTTGTGTTTCCGTTTCTGGCTTTCACAATAACTGAATAATAACTGCTATCACCTCCTCGATCTGCACAGCACTCAGTTATCTCATTTTGGGACAAAGGCGATAAACATACACTATGTTATGGGGTGTAAGAATGGAGAAAAGGATGAAATTGCTTTAAATGTTTGATACAATCGAGAAAATGTTCCTTACTGTGACTCCCTCATCGTGACGCGGAACGAAATGTTTTGATTGACTAAGAATTGTGTCCCAACCACAATATGGCTGACGTGCTCCCTTCTCTCCTTGATTTCTGCCTCATGTTATTCAACTACATTCAACTACAACGTCATGAACAGCGCTGGCTTATACTGTTCCAGGTGTTCATACCTGAAGTATGAAACCAGTTATGTTTATGCGACATGAGAAAATGCACAACGTTCTGAGCCTTCCGCGACATTCCAAGAGTGTCAACTTAAATGTTGTGTAACTCGAGGTCATATTTCTTTATAAAAATTGTTTTTAAAAAGTTGCTCATGAACTGAAATGTTCGTAAACCGGCTTACTCATAAACCGAGTATCGACTGTATATGTTTACGAATATCAGACTGTTTGGTTCATATATTGCCATGATTGCATCTTTCCATCACAATCATCATCAAAACTCTTTCGATTCATTACACATGAATTATAAAGGTGTGAGGAGCAAAATCATAAAAAAAAGGACAGACTAAACATTACAATAACAACATAAATTGGTACAAACCGGAAATATCTGTATTTTCTATGTTAAACGCTTGACTGAAATTGTTGTAAAATCTGGTTTTAATCCACCACCTTACCAATTGTGTCCTCTGGCGAGAACTTTTTTCCACTCACAATTATGCGGGCAATTCCAGGCCCCATTTTGTGCATACACAATGTTGAAACGTGAGACACACAGGGGAAACGTTGGAGCTGTGCGCTGGCTTTCTTGAAATCCAGAATGATCTCACACTTTTTTCTTTTTTTCTTCTTTTTTTTTTGCACATTCAGAATTCTAACAGCTAAAGTTCTGACCAAAACAAAAAGATCAGAACATATTGCTGCAGTTCTAAAGACTTTACACTGACTCCCAGTCATCTGTAGAATAGACTTTGAAGTTCTGCTGCTGATCTATAAATCACTGGATGGTTTAGGTCTGGAATGCATTTAAAGACATGGTAATTGACAATAAACCCAGTAGGGCTGTGAGGTTTGAAGGCAATTAGTGGAGACAAGAGTGCAAAGCAAACACAGTGAAGAAGTGGAGTTAGCCCCAAGTGTAAATGCTTTCAAATCCAGGTGAAAACGTATACCCCCCTTTTGCAGAGATTGCTGATGATCTGATTATATGAATCAGGTGTGTTGGAGAAGGGAAACATCCAAAACAGGACTCCGGCCCTTGAGGACCGAGTACCTTGCTGTAATTTGTTGTTTGTTGTAAAATGCACTATATAAATAAAGCTAACTTTTGATCCTGTGCTGTTCAGTGTGAGGTTGTTTACTGTACACCAGTTGGTAATCTTGGCAACATTTTTGAAAAAACAGTATAAGTAGCAGGGGTTCCCTACCTTTTTTGAAACTATGAGCTACTTTGTGATAACTGGTTAATGCAAAGGGCTACCAGTTTGATACACCCTGCTGAAATAACAAATGTGCTCAAATTAGTTTTAATAATGTTATTATATTAATTATTCATAATTCATTTAAATGATTTCTCCTCGTATTTAGGAAACAGATGGCTCTGGTTGGCGAGGTGGTACCGTTGCTTACCCTTGGTGCATGCGTCACAGATTCACTTCCTGTCCGGGTGACCACGTTTGTGTGTTTGAGTAGATGTGTGTGGAAAAAAAGATAGAAAATTTAGGAAACAGATAAATATAAATATGGATCACCTTATTTCTATCAATCTATGCCAGTGTTTACATTTTCAAATGAGCATGTCGACAATCTATCTAGAAAATCACAATGTCTCATCATTTGTAAGCTATAACTTTGCTCTCACCCAGTTGGTTGTTGTTGAGTTTTTAAATCTGCAGTGCTTTATTGGGTAATACTTTGTTCCTCGTGTTTCAGTAATTGCACTTGGTGTGCAACTTCTCCATCCAGTTATGCTGCATACCATAGCATACCAAGAAGTTGATTCTCAAAAACAGACTGACAAAGTAATTTGATGACACTCAGGGAACACTTAAACCATTTTAACTGTTGGTGCCATCTCTCTTTGTCTCCATTGTAAGAAAACGATTTTGGCAATAAGTACTGTATGATAAGAATACTGCAACATATATTAACAGAAATATAAGCCAATCCTGAACTAATAAAATAATATTTCAATAATCTGCAATTCGTACAGTTCGCACAATGAGTCAATATGTCACCATAGTCACTTTCTGGCTCCGTCCCTGTCTGTTAAGGGAAGGCTGGTGCTTTTACAAGCACAGGTCTTCAATTTACAATAGCTCCAACATGAGGCTTCAGGGTGCCAAATGGTGAGAGATAAGTAGTTTGCACTGCACACTCCACCATACTCACTATTTGTTTCTAGTATTTTTTTTAAATACTTTTGTAATCATGATTTTTATACAGCATTGATTTTGGTTAGTGATAGACAACTACTGCACGTTCCCACTTGTGTATAAGTTACAAATTATTAAAATATTTTTTTGTTAGTCCCCAATTTGGGTTCTCGGTGACTCACTTTGGTCCAAAACCTGTTTGGCACAGAGAACATCTTTGATGGGAGCTTCTTTGTTGTCTAGTGACAGATTTGAAAATATTTCCTTGTTTTGGGACCTGGTCTGATGAGTCATATGACTTCAACATTTCAAGACCCAACCCAACTTATAAAAGGAATCGTCGTCATCAACATCCTCAGCATTAAGGCACACGGCTGCAAAGGTAACTTCACACAACTTTACATCCCACTTTTTAAAATCAATATATTGTGGTCTTGAGCATTTTTTGCATTGTTGTCTCACACGATGAGATGTAAGTGTAATGTTAATATTTATTGTTAGAAATATGTTTGTTTTATTTGTTTGTTTGTCATTGCACAGATGGCATTTGCTTTTTGCCCCTTGCTCCTGTTTTGCGTGATCAGTGTACAGCTGCATGGAGTTGTAAGTCAAAATCGCATTCACTGACATAAATATACAACATGAATATTACAAATATATTTCTTATGATATTTGCTATATTTGTGTCTTCATTTGTGTCGATGTTCTCCTGTCGAATTTTAACAATGTGCTTTTATTCTTCACAGTGGTCTTTCTCTTTCAATTTTTTGAAAGGTTAGTAGCTGTACATCAATGATAGCTTTTAAATAAATACTTAATGAGTTTTTGGGCATTGCCACCAGATTTTACTGACCCGGTCTTGTTTTTTTTCTGTTTGTTTGTTTGTTTGTTTTTAAAGAAAAAATAGCCATCAATAACTGTCCTCCCGGCTGGACTCAATTCAACTGTAACTGCTACATTTTCCAAGCAGAAGAGAGGGACTTTGATGATGCAGAGGTATGGAAGACAACAGTTCTGATGTAGTTCCCAAGTCCCGACCAATATGTCTGTTGATCCAAACTGTCTGGTGGATCTGACTAAGTGAAATCAACTCTACTCTCTTTCCCATCAGAACATCTGCACAATTCTTGGTGGGAATCTGGCCTCCATCCACAGTGACTTGGAAAATACATTTGTTCAAGGACTCCTTCCAGGGGATGTTTCTGGAGCCTGGATTGGATACAATGATCAAACTGTGGTAAATCATTGACCAGAACAAAGTTCTGATTGAATCCTGTCAACTTGTGTACTGTATTACTATATTCAAATTTGTTTTGGTATGACTGTGTAGTTTACATGGAAAATCGTATGTGTCCTATTAACTCAGAATCAATCTTGTTACTGAAGAGGGTCTTCTGCCCAGATTTAGTCATAACTGTTTTAGTTTCCTTATTTCCTCAGTAGAGCTTTGTGAGTGTTATCGCAATTTCTGCCAGGTGCCGTCATGACTGGGACCTCCTCTATTTCCACAACAATGAGCCATTGTCTGTGGTTGAAGTCAATGTGTAATGAATGATGTCTTTAAAAGTCTTATCTCATGTCTGGTGATATCCGGGTGGGCTGTTTGCTGGGGGCTTGGGGGCTTTGTGGTACTGCCCTTCAAAATAGTATAAGAATGTTGTAAGTGTCTGAAATCTTTACACTTGTGAGAGGCTGCATTGCATTGTCTGGAACTCATTTGTGCCCGGAATATTCTGTAGAAATAAAAGCTTCGAAGTAACTGCCTCCTAACATTACCAGCATTAAAGGAATGAGGTTTAGAATTGTGACTGATTTAAATGTGACTTTGGTCTTCCAGAATAATGACTTCGTATGGACTGATAGTTCAACTGATGATTTCATGAACTTTGCGGCTACACAGCCTGATGACGAAGGTGACTGTGTCGTAATCAATGAGGATAGTAAGTATAATCAATAAATAAAGCTTGCTGAGAATCTAACGCTGTTACAACATAAATATGTATTTTTTTCCCCTTTACAGACGGGCTTTGGTTTGATATAGACTGCTCAGCCGAAGAACCATTTGTTTGCATCCAACCAGTCGACCCGAGTCACTAATCACTCCTCTTCCCATCCTGTCGTTTGTCACAATTGAGCTACGATGCCGTAGTGAGACAACATCAAACTCTTCTGGTGTCTTTGTATTTCCGGGCTTACTCTCAACTTTGCTTTTCTTCTTTTTCAGCAATGCTGAACTAACAGTTAAGGCTGTTTGAAAGCGCTATATAAATAAAGATGACTTGATTTGACTTGACTTGTTACTGACAACAAATTTAAAACATCAAATAGCATTTCTCTGGTATATGAAAAAAAATTGAGAATCAAAATACTTGTATGTTTGTCTTTTTTCTAATTCTCACTATTTTGAACTTGTTGAGTCTATTACTAAAATTAAATTCATGGTCATTGATGATCACGATGCAAAGCACTATTAAAGGCCATTCAATGTTTCATTATGGTAATTCCCAAGAATGTTTTCATTTAGTACATCAGTACAAAAACAAAAGATGTGTCCAGTTGGAGGCTGCAGGGAAGCATGTGGTGGTGGAGCAGCTACGAGCCGAGTGTGAGCCTTAAAAAGATGAGTTTTCTTTTACCAAAAGCAACACAAACTACCAAGAACATTGTTGTGCTCCATTGTACATATCATCATCCCAAATCAACTATGTTCTAAGGTGCCACAGAGTTCCCAGCAATGTTTCACCCATTCTTAATGTCATGATCTGTGTTTTATTTTGTTTTATTGGTCATGTTTTCCTAGTGTGTCTCCCTTTGTCAATGTCTCGTCAAGTTTTATCATGTCCTCCTGTGCTTTTCATCCCGGTCCCTGGTGTTACCCAATCAGTTCCACAAGTCGCGTGTGTCTTGTGCAGGTGTCTCTCATTGTCTCGTTACTGTGTGTATTTAGGCCCCGTGCAGACAGAAGCAAAGCCGGCTTTGTTACTCAAACAAATCTCGTACACACAGAAAAAAAAAGACTTGCGTGTGTCCAAAAGAAGATGCTGAGGACGATTAACGGCTGTAATGTATATGCCGAGTCTGGAGTGGCGCTGTAGCGCATCCTCAGGGAGTTAATGGAAAGCATAGAAGAAGAATCAGCGAAAAAGACAGACACTTTTTTTTAAACAACTTTATTGCAATCTACAGAACAAACATGGCTTTGCATGTATCAAAACAACATGAAATCGACAAACACAGGTTACAATGGCGGGTAATTCAAGTACAACACCGCTTGTTGAACGTGGGAATAAAGAAACAATATTTAGCTGCAAAAGCATAAGCAAGCTAAGAAGGCTGCGCAAAATGGCTACGACACGGCTATCCACCATTGTTGTTGACAGACTGACGGTTTGGCGCACACGTCATCAATCTGCGACAATGCGTCGTCATCGAGCTGCGACCATTACGTCATCACTAGAGGAGTATCCTGTATATGGTGTCCAGACGGACGTGTACGGGGCGTGTTTTGAAATTGTTCCACTCTGGAGCCCGGTTTCAGAATGGATCGGTTTCAAGCTCCGAAACAGCGCCATCGTGTGGACGAACGGCCTGAACGGTAAGAGACTTGTGAGGATACATTGAAACTAGCTTTTGTGTGGACGGGGCCTTAGTTTGATACCCGGGAGTTTGTTCCCAATTTTGGTTTGTACTTTGTATCTTATTTTGTACGTTGTTTGCTTTTGGTTTTTGTTTAATTAAACAACCACTTTTTTTTTAGCACGCCTGCCTTCCTGCATTTGGGTTCTCAAACTCCACCCTGCTGGCACGTAATTACATTATGTGTACCGCTCAGTCTCAGAACCTGCTTTACTAGATACTGCAGTACCTGAAAAATAAGTTATGAGAAAAAAAATTGACTCAGATATATACATGCACAAACACACACACACAGTTGGAGGGGGAGTGAAAGCAGAATCATGTGACTTGTTTCACTTTGCGTTTGTGTGCAGGTGTTCATTGACCAAAGCACACATTTGCCATAAAAGCTGCCATGGAGGAATGTTCTTCAGTGTGTGTGTCCAACCAAACGTGACTTTTACTTAAACATATTAATCAAGCATGGCCCTCAACGGTACGCTTACTTCTTATCAGGTAAGACCTTCTGTATACCATTTTCTTGCCGTGTAAAGAGCCACGAAGAGCCAAACGTGAGAAAATAATTATATTTTTGTTTTGCAGATTGATGTTCTCTCAACAGTGTATTTGCTCTCATTAGCTCCCAGGTAATGCATTTCGGCTTCTGTTTCCCATCAGATTTTATTGGTATGAAAATCCCACCTTATGCCCCAAAATATTTGCCATCAATGAAGAGTACTGGTGAGAGTGGATTTTACCCATCAAACTGGCATCATGATTGATACATGAGCCTAATTACATGTCAAAGGGAAAGAAAGACTTTGGCCATTATTTAAAGAAGATAATGGTATGGCGTAAGTGTCACTTCAAATTTAGAAGCAATGAATTCGAATGGTGCATTTGGACCTGCAGTTGAAATCCATGTTTTGTTATTTTCGTTGCGTGTTTCATTTTATTTTTATTCGTGAGTTGAGAATGTTAACATGTTACTGATGTGAACGTGTGATAACTGTTGGTACATGTGCCCTGAAAATGTTATTCAGTGTCGCTTTTTCATGAAGCCAAAACATGATTTCCACCATCTTGTTTTACATGGCTCGAAATAAGCAGTTTCGCATCACAATGTGTGAGACAACATTCACACTTTGTGCCTCATTAAAACAAATTGAATAGTAAAACTGAGAATCATAGTTTTTTTTTTTTTTACTTTTTCTGGTAACTGAGTCACGCGTTGACGTCACTTATGCTTGGGATGTAGGCGGTCGTGGCAAGATCAACTAACGAAGTTTTGTTGTTCCTTTGTGACAATGACAATAAATATTCTGAATCTGAACTAGCCAGCAACGCGATTCGGCTGGCTTCAAACACGCTGCAGAGTTGATCCTAAGTCAATAATCACCTCCATGGTGGTGAATATGCTCTTACAAGTATCATTCTCATGAAGTGATGATGAGTAGTACTAGTAGTTAGCCATGCTAATTGCTAAGCTAATATTGGATTGACATGAAATCGTGAAACACCGGAATTAAGTGCTTGGTTGATTGAGTACACTTACAGGTCTGGATGGAACTGCGTGGAGCATCTAGAGAGAAAATTATACACATTAAATATAATTATGATTAAATAATGTTACACACAGAGCTTAACACTAGCACTACTAGAATTCTAAAACAACTAGATCTCCCAGAGCTGTGCTTGCACTCTCGCACTCACGTAATCGCCTAATATGGTTATTACTCGCTGCTTTTAGTAGCTAATAAAGCCCCTCTGTTGCTTTTCTGAGGCAGACGGGTAGTGGAGGTTTATTGATTTCGATTATCAGGCTTGTACTGCCAAAAACGTCATGACTCCACCACATCTATGAGCCAATTTTTTTTTACGATAAGCTTTTACTATACCTTGAGCTACGTCGCCACTTCCAGTGGAGCGGTACATGGCTCCTTTTAGCGGGGGGTGGGCTGGTCTTGTTTGGACTTGCTGTCTGAAACTGCCGTGATTCGTCAGACTCTGTCAGCTTCCCATAATGTAGCTGTAAAGTCTCCTCTCTGGTTTTTTAAAAGTTTTTTATTCACCATGGTGATCTAGCTTGTATCCAAAGCCAAAAGCCTCCGCGCTGAATGGGAGTTGCTACAGAAGCCCAGCGGCGCCAACTACCGAAGCCCAGCGGCACAACCCCGCGAGTGCCAGCAACGCGAAAGATGAACATTGAAATTAATAGAGCAGTCAAATTGACGGTCACGGGGGTAAAGTAAAAATTACTCCTAAATATTTTTCCATTTGTAAAGCAATAAATAGGCAGCGCATTAATGATATACATACAGAGGAAAAGTCAAAAGGCCAGGAACATTATTCATCTATGTAAACAAAGTAACAACAAACCCAATTTTGAGAACAGTCAAAAAGACGACTCTGGGAGATCTGACTGGAAAACCGGAAATAAGTTATGTTAAATTGTGGCGAGTGGCAGCCTGGAGAGGTGGCCTAGAAAATGAAAAGTATATTGATACAATGTATTGAAAATTTATAATATCACTAATGTTACTTGTTTTTAGAATACAGTCTTGAGTTTAGGTTTTGACTTGGGAGAAGTTGTTGCGAGCCTTGCTGTTGTTCTGTGATCTTCAATGTGTTTTGTATCGTTTCATTTATGCGGCATTCATGTTGATTATGTTTTTGCCTATGTGAAGCACTATGGATTTGCCTTGTGCATGAACGGTGCGATACAAATAAACTAACTAGCCTTGCTTTGCTACATTACATGGACAATTAATCACAGTGTTACCAGTTAATTCACTCGTAATTACACTCATTCACACGGGCATATTTGTGTGAGGTGAAATGAGAACAACTTGGAAGTCAACCAGGATTATGTTTAACATTGATGCTCCCACTGTATAATTATGACTAATCAAAAATGTCAATCAAATCAAGTTCTGTAGATAATAAAAGACTGAACTAGAACATAAAACACAATAAATGACTAACGTTTGCACTGCTTGCCAGACTGACAAAGTTAATGTATTATTTCGCTTTTATTCTTCTTATGCAATAGGACAAAACACATTGTTTTTTTTCAATGTGTCATCTCTCTTGACTCAGCTTTTAAACACCAAGGAGGTTCCAAAGTACCATCAACTTAACATGCGATCGAAATTTCATACGTACTGTTCACTCGGTTATAAAACTTGGCTGTGTGCACGTATGTATCTGTTTTTTTTGTGTCTCGTCTGCAGCGTGATTGGCAGCTGTTCTGTGCTGGTGGTTTCCATGGTCAGGTGGAGGCGTCTGAAAGAACAGGTTTGATTGGATAGATAGATAGATGGATGGATAGATGGAAACATGGTGTTTATGTGTGCAGGTGCACCTCCTAGTGCAGCTGTCCCTGGCAGACCTTGTGGCTGCTCTGATCCTGATGTTCACCAGCGCCATGAACAAAGTCCGCGCCGACAACAGTATAACCATCTGCCAATACAGCCTGCCTCTGTCACTGGTGAGGAACGATAGCCTTTTATAAAGTCAAGTATCACCTAAAAGAAAACATTTGGTTCTCAAACTATGACTACCATGACCAACATTGAAATACAGGGATCATATTGAGGAGAAAATGATTGGTATTCATTATTTCAAAAAGTTATTTATATCAGTGACACAACTTGTAGTTCAGATGTATTTCTCTGTGGTCGAAGGGGAATGTTGCGAGGAATGGGGATGCTTTAAATTCTTTAGATAAGCAAAAATGATGGTGGAATGCGTGACTCTATTCAGGCTCTTTCAAAATGCAAATATGGAAAATATTGAGACTATCGGGTTGACTATTGGGCGAACAGAGTAGCCAGTTCACCAGACAAAGGATCGACATACAGTCGTGATCAAAAGTTTACATACACTTGCGTAGAACATAATGTCATGGCTCTCCCGAGCTTCCAATTTCTATAACTCCGATGTTTTTCTCTGATAGAGTAATTGGAACAGATACTTTCTTGTCACAAAAAAGATTCATGAATTTTTGTTCTTTTATGACTTTATTCGGGGTTAACAGAAAAAGTGAGCAAATCTGTTGGGGCAATTCTAATATTTGGTTACATGTCTCGTGGCCATGTTCACTTCAATTAGGCGCTTTTGGTAGCCATCCACAAGCTTATGGTAAGATTCTGGTTGAATCTTTGACCACTCCTCTTGACAGAATTGGTGCAGTTCAGTTAAATGTGTTGGCTTGCTGGGACTTTCTTTAGCATTGTTCACATGTTCCCAATTGGGTTTAATTAGTCAGAACTTTGGGAAGGCCATTCTAAAACCTTAATTCTAGCTCAATTTAGCCATTCTATTACCACTTTTGGTGTGTGTTTGGGTCATTGTGCTGTTGGAACTCCCAACAGTGCCCAAAACCCCAAATTTGAGGTGATTATTTTTGAAAGGAAAAAAAAGGGACGTTAATCCTCCTCCTTCATTACCCCATTTACTTTGTGTAAAGCATCAGTTCTACGGTATGGGCAGCAAAACAACCCCACAGCATAACACTACCACAGCCGTGTGCTTGACGATTAAGGCCTCACCTTTTCTCCTGCAAATTTATTGCTGGGCAGCAGAACAACTACATTTTAGTTTTGTCTGACCACAGAACTTTCCTTCAGAAGGTCTTATCTTTGTCCATATGATCAGCACTGCAGCAACCTTCAGTTGAGCCACTTTTGGAGCAAGAGCTTCCTTCTTGCACGGCAGCCTCCCAGTCATGGCGATTCAAAACACGCTCGACTGTGGACACTGACAGCTGTATTCCAGCAGCTTCTAATTCTTGACCGATCTGCTTTTTGGTGGTTCTCGGTCAACTCTTCACCCTCCGGACCAATTTTCTCTCAGCGGCAGGTGATAGCTTGCATTTTCTTCCTGATTATGGCAGTGAAAAACAGTGCCATGCACTTTATACTTGCAAGCAATTGCTTGCACTGCTGGTCTTGGGACCTGCAGCTGCTTCGAAATGGCTCAAAGCAACTTTCCTCATTTGATCATTTGCATTTTCAGATCCGTTTTGACACTGCTGAGCTCCTTTGACTGTCCATTGTAGCATTTTGTGGGCATTGGTATCCAATGTGTCCTATTTCAATGGCCTCAGAAGTTGCAGGCACTCAAAATTACACACAAGAAGTTAAGGTGTGTGTGCATGCGTGCGTGTTATTCATGAGTAAAAAAAACAACCTTTTTCTCTTTAAAGCAGAAGTGGGAGTAGTTTTCTTTTGCTTCCAGGTTTCCCCTACAGCTGTGAAGTATCAATTTATATTTAAGGCACTATAGTAGAGTAAATGCCGTTAAAAAAAACAACAACATTAAAATGTATTACAACATGTCTTTAAACACACACATGCTAACTTAACTTGTAACATTGAAACAACTTTAAAAGTGTCCTGGCCAGTGCACATGCATTACTGAAATGTATGGGAAAATATTTATATTCGTTCAAATTCTATTTGTTAAAATTATTAAGTTGATCATTGTATTTTATTTTTGTAAATATCCAGAAAGAAACCAAAATATGTATTCATAATATATACTGCTCTAAAATTACTTAAAAAAAATATTTATTTCTGTTAAACTTACTTTTTTTCAATATTCAGTATTTTTTCCGAACGATTTAAGTCTTACTTGCCAAAATAAGTCGGCCTTTTTCAAGATAAACTGTTTTAGATTGTACAATAGTTATAGAATATATTGCATTTTCTTAGTTATGTAATTTATTTGTATTTCATTGGTTCATATTTCTTATTTCTTTTATCTCACAAAATTTTTTGAAAATATGTATTAATTTTTTAGTGAACGATAAAAAAGAATTGGAACTTTTAAAGTATCAAAAACATTAAGAAATAATTAAAGAGTTGTTAGGTATCAAAATGAAAATTTCATCGAACATTAATGGATCGTTATTTGCTGCAATGAAACACAAAAACAATACTGGTCTCTCTCTCTCTCTCTCTCTCTCTCTCTCTCTCTCTCTCTCTCTATATATATATATATATATATATATATATATATATATATACACTGTATATATTTTTTACATTCATACTGGTACCGCTCAATGATTTTTTTTTTAAAGGCAAACATAACAAACGAGATTCACACACAATATAAAATAGTATGGTGTGTTTCCCATGTTCTGAACATTCATGGCCTACTGCATTGTAATACTTGTAGTAGTAGCAGCAGTAGTACTAAAACCATCTTTCATTCCATGTGCACTGTTGACTATAAAGAAACAAATCGTCATTAAGAAGTAAAACACGTGTGTTGTAAATCTGAGGAATGTGAGCGTGCCAAAGGGACACTTGTAAAAAGAAAAAAAAATGACATCATTGCCACGAGAACATATACTTAGACTTCATGTGTTACATAACAACATAAACAGAACAATCATTAGCCAAGGAGGCATTGTCAGAGTAACACATTGAAATTGAACTGCGACAGAAATGCTACGTTATGCTAACCACTTGGTGATCATGCTGCCAATTTGTCATGTCCAGTGCAGCGATCCCTTGATTTATGAATGCCTCAACTTGCGACTTTTTCAAGTTACAAGCCGTCTCAGTTGATTTTTGTTTTTTATTTGAGTTCAAAATGCCACAGGTCAAGTGAAGTGACAAGAACAATGGAGCAATGCCATTGCAATGGCCGAGCATGCATTGGCGTGCAAAGTATGTCTGGGGGGGGGGGGGGAGGCCACACCCCATGGCACCCTGTTTTTAGTTGTCTTTTATTCATTTGTGCCAGACATTTTATCTGATCTCATTCCTGCTGGTGGCAGTGTACGCATGGAAGTCCAAAAACTCCATCAAAGGCTGGCGAGCGACGCCCACTGAGGACGAGGGGAGGCGGGTGAGATATCAACCCGTACATTGTTGAGCACATTTTAATTACAGTGAGACATAGATAACACACGTTTGTCTCACAGAGTGGCATCAGAAGTAGACTATTATCTTTATCGGTGTATCTGTACGTGTGGTGAGTGTTACTTCTGAATCCTTTTTCAACTCGAGTGTAAACGATGTGGCTAATGTCATGAAACTCTTCATCAGGTTGATCCCTGCTGCCGTTTACTTGGCGTACGTGCTGACTCCTTTTATCAGATCCACTCCGTTGATTCCTTACCCCCCAAGCGACACCATTCATGACCATGCTAAATACTGCACCAGGTCAGCACCACACTTTCAATACTCAATATTCAATGAGAAAGATGTGACAATATTTTCTGACTTCTTATGTTGTCCTTTTTTTTTAATCATCAGTTGTATTTTGTTCTTGCACATCTGGAGGGATTCCTGTTCGGATGCTGTGAGTATCAACACATTGCTTATTTTAAATGTTGTTATTTACATAATTCGACATTTTGATGTTGAATGTCAACTTCACGAGATCTAAATGTTTTACTTAACAACAAATATTTGGTCGCCATGTGTCATTAGTAGACTATTTTAGGAATTTAGATGTTTCTGGGGTTGGTGAAAGACTCTGGTTGGTAACCCGGTGGGTAGTAGGTAATGTCTGGTCGGTGCTGGATTTCCCTTTCCTTTTTTTTCTTTGATCCTTCCTCGGGTCTCCTGACAACCTCACGACTCTAGCTGGATTCTGAAGTATTCGGTTTAGGTGAACGGTATGGGATTTTTAATAGGTTTTAGGTGAACTAATGAGTACACACTCACACGCACGCACACATGCACACACACATACTCACGCACATACAAAATAAAAATTAAAAAAAATAAAATTAAAAATTAAATACAAAAGAGAGAGCAATGATGATGACATGTCGCATCGATAAAATTCCCGAATGAAGAATACTGAGAAATAATGGATTTGTTTTAGTTGAAAATATATACAAAGGAAATAAGGTACAGTTGTAAAACATTTTAATTTACAATAAATAGTCGGAGAGTCGTAACTGTTGCAGTGGTCACGTGAAATGTAACGAGGAGAAAGTAGGGAGCTGGCTATCCAAATCGCCAAACAGAATGAGGGCACTATATACACAGCAAAATCACCAGTGTTAGATTAACAGTGAGAGTGTTAAATCTAAAACTAGAAAAAATTGTATGTGTCCACATCAATGAGTGTAAATCTGACACTTGTTTAAGTGTTACTTTTTTCCACACTTATTCAGTGTTAGTCCAGCACTGTGTAGTGTTAAAAATCTACACTGTAAACACCGAGTAGTGTTGAAAGTACTCTATACTAGTGTCAGTGTTAAACATTTTATTCTGTCAAACGACACTTAAGTCTGGTGTTTAAACACTAATGACTGTATTGCACTAGTGTTAGGGTTAAACATTTTTGGTACAGGGAGTCCTAGAGTTACATCCAAGTTCCGTTCCTACGCTGGCGATGTAACCCAAATGTCGACTTAAGTCGGATTTCACTGTTAAAGCCAATATTTACATAAAAATACAGTAATTTAATTAAAAAATATATATTTGCGCAACCCGAAAGGGCCGGAACCAATATTTAGTGTTTCTGCACGGACATTCATTGCTGACGGACGACAAAGCGGAGCTAATTCAAACTTAAACACGGAAATATGACACGCCTGATAGCGAGCCGACCTGCTCGATGACTTCCATTGCTGGAATTAACAACACAACTTTTAACAACTTTAAAATGGCGTGATTACTGTGGGAAACTAATGAAAAAGAAGGTGCTACGGATGAGGCACGGGCGCCGTAAAGTCAAAACGACGTAGGTCGCGTACGACTTAACTCGAGGACTCCCTGTACTTAATTTATACAGTGCTTTTCCCCCTAGATGGCCCTTAAAGCACGTTACATTCTGACTACTGACGACACAAAATAAGGAGAAACTGGGGGTTCAGTATCTTGTGCAAGGATACTTCGCCATAGTCACAACGGCCTGGGATCGAACCCACACTCTCAGGGTTGCAAGATGACCACTCTCGCCCCAGCAACAACTGGATGTAGCGCTATTGAACATTATGACAGCGCGCTGGAGAATTTGAAAGTTTCTCCTTTACAGGAAATGTGGGTGTGGCCAATTTAACACTTAAGGTAGTGCTATTCAGGTTACACCCAACAGCCACCCCAACACACAAGGAAATGTACTCTGACAGTGTAACTATTTATCCTAACAGTGTTAAAATAACACTGCTTACTGCATATTTCATTGAACACTGGGAATTTAACACTGACCGATTTGCTGTGTACTGTGGGGCTATGTAGTAAATGAGGGATTAGGGAACAAGTGTGGACATTCGGACACAGCCAGGGCGTCTGCCATTTTGGTTTAAGGCAGCTATTTTGCGCTCATTTTGGCCATTTCCTGGAACCCAGAAAGAGGAACATGTCAGAGAGATTGTTGTCTTTAATCAGCAGGATCAAATTTTGTGCTTTTGATTCATGAGTAGATGCAAAAATCTCAAGAACCCATACAGGAAGTCTTCATTTCTGGTATTAACAGGATATTTTTTGAATATATTTCCAAGTTTGTATCAAAACAAATTCAGCAAAGAGATTGTGTAATACCTATCTAGAGTAAGGCTACATTAGACAGACAAACAAAAAATAAATTGAGCAAATTGCCCAACAGGCAGAGAGGTGCAGTAACGGTGATTTACTTTATTTTTTCCTTTCGGACATATTATTACAACAGATTTCACCGATCACATCATTTGCAACATCAACAACTTCCAAAAGAAGGGCTGATGGGTGGTTTTATAATTGAGTTTCTTAATGATCACGATTCTTTCATATAAGCAACTTATTTGTTCCTTCTTCCCAGGAGATAATCCATGACACTTTTATGCGAGTTTTTGTGTTCCTGGTGGTGATTCCTGTGGTGCTGTCATGCTCTGTAAGTCACCACCACCACCATTAAAAAAAGTATTGTAAGCCTTTTTTTTGTTGTTGTTGACACTTTGGTTCTGTTCTTATGAATGAAAGATTATTTACCATAAGGTGGGCAGATGGTATGAAGAGCACCAACAGGAGGCTCTTTTCCCAGTGGAAGGGGATGGACGCTCCGGAAGAAGATTGAAAAACGTCTGCGCCACAGCCAGGAACATGGTCATGGTCATCTTGATCTGTTGGACACCAGGTTATACACGCACGTGTGCACACACACACACACACACGCATGTTATATGTCAATAAGCACTCTATTCTACTCTAATTTTTATTACATTGCGTCACACATCACATAAGTGGTGCTGGCTTGTCCCAGACCAGTTTTTCAGGTACTGTCTCATGTTTTAAACGAAATTCTTCGGCAGGACATCGGGACACTTGGGGTGAATTAAATCAAACAAAGTACGACTTTTATCGGTGCATGTTAACATGCAATTTAGCATGATTAGCATGCAACTCCAGGTCAACTACCGTATTAACAAAAAATAAACCATTACATGATGCATTTACTTTAAACGTGTCATCTGGATTGTTACTATTAGTGGGGGGAAAACCTGCAACACAAATGTGCAAATATAACTTGTAGTGAAAAAACAAGAATTAAGTGCAACAGATAAAATCACCTGCATGTATAAAAATAACTGCTAGCCTACAAAAAAACAGCAAATACTTAAATAATACCGTAAGTTAACTAACAGAGGTATCAAAAATAAGGTGACAAAATTGGTTTCAGAAAAAAAGAATACACAATTGAATATTTTTTTTTCTTCAATAGTTCTAACAGTGAAATTTGAAAATTAATTATTTATACCTTGACTCAATCATGCAACTTTTTTTATGTCAGTTCACTCAGCCTATTACAGTTTTTCTCCATAGGTTTGGCACATTTCTTGAAACTGAAATTACATTTTCAAAATACCATGGACAAATCCCAAAACCACCTTACAAGTGGTGTCAACTATGGCATTCCTCATTGCTTTCATCAAATTGCCAATGTCTTAGTACATGTCTCAATTGCCTTAGTGGATCTGTGCAAATGCTTACACACATTTAGCCTACAGTTAGCACAATGTGCCCACATTTAGCACATTTTCCAAATGAAAATATCTTGCTAATCAAACTTATTAGTTGTTTTTTTGTCTAATGTTTGTCCTCTCCAAAACACGTCAGTAGGATTTCAGTTTTTAAGTCATGAAATGCAAAATCATCTGTTCAATTTTCAAAATTAATCCAGCATATCACAGGTGATCAGTGTAGCGGATGGTTGGGACATTGACACCGTTTTTTTCCTGGCTGAATTGCAAGAGAAAATATTCGCCGCGACGTGGATGAAAACCTTTGGCCAAACAGAAAGCAGCGTATGGATGGCCAAGAGAATGACGACGATGGCCAAGAGGGGGAAGGTGACTATAGTGACTGCACAATAAATTCTGTATAGAAATTTGACTCTAGAGTAAATTTGACTCTATTTTGCGTGGGACCAAATAGACTCAGTTTTAGAGTAAAATTTACACTTGGAAGAAAGTAAAACAAATAATCGAAAACAATAAATAAAAGTCACTCAAGGGTTGAGGAACAAACTCACAACCTTCAGGTCAGCTGCACTACCACCTGAGCTATGCCCCGCCTACTGTTTGTTTATCTCCAAGAGGAGACCAAAAACAGCGTTATGAAAAGAAGCTGCGTGGCTCAGGGGGTACATCGGCTGTCTCCCAAGCTGAAGGTCGTGAGTTTGTTATTCAACCCTTGAGTGACTTGTATTCTTTTTTTTTCCAATTCTTTATTTTACTCTCTTCCAAAGTGTAAATATTACTATACTATACTATAACTACGTCTATTTGGTCCCACGCTAAATAGAGTCAAATACTCTACAGAATTTACTGTGTAATGAAAGTGTTACGGTACTGTTCATTTACGCTGTGCACTAGATATAATTTGACTTATTATGAGTTTGTTTATATATAGAATATATAGAATTTGGCTTACACTTTTGACGCACCCTAATGTGTAAGTAGCTTTGTGTGAAGAAAAACTGTTGCAATTTCCTTGACTGTAAGTAGAGTATGTCAAACGGCAAACTTTGAAAACTGCTCTTGTAAAATCCTTTTCCCCCTCCGTTTTATATATAATTGTAATTTGTTAGCGGCACCTCTGCTGTTGTGACAAAACATCTAATGATTTTGACTTGCAGTGCTCATACAATGCCAAAGGGATGATACATTGTGGGGGCACTGACTACTTGTAAGATATAGAAATTTGATTTTGATACATAGATTAGCTGTTTTGGGAGAGATATGAGTTTTTGCAGATGATCCAAACAGTTGTGCAAAGTCATCCAAGTTACTTTTGGCAAAAGTACTAAGTGATTGCAGATGAGCCAAAGCAATTGAGAAGGATCCTTGCATTTGTGACAGTATCAACTCTTTGTTTGGAAAAGGAACTTGAAGTAAAGCATGTGTGACCAGTTTTGGGATAGATATGTGCTTTTGCTAATGAACTGATAGCTTGTGCACACAATGTCCGTTTAGCCAAATGAGCTTGCAGTTTTGAAAATGTCATCTCAGTTTCAAGAAATGTGCCAAACCATTGAAGAAAAACTGTAATTGTGTTTAGTTGGTTCTGTGAGATTAGGATCACATTCTGTACTGACATAGAATGAAAATAATGCTGATAATTACATTTTCCAAATGTTCCCAGCCCTGCTTGTCATTCTACTTTCAACTTTATTGGTGTGGCCAGGTGTTGAACAGCGGAACCTGTTTGCCGCCTACATGATCCAGGTGTGTTTTATGACTGAGCAGCACATACAGTTTTTTTTCTCTGTTGGTTGGCTCATTTCGTGAAACAGAAATGACATTTTGGAAACTATAAGATCATTTTGCCAAACAGTCTGACAGATCATTTTTATTTGCAATGAAACACTTGAGACGTGTACTTCAACGTGCAACTGGATGAAATCAATGAGGAATGTCATTCGGTTGTGAACAATTGCAAGGTGGTTTGGGGATTTATTGATGTTATTTCGAGAAATGAGCCAAACCAATGGAGAAAAACTGTCAAGGGAAGAATTAGTTCAAGGCAGTCTTCTGTTCATTTCAGGCCGCCAGCGTGTCCCTGCAAGGCTTCCTCAACAGTTTGGTGTATGCATGGGGACGTCCCAACTTTACCCAGGCCGTGTTGGGGGAGAGCACACCCCTGGTGGATTACAGACACATGGCCTTCTTTGAGGAGTCTCTAAAAAGCGACATCAGACAAGAAAAAAAGACATTCTTCTAATAAGATGGGAATAAAGCTGGAAGCAAGAGAAGAACAGGCGGAGGATGGACAAACACTGGTGCAGTTTCTCTCACTGAACGATAGATAGATAGATAGATAGATAGATAGATAGATAGATAGATAGATAGATAGATAGATAGATAGATAGATAGATAGATAGATAGATAGATAGATAGATAGATAGATAGATAGATAGATAGATAGATAGATAGATAGATAGATAGATAGATAGATAGATAGATAGATAGATAGATAGATAGATATAATTATTTTTCCAGAGAACCTCTTAATTGTCATAAGGGGAAAAAATGTTTTAATACTATATAAATGATAATAAAGTTTTGTTTTTCAAGACTATGAATTTGTTTTCACTTCAAGATACAGCTATTGTTGTCTCACAAACAGTGCACTTGTGTAACTGACATGTGGATGAGCATTTAGATAAGGAAAGTAGATTTTGGAACTTTGCTGAAGAATTAGTAGGTGTGGACACAATGGTTAAGAAGTTACAAACAACAAGCAATGAACCAGTCAAGTTTGTTTTCATAGTTTTATATAGTGTATAATACGTGCAGAATGCTGCTTCACTTGGTTTGGTTCTGGCTCTAGAAACACTCAATAAGCCAAAACCTGACAACCTGATTGGTCTGGAAGTCTCATAGGGAGCTAAAAAGTCTTGAAAACGTGTAATGCATAGTTTTGAACTGAATACAAAAAGAGGGAATTGAAGCTAGTGGATGATAGGGATTGAGTAGACGGGAGGCAGAGTTCGGGATGTACTGAAGTTTGTTGAGGAACTGTGACGAATGGTGCGTCAATTCCGAGTGTTATGAATGAACTACTCAAAATGAATCCCTGCATGTTGAACACTTTCTTCTTGAACAATACTCTTTTTCTCAAGTACAAAATTACCAAAATGTTCATTCTTAAGCATTACATAACCTTTATGTCTTTATCATATTTATTTTATCTTATTTTTCCGAGTCTTGGGACTTAGTGGGCTAACACATGTATATTTATGCCTGGACTGGATAGCACTCTATCTTCATCATACTGTACGTTTACAAAGCCATATTAACTCCACTCATTCACGCATATTGGAGTGTAGCGTACACTGGCCTTGATGCAGCCTACCGACCCACATAGAGCTTTTCCTTTTCAGTTTAGTGTACAGGGAGTTCTCGAGCTACGTCGCACGCGACCTACGTCGTTTCGACTTTACGGCGCCCGCGCCTCGTCCGTAGCATCTTCTTTTTCGTTAATTTCCCACAGTAATCATGCTATTTTAAAGTTATTTTAAGTTGTGTTGTTGTTACCTCCAGCAACAGATGTCCATCAAGCAGGTCGGCTCGCCATCAGGCGCGTCACATTTCCGTGTTTAAGTTTGAATTAGCTCTGCTTTGCCGTCCGTCACATTGTGTGACGTTGCATTAGAGCCATGAGTGTAGCACATGCTCACTTGATATGCTATGTCAGCGTGACATTAGATAAAGACAATTATTACAATTAATACAATGAATAATTACACTGTAACAGTTTAGACAGTCCAACCAGAGCTGGTTTGCGATGGGAGCTAGAGCTTGTTTTAACGACTTGAAACTGGTTTTCATCAATCTGTTCCTTTTAATAAAAGTATAAAAATAACCTCAACTGCTTTGCTAAAACAGACGACTGACCTCCATCTTGATATTGATGTTTACATCAATCTGTGTATGTCACGCGGCTGTAAAATTGTTGATTCAGTGTCGTAGCACATATAAATAAATGGCTAGATCACGTCGCATATAAACAGTTGACCAGAGAATGATTTTAATCGGAATGATAAAAAAAAAAAATGCTTGCATGTAAACCTGGCTGATGAAATTAACACATATTTAATAACACACTTAAAAGCTGACATGTTGTAGTGTTACAGTTGTAGTTGTATTAAAAGTCCATAGATAAAGATCTTTGTTGGGCTATCTCGTAGCGACCTCTCCTATTGGCAGCCCTGCGTACGTACACGTCGTACCCGGCACCGTCGCCGGCCTCGTGGTCATCTTCATGGTCCTCCACGACGCGATGGTGCCGCTCCGCCAGGCTGTACTGCGTGTGAAGGCTGGCGGCGGCTTTGACGCTAGGCCAGCTTTTTTTACGCAGGCTGCCGGTGGAGCCGCACAGAGGAGGCGGTGCCCTCTGGACGTCGCCTCGGATGGAGGTGAGCTCCGTAGAGCCGCGGGTCGCCCCGTGAGCGCTTTTGATGGAGTTGAGCGAGGCCTGAGAGCCGCAGTGGTGCTCGCGAACGCAGCGCGAGCCTGAAGAAGACGACCTCCTGAAAGCCTGAAGGGACTGAATTTCCTCTGGAAGATCTCCCAGGTCCCCTGATAGCTTCTATAAAACAAACACCACTCACAAGTCAACTTTTTAAAAATGTTAATGCTAAAACACTGTACAATGGTACCTTGAATTACAAGTTTAATTCACCAACAAAAAACTAAAAATGGCACCTACCACATTGTCTTTTAAAAAGTCATAATAATTGCAAAGAATGTAAAGGACGAAACAGTTTGAAAGCCCATTGAAATTGTGCACCTTTCAGTGTATAAACCTTGGCCACCAGGGGGCATGATAACACAGACATACAGTACATTAAAAAACAAAGTTTGCAGGAGCTACAGTAATAATAGTCATTTGCAGAGAACACAGATATATGCCTTGTGAGTATTGTTATATTGTCTGTTTACATGTGTCACTACACCGTTTGTATTTCAATATCAGGGATGCGCGAGTATCAATACCAGGTGTTGGTATTGGGCTTAAAAGTGGTATTGAACCCCCCTGTTAAATATAATTTGTTTAAAAGATTACATAACTTTGATGCTAGTTTTGTTAGCCAGTCTTGCTATGTATGATAGCATTAAGCTAGCAGACTATTGGAAGTTAAGTGGTTTGGTTTAATACATAACGTTGCATTCTCTTTGCTTTATGTTTAAACTTTAACTAGCAATGGCAACAAACAGCTTGAAGCAAGCATGTAGCCTCTTTTTGAAGATTTGTTCACAATCTGACAAACTTCCAGTACGTTAATATGTAATGAGAAGAGAATCGATGAGGAATAGAATCAATAAGCAATTTCGATAATGGAATTGCTTAATTCTTACCGTAAGATTAAATCCAAGTCTTGAGTTTAACCCACTGACCTTTTCTCTGAGGGTCAAGAGTTCATAGTGCGGCGGCTCAAACGGCGAGTGGTAGTCCCCACGCTGAAACAAGTTATTCTTGCGTACCAACACCTAAATTGCGAAATACACACAGGCAGTATTTTGAACATGAGGACACCTTTTGGAAAGATTAAGCCTTTGAAGATGAGATCATGTGATCACCACCTTCTTGCGCGGCTGCTTGATCTGCACCAAGATGGAGACGATGAGGAGCAGCATGACCACGCCCGTGGACACGCAGATCACCGTGCCGTGAGTCCTCGTCATGTGCTGGAAGATCCCTTTCTGCTTCTTCTCTGTGCCACAAAAACATCTAACTTCATGTCTGCCAACCGGCTTACTGTATAGCTACGGATATTACTTTCAAGATAGAAAGGTAGACCATGTTAGACGCTCAAATGACCATATAAGTTGATAAGATGTCACCAAATAAAAATCCAATGTATAACCTTTGCAGTTGCTTTCGTCCCATGGAAAGACGCAGTTTTGGATGCCGTTGCACACCAGAGAAGTGTTGATGCACATGTTACTGTGACAGAAGAATGTGCTGCCTACACATGGCGCTGCAACACACACACTGTATTGTTAAAGGAGAACTAAACACTATATACAGTATTAGTGCTGTGCACAAATGGGTGGAAATTCGGACACTCGTTTGAGTGGGCGTGGCAAATTCAAAATCAAATCCAAATTTGCGGACTTAGATTGGAATCATTTTGGTTACATGTTAATTAACTGTTTAGGGTGAGTCCACTTTCTATGAGTTACAGACTTAAACCATGTGGGAACATACACATGAAATCATACTTGATGTTCTTTTGACAATCTTTTCAAGGCACCGTGCAAATCTTCTCCAGTGATTTGATGTAAAGCAAACACAAGTTTATCTCAGAGTTGTTTTCTACCCGGTTGTTAGTTCAAACACCAACAGCGCAACAGTAGTTGCCAAGCTATGCAAAGACATTTTCAAAAGCTATGGTCTTATAGCCCCGATTATAAAATTACATGTGATCTATCTATCTATCTATCTATCTAGTTATGGCGGGATTCCGTTCCTACGCTGGCGATGTAACCCGTCTTTTGACTTAAGTCAGATTTCCCCATTAAAGTCGATGTTTACATCTTACTTAACCCGAATTCAATGTTGATTTAACATCTTTTGCTATCTGGGTATCAATCGCTATTTAAGTGCACTACACTTACCATTTAATATTTTTGATTACGTTGGATTTTACTTTGTTGGACTATAAGGGCTTTGTCAGGAAAAGTACAATAAGTACATGATTCAAGTTTATTTGGGGCTCGTTCGTTAACGTGAACGAGAATAGGAGTGCTGATAATGGCCCAGAGTCCACGCATTAATTAACATTTATTTATTTATTTTGCAAGTACACGTATTAATACATTGTATGTGGCAAAACTACTCAAAACCCTGTGTACTGATTAATATCGCATTTGTGGAACAAAAGCTAAACAGAATAATTCATCCATCTCAGGGGACAGCCATGTTGGACAATAACGCCCTCTGCTGTTGGTCCAAATTAACGTCACACCTGCTCTCGCGCTTGCATTGAACGTCTCGTGACCAAATCCATTAGTGGACTCCCCGTGTATACTGGGATAACTAGCATAACTACAGGATGATGACATGATGGTTTGAACCCAGATTTGTAAAACTGGTTTTCAAACCATCATGTCGTGAAGCTCGCGCGTCGTGAGTAAAAAGTAGTTTGTTAGCTCACGGTCAGCGAAAGAGGTGAACAACATCCGAAAGCGACTGAGTCGGCTGCTCTCGTCCGCCCACATCCTCACCACGCCCACACCCGTGTCCAGCATGATGTCGTTGGCCACGGTGCTGCAAAACTTGGCCTGCAACCAACATAGTAATACAACATTTTCTGCTAATGAGTGCTTCATGAACCTGTACAAACCTTTTTAGTAGGGGTGTGAATTGCGAAGTAACTGGCGATTCGATCCGTATCACGAGTCATAGGTCACGATTCGATTCGATTAGTCCCGATACAAATCTATCAATTGATTATTGCGATTTTTTTTTCCTTTTTCACCCAAATTTAGAAAATACTAATCAGTAAACTTACATGTACACTGTAAGATTTGTATGAAAATGTATGTATTTATCTGAAACTTCAGGCTTATAACTGAGCTACTGTTTCTATTTGAACAGCTCTGAAATAAAATAGGTTTAATGTTCCAATGTTCTTCCAATGCTAAAGTGTGAACCCTAACCCTAAGTAAGACGTTTTGTTGAATATTTCCATTAAAAATCGCTGTTTAAAAATCGATTTGTCCGCATATAGAACTGATTCGAGAATTGTGCACTGTAAGATCGCGATATATTGCCGAATCTATTTTTTTTAACACCCCTACTTTTTAGAATGTACCGTTCACCTAAACCGAATACTTCAGAATCCAGCTCGAGTCGTGAGGTTGTCAGAAGACCCGAGGAGTGATCAAAGAGAAGAAAGGAAAGTGAAATCCAGCACCGACCAGACATTACCTACTACCCACGGGTTACCAACCAGAGTCTTTCACCACCAATTACTTAATTTTGTAACAGCGGAGCCTATGGATGAGGAGTAAAATCTAGTGAATGGTGTACAGGGAAAATAACAAGAATCAGACACTCCTAAAGAGACAAACTTAGTGGTCAGGGTCTTTGAAAACATTTTCTCACAGGTATGTATAAAATGTTTACTAGCTTTGTCTATGAGTAATTTATCAAAACATGATTACTAGCCTGCTAACTAATGTCAGCTCTATAGCACACACTTAGTTAACCTGTCCGTAAGTGAGTTTCCGCTGCATCTATTTTTTAAACAACTTAACTGTTGTTTACCTTACGGCCAACATTCTATATCTCTTCCAAGCAATTTAGCTTACGGAAGATATGCCGTAAACAGACATTCATGAACAAATTACAGCAGTTGATTAAACCCTCGCGCACATAAAAACAGACTGCAGCAGAAAATTGGTGACGCCTGGTGATTATTTTTTTCTTTTTTGCTAACATTTAGTTGCAGAACGCCACACACTGTGCAATGGTTCAGTCGCTTTCGACCGTGTCAGGTAGGCTGCAAGATCTTCTTTTCGAGGGACACTGCACACATTCAAACTAAAGGCTAAAATCATAATTTAAGACATTTCTATAAAATTCTATTGTTTTCTCAATCACTCAGCCTTTGGTCACATGTAAGGTTTTCTTTACTAGTGGTGCAATGTGCATATTTGCCACACAGAAGTACATTGTGATCAGTACACTACTTTCAACGTTTGGGTATGACCTTGAGGTCCTCAATAGCGTTGCTTCCATCATAAACAGCCACAAAGTTCTTCTTGCATTCATTGGAGTTCTCCATCTGGTACTCCAGGAATCTCAGGTAAATCTATAACATGTAATGACAACATGGAGGAACTCGGGTTTGTAATTCATCATAGTCGACTATAACAATCATGCTTCGTTACCCCAGAAAAGCACTCATACCAAAATTACTATAACACTTATTACTAGTGATGGGAAAATGAAGCTTCATGAAGCACTTGTGATATGTTTTGACTCCCCTAGATGGTGCTCTTGGTTTAAATATAAAGGCGAGTGCAAAGGAAATTGATTACATTTCCACTGCATCTTTCAACCAAGAGTGGCATCAGAGGAGTCAAAAAATATTACAAGTGCTTCATGAAGCTTCATTTTCCCATCACTACTTATTACTTGTTATGATTGTGCATGAGAAATGACACGATCACACCTTCTGTCTCTGATTGGTTGTATTTCCTCAGCCGCAAATTGCAAATTAAATTAGAGGCATAAGATGTGGCCACAGAAATATGAGTCAAGTCATATTGACGGTTTAAGCGTATATAGCGCAGAAAGTTTTTTTTTTCTTTTTGTTAACTGTAAACACCCCCTTTAATTTGTGACCATGAACAAGCAGGAGTTGCACCTTGTTGTTAGTCGGGGCGCGTATGGTCCAAATGCAGTCAACGGCCTGGTCGGGCTTGACTTTGTACTCCTCCTCCACTTGGCTGGATCGGATCAGGCCGTCAGCCCCGGACAGCTCAAACTGACAATCTGGAGGAGGAGCAGGAGGAGGACCACTGAGTCTTCTGCACTCTATTTTCATTGAAGAATAAGTCATTGATAAGCTACCTGGGATGGGGTTTAGGAGCCCCCCCACATGCAGATAGAACTCCGGGTCTTTGCATGGAAACAAAAGAGAGTACATTTGAGTTTCTAGCAGTCATTTTTCATTCTCAAATTGGCAAAGTGATCTGTGGGATGAACTGACTTGTTGAAATGTGGAAAAGTAAATATACTTTTTTTCTTAATGATTTGAACTGGTTGTGAAATGTGTAAGAAGAAGAATGTTTTTTTTGGGGAGTAATTCTAACATCAAATAAGAAAACATGCTACAAAAGCAATCACCTGCTGTGAAGCTGTAACGAACATGAAAACCGATCCCCTCCAGTTCTTCGTCGCTATAGAAGCGGATCCACATGAAGCGTCCACTTGACAGGACCAGCCCGGGGCAGGTGGAACCGCAGAAGCGGTTGATCAACGGCGAGAAACTGAAGGGGCCGTCACGCACCTCGATGTGGTCGAAGCGACACTCGAAGGACGCCTCGATGTAGAAGGACTTGTTGAACTGCAGCTCGATCCGCTGCCGGGGCAGCGCTGGGGGGCAGAGTGAGTCACGTGGGTTATTATGAGATGGAACCTGCTTCCCTTTAGCTTTTTAAAAAAATATATATATTAATATTTTTACCTTCTAGCACATACAGGCACTCTTTGTTGGGAGGGTAGGTATTGGGGTAGTTTGGAGAGCTAAAGCTGCCACCCTCTGCGTGCTGAATCCAGTTCCCACAATGGCGAGAGCGTGGTGGCCTTTGAGACGGTTTCAGCCCTTGAGATGCAGCACCGTTACCTGCACAACAACACAAGTCTTTCTCAAATTGGTCGGCGCCCCTGGGGATGGGAGGGGGTGGGGGGCACGGTGAGATGCCAAGTGGGGTGCGTCTGACCCATGGAACATGTTTTTTCTTGCCTTACTAGAATAAAGTGTAATTGCACGTCCAGTACAGTAGGTGGCAGTGGCACTGTCATTATCAGAGAGTGCACATGGAGTATTAGCTCCTCTGCAGACGTGTACTTATAACAATTTTATAGACAAATGACACTATTTATAGTCATGGCAGAGAGTTGGGGGGGCATGAAATGTTTTATTCTTTTTGGGGGGATTTACAAAAAAAAATTTAGAAGCACTGGTCTAAAGTAATGTGTCAGGCGTTTTTTTTAAAGCTACTGAACGCAGAAAATTCAATTTTGAATCGCTACTGCCACCTGTTGATGAAAACAAAACAGCACACCCCCTTCTTTACGTACACAACACACATATGACGTCACATCCGCAAACAGAGGGCGGGAAATTCGAACCCGAATCCAGTCTAAAAACTATTGGCCAGAAGCTTGCAGGAGTACCCACTGTAAACAGCTATGGTGTTAATCTACCAATTAGAATGAGTTTCAGTTATAAATGGTCAAATAAAAAGGCTATTGTAAAGATATTTTGGGCCAAATTGTTACAGAGAGCAGCTTTAAGTACAGACACTTGTGTAGACTTGATAAATAAGAAGTACTGATTCAATTAATTGACTTGAGTGAAATTAAAACAGAACCGACAGAAATATACTTAAAATCACCAGAAAGTCAAAATACATAAACCTTGTAAAGTGTCATTATCAGCCCTGTAGAAGTTAGCAATGGAAAAATAATCCAAGTAAATGGAACGAGGATTCAAAAGTGAACCTTTCGCTTCGATCTGGGGGTGTGTCCTTTGACGGTGCATGGAGCCAACCCAGCTGTCAATCAAATACAATTACTACAACCTGGGAAAATGGATGCTACCTCATCTAAGCATTTTTCTTATGCCTACACATAACGACATAGTTGGGCCATGAAAATAAATACATTAAGGCCTCCTGCGGCTGGAATATATCCCACAAGGTTTCCGCGCAGTGACAACGAGGCGCTCAAGAGTGGCTTTTGTGGTCGACTATCATGTGATGAAAATCAAGTCATAGCTGATGGTAAATGGTACTTCATTTTTATAGCACTTTTCCACTTTACAAGGTCCTAAAAGAATTTTTATATTTTGACTACTCATTTACCTACTGATGGTGCCGCATGGGGGTTCAATATCTTGCTCATGGCTAATTGGACATAGTGAACGCTACCTGGGATCAAACCCACAACCTCAGGGTGACCTCTCTACCACTGAACCACCACCCCATGATTTATGACACCATGGATATTTTTCAGTGAGTTGAAAGATGACTTCATAGTTAAAAGGTCGATACAGAAGAGTAATATCGACTCGTCGATTAGCTGAGTTAAATCCGCGGATCTACTTTTGTACTTAAGTACAGGAGTTGTATAAGTACTTCTACTTTTACAAGTGCCTGTACTTTTACCAAAGTAATTGTAGGCCAACTCAGTGAGTTGGGCACAAACACGTTTGCAAATTTTCAGTCCCGAGATGAAACCCTGCTCCAGAGGCAATTCTTTACGAGCCAAGAAGTTCTCTTTGCTGACATTTCCATAATTTTGCATTTTATCAAGGGGGTTACAGCATTTCCCCGGGAGCAACAGTTCATATATAAAAAGACAAAAGATGTGACATGCATGATAATGTGTATTTCTGCAAGCAGATTTCAATTTTACCTGCGGTCTTCTGAGCCCGAGCAAATCCCTCCTCAATGAAAAGGAGAAGCATCCAGACTGTAAAGGAAGGCCACAGGCAGAGAATAAAAGAAAGCCAGACAGCACTTAGCTGGATTTGTTTGTCTCCACTTGTTATCTTTGGCTCTGAATGTATATGGCACGCCGGGTTCCAGAGGGAGGAATAAACACACAACACTTGCGCCATCTGCTTGTTCAAGTCTCACTCATTTTTCCACCCTCCTTATTATCCATCCATCCGTTTTCCATAGCTCTTGTCCTCATTAGGGTCATGGGTAAGCTTGAGCCTATCCCAGATGACTTTGGGGGAGAGGCAGGATCATCACAGCGGCGTATACAGGAGAAGTACACAGAAACTACTCACAATCACATTGCCACAATTTAGACTGAACCTAAAATGCATGTTTTTGGAATTTGGAAGAAGTCGGAGTGAAATGCTAACTCAACACAGGAAGCCTGAAACTGAGATTCAAACCCAGGACCTTAGAACAGTGAGGCAGTAAGCACTTTTTTACCGTGTTGAAAAATTATATTCCTTTTTATGGCAAGTCATCTAACTTAGCTATTTTCCTCAAGTTGTCAGAACATCTTTCAGGTTGCAATGTTGCCTGCTTCGACGAGCCTCATGTGCAAAGGCAGCGAAAACATCAAAAGAGCCAAGCAATCACACGTTGTGCCACATTTGCGTCCATTACGTAAAAATCTGACCCAAATAGAGCATGGAGTCCGAGGGTGCTGAAATGTGCTGCGGCTTGCTGCCACTGTGCCATGTGATGCTGACCCAATGCAAGACACAGCACATCGCGACTTTTCAAGAACATGCCAATGATGCGTTCAATGGCATTTCAACTTTTTGAGTTCAGTAGGTACACTTTTTTACAGTCTAATAAGGCTCTATACAATAGATGTTTACAAAATATGTTAGTCATATGTTTTTCGTCTGGTTGTAGTTTGCAATGTTGTGGAAGCGCCCTGATTCCCACTGACAGCTTTTTTGAATATATTGATGACGTTACCCGATGACGATTGTTTAATGATATGAGAGTAGTTTTGCTGTGTTCTGCAATTTGAATCACAGTTGAAAGATGGATCAAATATGCCAAGTCATATCACATGAGCTTTCACAACACGGCAAGTTATTTAATTAATTAATTTATTTATTTATCCATCCTGATACCAAACGTTGAATTATTCTTCCTTTTTGTTTTGTTTAATCTTGAAATGTTGTCTTCTTTTTATCCAGAGCTATATAGTATTGTACAACCACAATACATTCGCGTATTCTTTACTTTTTTATTTTTTTTTTACAAAAAAGGTGCCCAAAAAGAAAATTTTTACTAAATTGTTTATTTATTTGTTTTTTAATACAAATACTCTTGTAACTTCAAGGGATACTTGACTCATTGAGCCATTTTCAGCAGTAAAAATTGAATTTGATAACTGGGCTACATTACTTTTTGGATACAATAATACCGTTAAAAACTAAATTTTCCACTAGCTGTCGACTTAAGATGGCCAAACCCAGAAAACAGGTGAGCCATGATTGGTCGTTACCTACTTCCTCAGCACAGGTGTTGCCATCTTCATTCGACAGCAAGTGGAATAATTCATTTTTAAAGATATTCATTGTATAAAAAAAATAATGTAGATATCAAATTCATTCTGGACAAAATACTAACTTTTAACTGCTGAAAATGGCTCAATGTAAAAAAGTATTCCTTTAACACATTAGTGATGCGCTCGCACCTAACACGTTCATGCTAATGAGAAGATCTAAGGAGCTGCCCAAGTATCTATAAACCGCTCTACTCTAATTTAACAAAAAGAAAAAAAAGGGAAAATAATGAATATCTTACTCACCTACATTCATCCTCTCTGCTGGGAGTTTGGGATGCTTTTATGTGAAAACCCAAGCGACAAATGACATGTTTACATCAATGCCGTTGATACGCGAATGATGAGGACAATTTGATCTCCTAATAATAATCCCCGATGCCAGCAGACGTGCTCCCTGCTGGGGGGAACTGAAGCTCGCACATCACACAAGTCAAGATAACAAATCAGCGGAAGAAAAGGAGGAGGATGCCACAAGAGGGGTTTAAGACTAGACCAAACTGGAGCTTGAGGAGAGAGAGATCATCGCGCATGTGCAACAAGACCAATACTGTACTTATGCATTACACTGAACGGTACTTCTCCCATTTATTAGAACTTTTGATCATGTTTGTAAACAACAAACACCAGGGTACTTCCAGGTGATAGAGAGAGGCTAACTACAGTTTTCCTCATCCAGAAGTATTTGTGATGACTTTGTGAAAAAGGTCACATTGAGATTTATCATTATTATGTTTCAAACCAACTCATTGTAACGGATTTGGGCTGGATGACACATGAGCTTGCTAAAACAAAGTGTGTGTGACTCGAAGAGTTTCTATGAACGCCAGCTGCGACGCCGCAGCTGCCACCGCGGGCGATCCACTCGAGACATTAGTGGAAGCAGACAAAGTTCAAAACAAGAGCAAGCAAAGAGGCATTAAGGGCAAGAACCGTCGCCACGGCAACCCCCGATGGTGTCTTGCCTGCCGGTTGTGATGTAATCGGGTGCCTAGAAAGCAAACGTTTAATGAACTAAGGGGATCAAAAGTGAGACAAAATCCTCCTTCTTCCTGCTTTGGACTCTCTTCCTGTGTGGCAGCAGGAATCGTGGTGCGTTGTTTAAAGCCCCTTGTGTGAGCCAACGTAACAGCAGGAAAGCTTCTCTTTAAGTATGAGCATGAGGAATACTAATACGGTAACTGTAGTGACACAGATTATGCTATTAATTAAAGGTGTCAAAATCAAGGCGAGGGGGGCAGATCCTGCCCATTACAATTAAATGTGTCTACTTGATGTGTTGGTGTGTGTGGAGTGGAGGACACAAATGCAGGAAACAGGGAGGCGAGGCAGGCTTGCAGGAGTTTGGAACTAAAAAAGGGATTTTATTTCCCAAGGAACAAACCAAGAGGCAAACAAACGACGTGGAAAAACTACAGTTTTTCCAAAAATCTGAAACAAAGTAACATACAAAACTCATTAGACTAACCAGGTCAAGGACAGGACAAGTTTCGAACCGTTTAGGCCGTTCGTCCACACGATGGCGCGTTTTGGAGCTTGAAACCGATCACTTTTGAAACCGGGCTCCAGAGTGGAAAGATTTCAAAACGCGCCCCGGGACAGCATATGCGGGATATTCCTCCAATGTTGACGACGCATTGTCGTAGTTTGATGACGTTTGTTCTGTAAATTGCAATAAAGTTTTTTTTTTTTAAAGGGTTCGTCTTCTTCGCTGATTCTTCTTCTATGTTTTCCGATAACTCCCTGTGGCTGCGCTACAGCGCCACTCCAGACTTGGCATATACATTACAGCCGTTAAACGTCCTCAGTGTCTTCTTTTGGACACACGTGTGTTTTGAAACGCTTCTGTGTGTACGAGATTTGTTTGAGGAACGAAGCCGGCTTTGCTTCCGCCTGGACGAGACACACCTGGGCAAGACACAAGTGGCAGGGGGCACTGATTGGTTGACACACGAGGAAGGTCAGGCAAACACAGGTGGATCACATAAAGCTTGACGAGACAAGGGAAGGACACGTGGACAACAGAAACAAAACACAGATGACACAGACAAAAGATAAACAACAAACCAAACCAAATCCAAACCACAAACCTCCTTCCTCACAAACGATTATTTTCATTTCATAGTGTTTTTAGCGTGTGTGGGTGTGGCCATGTCAATCTAATCCGTCCCAGGCCTTTAGATTTAGTAGTGCCGGCCCATGTAATTTAAATTATAATAGCAATGGGAATATTTCTTTAACCAATCAAATTCATTCTCACGGGGCCAAAGCTCTGGTTCTTAATGGCATCCGCATTTTTTCATCCCCTGATTGGTTAGTCAGAGTAAAACTTGTTGCACCCAATTTTAACGAACACAACACGACTGAACGATCTGCACACCAAAATAAGTGCATCATGTGAGTTTTGCCAAATCTGTATGTCTCCTTTAACTCATTCAAACCCAATAACATATAAATAAGTTTTTTAATACTTTGTCCTTCACTCCCCAAAACCTATTTATATGTTTTTTAATGTTTCTTTATGCTGGAGCATACAGAAGGCTTTGATACAGCTTCTGACATGAAGATGTCACTTAAAGCATTGATAGTTAGAACAAAAAGCGGCCAGCAGCGTATAAGAGATCAGCCAGGGCCATGTTGCAACAAGCTCTTTTTCCCAGTGTTTTCAACAGGTTTGTGAATCATGATGAAACTTAGCTATAGTCTAATGCTAATTGCTGCAAAACGGAAACATATACAAATACACCTTTTTTTTTCCCTGATGAAAGAAGAGACTCTAATCTTTCTTTTGGTAGGTTTTATAGCAACAAAACACAATATTCTGTGGGCCTTGCAAAATCAGTCAAAATGCAATAAAAGAGCCAGGAGCGAAGGGTGTTGCTTCAGTGAAAGTGGCTGGGAGTGAACACCCATCACTCACTTTTGTTGTTGAAAAGAGCAAAGAAAAGGTCAAAGCTGCCGAGAGCCGCACACTACATGGAGGTTAATAAATGTCAAGGTCAAGCTTCTTGAACTTTGCCTGAGCACAGTGATGTGAGCTGGCCTTGACCGAAGCAGTCAGTTGAGTTTGCGCTGCTTTGCTGCCGTGCTAAAACACAACAGATTGTCCAATCGGCTTCCGAGGGAAAGTCATTAGGACGCCACCAACATCAGGACCAGCAGGAAATCCCTGCAGCTTTCTATAACTTCTCTGCACTTTCACTTGGTTTAATCATTATGATGAGATTGCATGTCTGATTATGACACCGCTGCTGTTTTTATGTGCTAAATCAGTGATAGAGGCGTTTTATGAAGGAGTATTACGGACATAAAAAAAGTAGAATTATGACAAAATTGTAAAGAAAAAAATCTCATTATGAGATTGGTCGTATTTTTGAGGCGAAAAAGTTGCACTTCAGTTTCAAAATTAAAATAGTAATATAATAAGAATAAAGTTAAGTTAACCAAAGGAAATTGTAGCCTTAAAAGAATAAAGTCATAATACGACGAGGAAAAATTTTGTAATTTTACTATGGTTATCATTTTTTAAATGTTTTTTCTTGACTAACAATGGAAAAAAACAATTCTTAATATTTAGATTTTAGTCTTGCAAAATCTCGTGTTAAAGCTTCACTATTACGCATTTATTTTCATAAAACAAATATTTTTTAAATATCTCCTGAAATTGTTGCAATTATCAGAAAATGGAAAGAAAAAAACTTGGAAAATTCTTTATTTGTTCACTATTATATTCTTGTTTTTCTTCTCAGTGTGGGCCCAGTAGTGCTTTGCCATCAAAGACCTTTCCATTGGATGTTTCCTTCCACTTTTATTTCTGAACAATCCCCGTGATTTCTCACGAAAGACTCATCTTAACCCATCCTGGGAATCTCCAAGGGTAAACACAATCCTGCATAGATTTCGACATGGAGCTAAACTCCATCCTTAATCTCTCTGACCGCAAGAACCACTGATCATGAATAGTGTAAATCATTTTTGCATACTCTACAGTTTGTGTCACTATGAAAAAGATTAAAATCTCCATATGTAGAGGTTGTTTTTTGGAATTCCAGCCAATAAAAAAACATTTACTTTTCAATTTTGTGTTGATTGTGAACAAGGCAAGGTCAGTTTTGCTAACATTTACATGCAAATAGTCTTGAAGCCGAATTGATCACTCCACGTCCTCTTTTTTCTCATCAGACTTTCTTTTGGTGGTTTTCCCTGTTGCGTTTCGCAAATCATCAAATCTTCAACAGCTAACGGAGACACCCCGCTTAATTTAAAGCACGCCGAACTTCCTAAATCTGTGTGCCAAGCGCCATATGGCCAATCACCAGCGTTTGTGGACCAGATGGCCAATGGCGGAGACCCGTAATCAAAAGTGGAGTTAAGCCCCAGAAGACGAGCGGAAAGATTAGTCTGCTTGAGAGGAAGCTGTGGGAAAGTGACTCTTTTGTTTGACCTTTTGACCTGATTGCAGCTTGTCCGGTTCAAGCCAGGTCACGCGACAATGTTTTTCAACAGCACGGTGAGCACGTTTACAACTCAATTTACTTCCATATTAAATCTATTTCTTCTTTAAAATTATTTAAAATGCCATTCATCCATTCCAGCTTCACAAAAAATCTTTTTTTGACATGTTTAATTAGGAAAAAAGAGAGAATGTAATGTAAAGTAATAAATGTATATATTTGTTTTTTTAATTGAAATAATGGCATGTTTAATACTTGTCAAACATGTTAGCTAATGCTATTTTGTACTATCACTGCAGCTTTTTCCCCATGTAGTCAGAGTGCTCCTTGAAAATAACAGATCTTATCCCAGCATAGCTTCCAAGTCACCTCGGTGCATGGACCGGATTACGACGCAATTAGTTGTGTCACAATCCGGTAAAATTCATAACAACTTGTTAACAGAAACATTTGGGGATATTAGGCAGTTAATAAAAGATTTACTTAGTAGTGTCATTTCACACTTGATAGGTGGGCAGGTACAGGTTGGCAATGATCAATTGCCTCATTCACTGACTGCTCCTACAAAAGACAGAGACTCTCCCTACTTTGCTTTCTAAACTCTGGTATATATGAAATAAAAAAAATTATAAGTATAAATATTATAAAATAAATGTTTCTTTCTTTTCTTTGTGTGCTTGCGTGCGTGCATGCGTGCGTGTATGTGAGTGTGCGTGTGTGCATATGTGCGTGTGTGTGAGTTTGTCCTCATTAATTCACCTGAAACCTGTTCAAATTCCCATACCCTTCACCTTAACCAAATACTTTAGAATCCTGCTAGAGTTGTGAAGTTGTCAGGAGACCAGAGGAAGGATCAAAGAAAAGAAAGATGAAACAAAGTGAAATCCAGCCCACAGAGTTACAAACCAGAATCTTTCATCAACCCCAGAAACATCTCAATTCCAACACATTAGGGAGACCTCAAGAGACCAGAGGAAAGACTGAAGAAAGGAAGGAAGGAAAGATGAAGCAGAGTGAGATCCACAGACATCAGCCTCCACCGATTCAGAGACCAGAGCGAGAAGCAAATTCTGTTTGAATTTTGGTAGATGCTGGTGTGGTAGATATGGCATGCATGAGGACCACCAGCAAGGAGGTGAGCCGTCGACCTCGACCAATACATTTTTTCTTAACATGCTGTATGTGCACCAGCATCAACATGTTTTTTTGTTTTTACTGAAAAACTGAAACAATTTATTTGACAGCAAGAAATCATGATGTCAGTCGCTAGATGTAGATTACATTTTTTTTTTTTTCCTGATCATGTTTGACCCACAAATTTGGGGTGGGGGGGGGGGGGGCGGTGGGGTTCAACAACAAGCTTTTTCCTTCTGGAAAAACCTCAGAAATCTTCTTAGTCCTGCCTGATCTGTGCATGTGGCAGCAAGCCTGAAGAAGGATGAGCGGCCATGCAGCACTTTGCTTTGGGCTTCTTTCATATTTTTTTACCACATTCGTATTTCATTTAAACTTGTTTTTAGTATGAGGACAATGTGCTGATGTTAATCGTGGTTATGTCAAACATGTCACCCATTTGTTGGTGTTTGGTGCCAAAAAGGGTCAACGTAGGGAATATTTAGGTTAGTAGCGTGCCGGGCTTGACAGAATTGCAAAATAAATAGTTCCTCCAATATTTCAGTTATAGTTTTCAGTGAGAAGGACCTAATGTTCTGCTCCCCTTTTTCCTTCTACACACTTTCATTTAGTCCAATATGCAAAGCTGCTCTTTGCAATCAAGGCCTAAGCACTTGTCGCAAGGGGCTTTAGCGGCGTAATTAAAAGGCCTGACTGACTGACACGGAGCTTTGGAGAAAAAAGACACAGTTGGATACAAGTTTGAATCATGAAGAGAGGCAAAATTTTTACATATATATGAGTCAATATCAACATAAAGTGCTTATATGAACTTCACATTTCACCCACGGAAAATATGAGATTTTCTATTTCACTTTATATTGTAAGTAGGTGTTGTGATGTTTGAAAAGCATATGATCAAGAACCCCCCCCCCCCCACACACACACACACACACACACATATTCTGTAGTAGCATATAGCCTACTGTAGTATACATGCAAACAGTACATTGTATGTGGCAGATGCAAATGTTTGCCCATTTATTACAAGACCGAGAGTTTCATTATTCTGCTATGTTTACAGAATAATTAAACATAGAGACAAATATATATATATTTTTTTAATCTACATAATTTCTTTAGCAAAACACATTGTGCTTGTTGATATATATTCTATTTATTTTTATATTATAAACAATGTAATTAATATATTCATATTATTATTATTATTATTATTATTTTCAATCATAACGTATTACACTCTGTGTGGTGGATCTATATTGTATGAGTTTCACTTTTTGAACTACAATACTAATATTAAGTTTTCAATTATCTGATTCTGATGATACCGTATATCTGCTGATTTAAATAAAACAGCAGTCATAAATGAGCAATAACAGCAAATAATTGTTGAATTATGGGTTCTGGTTCATTTTGGTTATGCAAAAAATGTTAAAATAAATCTGAGAAATGTCCATGTGGAAATAAAGCCTCAGTAAATATGATCAGAAAACAGCAACAGAAGAACGAAGTGAGTGCGCGCGTGTGGCAGACTTTGCAGTTTTAATTACACAGCGCGGTGATTGCTACCCCAGATTAAATCCATAAATCCAACCACACATTATATTGACTGAATACATATGGAAATAAAACTTTTCTGAGGGTTATCCATCGATGGTGAGCCGTAGCCAGGCAAGTCACCTTGTGTTAAGACGCAGTTGAATGGAAAGGCTCCCACCAACATGACATTCGATAGCATGGCTAAAAAGAGAACACTAAAACTCCAAATTGACAATTCATAAAACAGTCCTTTCCCCAAGGTTTTTAAATTGATTGTTTTTTTGTCTTGTTTTTTATTGAACAGGTTGCTGTCATACATCTGTAAATATGTACCGGTAATTTAATTGATATGTAAAAATATCTTTACGTTGAACTGTAACTGACCAACATAAAATGAGTCTCGGCAGTCACGTAAATGTGAACGTTAGCCTACTTTTGATTTTTGATTTTAAATGCTTGACAGGGCGGTAATCTATACAGATGAGATGTCTCACAATCAAACGTCTGCACAGGGCGGCCATCTTGCCACAATCACCTCGCTCCGGCTCTCTCATTCATAACGTTTTGTTTTTATCGTACATGTTCTTTTAAATAACTCAAAATGGGGTTTTTACCAAAAATCAACTGATTATCGAGCAGTTTAGTTTACAAGCGCAGTTATTATACTGTTAATAATTAATCATCCATATAGTTAATAAATAGGTTATTCAATTCTCTTTAAGATTGATGGTGAAAGAAGATGTTTGAAATTCTGGAGTCTTGAAAAGTTTGAGACAATTGTGCATTGGAGGACTGGATTTTGAGGTCACAAATGTAATAACAAGATTATCAGGAAAGTGTTGTTTGATTAATGTTATCCTAATCCAATTAAAATGTGATATATTTTAAAATCGTTTGAGATTGAAAATATTAAAAACATAAGAAAGAATTATATATCATTTCCAGTACCTCCCAAAGCAAAAGAGGTACAATTCAAAATTTTGAACAAAATTTACCAGACAAAGGAGTTTTGAAGACTGTGATTTGATTTCGATGTGTTGTGAAATGTGGTTGTAGAAAACCTTAACCATGTTTTCTTTCATTGCAATGCAGTACATTCCTTCTGGACTAATTAAAGAGTTGGTTACAATAAAAGTAAATATTGATTTCTCCATGACAGAAAAGTCTATTTTGTTTGGTGTGTTTCAGGAATATAGGAAATTAGAATTTGTTGTGCACGTTTTGTTGCTTTTAGGGATTTTTTTTTATTCACAAGTGCATATATTTCAAAACAAAACTGTGTCTCCACTGGGAAAATAATTTATTAGTACAATTTTGTAAATCTTTAACATGATGTGGGTTATGGATATGAAAGCCCTTCATTTCGTTTCTTTATTAGAAATATTTGATTTGTTACAGAAAGTCTTCTTACAAATATAATTACTTTGTTTGTTCGTTTTCTCCTTTTATTTTCTATTTTCAACTATATTCTTAGAATGCTTATGCTCAATCTATGTCAAGTAATTTGTCATTTGATGATACATGAGCGTAAAAAAACACAAAAAAAACGTTGACAGACACTTCCGCTTCCGTGTGTGTTACTTCCTTTGTGGTGATGTGCGTTTGTTTTCCGTGCTGCCTTTACTTTCGGAGATACTACCACAAAAAAAGAAGTTCTAACCCAAAAACAAACAAACAAATGCTGCTGCATAAACAATAAAAGTGGACAACGACGACGACGACGAAAAAAATAAAATAAAATGTCTGAGCGACGTCGCGCTTTGCCGTTGTGGATGTCCAAAAAGGAAGATGTACGGAAGGGAAAACAGCCCCTGAAGACCACCAGGAAGAAGAAAACCGCGCGGTAGCTCGAGTCAGCCTGTCGAAATTCAGCATGCATCAGAGTTAAGTCTGTTTAAAAAAAGAAGTTAATACTGTATTTGTTTTTCTAGGACTGTTCTTTACTGCATGAACGAGACAGAGCTGATAGAAGCGGCTGCTGCATATCTTGGCTACCAGCATGTAACTCCCCTGTCCGGCCAGCAGGTGACGCAGTTTCCTTTTTTTGTTCTTGTTTTTGTTTAGACATTTCACTAGCACGTACGTGTTCGAGGGACACGATTGATGACGTTTATGTTATTTATAAAATAATAAGGATTAAGAATAAGCTCTAACACAGTTGGAAGCAGTAAAGCGAATGGTTCGATGGATTTGAATAAATCAATCAGCTAATGTACTCATTGAGATAAATGAATAAAATAAAAAGACTAAATTTGTTGTGATTTTTTATTCTGATTAATTTAAGTATAGTTATTATTCCATTGATGCGTATAATTGAGTAAACTAAACTATGCATGAAAGTAAATATTTTTTAATAAGATAAATGAATAAATACATTTAAAATATGTTTAAATTCAAACAAGATAATGAAAATACAATTCATGCTTAGTTTGAATTAATTTAATAATAATGTTGATTGTACTCATAGTTGTTGAATATGCAACTAAATATTGAATTTTATAGTCACATTCATTATTTTGTGTTTTAGGATAAATAAATTGCCCATTATTTAATATGATCAATGAATTTTGACATTTTAATTAATATATACATTTTACTGAACCAATTTTAGGAAGAAAAAAACTGTATCTGCATCTTCCGCACAGTATTGAGTTTCTTTGTTCGAATCTTGGCACCAGTCATTTTAATCTGTCTTCCTCCGACATTCCACAAACATACATATGGCTCCAGAGTCCAAATTGTTCTTATGTCTGATTGAATGTGAATGGTTGTTACATATTTGCCTTGTGATTGATGACGACCCATAAAGGGTACCCCAACAGTTCCAATAAGTGACCATTATTAACTAAGCAAAGGCAGAATGCTAATAAATGACAAAAGCATACTTTTCATACCTGCCTCTCCATGACAGGCTGAATCTAAGATGGAGGATGCTGCTGGAAAAAGTGGCTCTTCACTAAAGAAGACAGAAAAGCCGGTGGCTTTAGAGGAGGGGGAAGAGACATATGTCTCAGAAACAGACTTGAATGTTGCCGAGATGGAGACTGTGCCTTACACCGTGAGCAACCATGAGAATGAAGAGGACACGAGAGGGCACACGGAGAAGACAGAGGAGCAGCATTTGACTGAAAACCAAGGCGGTGATGACGCCATGCGGCTTGTACGAGAAATCTTTTTCACCTGACGATACACTCGCACAGACATTGTTGACTTGTGTTTGTATTCAGAGAACCCTTATTAATCGTGAGGATACGATACCTACCTGCAATGGGTGAAAACAAGTGGCTTTGAAAACAGCCAGTGTACACAGGCATTGAATGACTTAATTTATTAAAACACTTATTTTATGTATGACTTGGCGCCTTAGTCTGCGAGACTGTCGTACATCACTTTGTGGAAAAAGGTAAAGTGTCCATTCAGAGTATACCATCATGGCTTACAGAAGTTGGTTTAAATACCAGTTTGCTTGTTTTTTGTACTAATTTGCTTACATTTCGTTGTTCTGATACCATGATGTACACGAAGTTTTGATTAGCATCTGAGATATATCTATTGAGAGAAAATTTAATTGCATTATGACTGATGAAATATGCATTTAGAGCTTCTCCCTGACTTATTGGTACAACCATATGCCGTAGTATGGCATACGAAGAGACAGAGACCGAAAATAAAGTGAAGACGCAGCGTTGAAATCAATGTATTCAAGTGAGGTTCACTTAACGAGTGGCAACGCAAGATGGCCGCCGGTGCCTTCACTTCTGCGGTATTAGCCAATCAGCAGTCAGCTAGTCGCTGTTTACTTGCTCCACAGTGCAGTTTAGTAACAACCGCCTGACTGCTTTTATCAAAATTAAAACAAATATTTACAAGCAAGCTCTGAAACTTGTGTAAATAAAGGCTTTTGACGAAACTTCAACAGGTCCACGGGACCGCGCACGCTAGCCCTTAACAGAAGAGACGGGCGCGCTCCCGAGGCAACACTTAAAGGACGCGCGCGCGACCAGAGAGAAGGCGAATGTCCGTGCATTCATCCACCGTCGGCCAGCCAGCGTCTATCAAGGTGGGTTACGTCTCTAAACTATTAATGTCATCACAATGACATTGTGGTGGATTCATATGAAATATTAATATTTGAAGTGACTTTTTTTCCAAGTTTGAAGAAGGGGCGGGGCAGTACGCAGGACTCTGCTTGTTTATGAATACCGGTAGCTTGGAATATGACAGAGAGGGAGGACAGGTCCTGTGATTGATAAAATTATAATTACCGGTATACTGTATTTTGTATAGTATTGACCGTGAAAAAATGCATCTCATGCAGGATACTCACATACAGATTAATAGGGCTGAATTTGAATATTTAGCCTCTCGTGATTTGTTTGATTATTTGAGCATTTCCCTCCCTTCTGATTGAAGTCAACAAATGCAGATTATCATGTTTCTGTCCTGAGTTACTTTTGTGTGGGGTGTATTAAGAGAAGTTTTTCCTCTTAGAGCTGCTTGGTAAATTGGGTTGACCATCATGTATGTTAAAGATGTTCCCCCAAAAATTTTAAACATACAATCATAAATGTTATAGGCCTACCTGTTTTCAATATTTACTCAATGTCGTTCTCAGGTAGGCAAAAAGTTATCCCACTGATCTGTATATATTACTAGATAGCCGATAGCCCATACACGCCCGTGCAAGCCATTGAAGCCACAAGGCGGCCATTTTACTCCTCCCATCTCGTGAGCAGACTACTGTACTGTACGTACAGATTAGACATATACAGTTCGTAGACTAGACTCTTAGTATGGGGGGGGGGGGGGGGGGAGTTGTGGGGTGGTCACTATTTTTAACAAGTGGGTGGTCTGTGCTGCTTTTTCTTTTAGCGCTCAGTTCCTTAGAACTCAATATTAGATTTGGCAGAGGCATCTTTTGTTGAATTACAGGTATAATTCTTTAATTTTAAAAAATATACACGTTTCCGCCTGTAAACAACATTAAGCATATCATTTATACATGTATTTAAGGCAAGTAGTAAAATGTCTGAAGTCCTCATGCTTATGTTTAACAAATTCAAAACATCATAAATCATGCTGTTTCTACTAAGTACCGTCTCAAATGTTCTCCAATTCGATACTGTAAATGTATAGGATCGTATGCCGAGAAATGTTTCTTGGGTGTAGTAATATGGCGACCTCTCGGCTTCAAAAGTCTTGGCCTATCGGTTATATATACAGATCAGTGAGTTAGCTTCGCTTCTTCTGTTTCTTCTTTTACTACTTTTTTTGGAGTCTAGAGCTTGCGGCCTCTCACAGGTCAGTGTTGGTACTATGTTTGATTGAGAAGACCTGTGATTGGTTCAGAATATGCTTCCTGTCTGTGTGTGGTGGGCTGTGTTAGTATTTGAACTACACCGCACGCACGCATGCACACACACACACACACACACACACACACACACACACACACACACACACACACACACACACACACACACACACACACACAAACCAAAATAAGCAAGAACAACATCCTTGTTGTTTCTCTATTTTTTTTTTTTATCAGCTCAGGTGCTAAAATTTGCTACATTTATACCTTGCTTCAAAGTGCTTGACAAAAGAGTCAACATATCTCATGACTGCAGGTTCACCATGGGAAACAAGATCATCAGGAAGCGCGAGTCTGCTGACTCACAGCAGGAACCAGCCGAGGATCAAAAGACTGAGGAGATGGGAGGTCCTGATGTGATGCCCATTCAGGAGGCTGTGCCAGCAGAGGAACTGAACGTGGTATTAGGGCAAGAAGTGACTCAGATGGCATGTCTGCCCAATGAAGAATGTGTGTCCGCTCCTGAACCAATGCCAGAGGCTTGTGTTGAGGTCGATTTTGCGACAGCCCCGGTTGAAGAGAAGGATCCATCTTCAGCTCCTTCACTTGACCCGAGCACGCCTTTCTCTTCCCCACCACCCTCAATCACACCCATCCTGGAGGCAGAGGTTGGAGACGTCCCGGCAGCTGATGGATCTCCAGATGGTGCCGAGGCTGCAGTGAGCTCCGCCTCGGATCCAGATGCCGCGTTGAAGGCAGGGGATGCTGGGAATTTGGAGGCAGTTACTGATGGGAATTCAGAGCAGGAGGAAAGCCCAAGTAAACGCCTGACGGAGTTGTCACTGACTGGAAATGATCCAGACCTCATTGAAGACACCCCTTTAGACACGGGTGCGTCCGCTGAATTGATCCGTGGATCAGATGATCCTTAGTCCCGCTACAAGAATCCTCAAGGAAACACGACACTGATGTCTTGGGTTTTCACATAATGAAAGGTGAACATCTTAATTCTTGTCTTTCTTCATTTACATTTATGCAACAAGCGTGGGAACAAACTATGCGACTTATCATAGGGGCTTTAAGTGAACTGCATACCGCATTTCCACAAATAGTGGCTGCGAGCTTTTATATACTCAAAAGGGATGAGGACATTGTATGAATGCATTAGAAGAAGAATATGAAACATTACCAATCCATTAATCTCCCGCGTGTGCAGACTTATCGATAAGCAGTTCACCATTCCGTTGTAAAAAATGTTATGTTATGAGAAGATGCATCTTTAGCCACGATCAACAAAATGACCTTCATTTTGTTGTTTTTGTTGTGACCACAGCGAGTCACCATGCAGCATGATTTGTTTGGCGCAGTTTTTACCCCGGATGGCCTCTCAGACACTACCCATCTGGTCTGGGCACAGTAGTCAGGGGCTGACACATGACACATTTTATTTGATTCAGGTCTGCCTCTGTGCTTCCTGGTATACTGTAAAATGCAGTGAGTAACAAAAAAATAAGAATGACGGGTTTATAGCGCATTTCATACACAGCGTAACTCAATATGCTTCACATACTGTAATTAAAAGTACATTTAAAAACATTGAAGAGATTTAAAAGCAAAGTAAAAAAACAAATAGTTTACTAAAATAGTGTACAGTGCAAGAACAATATTTTCGCAAACATGATTTTAAAAATATTTGGAAAAATTTAGGTATGGGAAAAGAAAATCATTTTGACAAGGATTTTAAAGCATTTACACTTAATTGGTAGGTTTTAAATCTTATTCACTGATAATAAAGGATACAAGCAAATTAGGTACAGAGGGAAAAAAGTATTTTAAGGGTGATTTGGGGGACGCGTATTATACAAAAGTGTGTTATTCACGGGATTTCATGGAAAATGGTAATATACAGTGCCCCTCCCCGCCTAATCGTACATTTTCCTGGGAACTTTTTTGTTCATTTTTGATATGTCCATCTATAAACGGAGCGAATTGCAGATACTGCTCATTTTCTTTTCCAGTTCAGAGAAGGGAAGCGACTTTTAGTGAGTGGTTTTAGGTGTCTTAAAAGGTTTGCCACTATTTGTAGAAATGCAGTACTGGGACAAAATATTTTTTTTATTTCTGCAAAATAAATAAAAAACAATGCCCTTTCTATTATTGCATGTGGATCTCAAGTGTATTTTTCCATAGTGACAAGCTGTGAATTACTTCATCTTGATTTCTTATTGTAATAAACAAATTAATAGTATCTCCCATGTGTTATTTGAGAGAGAGAAAAACTGTATAATAGCCAAAAGCGTATGTGACGAAGATTGTGTTCTGTTCCAACAATAATTATGTAACCCAAATTTGTACGCAAGTTGGGACATGCTGTTAACTACCACTAATGCAATAGTAGTCATGATTACAATAAATAAGTGTATGAAAAACACTTCCAGGGCATAAATGTAAAACAATTAAATGAAGAAAAAAACTGCAAGTATGTCGGTAACTGATCGTGCCTTCCGTAACCTTGTACAACTGTTGACGAGAAAAAGTCAAAAGTAGATGTTTGAGTACATTTGGTTATTCGACAAAAGTGTTATGTGATGTGCATTAGTTGCGTTTGCAAAGCCAAACGTGAAGAGAAGAAATGAAATTCCTGCACAGATCATGTTTGAGGCAGTTCCTTCTCACAGTCTTGAGGGGAAAGACGAGAAAGTGGGGGCGCGACGGGGCCACATTCTTTCCAGAGGAAGACGTTTTTTGGGGGGAAGGGGACCCTGGGTCAAAAGTCCTCAAGTGTGATTGTCTTGATCCATGAGAAAATCTACTGCCTCTCCCACCATCCGGACCATCTTGACAAATTAAGTCACTGGCGTGGTATGCGAGGCCACCACCGTCTCGCACTCAAGCTTGAGGAATGCGCCCCAGCTTTGTGAGTTTACAGCTTGCATCATTTTCCGTTCCACTTTTCCTCCTAAGAAATGATGTTGCACCCACAGCTTTTGAACACACTCCCAGGGACAACCGACGCCGACATCACCCAGTCCCCACCGAATAGGAGAGGCACTTTTAAGAACACTCATTCCGTAAGTATAACTCGTAAGTCGGTGATGCATGGAGAAGCTGGCCAAGAACACACAAGCTGCATGATTAATGCCCGTGTTTGTGATTCCTGCCATAGCAAAGCTCCATAAACACAACTGCTGGACTCATGCCCCGAAAGTCTTGCTGATTTCCTGTCTTGAACAGTGGCCAAAACCTAGCAACTCAAAAATATAGATTCAATTATCCTATAGGGGTTTTACAACGGACAAACACATGATGCAATTGCCTGGGGCCACAAGATTTTGAGGGGCGCCCAAAAGTCTCTTAAAATCTGATTAATAAAGGTTCCTTCAATTTCAAACAGTTATTGTTTTAGTCTTAATTTACACACCTGAAGACATGAAAATACTTGATCGACCATGATTGCTTTGTACGGTGGTCCTGAAGTGTAAACAAAATGAAAACAACAAAAGCAAATAGCTGAACAAAACATCAAAACTCTAAACACAGCAGCAAATGAAAAACACAAGATATTATCAAGTTATCTGATTCACCCAAAACGTGCCCCCAGTTGGTTTGCGCAAAAAGTTCAAAGTCTGTTGGAATGAGGTGAACAAATTGCTGCCGGCAGTCACGTACCACCTATCCATTTTCTACCACTTATCCTGTTCAGGGTCATGGCTGAGCTGGAGTCTATCCCAGCTGACTTTGGCAGGGCACATCCTGGACTGGTCCCTTAAGTCAATCTCAGAGCACATATGGACAAAAAACTATTCACACCTATTGCCAATTTAAAGTCTTCAATAAGCCTAGCATGTTTGTTTTTTTCTCAGAATGTGGGAGGAAAACCGCAGTACCTGCAGCCAGCCACAATAATAAACTTAAAGGAGTACCGAGCTGACAGCGTCAAATCGAAACTCATCACACATTAGATGGAACAAGATAATGCAAGTGAATATAAGTTATGATCACAGACATGGTTTAAACATATATTTTAATTCATAAATGACAACAAATACCCCATTAACAATGTCTACACATTCATAAAAGTGCAACAGAACAAGTTTGGACGTGCTGTAGAACAATCCATTACTTCGCACACAGGAGCACATTTAAAGATAAACTGCAGTGGAGAACTGAAGGCTGCTTACTTGATGCAGTTGATGTCGAGATTTTTGGATTTTTGGTCCAGGATCACACACAGTCGGCATCCTGGGGCTTTACTTGTCTGAAGACAGAAATAAGACTTAGGATTGATTTACACTGCGTTGTTTAAATGATACAATTCTGATTTCTTGCTCTAAAATAGCGCAATTTGAATTTGCCGGATAGAGAGAGAAAAAAAACATAAATCAAAATCAGGCCTTTTCCAAATGTGCAACGTGATCTGTATTGGACATCCGCCAATGCATCTGCCCAAATAACACAAATAAATTGCAAAACTAAACTACAGGGCAAGCACAGAACATGTTAAGTGTAATTGTGGGCTGCCTCTTGAGTCCGGCTGCTACCCATCTACACCTTTTATCTTCATCAGTAGGTATGCGATAAAAAGCTACATTTGGTTATTAGTACAAGCAAGATATGACCATTTTAGAAGATAATCGATTAGATACTGGACTATACGCTGTACGAGATTCAATGGATCTGTACGAGGGAAGTAGCTCTTTTGCCGTCCACCGTCCGGGAGGGGGCGTTCCTATGAGAACTGTGACGTTACCTGCGACAGATCTTTGCCGGTACACAACAAATTGAAATAACCAATTTTGAAATCAAAGGCCAGTAAAGACTGTTTGTTCAAATATGAGTGTGTTTATTTTAAAAGTTGGATTTGTTAACAAAATGCCTGCAGTTTCTCAATGTTTTTAAAAGTGAAGACAATTTGCGAGTTTGGTATTTTTACGAAAAACATAAAAGTCAATGCACATAATTTGCTTTCACGGACCACATAAAATGGTGTGACAGGTCGGATGTGGGCCCCTGGGCCTTGAGTTTTCACACATCTGGTCTCGTGGGGCACGAAAGAATCTCTAGTACAGTTTAATTGTATTTCACTTTTTAGTACAATCTAAAAACTGCTTGTTTTAAAACATTTATTTAGGTTGTTTTTTTTAAGTTAAACTTGGATGTGTTAATCGGTTAAGTAAAAAATATACTTCCTCTTTGTATAATAAAAACAAACAACTGTGGTGACACTGCCGCTTTTGCAAGGACAAGGTCTGCTTATAAACATTTCCCCTTATGTGTGCCAAGGTCACTCTGAAATGATCTTTTTATAGATAGGGGACAGTGGGGTCATTTGTGCCATGGAGCAAGTAGTTCCACGCCTGTTATTTAGAAAACCATAGACGATGTTGGTCAAGTGACCACATATTTTTGAAGAGACATCCATTTTACTCATACGGTTAAAAAAAAAAAAAGAGAGACACATGGCTTGAGGAGTAAGCACATATTCAAAAAACTGTTTTTTGCCCTACAAAGTAAAATTTCTATGATTGAGGTTTTTTGATGGCTGTTTGAAAAAATATAGACAACTTTAAAAACAGTTCACACATGTTTTAATGCTTTAGTAAGCTACATCGTATGGTTAGCATGATGCTGGCTCAAAACAGTCGGGGGATGCATTTTCGAAATGGTGGGCTTGGAGTAATTTGGGCCAAAGGGCCTGGGTTAAATTGTGCCAATGGCACAACTTCCTCTAAATTATGATTATTTACTCTATATTGATTTATTGTATTTTGTTGTTGTTGTAAACTGTATTCTTGCATGTGATCACTAAAAGTATGTGCTATTCTTAATTTTTGACCAAAATTCATCATGCCACCAGATACAAAAGGACAGACAGGGTTTCTAGTCCTCTTGAGGAGTTGGAAAGAGCAATGAAAGAGGGGAAGACCAAACATATGATTGGAAAGGAGATACAAATCTGCAGGATGGCCACACAAAAATATAGGGATAAGAAAAAAATAGGCTCGCTCAGGCTTACCCTCCCGTGCACTCACCAAGTGACAAATCTGGTTGTTCTGCTCACTTGGGTTATGTGTCTTCAGACATTTCCCTTGCCAAAATCCACAAAAAGAAAGAAGAGAATTGTAAAATTAAGAAAGTGAAAACAAGAATTGTGACTGACACACCTGAGAAGATGGAGTTGGAGAAGGCTAACAAAGAAAGAGAAGATAAAAAGGCTGAACAGGAAAAGAATGAAAGATGAAAAGGTCTCTGCAAATCAACGTTTTGGATTGAATTTGTCTTCCTTATCATTATCCTTTATGAGATTAAAATAATCTTTTTTACTTAATTTATCAATGGCACAATTTACCCCACTAAATTCTGACAAATGGCACAACCTACCTTGCACTGGGGGCAAGAAAAAAAATGTTTTCCCTAAAGCTATATTTCTCAAACAGTTTATTGTCGATCCAAAGTGATTGCTCCCAGGGATGCACAACATCCTAAACATGAACACATTTTAGTTGGAGGCATTCCTGTAATCCCTTTGCGTAAAAGACACTTTAAGTAAAAATTGGCACTACTTACCCCACTCTCCCCTATAGTGTGATGTAGTGTTAGAGCATGTAATACCAACTAACACTAAATAAACATGGTAAATGGGGTGGGTGGTTGTGATGCATACAGGTTTGAGTTTCACAACCCTTCTCTAGTGTTGGTGGGGAAAGGGGAAGCTTTATTAGAGCTAGACAATCCTCAGGAAGTGGGCAAATTGAAACTTGTTTTGATGGGAACAGATATTTTTGCTCTTCATCCTTTTAACCTTTCTGGCAGCATGGCTTTCACGCTCATTTTGCTCTCTTCTGTTTCTGGGTTTGAATGTTAGTGGCTGCTTTTGCATGTGTCTCTCATTGCGCTGCGAAGCTAATTTCCCACAAATTGGAAAATACAAATCACATTTTAACCTGAGCATGACAGCAGAAGTAAGAGAGTGCATTCATCAGACATGATGTGGAGCCAATTCCTGTTGGCTTAAATCTGCAAAAAAAATGGTAAAGCAAGGATGGATGAAGGGCAAATGAATAGAAACTTGTGGCTGTGCAACTCCCGACCAGCACTGGCCTGCACTCTGACAACACTGGCTGTATTCCAAACATTCCTTCTGATATTTGTTTTTTTTTTAGTTTGCCGGCTCTCAGCACACACACACACACACACGCCTCCTGTCATCTATCCATTGGGAATACAAACTCACAGCTCCCCTCAGGCATTCTCAGGGAAGCCCATCTTAGTTTGGAGAGGACGTATAGTGGAGTTAAATGCTCAAAAGGTCGCAAAATACAGAGTCGGAACATTTTCTGGGGGGGAAAATCCTCTAATTTTGCACTGAACAAAGATTCAACTGCCGTGAGATAAATTTGTATATTTTAACTATTTATTATTTGCCTGTTCAATTAGTAAATGTTTTATAATGGGCATTTAGACCCTGGAATGTGATCGTTTGCACTATTTGTATTGGGGGGGGGGGGGGGGGGTAGAGTTTCTACCGTGTTTGTGTTGTGCCAGAATATTTATTATGGTTATGCAATTTATTTATGGCCACAGCCAGCCAAACAAATAAGAAATACAGTATACGTACCGGACCTGTTGTGAAAACGCAACTTTTGTATTTCAGTTCCTCTTTGCAGCGGGATCAAGTTGATTCCTATCAGTGGAGATTGAAGACACACAAATTCAATGCTTGCAAGCAGACACAAATACAAGTGATGGTGGATATCATACCAATAACATCGGGTAAAAGTCAATGCGCACGCAGCTACAAAATATAAAGAAAAACCCACGTGCTATGTCATTCTTACCATTGTGCCTCTTCAAATTTCTTTCAGACGGCTTTGGCTTGGCTCCTTTATAGATGGGAGTCAGGTTGACATCTGAATGGAGGAATAATTTAGATTGAGTATGTGGGGATGTGGATAAATGAGCAAAGAAAAATACATGACAAAACTGAAGCAAAGCAGCACTGTGCTCTAGTGGTTAGCACTTCTGCCTCACTACATAGTTCTGTTCTGTTTCAATTTCATTTAAGGTATCTTTTGGACAGATGTGAGTCCATCAGCATTCGATGTTAGGATTTGCAGTTTTTGTAAGAATATGGCCATTGACCTTGGAGCAATGTTGCAAAGTTGCCACCTGGCACAATGTTCTTCTATCCCCCAGCCCAGTGCAGCCTGTTTTGGTGTTTTCATCAGTGGCACAATTTGGCAGGACAGATCCCGTTTTGAGAAACTTCTCCAAGTATCAAATTTGCAAAAACTTCGTCAAATTTTGATGGCCTCACGTCTGTCCGAACTAAACATAAATCCTTGCATCCTTCCTTCCATTTTTTTATGCAGTCCATGGAGGAAAATTTTGGGACACCCAAGTGGTCAAGAAAGGACTTACTTTCTAAATTCGAATACGGAAGCCTGTGGTCTTTGTGGGTTCTCTGTGGCGCTACCACTGATTCTCTCTCAGGTTTCGGGTGGGTCGATCCCACCATTCCGTGCTTTCCCTCCAACAGAGAGCAACGGTAAGGGGCCTTGTAGCGCTCTGTCGCCTGGAGAAGAACCTTGTGCATTTCGCACTTCTGACGGCAGGAGACCAGGATAGATGCAAAAGTGCGACTGGTCAGTTTCTCAGAAAGCAACACGCAACCTGAGGGAGTAAAAGAAATGTATCTCAATTACCATGAAGGCACAATATATTAATCCTTTTGTGAAATACTCTTCTCTTACCTGAGCATCTTTTATTGTGCCTTTTCTCCCCAAACATGTCACTGTCCTGCAACTCTGAACATCATAACATTATATTTAACAACATGAAAAACAACTCATCGACTTGAGACACATATGTACTTAATTCTCCGTGGCTTACTTTCTCCATCACTGCATTTAACAGTTCTTGGTACTTGGTGGTCTTGCTCTGGAGAGTTCATTGGGGTACTTGGAAAGAAGAAGAAAAACATGGTTACCCATGCTAATATTAGTGTTTGATGTTAGGCACTTCATAACTGAAGAAATGAGCATTATAATTTTGTATTGGATATACTTGGATTGTGCAAGTATGCCTAAAGTGTAAATTACAGGGAGTCCTTGATTTACAACAGTCCTCACCTACGATGTTTACTTTATGAATGCGATGAACTAGATTGTCCGGCGCCATAAGAATATCTTGTCACCCAGCAAGAGAACGGACACTAAGTTAGTGCCGCACTTACTGTGTTTGTTTTATTTATGCTACACAGTGACTCGAGTGATCGGGTGGTACATTAACCGCTTGGTTGGTGGTTCAAATGAAGGCCCCGGACTTCCAATGTAGAGTTTGTTCTCACTGTGATTCTCTCATGCGTGGGTTTTGTTTGAGAGCCGAAGATATAGAAAAATGGAAGGATGCTACAATTCTCCACATTCAAAACTAACAAAACAAGAGCAAACTGTAGAAAGCTGACCATTTTTTAAAAAGTTACTTGAGGATCATGAATATAATATCTTCATATCGAAGCCTGACACAGGCCAGAAAGTGTGAAAAAAAATGTTTTGGAAAAATTTAACTATCTTTATTCGCAATTCGTAAATAGTTAATTTGTATCTGCATATTTAGAAAAACTGCCATATACAAACTCTTTTTTTTTCTCAGCCCACCACCACTTTTTTTTTTTTACTAGCCATACAGGCCGTGTCAGATGTCATCTATAATATATGCTCCAGGCCTCTTAAAAGGAAAGTCAGCCCAAATAAATTCTTAACAATATTATGCTATTTGCAGCTCTACTGATAAGTATTGTGTTTCTGGAACATTAATTCAGCAGCAAAATCCAGTTTTTTTTTTATATCCATCTGAGGGGGGCGGCCATTTTGCCACTTACTGTCAACTGAAAATGACATTACAGTTACTCAGGGTTCAGGTAATAACCAATAATTGCTCACCTGTTTTCTGAGTTTGGTCATGTGACATTTTCAAGCTATGGTGTGATTGGCCGCTACCTGAGTCCTGAGTAACGGTGATGACATTTTCAGTCGAAAACAAGTGGCAAAATGCCCCCCCTTCCCCCCGAGATGGATAAAAACGGTGGATTTTGCTGCTTAATTCATATTCCACAAAAGCAATATTAATCAGAATGTTGTGTTTAGCACATACAACATATTATTGTAAATAAGTAAAAATGTGGTGACTTTTTTTTTAATGGATGGGGGGCCGCAAATAGTAATAATTTGGACACCAAAGGTTTAAGTGCACACTCAAACTTATCAACAGATGGTTGGATGAAATGGCCTAGAAGTGTTTTTTTTTTCATATAAATAATTGTACTGTAACCATAACACTACTACTATGGTAGTAATAGTGATCATGTACAGCAGGTTCAGACATGCAAATTCATTACTGTGTCGAAAAAACAAGAAGCCCCTGTAAAATCTAACAGCTTCTAACCTGTCTACTGTACGTGCTTCTCTGCCTCCCTCTAGTTGCTGTACTTGGGACTGCATAAGGGCTCCAGTACCGTGACACACTGCACATGACACAATCTGTCTGCTGCTTTCAACCGTCTCTTTTTCAGCACATGACTTTGCATTCTTGACGTGTCTGCCTTCTGCTTCTTGTTGTTTTTCCTCATTCTTGTTGACAACATTGGAGGATTCCAGTAAAACACCAGGAGCCTTGTGGTTGCCGTCTTGCAGCTGCTGTGACCTTGAAGGGAATGAAGATGGGCCAGACTCTTCAACGGCTTCTGTGTCAAGTTTCTTATCTTCCGCCTGCTTGGGACCAGGGATTCCCAAGGATGTGACTTCATACACAGACAAACAAAATCCACCAGTTAGCAACCAATTCATTTGATTATTGTATACATTAACAATCAGGATTTTGTTTGAGGAAGCTGCGTTCAACTTCACGCCACTGACTTACTAGTCTGTTTGCAGGTCTGCAATATAAACGTTGCAAACTTTCTGACCTCCTCGTTCGCATCTTCAGCGAGCAGCGTGATGATGAGTGGCAGGCCGCCACACTGCACCAGCTGGAACTGGTGTTCCTCTACGGACATGCAAAGAAATAAGTTGCTGTGCTCGAAAGCCGTGCTTTTGATGTTAAACAACACCTCTTTTATATTTGGACGACAGCTTAAATGTAGGCGGGAAGTGGATTTAATGATTTGATTGAAATGTATTGGAAGTTCTATAAAAGTAAAATAAAAAGTGTACTGAAATAAATGTTTAAAAAGAACCGTTTGTGAAGATTAACTATGAATATATTGAACTCAGAAGTTAAATACAACTGAACTGTACTTAGGCGGTAATTCTTTCGCATGTCACTAGAGGCAGACTACGTACCGCACTCAAAATTGTTCCTTCCACGGCGACTTCATTTCTTACCAGAAGCTTCAGTGAAATGGCCCAGCAAGATGAGCACCGCCAGTCTGTCCTCGCAGTTGAGGTGTGGGCTCGCCAGCAGGGAAACAAGATGATCCACTACATTATAGCGGGCCAGAACTAAAGCCAGTTTTGCTGGGTGGAAATAGGACACAAATGAGACCGTTTTACAGTGAAACGTCATGAGGTTAATCCTCACCATTGTTAGCGACACAAGCTGACACAGTCTTGATGATTATTATTAAAAGTTGGCAAGACGACGGGCTTGTGTCAGATTCAAACGCCAGACGGATCAGCATGTGAACAAGGGTCTCTAACACTCCGGTGGCGGCAAAGCACTCTTGAACACGCGCTGCAAACACAACATACATGTTGGATATCACACAGGGCTTTAATTTGTCCGTGTGCAATGTTGACTTGACGTTACCATTGTTGGCAACTGTCATCGCCATGAAGGAGCAAAGGTATCGAAACACCTCAAAGCAAGGCAAAGAAGTCTGCTGAAGCCACCATTTCATTTTAGCAAAGGATGACACGCAGACACGCTGTGCCTCTTCTGGAGTATGTGGGGAAGACAAAAGTTGGCAGAGCTCTTCCGTCAAGCATCATGGCAGTAATTTTTAATTCACTTTATCTTTGCAATACCATTCTGAGGGTTGTTGACACATCCACAGAGAGCATTTGACACTGATATCCACAGACAAACGTGAGCAGAGTCTGCGGTAGATTCCGGGAACATGGTCCTAAAATGGCATAAACAAACATTTTTACAATATACATTTTCTAGATATCTGTGCAAATACAACAACACTGATTCTTTTGCACCTGAAGATGTTCAGCAGAATGTCTATGCAGCCAGTGGTTTGGGCTAAAGTCTGTCCTGCCTCTGGAAAAGACAAGTTACAGTATTTATGAGGCTTATGCTCTTGAATAACACTGATTTATTTGCCTTTTTTAAAGTGTGTGAGCAGCCTGGGTCTTACTGTTGTTGGCTACCAACACGGACAGTAAATAGACTGAGACACTCTTCTGCTTAAGTGAAGCATCTTCTTCATTCATATAGCCACAGAGATCCAGAAACATCTCCCGTTGGCACAGAGTATTCTTGCAGTACACTTCAAGAAGAAAAACACATGGATGGCACTTTATCTGCATAGATTTAACTAAGAAAATAGCCACGTAGTACGTACCATTGGCCTCTGCTAAAGTGCCGAGTGTAAAAAGCGCAGTCTGCTTCACATTTGGATGGACGACATTGGATTTGAAGAGGTTGTACACAAACATCACACCTCCCATTTCCCTCAGCAGGTCCACATTGTGCTCTGAAATCATACGTTAACAGTGTGAAACGCACTAAATAAGAATAAAAATGTTCAATGAACTGGGCCATTTGTGTTTGTCAGATATATGAGGATCATATTGTGACAGGAAGTCAGTGGGGAGATTTTGACATTTTGTGGAGACCCCAACACTAGGAGAAAAATTAAAAACACCTGCAACGGGGTCCGCAACTATACCTGCGCAAGGGCAATATCCCGCAACGGGTGAGCCACTCACCCGGGTTCGGGAGAAACTTTTGTTTGTTTGTGTGTGCGTGTGTGTGCGTGTGTGTGTGTGTGTGCATGTGGGGGTGTGTGTGCGTGCGTGCGTGCGTGTGTGTGTGTGTGTGTGTGTGTGTGTGTGTGTGTGTGTGTGTGTGTGTGTGTGTGTGTGTGTGTGTGTGTGTGTGTGTGTGTGTGTGTGTGTGTGTGTGTGTGTGTGTGTGTGTGTGTGTGTGTGTGTGTGAGAGTGCATGCGTGCGTGGCGGCGGGGAATACCCTTTATGGAAAAAAATATTGCGTGGTATCATCCTTAGAAAATCTTCGTTCAAAGAAATAACATCAAATTAGAGTCAAATACTCTTATTTCTCAACAGTCTCTATCTCCTCAATCCATTTCTTTGGTTTGCTACTCACCTTCTCCGATTGGCTGACAAGTTTCAGTTAAAAAAATAATCCACCAATAGCCTCGTCGAAATTACCATGATGGTTCAAATGGCGTCACTTGACCAAAAAACTCAACTTTAATAGCTTAGATGGAACTTTATTGGTGAGAAGAGCAGTGTGGGCAGCTAAATAGGTCATTTTATGATTTTTTTTTTGTCATGGAGAATTTTAGAGGCCTTTGAAGTGCTTGTTCCATGTCTCTATTTATTTATGTATTTTTGAAAATTCCACAAATATGGCAATGAAGTTGTCACACTGCTATGATCACCAAGTCCCCAAGTGGCAATCATTGTCCACTCATGAGCCAATCCAATAAATCAACATGCATTTATAAGGAGTTCATTTTTAAAACACCAGGGAGGACCAAAGTAGTGTACTATTTATTTAAACCACACAGGAAATAAAATTAATCAACCAAAAAAATAATAATCAATGAATAACACTGTAAGAGCAAGATGTGTGTTTATGGTGTTTTAGGTTGAACCATGATATATTGCCATACCTCAAAGAACAGGGCAAAGCATTTATAAATGAACAAATAGATAGTTTCTTACCTTTTTTCTCACATATGGAGTTGATTGTGATGAGGGCTTTCTTTTGCAGATCTGGACAGTTCATCTGGAACTTTACACATTCCAGCAGCAAACAGAGATCTGTCTTGATGGCTGACATCACAACCACAAAACAATAGCTACATCAATAAAGCTACTTAAATTAACATAGCCATATACCAATATATATGTTGTAGATCAATTATTCTCGACCACAGCGTGCCTGAGAGATCATTGTTGTGTCATAGGAAATAATCCAGTTTCGCCTAATATGTCAGATAATAACTATTTCGAACAAATAATGTACACGATGGATGGATCTTTTATCCTTGGCAGTGACCTAGTGACAGGCAGAACAATTAAATGCTCTTCCACTAGATGGCAGAAAGTACAATTGACCAGTATCCTCCTATGCCATTCATAAAACAGAATATTTTAGTAGTGTTGTGTTTAACTGAACAGGCCCAGAGTCGAGACAAGGCAAGCATTATTTCAGTAACTGTACATAGTTTTTGCCACAATTTTGCTTGGTTGGTTGTGCCCTGACATTTTGCGAATACGCAGTCAGCGATATTTGTAACTTCAAATAATCAAATTTAAGTAGTACAGGTGTCATGAGGGCAGCTGGTGTTAGAGAGGAGGTTGCAAAAGATAAGACTGAAAGAATGTGAGCATGTTACTCACAGTTGCGGCTGCTGGTGTAAATCACTTCATCTGTGTTCTCTTGAACTCCCAAGTGATACATTACTGTAACTGTTGCCAAGCGTTAATTACAGCCAAAGTAAACTTAGTTGGCAAAATTGAAATGATGCAGAATAAACAGATATGACCCACGTATGGCTATTTAAAAAAACATGAGGTAAACAAATATATTTACAGTACTTTGAAAACATCACCAATTTTCACCATCACCACATTTAGCCAGTTTAGTCTCGTCTGAGGTAGCTATAGCACGACTTGGGTGTGTATATAAACAATAAGATAAATAAGTGAGTCATACGTCCAAATATGGACTAGAAATTGATTCAAATTGTGTACCTCGACTGTGTAAATATATTTTTGTTGTTGTTGTTGTTGCTAAAGCTCTTAACGTAATTATTAACCTTAAGCTAATAAATGAGACCAGCACTCGGGTAGCCTGCACACACAAAAATAAACATGGCGTCGCCCATGACCGACTTCGTTTAAAAAAATAAAAATAAAAAATAAAATAAAAAAGTTTTACTATCCTTATTTTTATTCCAGTATTATTACATACAATCAACCCGTTATCAAATGTGTTGTTTTGGTACAGTTAACCGAAATATATAATTTTGAATATTTATTCGTCACTAAAAGATTCAACGATTACCCCGGAATTACGTCACCGATGACGAAATTTTACGTCACTCATAAACCCAACCCACCTCGGCATTGCTGTTTATGAACGACTTTATTCAGCCGCTTTTGTGTGTGTTTTTTAATACGTGACAACTACTAATTTACTTACGACATAGTTTATGTTTCAAATAATGACGCTTTAGTTTGAGTTGTAAATCATACGAAAGTCGCATTTATCTTGAACGTTAGCGTAGCATGCTCACTACGCTAACGTTAGCACGTGTAACCTAGATAGATAACAAAATAAACATGGTTTCACCTTTCATCTAATTTCGTAAAGCCCTCCTGGTTGTTGCGCGTGTCCACCTTTACCCCATTGATCGCTCTACACAGGCAAACTACTGGCCAAGTTTGTAATAGCTTAAACGTTATAAGAAATGTTGAGGCGTTCGTACGCCAGCATCATTGAACGAGCTTCAAGAAGAGACAGCAACATCCCAAATGCATTACAGGTTATTATTCCGTTTTTTTGAGACATTCATATATTTATTCGTTTTAACGAGTGTTGTTTTGGGGGTTTCTCAGTATCGCCCACCCGCAGTGTTCTCCAAGCAAGCGCACCAGCGTCGTCACTTTTCGTCCTGCTGGGACCTGTCGCCCAGAAGAAAAGAGCACAAGTTGGGAACAGGTGTCAAGCTGACAACTCAAAGTGAACGTCTGTCAACACATCAGGAATTTGCCTTTCAGCTCAGCCGAGTGCAGATCGACAGCATTCTGCGAGCAAATGAGCAGGTAATAACTGTGGAACTCTCAGTCCAAAATACGTACACAACTTACTTTATTGAGGCATTGTATGTTGTTGAAAAAAAAGTACTGTACATTTCTGGATTTTACAGCTTTTATTATCTGTGTATGTGTCACAGAGTGTGAGTGTGCCAGCGTTTGATGTACCAGGGCACAGCCTGGTGCGAAAGTTTGAGAGCAACCACTTAGCCGCCAACACGCCCAATGAAGACCGCCGCAGTGCAGCCACTTGTTTGCAGGTATTCAGACTTGTGCCAATTTTCACTTTGAATTCCTGTTCTCTTCTTAAGTGATATACATAATGTACATAAGGAAGCTTCAGGTTGCTTCTTAAACCTTAGTTCGTAATTTGTCATCAACAATTATCATGAGGATATTCTTGGTCTTGGTCCAAATTGACATACTAGTGTATGTGTGCATGGAAAATGGACCACGTGTAGGAGTTAATTGGTTATTAAGTATGTGGCTTGGCCTAACTCACTTAAGTTAAAATGAGGGAATGACTCTCCCCAGGCAAACGGCACGCTTTTTGGCGTGTTCGATGGCCATGGCGGCTGGACGTGCGCGCAGGCGGTCAGTGAGCGCCTGTTGTACTACATCACCGTGGCCATGATGCCCAAGCGCAGCCTGGAGGAGTTGGAGACGAGCATGGAGCACGGGAGGCCCGTCCCGCCCGTCTTGCAGTGGTATAAGCACCACACCGACTTCAGTTTCCGTGACTCGGCTTCACTCTACTTCCACCACCTCAGAGTCTTCTGGCAAGAGCTGCTGGACAGCCACGAACATGGGGAAGGCATGTGGTATGTGCTAAATGTCTTCCTGCTTTACAAATACTAGATGACAAAATGACACTAGATCAGTGTTTCTCAACCTTTATTGATCGAGGCACATATTTCACATAAATAAATAAAAAATCACAAGGCACACTGTGTGCGTCAAGAGTTGCTGTCTTCTCTCCCCCCCCCCCCCCCCCCCCCAGCCCTTCAGATGCTATGCATTACGCCTTCAAGCGTCTGGATGCCGACATCTCCTTAGAGGCTCAAGTTCCTCTGTCCAATTACTTGATGAAAAGCACAGCCATCCAGGTATGAACGCAAACATTTTCTTAGCTAGGGGTGGTTTAAGTCTGGCCCCCCAAGTCATATCCTGCACGCCCTGCTATGTTCTTTAATCTAGCCCAGCTAGCATTTATTTTATCAAGGCTCCTGTAATACTGGTTGCATTAATTTGCCCATTTCCCCCAGTCCTTTCATGGAAACCATAACTGAGTTTGACACCCCTGTGCTGGGATAACGTGTGTTGTTTGACATATGACATACTTTACACGTGATTGTGTTTCCAGGTTGCCTTCGCCGGGTCGACAGCCTGCGTGGCTCACGTGGGCCCGGAAGGCATCCACGTGGCCAACGCCGGTGACTGCAGGGCGGTGTTGGGCGTTCAGGAGGCAGATGGCACTTGGAGCGCAGTGCACCTTTCTCAGGACCACAACTGCCACAATCAGGCTGAGCTCGAACGCATTAGGGCCCAGCATCCGCCCTCGGAAAGGCAGACTGTCGTCACGGATGACAGACTTTTAGGGGTGAGCGATCTTCTGAGCACCCTAATGAGTCAAATGAGCACGAGGTGATACATGAAAAATAGTAACGTGCTACAAATATTTTGTAAAAGACACCTTGAATTATTCTTGCTTAGTAACAGGGGGTGGGGGGGGCAAATAGCAGGAAGGGAAAATAAACAAAAGGAAAACTTCTTTATAGTGAAGGGAAAATAATAAAATAAAATTAATAATCATATATTGGAACAAAAAAATCGGACACTCAATTTTAAGGTCATATTATCCAGCGTTGAGTGAAATCCAATCTTTTTTTTCAATGCCTACATTTGCATCGTTAGGTCTTGATGCCGTCACGAGCATTTGGTGACGTGCGTTTCAAGTGGAGCCACGAGTTGCAGCAGGGCATCCTATCTGGCCTGGAGTCCAACGTGGACCCCGACTCGCTCAACCTGTACCACTACACCCTGCCCAACTACCTGACGCCACCCTACCTGGACGCAGCTCCGGAGGTGACGTACCACAAAGTGAGGCCGCAGGACCGTTTCCTCATCCTGGGCACAGACGGCCTGTGGGACGAGCTGAGGAGCCAGGAGGCCGTGCGGCTGGTCGGCGAGCACCTGAGCGGCATTCACCTGCAGGTATGCGTGCTCACAAGATGGATGCCGTACACCAAGGTAGAAATGTGCTTTGTCCACCCGGTGGCAGTAAAATCCAGAAAAAGAATATTCTGTACGTGCCATGTCTCAGCTACTGTAATATTGGCAGCAAGGGCTCATATCTCAAACCTCTTAAGTCTGGTCTCTCGTAAGTCTAGTAGTCTGTCTGCGACATTATCTCTCCCTCGACAAACTTCATTTTCTCTGTCGGAAGCCTGTTTAGTCAGCAATCTAGTCATTCTTGAAATAATTTCTGCCCTCTGCATTGAAGCGCAATAATCAGTGATGCGTCCAACGCAAAAGTCCCTAAAGGTTTCTCCTGGTTTCATCCCCCAGTCTCCCGTGTCTCAGTCGGAACGTCAGCTGAAGCTGGGCCAGCTGCACCAGCTCCTGCTCAAGCGCCAGGCCCGCGCCTCGCCCGCCTCGGACGCCAACGCTGCCACGCACCTCATCCGGCACGCCCTGGGCACCGATGAGTACGGCGAGCTGTGCCACGAGAGGCTGGCATCCATGCTAGCCCTGCCGCAGGACCTCGCTCGCATGTACCGTGACGACATCACGGCCATCGTGGTCTATCTGAACACGTCGGCGATGAGCTGACTGACTGATTGTGAGTGCCTTGGCATTTTCAACACAAGATACTTGATAGGGAAAATTCTAATATTTGTTCCAAGGACTTGTGTTAATTTATTTCCAACAGTCTTTTTTTTTTCTCTTGCTTTTGTAGCGTTTCTTTCAGTATGTGTGTTAGATGTTTTTGTCCAATCATTTTTCAGCATCCTAGGTCATTCTAGAATTGGCAGACATTTTAGACAACATTTCTATAAAAGATGTACCAGTATTATTATTTAAAAAAAATAAAATAAAAAAAACACACATAATTTTTATTACTTTTTTTTCTCAACCATTAACAGTACACCTTTTTAATGATATATTTAATTTGTCATATATACTTTACAGTGTTTGATGCAGCCCTGTTTCAGATACTTACACACCTGAAAAACATTTAAAATAAGTATTACTGTAATTATAGTCAGAAAGTTGCAAGTAACGGTTACAAATCCATTTACTCATACAATATACAATAACTATACCTACTATAACTATACAATATACTTTGCTCAAGGCTAACTGCTAGCTGGTCAAGACCAAACTTAGCTATATAATAAAGAAATATTTTGGGGATATGTCATTCTCTGATTCTACCGTATGTGTAACAGAGATGGGTTGTTTTGATTGACACACTCCATTTTGGCTGAAAATAAAGACAAACTAGAAAATTAAGAAGAGAGGTACATCTGGTACATGTTTCTTTTTTCTTCCGCTAGATAAAAAAAAAAGTTTCTATTTCTAGTCATATGGTTGTGTGTACGTTACCTCAGAGTTGATTATTTAAATGTGTATGAGAAACCAAAAATAGTTTAACAATTAAATGTAAAAATCATACCAACAATTCTGATGATTACAAGCGTCTTTTATTTGTTATTTTTGATATGTAAGCTGGTCATCAAGAAGTACTTGTTTGGTCAGAGCAAAACTTGTTACAGCCAAGTTCAACTAACGAAGCACACCTGTAGCGATTGGCACATAATACATTTGATAATCCGCATCTCTAGTGTGTGGTTTTTTTTGGGTCATGTTCTTTGATAAATATTGATTGTGAACTGCTTCAGAGGATGTATGTGGCACTTTTGTTTGCTGTTGTTGTTTGAATGAAACGTTTCTACTCTACTGTGACGTATTCGTGACGGTATTAAGAGGTGCATTAGGTGGGGTTCGTCCCCACTGAAGGTCCTGGGACCAAATGCACAACCCGCTACTGGTACTGATAGTTTGCAGGCATTTGTTTGTAAATGTGCACAGTCCCGTTTCAGATTGTACCATATCAGGTCAAACACGAACATTGAATGATTTTGTCTATTTAGGGCATTTTTACCTCCACTATGTCACATGTTAAGAATAACGCACACATTGTTAGTTTTGATTGCCATTGCCTGTATTTTCTCAGGTGTCAAACTACAGTAGTTTTCAACGCAGGACAAACCTTTGCTATGAGCTCATGGTTTGGTTAGCACAATTGAGTAGAGTTAGGAAACAACCATCAAAACAACCTGCCTATGTTTTGTATAACTGGAGAGATTTAATGTGATTTGTAATGAAACATCAACAGTGTAAATCTTTTCTATCGCCATTTTAGGAAATGCAGACAAGTGCAACTATCAATAGTTTAAACAGTGTAAATTATTATGCTAAAACACCATTGCAATGACATTTGTTATTATCATTTGCCTAGCTATGGCTAGCTATGGCTAGCTATGGCATCTGATAGCTGATATCTGATTTGTTTACAGACTCTGTAGTGTGGCAGTTACACTTCCTGTCCCTTAACTAATATGTTCTGTGTCGCCACATTATATTTGATTTCCCATGTGATTCATTATGAATATGTTTTATGCATTACTACTTTTCAATATAAATCTAGGAAAAACTTTGGCAATCCGGCTCTGTGGACAATCCATGTTTTACACTGTTGAATTTAAATACACTGTTGAATTTACATGCTGTTAAATGTAATTAGACTCCTCTGTGTCACGGTATGATTTGACTTACTTTACACGAAATAAAGGGAAGAATAAAAGATGTATATAATATAACAATGTGGTGGTGCTTGTTTGTTGACATTTGCTTTGCGTCGAGTGTAAATAATAGTTTTTGCGGAGTCAATCCGCTCGCGTCGTGTTTTGTCAACATGTTGAAGCTCTTATTTAGATGCCATGCACACGGACGGAACTTGGCTCACAGCATATTACAAGAAGATAAAGACTGTGGTTGAAATCACACTCTTGGAGTGGTACTGTGACTGCCTCGTGCAAATGCAAAGTTTTGGGAACCATGACAATTGGGGACGGAGCAGCAAGAGCAGAGGCGATTCTAGGATCAGAGGTTTAGGGGTGCTATAAAGACGTTTGGGGTTGAGGTGGATCAAACCATTTTCAATTAAATGGGGGTGTACTGTATTTATGTTGTTTAAATATTAATTAAGCTCTGTGGTTTATATATATTATAGCTATAAGTATCTTATCTAGCTTGTTAATAAGAACACACAGTAAAAATATATCTATATATATATATATATACTCTGCTGAAGCACCCCCAAAAATGGGCTAAATATGCGTCTGAGCAAGAGTATGCGGTGAAGCGAGTCTATTCAGTGTTGCCAACTTTGTAGCTACATTTAGCCAGTTTTCCGACCACCCCAGTGACTACAGTCAATTGATAAAAGTGGTAAGAAATCTAGCCACTTTTTGTGAATTCTGGATAGTTTATGACTCCCTCCAAAGCAGAAGCTGTTCACTTCAACCATGTCCAGACTGTGAATGGATAACATCTGCGCAAAACCACCACTGGCGAGAATGAACCACAGTGGTAGCTTGACTCATGAGTGCCACAATTTAGCAGTTTTTTTTTTTAAAGTTACATAGTCTATCATTTGGTCTTTTTTCTTTTTTCAACTACAAAATGAAAACACTTAAAAGGAGGTATATGGGGAAAATGGCTTCAGATATGGAGTCAGCACCCCTGATGTCCCTATACTAGGCCACACCCCTTTAACCCAATGCACAAAAGTTTTGGATGGCTGGAACAGATTACACTGTAATGACATTTCACACAAATAGGATTATATATATATAAATTATAGCTGTGCTTGAATGTTTACATACCCATGAACACAACTGTAAATGTAGTGTACAGAAACTAAATGTCGCACAAAGACACAAAAATGCTATGAATCGTCACCAAAATTCACACGCACATATCTACTCATGTCAATTTCAACCTCTGAAGATGTCAAAACACTGTGTTTTGGATTTGGACATTAAGCTTATATCTCACCATGAGCCCAACTCTAATATATATTTAATTACAGTAAATGCACAACTAACTCTCACCTGCATGCTCAGGTGCCTGGGGTCACCTCCAGTTCGTCTTTGTTTTGCCCCAAACGTTGGCTGATTCCAATCAGGCAACAGCAACAGTAGTCAGTGCCAGTAAACAGACACTTCACTCCAACCAAGAGCATGATTTTGCTTTTTCTACACGAGTCCTGGAGATATTAACACAATAAAAAGGACCGTTTTCGAAAACAAGAAGAGGACAACATGGAGATGCTGTTTTTCCTTTGTAAAGTGAGAGTCTTAATTTCCTTTTTTATATAGTACCAATGTTAACAAAACAAATCTGTCCTTGAGAATATTCCTCTTGTCTGTAAAGCGCAACAGACTGACAGGACAAGTCTAAAGTATTGTTGATTATTTTCAGTTTTTGGCGGCAACAAGTCTTCTACATTCTTGCTTTAAGAACACAACCGTGGACTCAGGCAGGGAACCAACTGAAAGTAAACATGTCGAGGTAAACCAGGAAGTAACTGCATTTTTTTTTCAATTGGTGACAAGTTGTTTTCCCATTTTTCAAGGTGTTGCAAGTGCAACCCAATAGGATTTACTGGGATTGTATTAGGGGTAGGGACCCTCCTACAATGCGTACAATTCACCAAGGTTTACATACTTGAAAAAGTTGTTACGGATTCATATGTTGGAAAAACAGAGTCGTTTGATACACCTCTTATATTGGATCTCATGTGATAGTGCTAATTTATAACATCCAGCATGGCTGGCAGCCTTTCAGACGGAAGAAACGAGAGTGGGTCATCCCTGACATCAATGTCCCAGAGAATGACAGTGGCCCATTCCCCAAGTTCATGACTAAGGTAGAACACGAGGAAGTTATTTGGGAAAGTAGAGTTTAGAAGTCTAATTAAATCTTCTCCACTAGATGAAATCCAGCAGTGAGGAAAAGGTGGCCATCACCTACCAGCTGGTTGGCCCCGGGGCCGACAAGGCTCCCGAGGGCGTCTTCACCATGGATCGGCGCTCTGGTGCTTTGTACGTGACCGGGCCACTGGACAGGGAGAAAATAAGCAGATATGTTGTGAGTGGGAATTCATCAGGAGAAATACTCTTCATTATCTATCTTACTGTATGAGTTGATGGTGAGCTACGCAGTGGTTCGTGCACATCTGCATCGTACTTCAGCTCTGGTCTTCCGGTGTGGAGTTTGCATGTTGTGGCTTCCTCCCATATCGCAAAATCATTCATGTTGGGTTCATTGAAGACTCTAAATTGTCCACAGGTGTGAAGTGTGAATGTGAGTAAATTAACGGACCCTTCGTACCCACCTTCCAACCTGCCTCCCTACCTACCTATGCTTGGCGGTGACTAGTCCAGGGTGTACCCTGCCTCTTGCCCAAAAGTCAGCTTAGATAAACTTCAGCTCACCCGCTACCTTAATGACAAGAAGATATCCAAAAATATGGAAGCCTTTGTCGATGATCACGTGATGTCAATTTCAGCTTTTGGCTCACGCTACCGTCGAGGGTTCCAAGGCCGAAGAGCCAATGAAGCTGGTCATCAACGTGGTAGATCAGAATGACAACGTCCCGGAATGTACTCGCACACCTTTTTATGGAAACGTCAGCGAAAGTGCACAAGTTGGTAAGAAAAAGACTCCCGAAAATGACTAAAATATACAAAAGTGTACCTAATATATTCCACAGGTGAGTCCTTCATGAGTATAACAGCAGAAGACAAGGATGCTCCCAATACAGACAATGCAGACATTCGCTATCGCCTCAAGACTCAGAAGACTCACGGGCCCAAAGACAAAATGTTTAGCATCAATCCAGTCAGCGGATTGATCAGCACAATGGCAGAGGGACTGGACAGAGAGGTAAAATCATTACAGTGTTATTTCCCTTTCAAAGGGTGACCACTTTGTTAGGTACGGCAACAGATGTACTCAGATGACATCGGTACAAGAGCTGTGTCAAAATTATGCGGTTACAACTAATACTGTAACTAGTGCAATGAGGTAATGTATAGATACATTATTATTAAAGTATTAGCATACTAGAATAATATTTGTAAGGTAGGTAGGATAGCAGGCCGGGTATTCCTGGCTACGACCATGATTTGATTAGCTCGGTGCTAGGTCGGTAGGTTTTTAGGTAGGTAAGTTGAGCGAGTTAGATTTATTGGGTAGGTAGGTCGGTAGGTGAGTAGGCTTAGTGTGGGTTTAGGCAGGTAGACATGTTGGTAGGTTCAGCATAGGTAGGTAGATATGTACTCTATGTCAGTAGGGTTGGTTATGTCAGGTAGATTGAGGTTCTGGAGAGATATAGGGTTGGTTGGTCGGTTAGTTGGAGTAAGGGTCAGTTTGGGTAATTAGATGATTGGTTGGCGAGGTAGGTACGCAGTAAATTTTGTAGAATACATTTTACAAAAAAGGTTACATTCAGTCCCAGTCTAAAACAAGAGTACATTTTGCACTCGCAAGAGAGTGAAATATCATATATAATAAAAATTAAATAAAAAATCACTCAAGGGTTCAAGAACAATCCTACAACCTTCAATATGGGAGACGGCCACTCTATCACTTGAGCTATGCCACGCCTACTGTTGGATAACTTTGCTAGTGTATCCAAAGGGAGACCACAAAAGATCGGAGGTATAAGGATAGAGTAAAAATTTATTCTACGAAATGTATTGTGTACACTAGGTTGATAAGCAAGGTTTTGAGAGGTAGTACACAATAGGTTGGAAATGTCCATTTTGGTAGGTTGGTAGAACAGGTCAAAACTACAATGAAATAAAATGAGTCACCCTTCAAAGAGAAGTTGGCACACAACTTCTGAATGTTTTGATGCACTTCTTGTATTGGGTCTCATTCATTGTGGTACCGACCATATTGTAATAATAATGCATTGCAGACGCAGTCAAAGTACGAGCTGATCATAGAGGCTGCAGACATGGCGGGGGAGGGTCTCCGCACCACGTGTACCGCCATCGTCAGCATCACTGACAGCAATGATCACGCACCGCGTTTCACCTTCACATCAGTGAGTCCAGCAGTATTGGCGAAGTCTGACGTCCAATAGTTACTGTTTATTTTGATTTTGTGCATGCAAGGTGTCTGCTTCTACGCCTGAAAATGAGGTTGGCCGGGAGGTTCTAAGGTTAACTGTGACTGACGAAGACGAATTGGGAACACCCAACACTAACACCAAGTACACTATCGTCAGCGGCAACCAGGGAGGTCACTTCAGCGTGAAAACAGGACCCTGGAAAATGGAAGGAATGCTTACGACAGCCAAGGTGAAAATACAATGCTGCTGACTATTGATGATGATGGCCACATTCACTTCTTAGTATCTATTTACTCAAGGTTAGTGTAAGATTCATATGCTCATCATATTTATAGATGTGCATAGCTGTTTGATACAAAACTGCTGACTAATTTTGCTGCTGTTCACATGCACTTCTTAGTATGAATTTATTGAAGTATAGTGTAGCATTCACTTCTGCATTTTGTCGCTGCTATGTAAAAAACACATATGTCCTTTTTTTTAATTACATTTTTTAATTTTTGGGATGTCTACATTCATTTTCAGCCTAAAAACATAAAAATGTAAAAAATGACAAAAATGGACGCAAGTGTTTTTCACATAACAGTGGCAATAGACAGTAAAGAGAATAGACAATTGATACATGCAGATTTTTTTTGCTACATATATTGCTGCTGACTATTTTTGCTGCTAGAATTTACCCATTATAATCATAATAATTATTTCTCTATACTTTTCTTTCCATTCATTTCAAGGCTGTGGACTTTGAACGTGATCCTATGTTCACTCTACTGCTGGTGGCGACAAACGACGCTCCTTTTAGTAAGTCTGTGTCCACATCCACCTGCACAATCACAGTAACGGTCTTAGACCAGAACGAGCCGCCATTCTTCAAACCGCCACTCATCCACCGGATCATCTCAGAGGAGCCGCCACTGGGGAGTCAAGTGGCAGACCTCCGAGCCAAGGATCCAGACACTTCAAGGCACCAACATGTCAGGTGATGCTAACCAATGTATCTACCTACCAGCCAATCAAAGAAGACCCAAACCCACCTACCAAGACCAGCCTTATAAACTGCCTACAGTTGTGCTCATAAGTTTATAAGTGTGTAAACTTAATCGTAATTTCTGTATTACCTACATACCAACTAAAAACAACTTACCTGCTAAGCAATCTACCTAGCAAAACAGGTTTTATCAACCAATCTACATACTTAACTACCAATTCCTACCAAACAAAACTAACAACCTACCTAGCTACCTAATTTCTAAAACCAACCTTTTCAACCTACCTACCAACAAATAAACAAACTTACCAATCTACCAAAGCTGACCCTACCAGCCTCCTGATCTAACCACCTAACAAACCAACTGCTCCAACCTACCTATTACTACCTCCAAAAACCAATGCTACTAACCTATTTACTACCAAAACAGACCCTACCAACCTACATATCTACTGTAACAACCCACCAAAAAGACTCTACAAACCTACCTACCGACTTATCTTCCAAAACGGACCTTCACAACGTACAGTACCTATATACCTACCTACTAAAACCGACCCTCACTACTTGGCTACCTACCAAAATGTTCAAGACGTCAGATATGGTCTATGTGCATGCTGATCAAGTCATTGGTGTCTTTGCTTTTAGATACGCACTACACAGCGACCCGGCCAGTTGGTTGGCTATTGATAAAAATACAGGATTCATCACAGTGAAGGGCAACATGGACAGAGAGTCTCCGTACATCAAAGACAACAAGTACACGGTGCTGGTTTTGGCGTATGACAATGGTAATCGTCTTGCTTGCATAGTCACAGCCTTTGTATGATTTTGAATGAAATAGCCCATACCACATGGATGGCCAAGGGAACTGAGGTCAAATGGAAAAAAACAAATCACTTAGGTTTTCAGCTTTTCTCTACCAATCATAGTGATACTTCCAATATGAGTTGGCCAATGATAAAATCCTACTGACCGACTTACTGACAAACCAACCAGCCGGCTGACTGACATAACAACCAATAAACCAAAACTCCTACAAGCCAACCGAACCACCTACCAACCTACCAAAACCAACCCTACTAACCAATCAACCTACCAAAACCGATCCCACCAACCTAACTACTAACCAAACAACCTACATACTGAGAGTACCTTCCCATCCGCCTACCTTCCTTCTTGGCAAATGGCTAGCGACGAGTCCAGAGTGGACACCACCTCGCCCAAAGTCAGCTGGGTTAAACTCCAGTACACCTGCAACTCTAGGAATTGTTGTAAGAAATCTTTTGATTTTGAACTAATCCTAGCATCCATTTCTATAGACACCGTACCAGCTACTGGGACAGGCACTCTCGTCGTGAGCTTACTAGATGTGAATGACCACCGTCCCGTGATCAAACAGAGGGATGTTAGGATATGTAACAGGCAGCCCTCCCCCACCCAGCTGGACCTAGAGGACCGGGATGGACCGGGTCATGCCGGACCCTTCACCGTGGATCTCCAAGGGGAACACCGCATACACTGGACTGTTGGAATCAACTCCACAAGTACCAAATTTCACAGTGCCTCAACATTTCACATGATAATAAGGAACCAGCTCATCATTGTGCTCTCTCAGGCCATGTGGCCATGCTGTCTCCCAGAAGGGTGTTGTCTCCTGGAGACTACCAGGTGGTAATGCGTGTCTATGATGTGGACATGCTCTACCAGGACAGTTCTGTCCATGTGGAGGTTTGTCCATGCCAAGGAGACATCATCAACTGCTTCGTGCCACACGAAGCTCCTCAAGTACATCACCTCCCCTCCCTGGCGGCATATACTCTGGCAACAGTTCTTGGCCTTTTGAGTATGTAAACATCCTTTTTCATTGTTCTAATGATAAAAAAAAAAAAAGTCACTACCACCACTAACCTCAATCAATAGACTAAGCCAGACTCAATGTGTGTTTTTAAAGCTGCTTGTAAAAAAAAATTGTCAAAAAAATAATAAGCTCATCACTGTATCATATGTAAAAAAAGAAAGCTAAAAAACGTTTCTATTTGTGGATATGGATATCCATAAATATACTGTACTACTATAGATATGCAATTTTGCTGTGCTTATGTAGATTTCTATTACTGCGCACAGTTCTGCTGCTGTCACTGCTGCTCTTGCTGAGGATGAGGCGAGGCGGGCACGACAAAGAGGTTCATGTTCCTCTGCTTGAAGATGTGCCGAGAGATAATATTTTCTACTATGCCGACGAGGGAGGAGGTGAAGACGACCAGGTGCGGTCACATTATTAGGAACATTAATGACACCTGACCGACGAATCACTTTTTGGGGGGCCTCAGCCTGCCTGAAAACTCACAAATTTTTGTATTAAAGCTAGTGTAACCTCATATATTATACTTAGATCGCCAAAATCAATATCTTTAAAAATTTCTCAGCACCTGCATGATTAGAAATAATTAGCCCCTCACATTAGTTCCACCAATGTGGACATGTCTATCTTGACAGGATGCACGAAAAAGTTGTAAAGACCCATGGCCGAAATAGAACAGGAAGTCGGCCATTTTGGTTTGAAGCTGCCATTTTGGGCGAATTCCAGTGCTTGTAGTTTGATGAACTCCTATTAGTGAATTTGCTCAAATGAGTTCAAATCGGAAGTAGATATATTACACAGGTGGGTCTTGCAAAATTAGAACGTTTTGTCCGCGTCATCTAATGTTGGTGGATGACCATTTCAAGGATTTTTTGAGAAATTTAGGAAAAATGAGTCCCTGCCACGAGTTTCACAAGAACACTATAACAAGAAGTGAAAGGAGTCATTTTTGGCAAATTCCATGACGCTTATGAATTTGGCAGAGGCTGACGTCAAAGTTTGATGATGTTTGAGGATTGTGAGGTTCATTACAAATTAAAGATGAAATTATAATTGGTTTTGCAGGAGTATGACTTGGGCCAACTACACAGAGGACTGGACCAACGTCCTGAGGTCTTCTGCACAGACGTTCTTCCACATGTCTACAGTCACCCCAGCTACCGCCCAAATCCACAAGCCACTGAAGGCGTCAATAAATTCATTGAAGAAGTGAGTGAAAATGACACGGACATGGGGCTCTATTTTCACGCGCAATGCAATTCTAGCACAAAGCGCGGTCTAATTGTGCGCATGAATTGAGTTTCCTTTCTTTCGGTATTTTCATAGATGCGTGCCATTAGAAATGTTCATTTTCATCGTGTGGGTGTAAACATAGTTGACGAGCTTGCTAATGGAAGCGGATCCTTTCATTCCTTTTAAAATCAGCGCGCCAGAGTTGTGGAAGCTGAAATGCAGTACATCAGCGTGCAAAATACGTTTATAATGAATTGCGAGCAGACCTTCACGGGTGGACGATGGGAAGTTGGCCAGAGAGATCTCACAGGTCATGGGCGTGTAAAACAAAACGTCCTCGAACCACCAGAACACCCAGCATGGTGCAGCGAAATCTGTCAAATTCCCAAACATGCTAAACAAGGCTTGCACTGGCACGAAAATCGAGATGCGGCAGTTATAATGTCCGAATGTTGCAAAAATAGAACGTTCATCTATGCATCTTACTTAACCTTCATACCTGTTTCCAGAACTTGTGTGTTGCAGATGCCGACCCCATGATTCCCCCCTATGACTCGCTTCTAGTGTTCAATTATGAGGGGCTCAGCTCTGAGGCGACTTCGCTCAGCTCCATCCTTTCGGAGGATTCGGATAAGGAGCAGGACTTTGATGAGTTGGGTCTGTGGGGACCACGTTTTCGCAGGCTGGCTGACATGTACTCAAGCAGAGAGGATGATGATGACTCGCAAACAGTGGCGGGGAAAACGGAGTGGGTCTGAGAGTGCCAGAGTGTTTAAATTCTGTTAAAAAAAATAAAATCTCAGGTAATCGTGCCGTAAAAGTAACAATAATCATAATACTTAATTGGAAGTTTAAATGATTGCGTTTTTGCAGTTTTTATATGTATGGAGAGGAATTGCTGTTATCATTTAATCTTTTTTATGGCATGGAAAGTCACTTTTTTTAAAGAGCAAATTATCTGTGGCATCCCGCAAGGCAGATTTTTGAGTTCCTTCCCTTTTTATTTTTATATATCCTGTCTTGTTTATAATTCTTTATCTACTCATGCCTGTATAACGCTTTGTTTAGTTTAGATTTTCTTGCATTTCTTATGATTATTGCTTTCATTACTAAAATAAAACATTGTAACTAATTGGAAGTCTAAATTAATGTATTATTGCAGGCTTGGGACACAATTTGTGGACGTACTGGCAGTTGTCACTCAAATATGAAGGGACGTTAAGCACTGTATAAAACAAACGAAAGCAAAACTGCTCAGTCTTTGAAAACTGAAGAATATCACCACCTAAAGGCAAGCAATACAGAAAGCAAAAACACATCCTAAGCTAAATTCGGACGTCTCTTTTTTTTTTCTGTGATGCAAGAAAAATAAGGATTTCAACTGTGTAATAAAAGTAACAAAAAGGTAAAAATACTCAAAATCTTAGGGCATCTTTTTTTCTAGGCTACTGAGGTTTTGCCTACAAAAGGGAGTAGAATATGAAGTGAAAGTAAACACCAGTGGAATCCTTTCCTCTTTGGCGGACTTTAACTTTCCTTCCTATCAACCTGCTGAAAAGTGAACTTTGAACTTGGATCTGTCTCACAGTCTTAAAGACGTATTTATGTTGTCATGAATGAGCACCAAGGAACCAAGTGACGCTTCACACTTATCGTTGAAGGTATGCATTCAGAAGCATGAAAATTTAGCAATTATAGGCTACTTCCGTTTGATAGAACTGGAGCGACTATCGCTGACCTGAACTAAAAACGATGACAGCAACGTTTGAATCCTTGAGCTTTTGCCGCTTGGATGTCATGTTGAAAAGGTTAATAGACAGCGGACATGGTCTTGACGTATGTGATTTGCATAACAGATGAGTGAGAACATGTTCCAGGAGGGTCTGTACCAGGTGTACTTCAAAGAACGGCCACAAACGAGGACTGCCGAGCAGGAGGACCTGCACCACACCCGGATTCATCGCTGGTTCTCTTCGGTGGTCAACACCAGGCTGCTGGTCAGCGGGGTGAGTCGTTGGTGAGATGCTGTGGCAGCGGTTCCCAACCTTCATGGTGCCACAGTGATTTTACGTCAAATAATAGTTTGACTGACTTTTTCAATAAGGAAAAATAGCTTTCTATAATATTGTAATTTATAAAAACAGACTAATAACAACAAGAAATTGAATGTACAAAATGAAAAAGTTATTGCATCATGTTACAACATTACATTTTAATTCATCGTGCTGCTCCTTCTGGTGTGCCCACCTTGGCCACCGGGAGGAAGTACAATACAGTCATGGAGACACAAACGAAGAAATATGATACTTTTTCTTCTCGTATGACTGTAAGTGACTTAATTTTTAGTATAAAATAAAGAATTTATGCCTACAGTAATGTATTCATATCAATTTCTTAAAGAGTTCTAATATCTCAACGATTGATGCTAATCGTTAGCATGTCAATGGCACTTTCCATTACATAAAATTAAGCTAGCAGGCTTAAGGCAAAGTTACTGTATTTGTTGTTTTAAATGCTTAATATGTCATTCTTTTTTTATGTTTAGTGTGAGTGTCTCTAACATGCAATGACATTAAAATGCTTGAAGCTGCTTTTTTGATGAACACTATTTGCTAAACTAGCATGTACTATGAAGTGAGTTGAACTCACCGTATCACGTGACCAGAACGAGCGGTACGGCTTGTTTACAGAGGCTCAGACGACGCGCCTCATTTCCAGAACTTTTTGTTCGGTCTCTCCATACGACCCGGGACCAAATGCCAGATGGAGCGCTATGGGCCGCTGTTGTGCAAGATGAAGCTTGATGGTGTGTTTGCACTCAGGTGGTGCAGTTCTTGAGCGGCGCAGTCTGCGTGCTGACCACCGTGTGCCACTCATGCGTGAGCTACGACTGCTCCGTCGCCATGACGATGCCGGTGTGGTCCAGCCTACTTGTGAGTCGGCGTCACATCGTGCTAACTGTGCTAAACAAGTTGATGAACCAGTTTTGTTGCTGCTGTTACAGTTTATGGCTGCTGGATGTGTGGCAATAGAAGTCCAGAGGAAGGCCAATAAACTTAAGGCAAGTGTTGAATTATGTACAGTGCTACGTTGATTTACGAGTTGAATTCGTTTTCTTGACCAAGCTCACAACTCAATTTACTCATACATCAAATAAACTGAAATTAAATGAATCTCTTCCAGTAACCTCCCCCGTCCAACACCTTTTTTTAGTTAAATTTGTAGTCAAGATAATATTGTATAAAAACCTAATACAGTACAAGAGAATGTCTAGTAGTATTAGTGTGTCGGGTGTGTACCTTTAAGAGGTGTGCCCAAATGAGTGATGTCAGGAGCTGTAGTCTGGTTGGCTGCTTGTGGCTTACAGCAGCTCCTTGTGAGTGTTACAATTTTGTATTTGTGTGTTTGACTTTTTGTCCCGTTCAATAAACAGCTGGAAGTGCATCGGCAACTGTCGCTTTCCTTGCCGACATTGCGGAGCATATTTTACAAGAGCACATCCCTATTGGATTGCTTTAAAACTGTATTTTGTTGCTACTATGTTTACTATTATATTTGATTTGTTTTGTATGCATTTTTATTTTTATTTTTATTCTCTCGGTGTAGAAAATAGTCATGGGGTGCTTTCTTTGTTAGCCAGCAGGCTACTTCCAGGGTGAAGGAGGAGGATGTGCGCTGAAAGGAGTCAAGGAGCTAACTTTTATTCCTAGTAGTAGTAGTTCTAGTTAAGTCACGCTAAATAACCAAGTAGTACAAAAAAGAAAAAAAGTTAACTTTAATCAAACTTTTGATCAGACTTTTTTTTTATTCACTTTTAATTAGGTTTTTTTTTGTGCTTTTGTTTAGCTTTAGTATTAGTTTAGTATTAGTTTTATTTTCTTCATAATGGAGTATTTTTTGAGTGCAAGTAAAAAAAAACCTGATAAGTATTATCAAATAATAATTTCCCAAATGACTGTTCAACCTTCCTTCTTCTATACAGTCGAACAGTAATACCGAAATATATACATTTAAAATGAGCCCCGAAAGCTCATGTATGAAATTGACAAGACAAAAACAAAGACAATTTTCGCTGTTGTTAGTTTTATGAATATAAATTTTAGTTTGATAGTTATTAGTTTTGTTAAAAGCACTTATTAACGAAAAAGTTTCTTTTTTTCTTTTTTCAGTTTAGTTAATTTTTACAGTTTTCCTTAACCTTGCTCTTTACAGATCATCATCCTTATGGGTGTTCACCTCCTCAGCCTTCTGGTTGGTTTCTCCCTGCTGTTAGCCTACTGCCTCTCTTCTCAGCAGTCTCACACACTCAATACAAGAAAACAAGTCAGTCAATTTATGTTTTTAGGTATATAGGTATTACATGATACCATCCATCCATGCTGCATTTTAAAAGTCGACAAACGTGTAAGTCAACGCTGCTTCCTCTTGACAGCTCGTTGGCTCGTACGTGGCTAAGGGCAGCGCCGTAGCATTCACTTTGCTGTGTCTGCTACTGTCTCTCTATATTGTCTTGTTATCGTGGAGAGGCCTCCGGCGCTACGGTAGTGCTACGGTCCACGTTCGTGGATACGACCGCGTCATGCAGGTGAGCTGCTTGCTCGTGTCACTCACTTTCAGACCAGTCCAAGCAAAACACTACCCACTCTTATGTAACAGGAGCCAGATGACGACCGCGGGCTTTTAATGGAGCGTGTGCACTCAGTGTGACTCTATCCATTCATCCATCCATCCAATCGAGCTAGCTGTCGAATAAGCTAGCTACCAAGCTAGCTGTTGTTGACATTCTGCTGTTTCAATTTAATTATAAATGTTTTGATTTTAGTTATAACTGTTTAGATTTAGTCATAACTGCTTTAATTTCCTGTAGCAAAGCTTGATGTGTGTAATAATGTGACGAAACGTTTGAAGATTCTTCCTTCCTTTTCCCAAGTAATTAGCCATCTGTTTCGGGGGAGAAAATGTGTTAAAAAGTATTCCTTTGTAAAGTTGTGTTTGCTTTAAGGGAGCCAGTTTGTCTGGCATACTGTGTTTCCGCCCGGTCGGTCGTCTGTCGGGGAGCCAGGTTGTCTGAACTTACTATATTTCCATATCAATCGGCCATCTGTCAATATGTATTGAGTACTGTCTATCTTGCTTGCGAGAGGGGCGGGGCTTAAGGGCCGCAAAGGAGGAAGAGGAAGGGGAGGGGTTTTCTGGGGGCTGCTATGCGGAAACTATAAGAACGACTACAAGTGGGAGGGGCGACACACACACACAAGGGGAGCGACAGCATTTTGACTGTGTAACTTGTCTGTGTCCAGAAATTTCTGTAAAATAAATCCTTCGAAGGACCTGTTTCACCGATCTCCAGTCTGATTTTACGAACACGCGGAAAACATAAGGATCGTTTTTCAACATTGTCTATCGAGCAACTACTGTATCAATCTATATTTTTGTGTTCTTCCATTCAGTTTTTCAATAAGGGAAATAGCACTCTACAATTTTGTACTTAAAACAATAGAGTAATATAGGGTGATCAGATTTTCAAAATTAAAAACTGCGACACTGCAATTTTGTTGAAAATCAAATATACCGGTACTATAAATTCTCACCAGGAACTATTTATAGCTAATTAATTTAATCGCTAGTCAATCTGGTGATTGGTGGTTGTGTGTAATGATGCACAGCATACATTGCAAAAATACTGACATTTATCAAGAAATTGTAATATTTAAAATAAATTATTAAATACAGAGGATAAAGGGTTGAGGTTAAAATACCTGTAGCGGCTTAAAAATTCACTCGCAGTAAAAACGTTTTGTTTTCATTTTATTATGATAGTAAGAGTACAGATACTTAAATATAATGTTAGTCAAATACAAGTAGCTGAGTACTGTCCACTTTTGGTTATATGTTTAGGTTCAATAGGGTTCTGTAGCCCTATAGTAATTTTCACATCTAAGCGCTAAGCAGCAGTTTGAGGTATTTTTAGATTTTTTTTTTTTTTTACAGGTACAAGCTATTGATCGTATGTTTACACTGGTAGGCTTCAAATCTTGAAATGAAAATTGTGACTTCAATGTGTTCAGTTTCCGTGGCAATTAACAACATGAGATGAGCTAGCTAGTGAAGAGGGTCTTCTGCCCAGATTTAGTCATAACTGTTTTAATTTCCTTATTTCCTCAGTAAAGCTTTGTGAGTGTTATCACAATTTCTGCCAGGTGCAGTCATGAGTGGGACCTCCTCTATTTCCACATCAAAAGGCCATTGGCAATGTGTATTGAATGATGTCCTTAAAAAGTCTTATCTCATGTCTGGTGAACTCCGAGGGGTTGGGGGCTTGGGGGTTGGTGGTACCGCCCTTCAAGATAGTATAAGAATGTTGTAAATCCTCTGAAATCTTCGCACTTGTGAGAAGCTGCAGCCATTGTCTGTCACTCATAGGTGCCCGGAATATTCTGTAGAAATAAAACCTTCGAAGGAACTGTTCACCGATCTCCAGCCTGTATTCAGATAATCAACATTCTCTCTACCCGAAAGACAACGAACACGCGGAAGACAAAGCATTTCTTCTAACACTAGCACCGGATTACGAGCAATGATCGTACAATAAATTTTACTTTCATACTAAAACTTCTTTCTTTCTGCCCACTTGGAGTGCTCTGCATGCCAACCAACGTTTAAGCTGTTCCACACGGTGTTTGTATATTGAACCATGTTGAAATTTTCACACCTGGGACGTCCTCTTCTTCCAAAATGATGCGTAAACTGGTGTGGCTACTCTGTTTGTTTGGAATTTCGGATTTGTGCCTATCAATGATAAAAACGTGGCGTCATTTGAGTTCAACCCACTGTCGTTCGCTCAACCAATAAGGTTGAGCTTTAGCCCGCCCAAATCCTCCAGAGCCCGCCCTCTTCTTCTACGAGTACAAATCACGGTGCTCTACAAGTACGAATCAGTTTTGCACCATCTGTAGCGAGAGGTTTGGTGCAAAAGTCACGTGACTGGACAGCAGCAGAAAAAACACTTGTGACTCCTAGTGGCGACTTCTTTGACTACAAGTTGTTATTTCTAAAGGTACAAATCACGACTTTTACAGGTAACATTTGTTTTTTTTACAGGTAACATTTTTTTTTACAGATGCCCAAATTTTTTTTACAGGTACAAATCACGACTTTTACAGATACAAATGTATACTTTTTTCTACAGATATTTTTTTTTTAATACAACCCCAAATTTTTTTTTACAGGTACAAGTTACTTTTGCACCATATTTACCTCCATACAAATCAACGTTTTGATCCACAAAGACTATTGGCATCAATTAACAAGAAGTATATGTGACAAATTACCACTTTGGTTATCTGCGTCCTATTGCATTCTGGGAACGGGAATGAATAAGTTTCGGCTTCATCCCGTCAGCCCTTTTTCTAAAGTGAACGTTGTAAATTGTCTCTATGATTGTCCGAAAGTCCGAAAATGAACAAATAAAAACAAACAAACAAAACAAAACTTATTAATACAATACGTTTTTAACTGATTAAAATGTGTACATGAAATTAATTTATTTTTTTATGCATACAAAGACCTTGAGTTTAAGTCTAACAATTTTTTTTTAAAGATGAATCTGGTGTAATTTCATTGTTATTTCTCTCTTTTTTTTTTGTTGCTTACAGGAGTTACACCACACTGTGTTTACTGTTTTCTTCCGTTGTTTAAGATTGGCCTGTAAGTGTTTTTTTTTTTCATTGAGATATTTTTTGGAATCATGACTTGGCTACTGCTTGAACAGACCTTAGTGATAAACCTCGGCACATTTTGAAAAATAAATGCATGAACACAGCATTTCTTTAGTTTTATTTATTTAAGTACACTCACTCACAAACGCGCGAAACATTTGTTTAGTAGTACCCGAGATTGGCTTGCCTTTAGTCCAAAACCTGTATGGCAAAGACAAAACGGCAGCTTTATGCTTTTGTTTTCACACTTGACTTAGTCATCTCCTAATTAACCCCCTCAATCTTCACATTCTGCATTCCAAGACTGTCACCTGAATGTATATAAAGCCACTCCTCATCTTTCCCAGCCCTAAAGCATCTCGACTGCAAAGGTAACTTCACACCGACTACTGAAAGTAAATTCCATGTGCTTTTTTTCAACCTCAGTTGCATTTTTTGTTTCACATGTTGAAATGTAAATGTGATGTAAAGTATTTTTTTATGATTGCGCAGATGGCATTTGCTCTTCACTCGTTGTTCCTCCTTTGTGGGATCAGTGGCCTGTTGACTGGAGTCGTAAGTCCAAATCTCACCTGCTATGAACATTTGCTAACTATGACGTTGTTGTATTTGCTCTTCATTGCTCTGCAGTCTGGCTTTTAATAATGTGCTCCTCTTCTTCACAGTCGTCTTTCTCTTTTCTTCATAGGAAAGGTTGGTCGCTGCAGCGTTACTCGTTCTACTTTTTCAGACTTACAACTCCGATTTCATTGCCGTCTCTTTTTGCTCTTAAAACAAACAATTGTGTTGCAGTCAATAACTGTCCTCTACGCTGGACTCAATTGGATTGCAACTGCTACATTTACCAAGATGAGGTTCGGACCACTGCAGATGCAGAGGTATGGAAGAAAACTGTTGCGATGTGCTTCCCAGGCAGTCTACTGCGGTCATGACCTTTTGAGTCAGGTTCAGCCCATTTTGAGTCCAGACTCAAAATATCTTGGTAAACGTCTGACAGATCTGACTAAATCAACTCTTCTCTCTTTCCCTTCAGTCCATTTGCAACATTATCGGCGGGAATCTGGTGTCCATCCACGATGCCCTGGAAAACGCATTTGTCCAGGAACTCGCTCAAGCGGGTGGTAATGATGACGTTTTCTGGCTTGGACTCAATGATGCGGTTATGGTAAAGTATTGACCAGTAAAAACTTCCTGATTGAATCCTGTCGGTTAATGTTCAGTAGAGGCATTTTTTTGTCCTCCAACTCCGAATGTCGTTTGACGCTAATCAGCACTTTCATGATGATCCTGACATCAAGCAGCGGTGATCTTTACGTCTGACTCTTTCAAACGTGACTTGTCTTCCAGGCTGATACTTACATATGGACTGACGGCACAACGAATGATTTTGAGAACTTTGATGGCGATGATTCAGAGCCTAATAGCGCTACTGGTGACTGTGTAACGATGGATGAGGATGGTAAGTGACTGAAATCAGTGATTGAAGTTTGCTACACTCTAAAAACTGTTGGGTCAAAAATAGCCCAACTATGGGTCAAAAATGGACCGATCCTCTACTTGGGTCAATTTGACCCAACTTTGAGTCAAGAAATGGGTCTTATAGTGTAAAACAACTCAAAATATTGGTCAGATCTTTTACTTGGGTCCCAAAATTTTTTTATTTTTATTTTGTATAAAACAACCCTGAAAGTTGGATCAAATTGACCCATAAAGTGGATTGGTCCAGATTTGAGCCATAATTGGGTTACTTTTGACCCAACTGTTTTTAGAGTGTAAGAATAAAATGCTAATATACGTACAACTTCTTAAAGATGGACTTTGGCAAATTGCTGACTGCACAGACGAGGAAGCGTATGTTTGCATCCGAGAAGTGCACTACAGCCATTGACCACTCTTCTGTCACAATGGAGTTGCGTAATCATGAGACAGTATCACACTTTAGTGGTGTCTTTGTAATTGTGGGTTTACTATCGACTCTCTTTCTTCGTCCGCCATGATTAATTATTACTGACAACACATTTGTAATCTCTAAGAATATCTTGAATGAAGAAATCTATCTGCATCAATTCATGTCTGTCTTTTTTTCTTTCATTTTCTCCTTTTAAATGCTCCATTTCCAACCTTTAATCTATGGCTTTGCACTCAAAACGAACAACAACAAAAACGGCTCATCATTAACCACAAATGCAAACCACTAATCATTTTCCACGTTTGTTGCCAAGAATGTGTGCAAACACAAACAAGGAATTGGCAGATAGACAGATGCCAGTAGACATTAATTTTCCAAATACCAATTGTTCTGAGTTTGAAAAGAAAAACCTACTGTTCATTTGACCAACATCCAACATGAAACACTAATACCATCTAGTGGCAGAATAGACAGAAGCAATCATCGCACAACAATGTGAATGGACTCCATGCAAGTCTCAAATATTGAGTACCACACCTCTGGGCCAAACAGGTCAAACCACTCTTATAGTTGTACAGCAGGTTAAATATTTAAAATACATAACATTCACAACATCTCCCATAATTTGGCAGCGCAATGGTGAGAAGGGAACAGGTGAGTATACCATCAAAACTGACAAGCGTGACAAACTTGCTAATGAGCATTGTGGAAGAATACAAGAGATCATAAACCCTGAAGTCGTTTTTTTGTGATCCTTTTGTTTTTCCGCCATGTTGTAGTGCTACCATCATTTTTTATTTTCATGCCAAAGTTCAGCCTAATCAAGTATCCCTTTAAAATTGGCCATCTAGCCTGCTGTAATACGCAATATGACCCGCAGATGGGGTCATTGCAACAGATTAGAAAAAAGGCTCAATGCACTTCAACGTTCTGGTGTTTAAAATATTTATTTCCCCCTTTATTTTTTATGTATATTTACTAATATTAAATTAGTAATATTTTTTTAAGAAATGTAAATGTTTGCATATATATATATACATATATATATATATATACATATATATAGCAAATTTTCGTATATTTTATAATTATTTTAGAGGAATTTGCGAGATTTTCAACATATACAGTAATACATTTTCTAATAAAGTACAGTATTCTCACGTCCTAATAAAAAACAAACAAATTTGATATCATTTTCACAATGATAGCGTATAAATATATTACTGATGTAATTAGTATTTCTAATTTTGTGCCAATACTTCGTAATATTATATATTTCGTGGGATAAGCAGTATGGATAATGGATGGATTGACGTTTAAATAATATATAGTTCCAATTCATAGAAAATGGTATATTAATAATAATAATAATAATATTGTTTTGATTAAAATGTATGCTAATAATATTCTTAGTTAAATTTTTATTTTATTGGGTGCTATTGGAATTACACTGATAAAAATACAATAATTATTTTTATAAATTCAACTAATAAATGTAATTATTACATTTTTGTATTTTTAAATGATGTTATATGCTATTTGTTTGTCACCACCTTTTTAAAATAGTGCAAAAGAGTCACATCTTCCCACGCTGTAAGAGAAATACCCCCCCCCCCCCCCCCAACTAAACCAAGAAGAAAAAACACATCCAACTGATGACATTTCTTTCTTTGCGAGACATCGCGAAGGGCTCTTTTAAACACGGGATTTCACTCGGACTATAAAGCAAGATCATATAAATATACACACCGAGACTCACACAAACATGCGGGGATCACGGAGGCAACTTTCTCACGCCATGTGTGTGTCTAACACTTTCCAGCTGTTGGCAGAGAAAAAGGAGAACAGTAAGACACAAATGGCCACCATTAGTGGAATGGACACTTTGGCTAAGGTTGGGAATCACTCCCAGGGGCGCGCAAAAGTGGGACTGGGGGATTGTATCAAATGGGCGAGGGGGTGGGGTTGAGGTCATCCCAAAAATGTCAAGGGGCATGTCATACCGCAGATTTTTATGTAGGGCAACCAAAACCTTCTGTTGGAACTGACGACTCGTGCAAACACTGTATTCTGGTTAGTAAAGTGATAACTTAGATTAATCCATCCGTGTTCGTCACTCTCGGGGAGATGCCACTTTGTCCTCAACGTACCCTTGGGCTCGCATTGCAAACATCACAAATGAATTGAATTATCCATCCGAACCACTTATTTCTTACTAAGGTCGTGGGGCAAATTAAATTATATAGTATTAAATAATTTTTTTCTTTACATTCTGTTTCATGAAATTATTACTCAATGCGATTTTGCTTATTAAAAAGCACGTTACAAAACATTTTCTTTTCTGGGGGGCTAAAATGGATTAATGGCATTTCCATTCATTTTAATGGGCAAAGATGATTTGAGATACAAGCATGTTCACAGGACAAATTTGCATCTCAAGGCATCAGTCACCGGTAGTGATGGGAAAATGAAGCTTCATGAAGCACTTGTAATATTTTTTGACTCCTCTGATGCCACTCTTGGTTGAAAGATGCAGTGGAAATGTAATCAATTTCCTTTGCACTAGCCTTTATATTTAAACCAAGAGCACCATCTAGGGGAGTCAAAAAATATCACAAGTGCTTCATGAAGCTTCATTTTCCCATCACTAGTCACCGGATACTGAAACTTAAGTTAAAAAAGAAGAAGACAGGAGCCTCGCAAACATTCATCAATAATTTATTTGTGTTCATCTCCTGAACCAGCAACCGTGTCTCTGGAAAAAAAGTCCTCACCACATTTTCCAACGACACGCTTTTTGAAAAATGTAAAGTTACTATACAAATTTTTATTAGAAAAGAATAAATTAACTGTGGAATTCAGTTATCATTATTATTGTTCTTTTTCTTTGTATTATCAATTCCACACTTGTTTTCCTACAGCACATTAAATGTATTCATGTTAACAGTTACATGCTCTATTTGTCTGCTTTGTATTAAAATCAACTCGTATTGGACTGACTATGGGGGAATGGAATTGTGTTAACTTGTGTAGCACCGGGATAAGGAAAAAAAAACCCAACAACAACAACAACAGAAAAGGGAATATGGTTGGAAAGTGTGAGTATTAAAACAATATCATCAAGCTTCTTTAAGAGCATTAAAAACCAAGTGAGTTGAAATTCTCTTTGCGTGAATTGACACAAGATTAGCGGGAGGAGGAGGCAGCACTTTACCACACCGGACTCCGACATTTCCACAAGGGTCAACACTATATTGGGGGAGGTCTTTCGTCTTCAGCGGCATGCGCGAGGGTTGGCGGCGTTTCCGCGCATTTATGGATGTTGGGATGGGGCTGAAAGGAAGGAAAATGAGCACCGATGGAGACTTGACGCAAACAAAAGTGAGGAGCTTTTGTGCAATGACGTAACACCGTGCTGGCGTTCCTGCCAGCTGTGCTTTTCTAACCCTGTCCTGTTGCATGTTGAAACACAACGGGATAAATCCTTCACAAAGGTGGGCTGTACACATAACGATAATCTGACCAAATTTGATCATCTTCCTCCTGTTGCGGTGGAAGTCAGCAAAGGTCTCTGAATGATTATCCCGTGGTGTCAGGTGTGTAAAAACCGGTACACACGTACCGACAATCGGATCACATTTGAGAATTTTGTTCCTTCTTTCCAATCAAAGTCAACAAAGGCCTGATTTTTAGATGTTTTATGATCATCCTGACCCATAATCCTGCGGTGTAAAGTGTGTTAGATAGAGCGGGATACACACATTGACAATCGGGTCAGATTGCGCATTCTCCCTTCCTTCAAATTACATCAGGATAGGCTCAATTACCAAATGTCTCAACGATTATCCTAACTGTGATTATCTCATGGTGTGAAGTGTGTTAAGATGGGTACACGCATAGCAACAATTAGACCAAATTTGAATATTTTTCCTCCTTTGCAATAAAAAATGACAACGATTATTCAGATCGATTAACCTGTCGTGTGAGGTGTGTAAAGCAGGATACACACATAGCCTCATCAAAGTCAACAAAAGGTCCGATTGTCAGATGTCTCTGAAAGATTATCCTGAGCGATAAGCTGCGTCGGTGTGTTTCAAGAAGTAACCGTGCTGTCAATCGGACCACATTTGAGCATTTCATCGGTTTTAATCAATTTTAGGAAGAAAAAAAAAAAAAATAGGTTTAATTATTGCTTATCCTGAGGGATCATCCTGTGACGACAAGTATGTTAATAGTGATTTTTCTTCCCAGATCAGATCTGAAGTCAACCAACAGCTGTAAATTTGAGCATTTTATCCCACTTTCGATTCCCCAAAAAAAATCAGCAAAGGCCTGATAATCAGATATGTTTAAAAGATTATCCTGTGCTGTGGAGTGTATAGTGACTTTTCCTCCCTCAATCAGCTCGGATGATCGGGCCTGACAATCGCGAATGGTAAACACAAAAGCAAATTTTTTATCGTTTAAGCCCTCTGCAATTTTGCCAGGTAATGGAACAGCTGCAGGTACCAGCTTGGTAAAGTTAAGTTTGTCCTTCTGTGTTGGAATATAGAGTGGACGTGGATTTTTTTCGTCATGTGTGTACTCTCTCACACATTAAAAAGGAGTTTGCATTTGTGTGTGTGTACCCCGCTTTATGGCTTCTCTTGCGTCCTTACGACATGCCTGTGAGTGGAGATGACATTGTGCTTTCTGAAATTCGACTAATCTGCCTGGCTGCAATTCTTCAAGGCCACCAGTGCCCACTTTATGGTTGGCACCCTAAAAAGGAAAAAGAAAAAGAAAAAGATAGCACCCATGAATACAAGTGTTCTGATCCTCACTGTGTGTGCGTGTGCGTCAGAGTACAGGCACGATATGGACATAAGTGTTGGGACACACCTCGGATTGGGTTAAGGGCCATTTGTAGTGTAGTGGTAGTAAATTAGTAATTGGTGGTTCACGTGGATGATTTTGCAGTCATTTTCCATTGGATTGGCGCAAAAGTGTATGTTTGACTATTCCAACAGGATAAAATGGTTACATAGAATCTTGCACCTCCAAGAAAAAAACCCTTAATATTCTGATTAAAATTATCATTTTTTTCTGTGAGAAAATGTCCACATACTGTTTTAATAATTTAAAACTTTACAAGATTGAACTTAATTTTTTTTCAAAATATATATTAATTTTATGGGAATTAAATAAAAGTTTTAATATGTCCACATTAAAGTTCTGTCATTGTAGCATTTAAAAAATAAAATAAAAACATCTCAGATAAAAAAAAATAAAAATAAAAAATTCCCAGATTTAAAGTCGCAACACGACATTGCAGTAGGATTTTTGTCAAGGTAAAAGTATTAATTTTAGGACATACTTCATTATATTCCAAAGATAGTATTTCACCCCCCCCCCCCCCCAAGGAAACAGTCTTAATATTATGAATAAAAAGTCGGACAAAATTCATAATATTCACAAATGAAGTTGTATACTACTTCCTGAATTGATCATTGCTGGGTGTCCCAATACTTTTGTTCACATGTCATTTGAGATACAGCCAGCCTTGCCAGGCGGGACGACAACTGTGTGACGAGAGCCACAAAGTGGCGGAAATTTCACGATAAATGTCTGTAACCTTTCCGGTAAATTTCCATGAGAATTAACTTGGAATTGGGGGGCAATTTGAATGTTAATGTGTCAAACATATTCACACAATTAGAATTGTTTTATTTATTTATTTTTTTGCCTCAAGCAGATATCCATGCAAAATACCATAGGTGGCTCCTTGCCCACCTGCGAGGGCATTACAGTTTGCATTATTGCGCCTCCATTTATTTTCACTTCACTTGCGCGGCGGAGAATCAAACGTTCATTCGTAACTTAACTTATGTTGGCTTGTAGCACAGTGCAGAAAATAAAAGAAATCTAAATTAAAAATAATAGTTATGCTAAATATATTTTAATTTCCTGTTAGGAGCCAACCTTAAATTTGGTCATTCCCGGTTTATTCACATTAATTCCCATGGAAAGTTTGCCATTTTGTTTTGCAACCCAAATTGGAGCGATGGAGAGGAAACGATGGCGAGGTTGTTCCGGCGAGTTCTGAATTGACGCCAAAAGCCCAGTTTAGCAAATCCTCGACACACGACACAGTCGGCGGTCTCTCTTCCAAGAACAAATCCAACAATCTTTGTTATTGCTGTAGTCCGGATTCGTGTTCTGCGGCCAAGTCCATCCAGCCGGGTGGAGGAATTTTTGTTTGCCAGATTGTTTTATTTTCTCCTCCTTCGTAAGAAAAGTCGTCTTCTCCATGTTTGATAATAAATATGTGGGTGGAAAGTTGCACAGGAATACTGAGACCCAACACACTTGTATTGTTTTTTAGGACTGGTGGCTCAAAACCAGCAGGAATCCCCTGGTTTAGGGTGGGGGCGGGGTGGGCGGGGTCGGCGAGGGGGCGACTTTGTAACACACAAGACTGTGCTCTCTCGCTCTCTTTCACAATCCACTGGGCCCCGTAGCTCTGCGATCCGAGTGGGGGTGTGTGTGAGGTGGGATAGCGGGAGGGCCGCGCACGGCTGTTGCGGAGGGGATGCGGTGGAAGGGGAGGAGGCCTTTTCGGGAAGGTCTCAGACCAGGGTTCCAGGTTTGGCCTTGTCGCGTCTGTACCACTGCACGTCCGCCAGCTCGGAACAGGAAGGGCCGCCCAGGAAGCAGCTGTCACTGAACGACCTGCCGAAAAGGAGCAAACGGGGATCAGAAAAATAACAACATCATTTACCGTCCCTCTAACCCAGTGGTTCTTAACATCGTTGGAAGTACTGAACCCCGGCAGTTTTCTGTGCGCATTCATCAAACCCTTCTTTATTAGGGGAAAAAAATGAAAATATTTTTTCAATTTTTATTTTATTTTTTTCAAATTGAAGACAGATAGTATAGAGTTTACTGGTGAACAAAATGACAAATTGCTGAAGATGCCAGGTCAGTTTTTGAAACGTCCCCAAAAATTGCCACAAGATCCAATGAGGAACCGAGTCAAGCTGAATGCAACTAAACATAACAGGACGCAATAAATGATAATAAATAATACTAATTAATTATCAAATTGATCGACAACTACTTTGATAAGAGATCAATCGTTAAGAGAGCTCGTTTACCTCAAATTGTCAAAACCTCGGAATTTCATCCTCAGTCTCAACTAGTGATGGGGAAATGAAGCTTCATCAAGCACTTGTAATATTTTTTGACTCCTCTCGATGCCACTCTTGGTTGAAAGATGCAGTGGAAATGTAATCAATTTCCTTTGAACTAGCCTTTATATTTAAACCAAGACCACCATCTAGGGGAGTCAAAAAATATCACAAGTGCTTCATGAAGCTTCATTTTCCCATCACTAGTCTCAACAATCCCCATTTTCTGTAGTCCTGCGTGCAAGCAGAATGATTACGTTTACGTTGCCCATTTTCTGACGTGACTGACCCAACTATTGACTGAATCATAATTAGTTCTGTTTGTGCATTTTCTGCACTGTTCATTTTTTAGTTTTTGAATAAGGGTATTGTTATTAAAAAATAACTATTGACGGATTAATCAGTTATTAAAATAATCGTTAGTTGAGCCCTATTTGATACTGCAACAATAAATTACAGTTAATAAGCTAACATAATATGTATTGCATCTCACGTTTCAAGTTTTGTCACATTGTGTGGCATTTGATGTACCGCTTTGTCACGCGTCTCACAGAACTAGTAGCCATTTTGTTGCGTTTCGATCACTGCAACTCACAATGGTGGCGGGTTCTACTGTTCTACTAGGGGTGTGAATTGCCCAGTACCTGGCGATTCGATTCGTATCACGCTTCATAGGTCACGATTTGATTTGATGCCGATTAATCCTGATACGAATCTATAAATTGATTATTGTGAAAAAATGTTTGACTTAAATTTGGAAAATACTAATCAGTAAACATGTACACTGTAAGATTTGTATGAAAATGTATTTATTTATCTGAAAATTTAGGCATATGACTGAGCCATTGCATTTAGCAAACAGCTTGCAGTCTTTCATGTTTGAACAGCACTAAAATTAAATATTAAGGCTTAATGTTCCATTAATATAACATTCTTCCATGCTTAATGTGTGAATCCTAACCCTAAATAAGACGTTTTGTTGAATATTACAATTAAAAAAAGATTATTTTTTTTAAATGAGTTCGGCCGCATATCGAATTGATTCGAGAATTGCGCGCTGTAATATTGCGATATATTGCCGAATCGATTTTAGGTTCCACAGTATGTTCTCTATGGCGACAGGAGCCCCGTTTGTCCAACAACGTATTGTACTGTGGTGCTTTGGCTATTCTCCAGGTCTTGCTACGGGACTTAAATACAGAGGAAAATAATGTTTTTTGGCCATTTTGATGAAATAAACACTGGGCTCCCCTAAAGGTAAACAGGAAGTTAAACCACCCGGAAGGACTTTACAGCAGACATGCAGTATCTTTGTTAGTGAGCCACAACAAAGCATGAGAGCAGATTAGAGAACAAGTACAGGTTGCAGCCAGAAAGAGAGCCGTGCCGCCGCCGCCACCAAAAAGAATGCATAGCTCTCTCCAGGACTAGGGACAGTACCTCTAGACACCAGAGCCGGGCCGAAGAGGAGACTGACAGACGTCCTCAGTGGGAGAGCTGTCTGCTGTGCCTCTAAAGTAGGAATCAGTGCACACGCAAGCACGCACACACACACACACACACACACACGGGAAGGTGTGTTAGTGAAGAACAGAGAAAGTTAGGCTGCAGAGCTGACAAACGGTGAAGCCAAAAAGCAGAGATGCGAGTCAAAGGAGTGGTAGCGTGAAACATGCCGAGTGGGCGCCGGAGGTCTTACCCGCTCTGCCAGTTGAGGATGTGCTGTGGACTGCAGGGGGGTGTGGGCGTGGCTGCCTGCTCGCTGGAGGGCGTGATGCTCCTCTGGCTGTGTGGGGATGCGACTGTGGGGGGGAATACCGTCAGTTAGGAACGCTGATAACACTGGCATATTTTCAACACGCACTTAAACTAGCTCTACAGTCTCCTTAGTTGACCGCCCATATCACTCACCACACAAAGTCACAGACACTACAAGTAGCCTTAAGGACAATCTGCACCTCAGATTTTGTTAATCAGTCTTAGTTCAGTCTGTTTTTTTTTTTTAGGTTTTTGATGTGAAGCCAGAGTGCCCAGAGAAAATTCACACAACTGTCTTATTATTATTATTATTATCATTATGAAAATGATCATCTCAGTGGGATGTGCTAGCAGGAGTTAAGGATGAGTACCTGGCGAACCCTTGGCGAGCGTTCCCACCCGACTGCCCCGCCCGTGTCCCAGCGTGCCTTGCTGTGACCCTGTTTCGGATGATGTGGAACCCGAGTGGGAGTGACTCCTCTCCTTCAGGCTCCCGGACGACCTCTGGTACCAGCAGCGCAGCTCCTCCGACACGGCCGCCCTCCCCCCTCCTCCGCCGCTCCCGTCGCGCCCCAGCGATGGAGTCCGTACAATCTGCGAGCGGGACGGCGTTAGTCGGCCGCCGCCCTCACCGCCGTCCTCCCCTCCCCAGGCCTCCTTGTACAGTCCTCCGGCCGTGTAAGAGCTGGAGGTTTTGAACTGGGCCTTCACGCTGTAGTGGCCCTCCTGGTCGCTCTCCAGGCTGCGCACCACCACCGGGTTGGGGCTGCCCTCCACGTACAGTGGGTACTCTTTGATGCGGTACTGGGAGGACGGCTGGCTTTGGCTGTGGAGGTAGACGCCGTGGTGTCCTCCGCTGATGCCGCCTCCGCCTGAGCCCCCGACCGAGCCGTTCTTAGCTGCCAGGTTTGGCATAGAGCCCGAGTTGGACGAACCCAGGTGACCGGCGGACCTGCAGGGAGCACGTGGATCGATCACAGAGGTGCTACAAAATTAACTTTCACAATAAAGGAAAAAAATTGCCACAAAATTTCCAAAAAAGGAAGAAGAGAGGCAGAAAATGACCATAGTATGTTCATAAAATTCCCAAAAATGTCCCAAATTTAACACAAAGGCAGAAAAGTCTAAACGTACGAAAAACTAAGTCTGATCAATTACAATAAATAAATAAATAGATGCAAAAAATGAAGACAAAAGTTAGAAGAAAATGAATCTTAAAGTAGCCTATTGGATGCTGCATATTTTCTCTTATGGTGCAGCCTTAATTAGTTCGTGGGCATTAGACTAGCGGTAACATTAACACACTGTTTCGATCATTCCGTTTTGTGGCTCCAAACAATTTTTGGGTTATTTATTTTGCCTAAAATGGCTCTTTTTTCAGTAAATGTTGCTGACCCCTGTCCTAGTCTACTGAACTGTTTTACTAATAAGGACGAGTGCACCAGTACATAGACCTTAAACTGAATATCAGGATACGTAATAAATACTCAAAAGGCTTGCCCATCCGGTTGTCTTACCTGTGCCTCTGCCTCTGCCGCTGCCTGGCTTTGGAGGGTGAGTCCTCTCCGAGAGTTGAGTAGTTGGGGTTGCTACCAGGTGCCAAGGGCCCGCCGGCTGGGTAGAAGTGCTCCGAGCTGCTCTGGCTGGTGCAGGATGAGCAGTCGTCCAGCGGGTCAGAGCCGTTGGAGCTCCGCATCGGGCCCAGTAAAAAGTCTGGGCTGCCCAGAGTGCCCAGGGCGTGCGGGTGTGCATCTGGGTCCGATGTTAGGAGCTTGCCCTGGGACTCCAGGCTGGAGCTGCGGTTCCTAAAGTGCTGAGCGAGACTGTGCAGACGTGTGGGGCTGATGTCCACTGACCTGTGGGACATGCAAGCAAAAACGTATGTGACGTTACAATCATATCAGAGTTCTTAATTGGCCCAGAGTTAATGGGCAGAAATATAAATAATAAGTTTGAGGTTAAGATGGAGGACGGACCTGGTGGAATGTACGTAGTGTGGCGTCCGGGTCCTCAGGTCCGGTGTGGACGGCATGCTCGATTGAGAGTTCCACTGAGGGAGGCTTCTGATGGGGCTGCTCTGCAGAGAGTTGCTTCCTCCTGCTTCTGTGCTGCCAGAGCTCGGGAATCTTCTGTGACTGAAGAGAACAAGTAACTAAATTGGATGAATCGTACACAAAATACCTCCACGGGCGAGTTCCGTATTTTCAACAAGTGTGGCTTGACAGATCATCATCTGTCCCGTGCTGTGACATTTTTCAAACGTAAAAAATGTGCTTTGGCTCAGTAAAGTTTGGGAGACAACAGGTGAGTCAACGTAGCCTCATACCTGGAGTGGGATGAGCGCTTCTTGACTTTCTCGTACGGCTCGTCAAGCGACGACTCGCTCCACATTTTGGGCTTGATGGGCGATTTGTCATAGTCGGCACGGCCGAAGTGCAGGTGCCGCAGCCCGTCGAGGGACTGTGGCGGCGGGGGACGACTGTGAGACGGCGGACGCGGGGGGAGGCCCCTGTGGGGCGACGCCATCGGCGAGAAGTTGGGGGTGCCGGTCACTTGGGGGTCGTCGTCGTCCAGGACCAGAGCGTCAGATAGCGAACTGTCTTCAGAGCCGATGTTGGCCTCTTCAGGACGGAAAAACACCACAAGGTGCTCAGATTATGACCAAATTTGTCCATAAATTGAAACATGCCTTTAACCTATGCTCATGCAGCAGTAAAGCATTTTACAGGTTTATCAGATTTTTTGTTATCTTTTGTCATCAATTTTTTTTGCCCGGTAGTTTTTTTGTATTTTCATCATATTTTTGTTCAAGGTTAAATTGCTATATTTTGTCACCTTTTTGCTAATTAAAAATATATATTTTGTCACCCCATCTGCGTTTTTTTTTAAAACATTTTTTACTTTTTGGGTCATATTTTTTAACCTGATTTGTGTCCAAGGTTTGTCACATTTTTGTTATTTATGTTTTTTTTTTTTTTTGTTTTTACCACAAATATTTGGTTATTTTGTTGTAAAATGAGTTTGTCAGTTTTTATGGTCAGATTTTTGTCAGTTTTTGCTGTCCAAGGCTTATTAATACGTTTTTAGCTGCCACATTTCATTGCTGTAAATTTGTCAGATTTAAAGCAGAAGTCAACCCCAAATTTTTCTTTACAATAATATGTGCCCTCAGTAGTCTAAACACTTCATTTTGATTAATATTGTGTTTATGGAACATGAGTTAAGCAGCAAAAGCTTCTTTTTTTTTTTTTTTTACTTGCTGTCGACTGAAGACGATGTCACAGCTGCTCAGGACTCAGGTAATGACCAATAACGGCTCAGCTTGCAAACGTCACATGACCAAATTCAGAAAAAGGTGTTATTTATTTATATATTTATTATTATGATGATGTTTGGTAAAAAATGTTGTCATCTTTTTGCTAGATTTTTCACGTATTGTTTACATTTTAAGGCTAAAATCATATCAGGTTAAATCATATTTTTGTTCAAGGTGTTTTTGTCAAATGTTTTATGTGTTGTTTTTCTGGATCTCTTTTTAAAAATTTTTTTTTACAGTAGTTATTATGGCAATCATAGCCATTATGTTTCTAATGCGTAGTGATGTCGATCACTGGCGCAAAAGTAAAGTCATAATCATGTTTACAATTTGAAATAAAAACATTTCTACGCCATAAATATAAAGCAATCAAAATGGCCATGATGTCTATTAGAGTAGAAGCCAATACATAAGAAAATACTGTCGGTGTCAAGAGTGCTGGTACCTTCAATTATAAGCGATGCCCTCTGTGTGGGTTTCTTTCCAGAGCGAACCCGGTATTCATTGATGGAGTTCTCAATCTCCTGTAACTTCTTGAGTGCGTTGAGATAAGACGTCTTCCTCTGCTTCTTCAGCTTTTTGCTGCTCACGTGCGGGTCGCTGGCCAGGCGCCGGGCTGCCTCAGTAATCTGCGATTGAATGGCGAACTCTCGCTCCAGCCGTTCTTGCTCCTCTTCCTGGGACGAGCACATGCAAGGATATGAAGCCAACATGGGCGACACCAGCGAGTGACGTTAAGTTACATAGTCGTGATCCAGAAACAACAACAGGCTTAGTTTGCAGACGCTGTAATTCTCCCATATTCTATGCATAACGCAGGCTGCCAGAGAAAGTGCGGTGCAAAAATAATTTATCTCGGCCACAGCAGATTTTCTCACTGCTGAATCCTCTCTATAGAAACACTAGGCGCTCCAATAAAAACAAGCTGGTGTCTATAACAAGGCTGTCTTTCTCCACACTTCTGCTGGGATTTGTCAAACAGGGATCAGCAAGTCAAACATCTCAATCCTACTTCAAGTTATATTAAGTATCAAAAAAACTGTACTGAAAAAAGGGGTAGGCAATTACAGTATGCATATACAAATAGAAAATAATCAACACTTATAAATTTGCCTTTTTTTTTTGCATTGGACTGAACTGATATGAACTTTTCTATTGACTATATTCTAATTCATAGAGATGAATCTGTGTTACTATATATTGCATACTGCATATAGACATTGAATGCCCGTGTGTGTCTATCATTGGGATGTATTCACTTGGGTCAACATCATACCTCAGTTCTGAGGAATCTCTATTACTAACACACAATGCTAGAGTAGATTTATGTGTGTGAATGAGTGGCCACTGGTGAACAGGCACATTTGTGATATATGACTTAAAAAAAAAAAGAGTCCTGGAAACTTTTCAAAGCCAACAACTTCTGCCATGAAAAAATATAAACCCACGCACATTCTATCCACCAGCAGGCACGCAACCACAAACTCTTCCTGTGAAGGGAACTATTTTTAGAAGTACTGCAGAGCTTTGGAATATTTTTTTTCAACCAAGGAACATAACGATGTTTTGGCATGTTTTGACTTTAAAATTAAAGCTTCAACAATGTAATTTTTAAACTTGCTCAACAAAGAACGCGTTGATCTCAGTCTCTTTATGAGGTCAAAAAACGTGAAATATGCTTTTATTTTGATGGGTGATGTACTTGACAAAACCATGTCACAGACTTGAGGTGTGTTTTGAGTTGCGAAAAACATTTACCTCCCCCCCCTTAGGAAGAATCTTCTGCTCATCCAGTTTGAAGGCAGTGCCTATTTTTCGCCTCACTGTGGGAGCTTCCTCGCCTGGATCGAGAGGGTATTCCTTGGGAAGTTTCCCTGTCAGCTCCTGAAAAGTAAAAGTAAAATGAGGCTACAAATGAAAATTTAGAAGACTAGAGATTTTATCTGGGGGGGGGGGGGCATACAGCCTCTCTGATGCAGATGTTCTTGAGCTCCTCAAGCCTCTGCCTTAGCGTCTCTTCCAGAGCTTCTTGGCGGGCCCTCAGCGCAGCCAACATGTCCTTCTTGGCTGTTTGGGAGCTGTCTGATTCCTGAGATCCTGCAAAACAATCGGAACGGTTACGTGTCAGGAGCGTGCTGGTATGCTGCTGTTTGCAGTTGTGGGGGTCTTGGGCTGCCCAGGAGAAAGAAGGAGAGATTGTCCATGCACCTGTACAGGCCTGCCTGGATGTTTACAGGGAAGTGAGTGGAACATGTCGATAAGGAAGCTGTTTGTTTCAAGGAAAAGGGGGGTGGGGGGGGGGGGGGGGCAGCGCAGAGGACAAAGTCAGTGACGCACAGTCTCAGGGGGGTCCGAGATGGTGCCAGCCTTGTTTGTAACACGCCTTTAAGTTTAAGACAAACTGCTCACACGCACGCACACATGCACACGCACTGCCGCCCTCTCCTTGGGAAAAGACAGAAACAACGCAAGACTCACCCGCTGAGAAAGCTGTGGCAGAAAGAAAAACACATGCCTTTAATTCACTCAAGGTTGGATTGTTGGCTACTGTCACATTGGCTTCAAAAGACACAATGTGTATCACCAACTTTGGTTTGTAATATTAAAACAAAGTGGAAGATAGCATTGAGGCTTATGTTACTGTTGTTGCAGAAGTTCTGCTCTATTCAACAACAAAGAGCATACTAAAATAAAGAGTGGCAGAGAGGCGGGCTTAAAACACATTCACATCTAATCTAAAGAAAATAAAATCTAAGATAAGATTTCAAATAAATATTAAAAAAACAATACAATACAGTGTACAGTAGTAATGGGAAAATGAAGCTTCATGAAGCACTTGTGATATTTTTTGACTCCCCTAGATGGTGGGCTTGGTTTAAATATAAAGGCTGGTGCAAAGGAAATTGAGTACATTTCCACTGCATCTTTCAACCAAGAGTGGCATCAAGAGGAGTCAAAAAATATTACAAGTGCTTCATGAAGCTTCATTTTCCCATCACTAGTGTACAGTGTATTTAGCAGTAATTAATAATATGCATATGTGTATAATGGTTCTAAACTAAAGAATTGTTGCAAATACAATGGTTTTAAACTAAAGAATTGTTGAAGATATTGAGAGCAGCAAAATGGGAGATTGCTTGGAGTACAATACCGCAGCATCCAGCCGGAGTTAAGATAATGCAAAGTTTGTGTGCTTTTTCTCGAATAGAACAATGACGCTTGGCGAGCTAAGGAGGCACAAGTCTGTGGAAAGATGGGCACCGAGAAGACAGAAATGACACGCGATGGCCAAGATGACAGGGCCTATAAACAGATTAGGTCATCTGTACAAAATTGAGTTGAATATCAAACTGAAGAGGAAGAGGTGGGAGACAGCCTCTCTGTCTCATGCTGATTATCGCATCACACAACACACCACTCGTTCAGCACGTATGCATTGTTTGAAAATGCCATTGAAAAGCTGAAGTTTGACCTGATGAACTTCACATTCCCATAAACACTAAATTTAGAGCAGGGGCGACCCCGGAGGACAAGTGTGCGCCACACGAATTATTTGTTTGCATTGATCGGTGTCAAACATTTTAAAGTCACAAGCTACATTGTAGTTAACAGTTTACCCAATGGGGCCGTTATGACTCTGAAAACGTACACATGTATCATCGCTTCATCATATTATTACATCTAAAAATCAAATTGATAGATAACTAGTTTTGAAATCAGAAGTCAAGGAGAATACACTACAACGACCATTGCTTAACTTTTTTAAATGAGCGCAATTTGCAATTCTGGTACAGATTTTACCCAAAAGCATGAAGTAGATACTCACAAATGTAGTCCTACATAATATTGCCCAGGAGGGAGTGAGGGGTTGCGCGGTACGTATATGCTCCGCTAGGAACGTTTCAAATTTAAAAAATTGTCCGTCTCCGTGTGCAGTCTTGTAACAAATGGCAATTTTTTTTTCTTTTTTTTTCTTCTTATTCTTAAGGCAATTTATTTTTAAAAGCCACTTCTACAAGTGAACTGGCCCACTTGTCCAATTCAAACATCAAATGCGGCCCCTTGTGAACAAAAGTTTGCGTGTGTGTTAAGAGAACATGAGGTGCACAATCTATGGCGTCTCTCTCTGGAGGCAGCTGTTTCAGTCCATGCAGCTGTCAAACAACGCCCAGTTCCAAGACCGCCACATAAGAATACTCCTGCCTATCAATCTTTCACTTTTACACCACCCCCCCCCCCCCCCCCCCCCCCCCGGGCACGTCCCCAAAACACACACATACATTTGGAGTTTGGAGTATGTACTAACCTGATGAAAGCAGACTGCCACTGCTCCCGCTGATAATCTTGCCTTTGCTGCCCATGTTGGCCAGCTTGGACGTTTTCAGCGTTCCCGTTTCGGTGAGGTCGATGGCAATCTCGCTCAGACTGCGTGCAGCATGGATCTTAGACTGGACACACACACGCGCAAGTACAACCATCATGTCTGGTCGAGTCTGTGCGAGGAGGGTGAGGAGAAAGTTGCTGACCTTGCTCTGCTTGCGGTCCAAATAGAACTGGTGTTGGCTTATGGCCATGGCCCAGATGGACTTGATGAGGGCCGGACAGGCATACCAGGTGTGCACTGCGATGCCACTGTGGCCAAACGTCCTGCGAGTCACCGACGCCCTACAGTAGAAGCGGACACGAGGCCCCTTTATACACACTGAATGCAAAAAAATGACTACAAAGATCATCGCAGGAATATGTTCCAGAAGTAGCTGCAAGTAGAGTTCAGTTTTACTGTAACTATTAACGTCAATACATTTGCATTAAATATTTAAGAACTGTTTGTTTTAAAATGTTTATTGACGTACAATTTTTAGAACTTGTATACAATGCATTTCAATTGGACTTCACACCGATCTGATTGGCTGGATAGGGGTCAGACGATATATTTGGCGTTTTATGCAAAATTGAAGATTAGTTGTAATATCTTAATTTTCCTGATTGATCAATGACATCACATCATTGATGGGCTCCACAAAATAAGACATTACATACTATACTCCATGTTTACCATCAGTTTTTAAAGGATTTTTTCCCCCTCTCTCCATGCATTTCAATTGATGTCAATCATACTGGGGTTTTCGCTATTCGTGTGCCAGGCCAGTCCCTATCCACCGCAAATGGCGGCTATCGACTCAAGAGTAAAGTTTGATACATCTTCTGATCAGAAGCTGAGCCGAAAGGCAAAGCCGGTCGATCTACGTTCCTGCCCTCACCTATGGTCACAAGCTGTGGGTCGTGACCGAAAGAACAAGATCCCAGATACAAGCAGCCAAAATGAGTTTCCTCCGCAGGGTAGCCGGGCTCTCCCTTAGAGATAGGGTGAGAATCTCGGTCATCCGGGAGGGACTCAGCATCGAGCCGCTACTCCTTCGCGTTGAGAGGAACCAGTTGAGGTGGCTCGGGCATCTGGTTCGGATGCCCCCTGGACGCCTCCCTGGGGAGGTGTTCCGGGCATGTCCAACCGGCGGGAGGCCCCGGGGACGACCCAGGACACGCTGGAGAGACTACGTCTCTTGACTGGCCTTGGAACGCCTTGGGATCCCTTCGGAGGAGCTGGCTGAAGTGGCTGGGGAGAGGGAAGTCTGGGCTTCCCTGCTAAAGCTGCTGCCCCCGCGGCCCAACCCCGGATAAGCGGAATTGAAGACGGAACGGAACGAACATCTTCTGATCGAATCGGTGATCATTTATCGATTTTTTTCAAACTTGATCGGCCGAAAAATGTTGATTATGTAAAAGTCTAATTTTAATTTAATGATTATTTATATAGTAAAAAAATAGTTTAGTATAATATTAACATTGAAACTGTACATAATATTACAGTGCATTACAAAAATATGAAATACACTTTTTAGGAATAAAGCCTCTGTCATATTTCTGATGCACATTTTGGTCTTTATGCTGCTGTATTCAAATGTTGATCATGATGGTGGTACTTGGCATAAAAAGTTTGAGAACCACCGGGCAAGTAGAGACATTCCACAAAAAGATCTGCGATGCAAGAGAACTGTGGTATAGCAGGCGAACACTGCATGACTATTAGAACGCCACTTTACCAGCAATAAAGGTCTTCTCCGATGCTTGCGAGAAGAGGAGACGCGGATTTGCCACACACGACGCCGGCGTGTTTGCTCATCCTTATTTAAACACACACTCACGGCCAGCTCACCCTAATGACAGCTCCTCTCAAAGAAAACACCGCTGCTCGCCATTTCACCCTGTCCCCGACTGTTTTTCCTCCCCCCCGCAACACCGCACATATGGAGCCATGTTAAATAAATACAGGCCGGGTCACTCTGGCAACAAAGCGGCCCGCTCACACAGATGTGAAGTCCTTCGTGGGGTTCCCTTGTCAAGACTTTTTGACGTGTGTATTTGCGTGTAAGATTTGTGTTTTTTGAGCCGCCTTTAGGATATTATTTTAGGAAAAGAATTACAGCATGATAGAACGGGCACAAAAGAGTGCATAACTGTACTGTCAATTCATCTGATCGTTCCATATGTATTTTCTGTATTGGGTCATGCTGGGCTTTAAAAAAGTTAAGAGTATCACATTAAACATCCATCTATGTTTTATATTCATACAGGTGAATGTAGTACTACATTAAAAGTCAATGAATGCAATTGACGTTTATATTCGCCAACTGGAATCCAACTATTCCCTGTCATCAGTGATTATATATGTCAAGTACCAAATACTTTTTCCAATGAGTAGGTGTGGAGGAGGGTCTCGCCCAGTATGTCTCTAAATAAAACATTTTTAAAGCGCTGTAATGGCGAACAGATCCGTGTAGATGGCAGTGTGGCATCAGTTTGGATTTGAGTAGAAGATGAAGACCGGGAGGGAAATTTTGACTTTTCCCGTTGATCGTGATGGAGAGAAATGCCTCATACTCAGAGAATGTATATGTCGTGGTAGTTCCTAGGAAGTTTGTCACGATTGTGAGAAGACCTGACTCAGGGAGTGAATGATGACCGCTATGTAAGAACGCCACTGATGTTAAACTCAAGCCATGTGGCGAGTCAGCGTCGCTCACTGCACATTTCACAGTTTTACATCTGTAAATAAATGTACATTAAAAGCCTATTTCTCTGTAGTTTAAGGTGATACAAACGCCAAAACTAGTACCAAAATCACTTTTCTGTTTTGTTTTTGCCACCGTTTGGTTATACACCATTGTTTTTGGTGGAACCAACCCTTGTTTTACTGCTGATTATTAAAGAATGAAAATGCTAGACACTAAATATTTTTCTTGTGAAAGGAGAGTGTACTCTTTCTTTGGGTTGGTTTGCTGCTTATATTGTCAGTCAGTCAGTCAAAGCGCTCTAAAATAAATGTAAAAACAAAAACTGTTGATTTTATATGCGGGCAACACTTTATTCTATAAGTGCCGCTTATTAATCGGCATTAAGTTGCATGTTCCTGTGAAGACTAATGCCCTCACTACAGTTCAAGCCTATTCCATAGCTGAAAATTGGACAGTGTGTGTGTTTTAAGGGAACAATAAAGTTGGAGAAACACTCGCATCAAAACAATATACGAGATAAGAATTTAACTGCAGCAACATTCAATTATTTGTGTTACTTCATAACAATGAACTAATTAATATGTTTTAAATACGAGTCAAGTATCCACCTTGACCATACAAGTATAGAATCAGTCAGCCTTCTCATTCCAACGATCGGTCTGTTGTATAGATTTACCTCCTGGGGTCATGAACTTCCACGGAGAACTTCTTCTCTCGGAAGTAGAGGTTCTCCAGCTGACGCCATTGGAACACCTGAGGTTTGAAGAGACAAAACACCGGCCGACAATGAGTCCAGGAAATCCTTTTCTCCGTTAACACCACGAAGAGAAGAAAAATCCCACAGCGCTTGATTAACGCACGCTACATACGATAGCCAAAAGACGTATTCCTCCGCATGTGCGCTGTTACATCCTCCATGACTTGCTTCACCTTTTGTAGGCGTGTGTGTGAGTGAAAGTGTGTAAAGTTTCCTCTTCTCCTGTAACTTGACTTGGAGGGAGGTGGGGGGAGGCTTTTAGGGCTCCTGACCCCTCCTCCATCCCACAGGGACTGTGCTTCCTGCCCTGCGGTCGGGGAGGAGAGTGTGTGTGTGTGTGAAAGGGTCCAGGGGAGGAGTGATGAAGCATTCTGTGCCCCCCCCCCCCCCACCCCCACCTCTCCTCTCCTTCCTCTCTACAATTGAAGTGCCCTTGCTTTGTTTGATCAGAGCTCAGTGCACACATAAACACACGCTGTCTGAGTCTGGTTCTCGTTAGAGTAAGAGAGGGCCGAGTTGCCCCGACGCCAGCAAATGCACACCCAACAAAATACTTTGGAAGAAAGTGAGGATAAAGAAAAATAGTAAACAGACTATAAGATCCAGTGTAGCGAGGACGGGGCAGGAAAAGAGAATAAGTCGGTCCAAGAATTTTAACAGCCTGGGAAAACAATGGACAGATGCATGGACCGTAAGGAAATGGAGAGAACACAGAGACAAGAAGGACATAAACATAGTCTAATGTGTGCATGATGTACTGTATACAGTAAGTATGCTAGTGGATGTATTGGATCGGGATTAAAAATGCTAACCGATAAACCACTTCAGTATAACATTTCTAAATAGTTAGTACAGTACTCTATTACCATTTTATTGTTGCTGTTGGGTTGAATCCTTGCATGATGCATCTCCAAAGCCGCTTCTTTTCAGGAAATCAAAAAAGACATCATTCTTCTTGAGTTACCAAATGCTAGCTTGTTAAAGTTGGTAATATATTTTACAATCATATACTGTTGCGCACCAGCATCAACACAACACAACCGCATGATCATGTTCAACTGCTAATTGAATTTGCTTGTTTAAAAAAATGCTAATTTTAATTTTGCCGTCACTGATTAGAAAGGAGGAAGGGACACAGACGTGGCCGCCACCAAACATGCTCATGACTGCACTCATGCCGAGGCCCAGACAAGAGAAAAATAATACTTACTTAATAAAAGCTAGTAAATGAAGTGCTAGTAAAAATTCGAACCGCGAACATCAGTACTATAAGGCAGATGGACTAAATGCTCCTACATCGTGCCACACGACCATTATTTTACACTTCTTTTTTTTTCATTTTGTGAGTCCTCCCTGTGAGAAGTGCTATATAAATAAACTCAGGTACATTTTACAAAAAAACAACAACTGTGATCTTTTTGGTCATGAAAATCGTGACATTAAAAACTGCAAAATGTTCATAAGTTTCTTCTTAAGTCTTGGAAAAGGAAAGTGTGCTCTCTTATCAGACTTCTTGCTCAATGGAGCGTGAAGCGTTAATGTAGCATGGTGCTAAATATAGCAGCTGGGGGCAGATAGTGGGGTACTGTATGTGTTGGCCAGAATAATGGCGATAAGAGACATTTCTAATTGTGTTCAGTCACGACATGTTTGCACTTTCATGCTGACATATGCCGTCTCTTAAGAAGAAAAAAAAAAGCCTGCCGAAGTCAATGTCGTGCATAGCCTGGGATTCATGCACATGTATGCTATAAATCCTAAATCCAAGACACGAAAATACACACATCACTACACAAACATTCACATGCATATGGCAAGCTGGTAGATATTCTTTAACAATCGGGCGCTCTCATCCTGACTATGTCACATAATAAAGGTCAGATCTGATAGAGAGTAAAGGCCTTTCTTTGGTGCACTGGAGAAGAATAGTTTTTAAATAGCCTGGCCTAGGGTATTATTCTTTTCTACAGCTGGACCACAATGTTACGTCCATGTGGGTGGGGTTCTGATGTATCCAGCCGTCGTCAAGGCAAAGCCCATACACTCTTTCCTGTTGTTTGTATGGGACTGTGCCATTTTGGAGGGATGACATATCTGGAAAAACTAATGGGAACCGGCTGGATGTCTGGATATGTTTCTGCGCTCCAACAAATGGGTGGGTGTGTATGCTCAAAAATGAAATCATATGATATGCACAAAGTCAGCTACTCGACCGACCTGTCTGTCTAATAGTAGTAGAACTTCCCATGTTGTGAGCTTCAGGTGTGTGTGTGCATGTGTGGTCTGCGGTAAGCTGACGTACTTCCAGATCCCCAAATAGCAACAGGGTCTTATAAAGCAACCATAAAAAGTAATATAAAAGCTGCTAAATACCTATTAAACAGTATAGTCACTTAGTAATTTACGGATGATCATTTCGCACGGTAATTATGTTAACTGTGGGAAAAAAGATAGTAAAGCCGCTCCACAATTAAGTGTTGTGTATTTGCCTAACTGAATCAGCCTTTCTGTGGCAAGCAAGCGATGACAGCGTGAGTCAGTGATTACTGGAGCCGCTACGCCTGACTGAATATTTTTTCTTCCTCCCTTTTAGTGAAGTGTATATCTTCCTGCTAAAGACTTCACAGCCTGATTTCACCAACAAAAACAGTGTTCAATGGAATTTTGTCACGTCTTGAGATGTTCTATAAATGCAGCCTTTATATTGTATCGTTAAAGAAAAGCACGGAGCTACAATATTTTTGTTTGAATGTGACATTAAAAAAACAACCAAAGTGTCAGTAATTTTATGGCTGAGGTTAGCTCAAGTTCAGACAGCAGAGTCTTCTGTTATAGTGGTGGCTAGAGATGAGTGACTTGACTTACGAGTTTTTTTGTCCGTTTTTTCCCCCCAAGTACACATTTGAGATACAGGTGCTGTATGGTGATAATGAACTTAACTCACTTGCTTTAATAAAGTCTAATTAGCTTATTGCTAACAAACAATGCAAATCGAAAGAAAACTTCATCCATGAGCAAAATCACAGCCTGGTATATCGCACTTTGCACTAGAGTTGCGCTGGGCCTGAAATTAGAACCCTGTGTTTTCTCTTGATTTAGCTGCTATGTGTTCTGAGAGTTAATGTTAACATAGCTTTTATATGACACTGTTTTTATACATGTCTGACGGCTAAGGATGTTTAAGTGTGACTTAAAACATTGCCCCTACAGTTAAAAATGCTTTAAATGAAGATAGATTGATCCTTGAACTGATATATTTCATTTGCATTATTCCTACCGAAGATGCTTTTCATTGGGCAGTGCCAATGTGTATGATGGAAATTTTGTGTATGGTCAGTTCTGATATTAGACATGTCAGCTTCAGAGTGACTGTTGCTATGGTAATTGTAATTCTTGATCAGTAGTGTAGGAATGTTCCATAAGGTTTCTGCATAACCCTTCTTGTTGCTTCCCTTTGACATTTTACTAAGAAAATGCTACAATCTGCACTCATTCATTCTGTCCAAAAGTAATAAACAATATGTTCAAAGCCACACAACAATTTAACGTGGTTAGTATCATTTTACATAACATAAATGACTTTAAAAGCAAATTTAGCTTCCTAAAACTGTAACCTAATCATCATTTAGCTTGACGACTTATTTTACTCAAACACACAGACAAATCATTTGACAAACAGGAAAGGACCGATGTATTTGTCAGGATGGCGAGTTCATAGCTCAGTTCACTTCCTGTGAGTGTGTGTGAATTTGTTAGCATGTGTGCGTGTTTCTTTTTGTGTGCTTCAGATTGTGTTGGTGGCCGTTCACTGTGCACTGTGCAGGGATGGTGTTAAACCCATTAACACCCTGTGAGAGGAGGCAAACCGCCAGCGAGCAAGGTCTTAAACACGGTGGGGGGGGCAAGAAGACTTTTACATACAAAACTGCATGACAGCACTGATTGGGTGGAGAGAGAGTAAGAGAGAGGGAGCAAAGAGCCCAGGATGCTAAACATCTCCAGACAAAAGTAATGTGAAGCACTGTCACTGTTCTTCTCTAACACAATAAGCTGACTCACTGACGGGGAAAAAATGAGTCGTGACTAATAACTCACACAGGAAGGCTGCGAGACAACTTTAAAAATGACCAAAAGTGGAATTATTTATTTGACGATAAAAACAGTTTACCGCTAATAGATGCCTGGTGCTCTCCGTAAAATTCAGTCTACTGATTCACTGTTATTTAAGTCGGACTCTATAAATAACTGGAGGTGAGACGCTACACGTAATCCATGGTACAGTTTATACCACAGTTTTTGGTCAATTTTCGGTAAGTGTTTTGGGAAAACCTTTTCTCTCTCTTTCTCTCGCCAAAATGATTCCTTTATTTTGCTTCTAAGCAAAAACTGAATTTTGTAGTGTACTGATTATTCTAAGTTATTTCAAGATAATCATTATTTAAAAACAATTCTTTTAATTGGAAAATTGCCTCTTATTCCTTGATGAATTGTAAGTTGGGTAGGCTGATTATTTCAGAGAGAGCATTCACTCCTTGCAAGTGTTCTCATTGTATGTTTGCCTCGTCCAATAACCAGCTGAAAATGCATTGGCGGCTGTGACCCTCTTGCCCACATTGCAGTACCTTAAGTGTGAATTCAACTACTCTTGAGTCAAGATCCCACTGTATTTGGTATTAGACTGACTGGGGATAGCAGGAATGTTTTTGAAGGTCATCTCACCTTTCTGGGCTTGACTTTGTCCTGATGGTCATACTGAAATATGCCCTTATAGCTCAGCCCCAGCCACCATGGGATCCCCTGCTTATCCTGTGACAAAACAACAATTAAAACATCACCTGAGTGTGTATGGATGGTTTGGCAGCAAGAGAAATAAGACAACCAAAAGCCTGGATCGTCTCAAGCGACATTATGACTCCAAACTTCCTGCTTAAAAGTCCAGAATGAAAAACAACACATGATGAAAAAAATAAGGCAGGGTAGTAAAACTGTACCTTTACAGCGTAGTAATGTACTCCATATGTGGGCAGGGACTCCACAATGCTCATGTAGCTGTGAGGATGAATAAACGGACAACACATGTGAGACTTGTAGTCAAACAGGCTAATCGCGCTAAAGTGACACAAACACTCACTTTACGATAGCTTGTCCTCTGGACTGCCCGTTGACCTTCTTGTAGTGCTCGATGACCCGCTCCTCACTACGGAAGGAAAAGACAATCTTTGTAAATAAAAAATAAAAAGTTGAGAAAAGAGGTAGGTGAGGAGATTTGACTGTCACCAGTAGGCCAGGGACGGGTGCTCCTTTAGGGCCTGGGTGGGCAGGGCAGGGAGCTTCTTTAGGTCAGACCTGGTTGTGTCGTTACTAGAGGGACCACAAGGCATGGAATTGGTCAAGACATCTTTTTTGGTTCATAAAGCTTTGAAGTGACGCAAATAAACTGTAGTGAGAGGACTGTTTTATGTTACACTGGAAGAAGGACATTAAATCAAATAAGAAGACATTAAAGAGTAACAGCGGATGCTCTGTGCTGCAGACACAGAGGAAAAGAGTCAAGTAACAGGAAGACAGAGAGCAATAAAGAAGCATATTAAAGAGATGTTAAAAAGCAAAAAAAGATGGAAGAGGGAAAAGACACAAAGCGTAAAAGAGGCACCGAGCCAAACAGACTTGGGTTTGGACGGCGTTTTCAGACTGCCATTGGCAGGAGGTCACGAAAACCTCACAGTAATCCCAAAGTCTATTTGCCAAGCCCCTAGAGGATTGGGGAAAGCCCTGGGAACACGACTGTCTACTAGTTGAAGGCTAAGGGAGAGTTCCCAGTGACAGTCTGCCTGGTTCTTCGACGTGTCAACGCAATTTTTTGGTACTTCATATGCAACCTTTTATGCTCTGGGATCATGCAGCTTTTTCCCAAGCCCTTTTCTAAAGACCTTCAATATCAATTTACGTGCTTTTACAACTGCATTGAATTACATATTTACGATTAGAGAAAGGAAACCACTTGGGTTTTATGAGATTTTTCCATTCAATTAAACTGTTCGACCAGATTGCTACTGTATTATTTGTTTTGAAAGCTGTAGTGGTCATCTGTAAAGTACTTCATTCAGATTGCACTAATTGACAACAGACATTATCTAAAGCAGAGGTATCAAACTTGTATCAGCTCAGGGGCCACATGGAGGAAAATATTGGGCCGGATTGGTAAAACCATAGTCTATAACTTAAACACAATTGGCATCAGTTATATACAGATGTGGAGGCCACTGTAAATATACTGTTCCAAAAAATAACACAAATACAGATAGAACACGGCAACACATTGCCCATAGGAGTTCTGGAACTTCCGGGCATGTTGCATCTACCTGTTTTTCATATATATATATATTGTTCTCTAAATGCATTGTGTTGCACAGCTAATGAAGTTATAGGACATTAAATCTTGCCATATGTGTTTGTGTTACCAGTATTCATGTTTGATTTATGTTGGTCTATGTTTTTTTTTAAACAAATTAACTTTAAATTGCATATCAAATAACAACATCCAGAGCAATTCTGCGTACAAGTTGCATTGCTCATCTGAGGATTGCTTGTGAAATTACAAATTTATATGTTTGATTTTGGCCGTCTGATTAATTGGTCCGACGATACTCTTTTTCTTTTACTTTACAAGATTTAACCCCTTGACGGGCCTGATCCGGCCCACGGGCCGTACGCTTGACACCCCTAATCTTAAGGCACTTTACATATTGAGCGGGTCAAAAATCGAACTCTAATCTAATCTAACTAAATGATATATTGTTACTGTCAGGCAGAATCTTCGCATCGAGCTGACCAAACAGTTTGATAGGCGGAAATGAATCTATCTATTTTTAACAAAACAGGTTAATTTAAATATATCTGATCTTACTATTGTCACTCTTTATTGTCTAAAAAATATCAAGCAGACTTTCAACCTTGAGGTAACTATAATGCTCCCACAAAGTCAGGAAGAGGGTTTCACAACGCTTACCCGACAGTAGTGATGGGAAAATGAAGCTTCATGAAGCACTTGTGATATTTTTTGACTCCCCTAGATGGTGCTCTTGGTTTAAATATAAAGGCTAGTGCAAAGGAAATTGATTACATTTCCACTGCATCTTTCAACCTTTTTCAACCAATCTTTTAATGGTTCTAAACTAAAGAATTGTTGAAGATATTGAGAGCAGCAAAATGGGAGATTGCTTGGGAGTACAATACCGCAGCATCCAGCCGGAGTTAAGATAATGCAAAGTTTGTGTGCTTTTTCTCGAATAGAACAACGACGCTTGCCGAGCTAAGGAGGTACCGAGAAGACAGAAATGACACGCGATGGCCAAGATGACAGGGCCTATAAACAGATTCGGTCATCTGTACAAAATTGAGTTGAATATCAAACTGAAGAGGAAGAGGTGGGAGACAGCCTCTCTGTCTCATGCTGATTATCGCATCACACAACACACACAGGGGAGTCAAAAAATATTACAAGTGCTTCATGAAGCTTCATTTTCCCATCACTACCCGACAGTATAGGTTTCCCAGAGTTAACAGATTTGTTCTTAAGCTGTTTTCACTCTTTAAATTGGTTAATAATATGTAAACATAACATGACAACGTGGCAACGCACAAATTGCATCATTCAATTTGTGAGAAAATATTAAATTGGCCATATTTGGACATATGAGGTCGCTGCCTGACAGCAATGATATGAAACCTAAATGATCAAGCAATTGGCGACAGAGGTAAAGGAAAAACTCCCTCAATCCAGGCTCTGTGGGGCGACCGCCTGCCTCGACCAGTTGGTTTAAATTAGTAGAAGGACAGAGGATAGATCGAGAAAACAGGATAGTGGGGTTAAAGTGTATATCAGCCAGCCCCCACCCTCATTGTATTTGCTTGTATATCTCATTCTCAAGCTTTTATTCAGATACAGCACGTAACAAATGGTGACCTAACTTTTATAACTTTTTATTTTTTTTAACGTTTTATGGTATGTAACAGAGGAAATTTCAGTATCTTGAGCAGTGTTACTTTCAAGGATTGCACTGGGAGGGAATGGGCTGTATTGGAGGCTGAGAAACAGCGGGGTAGAGTTACTGGGAAATGTTGCATATGGGTTGGGGGGAGGCGGGGGTGTAGACCTTATAGGGCGAACCGTATGTGGGTGTTGGGGGGAGGGAGAGAGAGAAGTGGGCAGGAATGTCACCGGAGTTTGTCACATTCCAACTCGGGCATGCAGGATGCTTGACTGGAGGAAATGAGGTCAGACGTGGAGGCTGCTGCAGTGTGTCACTGTTGCTGAGGCAAAAAGTGATGAAGGATGACACACTTGGAGGGCGAGTCACACACAAGGACATGTGAAGAATCACATGTGGTGGTGGTGGTGGGGGGAGGGGGGAGCGAGGGTGGGCAGTGTTCTTAATGCCATTGGGCATGACTAACATTGTGCACATACTGTACGCTATACAGGCAAAAGTAAAGGGTGTTAAATGTTATGTTATTTTCCTTTACGAGACATTTCCGTTTGCAGATCAGATTCCAATCATGTGGATGCCTTTTGACAAGTGTGTCTGTGGAACATTAGTGAGGTCATAGGCTCACAGTCTAGTTTGTTTCGTGGGGCTGAGGCCAAGCCTGTCAAATTCTTCCATACCAGAGCCATACAACTCAAACTAGCGATTAAGGGCTGTGTCTCAATACTTTTGTCTATAACGTCTATCTTTACATTTGCTGGTGAACTTCACAGCTATCCATTCAAGGAGTATTTGCGGTAAATAGCCTTGCCAAAAAACTGTCACCTCATCCACCCTCTTTAATGTGCATATACAGTACCGTATTGTATATGATTATGTGAAATGTTCTCTCTTCAGTAGTAAGTAGGGTAGATTTACAGTGCATGGTTAAAGTGACTATTCCATTTTTTTTTACCCTCCACTGTGACAATTTGGAATATGCATCATGGCAGTACAAATACAAACCCCCCTCCTCCCAAACCCCCCATGGAATCTGATATCGTCAGAGTCTGCTTTGCTAACATACTGTATGCATCCATATCTACTCAAACAACACAATTTAACGCCTTAAAAAAGACAATCTGTAAATCTTAATTAAAACAAAAGCATTAGAAATTTAATATGGTTTAAATTTGCTACATTAGAGGTACTGTATGTTGAGCATTAAACAAGTAATAATTGCAGTTGGTGGCCATTGAAGTAATGCAAAAAAAAAAGTTACCCTCATTTAAATCAACACATTTGAAACCAAGATAACAAATTTGGGTTATTTATACATACAGTATTATTGTTGACTTGTCTATGCCTGGTGGTGGCACGTGCGGATTTATCTACATGCAATTTGGGTGTCTGCACGTGATTTTATTCCAGTGAACACAGCCACACTAGATATGTGTGACATAGGTGAGCCTCGTTAACATGCTGTTGTAATAATGACTCCATCGATGCTTGTGGTGGTTTGCGTGGAGTCAAACAAGTTTGATGAAAACAAAGTGCATCACTGTCAGTCCGTGAGAAACCAGCAACAAGAACGGTGAGAGGTCTTACCTGGTGAAATCACTTTTAGCCTCCTGCAAAATGATAAGAGAAATTGTGAGTGTGGGAGAATTTGGCATGCACAAAAACATTGCTTTGTTATTGGTTGCAATCACGGAGGAACATGACCCCACCGCCTTTCAAGGCTTTGAGAGATGACGCAATGGCACATCATTTTTTTTTAGGTACAAGCTTTCGCTTGGTGTGTTTTTTTGCAGTGTGTTGCGAGAACAATTTTGAGTTACAATTATGACATAGGGAGGTGCAAAACTCTGTGACTGTGAGTGAGTACTGTGTATGTATTTAAAAGGTGAGGCCTGGTGAGTGACGTGGATGTCAGCGAATGGGAGTGTAGTTTAACCAGTTGTTAACTGGCTAAATAGTTAGCCAGTCTGAATGTTGAGTTAATTGGTGTGAGTTGTGGCCTTTGACAGTTTGTGAATTAAAGTGCACTGAGCGGCGTTTGTGTGACTGCAGCCACAAAGTTAGCCACTTTAGTGTGTGTGGGAAAATGATCCCTGGGAAGCTTAAAGGAAGAGCTTTGACCTTTTTTTTCCTTTTTTTTTTTTTTAAATTTCTAAATATTCAAGTTATTCAAATAAATCCGTGCAGTCCAATCCAAAGTCAATGTAACACTATACACACGTAAACACATACATGTACACGCACACAGACAGGCAACATACTCTTGTAACAAACTTATAAATGGTGCAACTGTGAACCGAAAGCGTCACCCAGCTGCTGGGTTACATTAGAAGTGGCTGAGGGCAGCCCGGAATGTCGATGGCCGCCAACAAAGACAGTGGAGGCTTCTTAGGATTTCAATTTTGAAGCATCATTACACCATCTCTGACAGACCGACAAGCGCATTACAAAACTCCAGTTTGATCCTCGTCAATTAGCATCAAAAGCTTGTGGCTACATAGTGGAAAGGGGACCGTTTCCTTGGATTAGATCAAGTGCGCCATTTGAGGAAAATGGGGGAGGGCAGGCGGGGAAGCGCTCTATCTTACTTGGAGAATATAGGAAGCCAGTTCAAAGACGACATCGCTGTCCACTTCAATGAGTTCCTATGAAAGAAAAGAGACACATGAAGGACATGATCGAAACAAGACACTTTGCCAATGTGGGGTGTGGACACGATGAAATGTCTTTGATGTTTATGTCTTGCCCAAGACTGCCTGGTAATACTTTTCATCTGCCTTCAAACTGCTGCCATCTCTCATTTCGTGACTTCTTCATGTGGATGGGGTGGGAGATTAGGAGGAGGGGATTTGGGAGGTTACCAAACGTATTGATCATTCATCACATATTTTATTTTATTTTTTATTTTTTTAATGGTTACTTACAACTTCGGAGACATTTTACAAAGTAAGAAGAACTTATTTGCCCGCCTCTTTTTATATTATCCAAAGTATAATGGGGGAAGGGTGGTTGTGGATGTGAATAGTGGGTCAAGTATGCTAGGAATGCTCTCTTTCCAATCCACTTCTTAATTGGCTTGGTGAGATCAGACGGGTGCGTTGAAACACGAGACAGACTCTGCGCGTACCACCCACCGTGATCCCCTTTTCAAATACAAATCTGTCATTTCGTAATAGACACCAAACACAATTTTCTTTCTGTGCATCAGAAATCGGCAAGTAGCTGCTTTTTTATTAGTATGAAAAGTAGATATCAATGACCGCAAGATCAAAAACAGCTGCTTGTACCTGATCCATTCATGATCTCAAATACATTTATGTTGATTTATGGAAGGCAGGCATAATTTTGGGTGATGGTTGCCCCCTTCTGGACACTACAGGTAAAAGCTTGACTGGTGAAGAAACATCAAGGGTATATATATACCTGTAGTGCAGTGATTTTTTTTAAGTGGGAAGGAATCACTGTTCAGTGCAATTAATTTTTAAGGTGTGATTAATTTAAATGTTGATTTAGGTACAATTTGTATCTTTTATGTGCAATACATTTAAAATATATCATTTAATATATGTAAGTACCGGTTTTTTTTTAAGTGCAATGTTGGTGTTCACACTGCAAAAATTAAAATCTTAGGCAAGATATGATTTCTTAAATTTAATCTAAATTTGCTTATTTTGATTTGACAAGTATTTTTTTTTACTTAAAATGAAATTATCAGGCATGATTATTGTGCTTATTTTAAGATACTTATTACTTAATTATCTTATTTGATCAAGCAGTCTTGGCATTGAGTGTTAACAGCCAGTTTTAAGTACTGTGAGGATTAAAACAAGCATTTCCCACATTTTAAGATGACAACTAACCAATATCAAAGGCCCTGAACTGGGGTTTCTTAAGTTTCCTTATTTTAAGATTTTGCTTAATCTAGTAATAATATCAATGGAAAAAAAATACAAGTATGAAAACAGACAAGTACAATATGGTTCATTTTGTTATATTTACTAATATACTAAAATACTTATTTCAGTTCCAGCTCAGTGGTCTAGTGGTAGAGTGCCTGCCCTCAGACTTGAAGGTTGTGGGTTCAATTCCAGGCTGGTTCATGACAAAGAAAATGGGACCTCCTGCTACCTCCCTCCTTGACACTCAGGCTAAATTATTCAAGTGTAAAAAAAAATACTCATGTATTTATGAAAATAGTTATATTTATTACAGCTTGAAAAAAGTCAACATGACTTGTTTTAGTCTGAAAATATTATTTTCAGTGGTTGATATGTGCCTAGTATTATTTTCTTATTTTTCAAAATCTTACAGGTAAATTTAAGAAACATTTCCTTGTTCTGTTGGCAGATCATTTTGCTTATTTGAAGTAATAATTTTCTTATTTTACTATATTTTTCCCCTAAAACCCCCCCAAACTGTGCATAATATTACAATGGTTTACAATAATATCAATCAAATGTCTTGTTTGTGATTCCCACTTACTAGTACAGTCCTGTATTTTATTGTCTATCATGAGGGTAGTCGTTGAAGAGCAAAGTACGTATTGTTTTAGGTGGTACTTGGTGTGAAAAGTTTGAGAGCCACTGGATTTGGTAGAAGCCGCTAAATGTGATTTTTTTTCTGTCAGACCCATGCAGCGGACAAGCATGATATATTTATTCTGTAACTCACTAATTGAGAAAAAAATGATAACCATGAAAAATACAGTATACGATATTGGTACCTTTTTTTTAAGGTGGCCATCAGCACACCTACAGTACAATTAACATTCTTGAACGAGAACCACAGACAATGTATCTGATTCACAATATGACAAGCATCAGCCTTGCATGCATGTTAACCAATTATTAAAGGATATATTATGTTCATTCAGCTCAGACCTAGTTAATAACTTAGAACTAAAGATGCTTGACTTTAACTTGTGAAGTTACCATATTGTGTATATTTAGCACTAAGCAGTCATTTGTGGGTCTGTTGTACAAATTAAAAACAGTAATGGCAATATGGCAGAAAACAAACAAACATCTCAATAATAATTGCACTTTGGCTATTCATACAGCAAATCGGTGACCTTTTTTTAAAAGTTTTTTTTAACTTATTTTGGAAAACGGTTGCCATAATGGAATTTAAGTTGGTTAGCAGTATGATCAAATAAAACACTGAGCAGATGGCCATTAATGGTTGAAATCATTAGTCAAGATCATATGGTGGCTTGGTTAACATCACACTCTCCACTGTCCTATTTTCATTTGAGAAAGGGTCTGTAGAAGCAAAGGAAGCAACATAGATGTCATTTACTGTATTCTTAACCCTTTTTTTATATAGTAGTACTTGAGAGGAGAACCACTTTGAAAGAAATACTGTACAGTAATCTAGTCATTACAGTAAATTATGTCAACAGAAAGCACGTTTACCTTGTAGATGATGGCCTTGGCATTGAGGAAAAACAGCTCAATGGTGGCATTGTCTTTCAAGTATGATATACTCTCTATGTAGAATCTGAACAGAAGAAAACAAAAGACAAAGTGTTATTTCCTACAGGGAAGAATATATATGTTTTTTTTTAAGTATTTCCCTGGAGAAAACAGCAAGTAAATGTTTGTACTGTGCATTTGCACTCCTTGACATCGTTGTTAGGCACAACTATGCAGTCGAATGAGATTTGCATTACAAAAAGATAAAACTGCACCGTTTGGACAGCGACTCATCTTACATTCTGTTTACTTTTTTGGAGTGGAGCTGCACTGTATTATGTTTCTAATATTTTGTCCCTCTTGTAAAACTAATTGAGATCACTGACATGACAATTTAAGCACTACTTTGACTGTAAAGGCAGATTTGTTGCTTCCAGCCCTTGCAGTGGATATGCGTAAATGTGTTGACCAAAATGACCACTAGGAGGCACTACAGCCATCTTTATCAGGAGCTTGTGTCTCTCACGCTCATTCACATCCATAAACCACTGCTGTCTCACCATATTGCCCTTGAACACACACACGCGCGCACACACACGTGCACAGTGGCGAAGCGAAGCATAGTAACCCACTTCTGGCAGAGCACTTGTGAAGTAGGGAAGTAACATAACATCTTCTAAATTTAGCTCTAGAATGTATGCATGCAAGCAAGCATGTGGCGCTTTAGGGAAGCTACGATGGCGGTATGCTGGGAAGCTTCTCATTGTTAGCGCTTGCGTTAAATGAAGTTTGATAAGGGCCCTATTTTCTTGGACAGTGCAAGTCTAGCGCAAAGCACAGTCTGCATAGTGGTGCACCATTGTGGGATGGAATGCAGCCGACTCTGGCCAATAGAAGCGGCTCCCCTTACTCCCATTAAGTTCAGTCCTTGACCCTGCGGTTGCAAAAATTCACTCGCTGAAGCCCGTGCACGAGACCGGTACGTGCAAAGTGTGTGTACAGGGAAACTTCCGGATGATGTAGTCGGCCATGCGTGTGACATGGGTAATTGGAGACCGCCTTACACCCACAACCATCTGTGTGTGGCCCTCAATAGTTGCATCTTGCAGTCATGGGGGTGCTATTAAAATATTTTTAAGATGATAATGGTAATAATTTGTCCAATGAATCGACTTCTATAATGATTCAGTGGGATTGTCCAAGCGGGGTGCGAAAATGTGTCTGCCTGCCTCAATCAAATCTGCCAAAATCGTGTTTACATCACCTGAGCCACAAGTTAGACCTGGTTTTACAGAGTCTAAAATCTAGTCTACTTTTTGTTACTAACATTCGCTGGAGCACCCAGCAAGGCGTAGCACATCTACCAAATTCCCAAACATGCTTAACAAGACACAAAAATAACGATGCGCCTGTTTTTACGACAAATGCAGTCTACTTTCTGTCACCAAATTGCCAGATGCACCAGCGGAGTGGCAGCTGTGTCCGTCGGAACGTTCCAAACACAGTCGAATACACTTTCAATCATCATTCCAGTATTACATTTTTGTGACAGTTTTGTTACTGTGAGATTTTTCCCATGTTTTAAGGATGTCTCGGTTGGCACACCACTGATTATTTAGGTTATATGCAGTGAGAGCGTAAGAGGATCAATGACGGAAAGCCCTTATCGCTTTACCAATTGAGCGTCTAGAAAATGCAAGACCAACCCGATCAATAACCCCGTATGAACGTTTAATTAAAGCCAAACCCTTGATGAGATTGCGGCGCGCGGGGCAGCCTGTCGTTTATTAAGCCTAACTCAAACACCATACGCACAAAACCATCCTTGTGCTTTATGCCAGAGAAAACAATATGCTTGAGCTGGGAATGAATTCAGCATTGACATTTGGGTTGATTGTTGTTCTATCAGTCTTGTATCTGCCTGTCCATGCGTGTGAGTGTGTGTGTGTGTGTGTGTAAGGTAATAAGGCCAGTGATTGGACTGAACAATGGAAGAGAATGGGTGACTGAAACCTTTAACTGGGGTCTTAGTTCAGCAGTTACACACCCCTTCCACTCCCTATCGCTTTCATATATTAGAGCTATAAATTGGTAAATGTCATGAGTTACGGACGATGTCTTTGTAATCTGTAAGTAATTGTAAATAGTCACATACTGGGGGTCCTCGGTTTTACGACAATCCTGAAATGAGGCTTCGAGGGTATGCAGGCCCGCAATGAGCTTGTTTGCTGAGCAGCATAAGATTTAGGTATGCAGCTGAATCCATGTTGCTTAAGCACTTAGAGTATCTGCCGATACTGAGTCCTGATCCGATACCTCAGGAAAAATGTTGTAGCTTTATGAACTCTAAAAATTAATTAAATCATATAAATCTGATCTTTTCACATGATATCGATCAGCTGTAAAAATTATGTGGTCGACCCTGATTTCAAATCACATGATTGGATCAGGACAACTCTATCTGCTGTTTTTCGTCGAATTGTTTAATATTCATGGTCGAATAATGTTTTTCATACAAATATATCATTTTTAATTAGGATCTTACTACTGTGTTTTGACTATGACGCGTTACGACTTCCTGTAAAAAAACTTGGGTTACATCGCTGCAAGCATGAAGTGCGTTTGGTCCACCTTTGAAAAATGACACACAGAACCAACTTGGAAAAACTGAGCACGGGATGTAGATAACGTGTAAACATAGACAATTATTACTAATTTACTAGCAACACAAAACTTACATGTACAGTATTCCCTGCATTCTTTAACATATTATTGGAACATAATATCAATTTAAAAACATCCCTGCTGCACAGACACCATTGTTTTCATCCAATTCCTCACGAGACGGGAGTAAGCTTTTGCCGAACAATTGTCGCATTGTGTCATTATTTTTGGTCCCGTTGTCAACCTGGGAACGACTTCCCAGCAGCATTGTTTGGCCCAGTGTACCGCGTTGCTACGCATGTTGCTAGCCAAAGGGGAACTCTCCGGAGGGGAGCTGGGGCGGGGTGGGCCAGTGACAATATGTGTATGTGTGTGTGGGGAACAAAGAACTCCAGTGGGCCAAAGACAAAGCCTGAGCTTTTCACTCAGGGCTATCTGAGGTTGCATGTTTATGTGCATGTGCTTCGCGTCAGCAGTTCATATTTTTCTACGAGTAGCATTTTGACCTGGTGAACGACCATGTTTCACTGTTGACAAGCTGCAGAGCTGCAAATCTTTTTTTTTACCAAATGTGCACTCTTCGAATTAAAAACACCCAGCAGTCTTCGTTAAAGGAGAACTCAACACGAAGTCAGACTATTGCTCCACCCCTCACTAAGATTTGGAATCGGCGCTCAAAGGGGGTGTTGCCTGGAGGACCGTTGGGTTGCGAATGGGATAAGGGTTGGGCGTGGTCTGGCCGTGATTGACAACAGCAACTCATTAGGAAGCCGTTTAAGGAGGCGTGTACGAGAATGAGCCAGTGGATGGCGGGGCGACTACGCCATGCGGAACAAGTGACGTAGTATGCATCGTCTCGTGTAATGAGAGAACAAACGGCCAAATTGTGTTTATCTCAGTGTTTAACCTTAAGGTGGAACCAAACACACGGTTTTTGCCCCCAAATCAAGCTTTAAACAAACATGTACTAAAATTTAAAAATAATGACCAGGACATGGAGACAGCAATTGTAGACACCAGTTTATACAATTTATCAGCAAAAAAGTGTTGATTTATGCTTTAAGGAGCAGAAAATGGTCAAGTTTCCTTATTTAGAAACAAACAGTGCATACACTTGAGGTCAATGAGGCTCGTGAGTGGATGAGAGGCCCCCATGCTGGGAGTCAACTACTGGGGTCAGTGCAATTTTATTGGGGCCCGTAATAAGCGACCCCGTTAATGTCCTCCTCACACCGCACTGAGTATAGGCGAAACACACAAACCTGACGGCACATCTTACTCTCTCAAACACACACACACACAAACAATCCTTAAGTGGGGGACATTGCAGAGTGCTGACAAAGTGGACGAAGACTCACCTGACACAGAAGTAGAGGACAATGGGCCCTGATTTCTTGGGGAATTCATGTTCTAGTACCCTGCGGTCCAGCTGCAGCCAACTAAAATGGCCCCTGAGGAGAGCAAAAAAAAAGAAGAAAGAAAGAACATAATTTACCCACTTATTGAGATATGCTGGAGGAAAATCATTACTAATGCTGATGCGTCTGATTGTTTTTCCTGGTTTTGCCCCTCCCCCTGAACGACATAAACAAAAGAGACAAATGTGCGCGCCCAACAGCCGTCGCATTATTTCTCTTTATGTAAATCCTTTGAGCCTTTGCAGGACTTTGCATGAAGTGTCACAAGGTGCAACTTGCATTATTGTACAGGTCAGCAAACACCCAACATAATTCAATACAATACTTTCTTAAACTCTACTTTGAGGCTAGATTTACACGGTCTGGGTCAAGAAACACTATTCACTATTATTCTGCACTATTCTGCTAAATAATTGCAGTCGACAGCTAGGAATGTCAATGGAGGTTACCCTCATTTATATCAATGAGCGGAAAAGTGAGCCCATGTCAACTAAATGCTATGTAATGTTTAATGTTTTTTACTTTTTTATAATTGTTTAATTCTGGAGTTTACATACAATTTGGTTGTCCGTACCCTAATTAGATCCCGTTATAGACTGCCATATCAGATATATGTCATCTGAAATGTACATGGAAATAGTTAAATAGTCAAAAAGCACTGGATGGTTTCTACTTTCTGCTTTTGTTCCCATCCTTGCTGGTTTATAGGACTCGGTATTGAGCAAAGTGCTGACTAGTGACTAGATAAAAAAAAAAATCTACATTTGAAGCACAGTTCTGAGTGAAAACTTTGCGTCTGGTAGGGAACTGTGATCTCTGCTTGTACACTGGAGCAAACCTGTCATCAAATTGTAGAAAAATGGAAACCTAAAGGTTCTCCTTCTGCTTTGATGAGGGAACTGGGATCACTGTCAGCTCATCTCCCCCAACAAAGTAGCTTTTTCAGAAACGTATCCAGTAAAAATAACTTATTACATTGCATTTGACTCCTCAGTGGAAGACTTGGAATCAGGACTTACGTTTCGTCTGTGTATGCGATTCCAAAGTACTCCTTCTCCTTGAGGTTGAAGTGAGAGGCCACCAGGTCCAGGAGATCCTTAGCCATCAACTTGGGCTGCAGAAAGACACATATCCATATCATTAGTAAATGACTTCAGAGCACTGCAACATAATCGATTAATTGTTTAGATACCTTTATTTTTTTTAATATATATATATTTTTTGATCCAATTTTTGCAGTCCTCCATGAAAGGAGACTTTTTTTGTTGTTGAAAATGTTGCTTTTACTCAGGGGAGGACTGATCAACACTTTTGCTTATTTTCTGGCATCATCTGAATCATAACGAATTTGTTTGCATTTTCTGCACTGTCAATTTGAAATACAGTTATGCTATTTTTGAATAAAGTAATGAAAATTAAGAATGTAAGACATTTTTTAAAATCCGATTCATTTGATTAATCATCAAAGCTATCAACAGATTAATTCATTATTAAATAATTAATGAACTAGGTGTTGACTGCATCCCTACTTGAGAACAAACCTATCAACTCTTGAACATTCAATACCCGTTGAACAATATATTTCACAAATGTATATCGGTGGAAGTAAACGGTTGGATTAAGATGTGGATGTGTCTCATGGCTGCTTGGGACTTGAGGGAAATTGGGGTTCTTTTATTGTGTTACGTCCCAGACACCACTAGACGGAGCATAACAATAACATATTAGTACATCTAGTCATAGTGTTGCTACTTGCTAATAATGAATTATGAACAACAGCTGTGTTTCCACTGTGTACCAGGCATTGATTCACTGCAGTGACAAAGAGTTATTCGACAGAACGGGGGTAAAGTGCTAAAATAAGTGAGAGAAGAGGAGATTAATGACAGGAAGAGAGTGGAAATGGATGGATCTGGTGGATGCTGCTGAGAGTGCAGGGGCCGTGCCTTTCCTTCCCCTCCTTCTCTCCTCTTAGCCTCTGACCCACACACCTCTGCTGCAGAGTCATGCCTCTGGGCCAGAGCGCTGTACTGCAGAGGAGGTAGAGGGCTGCGGCCGGGATCAGCTTCCAATCGCCAGCCCGAGTGGTTCACTTTGTAGCGTAACGTCCAGTTGTGAGTGATGCATCGTAGAGGCCAAGTGATGACAGCCGCCCGCCTTCACTCATCGCCTCGCTAACGGTACCAGGGAGGGACGTTTTAAATCAGAGTTGCGGATGAGGACTGCTGCCTCATGCTGCTGGGCCGTGACATCTTGAGTAAGAGGACGCCCCGCCCTAAGTGAGGTTAACCATGGGTGTGCCTCGCCCCGCAATACACACATGTATGCAAGCACACACGCATGGCCATGTGCTCCACATGCAAACAGCCCCACCCACAACACACTCACACTATTAGCTACAGCACTAAAGGGGCGCACAATCCGAACAATCTTCCCCCGAGGCCTGCTGCTATCAACTCACAGCACACTTACAACCACAGTGACATATTCTACTGGGAGCTATTTAAAGAGATGCCAGTGATGATGTCATTCCAGCATATACACAAACATACACCCGCACACATCATCACTGACCTAGATTACATGTAAGAATGACCGCCTACAACGTTTTTTCTTTCTTTTTCTTTTTTTTTTTGCAACGCACACAAATTAAAAAGCTCGAGAGAGCAGACAAGCACAACAAAGAGAAACATAAGTTGGGATGTGTCTGACATAATAGTAAAGTCATAAAGTAAACATGTACACTATATAAAAATCACTTCTGGGGCATAAATATACTATTTTTATTTACTGTTGAGCATAACTGAAGCATCAGACTATATGGAACATTGCAGCCTGTATTTACCAATTAATTTTTTTAATATATAGAATAAGTGGGATATTGCTGCAACAGTGTGACAACATTGGGTTCAGATCTAACATAAAATACTTGACAGGTTGTGACAAATGCTTTCAACAAAACATAATGGTTCCGATGGTGTCAGCTTTTAAAATAATCTACCTTAGTTACTTTTCACGAAATGTGAATGCACTGTAAGTGTGAGCTGTTTTTATTCTGCCCTGAAATTGGAGAGCCACCCAAAGTTCGTAACTTCCCCTGGGCTCCACTGTAAGCGCCCGGCGAGGATAAGTAGCAGGCATAACCAATGCATGGAAATGTTGGGTCTGGAACTATGCACTCTTTCTAGCATTATTGGTAATGAGTGTTTTCGGCCTTTCTGAAAGGCATGTCGCGGTCTTTTATTACCACACAGCCATCAACAATTCGGGCAGATAATAGCAATTATCATGCATCCGTGCAAGCCGCAGCGGAACCAGTTGTAGACGATGAACAAGGGCACAATTATAAAGGCCTGTTGCGAGGGAGATGAGAGCAACAGAAGCAACCCTGGAAGGTTTGCCTTGAGTCACTTGTCTCTACGTTATGAATACGTAAGCGAAGCAAACAGGCTACGCTGAAGTGTCTAATTGGCTTTGGATCTTTCTACCTGCCATGCCGAACGTTATCTGTGAGGCGGAGACACCAAACATTTGCGCAACCAGGTTATGGGAGATGAGACTGACATGATAGTAGTAAGAGGTTTCACACAAGAAGCTCACTGTATACAGTAGAGCACTACAGGGTAGTGCAAATGTTGAGGAGATGTGACAAATGCACAAAAAGCAGCACACTCAATTTATTATGGTTATATTGAGATTTTTCACTTGGCCTAACTTAAAAAAAAAGGCTTTATCCTTGGTTTTGACAACGGTGGTGTCAAACGATTCACAGGAAACAACAGCACTTTGTAATACTATGGTGGTACAAGAGTGTCTCGAACAAAGAGGTCGATGTAACATTTCCTGAGGAATAAATAAATCAAGACATAAATATTGATGTCACGCACAAGGTCAAAGCGCCAGATCTGACTTTGGATCCAGACGTGCATCAGCGTTTAATGTGCTCTTTTTGGGCCGCAATGCATCTCTTGCTGACATTTCACCTAAATCAGTGTAAAAGTTTAAGGGGAACGCTGCAAACAAGTATCAAGCAGACGCAGCGGAAGCAAGTCCTCCTTGATGGACGCAAGACATAGTTACAAAACTTGGCCTCAACGCTCCATTTGTTGCCCATTAGCCTACACCCTTTTAGCCTCAGGGAGTGATAGCCATATGAACGGCATATATTTTACAAGGGTGGTATATCAGGTGGTGGGTTTCTAGGTTTACAACCTGGCCAATAGGCACTCTGGCCTCCTGGCACATAGCTGCCGGCCAACGAGGCGTTGCTCCATAAACAAACCGCAAGAGGACTCCCTCTCAAAAGGTAAGAGAAAGGCGGTAAAGGAAGGGGGAGGCGATAAAAAGCAAACGACCCATCTGGGATTAAACACCTGGCCAATGTTGCAAGTCGCTGACCTGAATAAGATTACAATTTCAAAGGCCAGATGAGGCTCTGCAGGAAAGGAAGGACCAAAGCACTGTGAAACAATTAAGAAGACATGAAATAGTCCAGCACAGTAATGGACTACTTTGTCAACGCTTGAAAAAAAAAAATTCCACTTCTGGCGGTTTATGGCCATTCCCCTCAAGACATTTTCAGAAAGTCAACATGATAATTTTTGTCTGCTCTTACTAATGGCTCAGAAGCCTACTGAAATCTCAGTTTACTTTTTCACTCGTTGATAAAAAAAGAGATGCCACAGAAATCCAATGCACTAGACTTTAACGGAACAAGAAATTAGATAAAATTATCCGCCCATCCATTTTCTATGCCCGTATCCTCATTAGGTTCACGGCTGAGCGGAACCCTATCTCAGCTGACTTTGGGCAAGAGGGGTACATTCTAGACTGGCAGGTGTGTGTATGACTGGATGCATGGATGGATAGATGGTCGGTTGAATGTTTTCCTGGCTGGATACATTGGTGGGACAGATAGGGAGGTGGCTGCATGGATGCATAGATGGAGGATTAGATAAATGGGAAATGTATGGATAAATGGAATGGTTGAATAGGTGGTTGTATAGATAAAAAGATGGCAGAAAGAATGGATACAGTACGCATGGACGCATGGATGGAGGTGATAAGGTAGCGGTTCAGTAGTGTTTGGAGAGGCAGTGGGATTTGGTGGAGGGCAACAGGAGGCTGTGACTCGGAAAAGAAGCTCAACTGTGAGAGCATGAAGCGGGAAGCTGAGAGCGAGAGATGTCGAGAGGGATAGAAGATGAGGGGATCAGTTCAGGCACCGTAATCGAATCAGAGAGTCAGCAGACCTATCCTCGGCTTGAACACTGCTTTTTTTTTTTACCGCTCTCTTTCTCACGTTTGTCTTATTCCTGAGCCCTTATCTACATTTGCTCTCTCTGATTAAAACCTCCTGACTTTTTATGTCAATCTCTTCAGTCTCTCTTTGCTCTTCAGCTATACAAGTACAATTATCTTCTTTTGTCTTTTTTCCCCTGCTGCAGTCGAGTAATGAGTCCAGCCCAGAGGGCCTTAAAAGAAAGGTTAGCAAAAATGGAGAGGGCTTCAAATGAAAATGCACCGTTGTCCGAAATTCAACCGTGATCGAGGCAAAGGTATAACCGAGGTGAATGAAAATGATGGAAGACAATGAAGAGCCATTAGCAAGATGTCCAAAATAAGGTTACTGGAAAAGTGTGTTGACATGAATAGAGTCAAAACTACTTGATCACCGTCCACTCCTGTGTTGGAGTTTAGGTGTTGGTCAAAGCTGTGGCCAGATAGTTATGTCGATGGACAACCAACTCAACGTGGAGCTCCTCCTGCCAGGTTGGTAAGACACGCTTACCAATAGCCTGGAGTTCTTACTGGCTCTGGGACACTTTGAAAATAAGCTCCCACTGGGATGGTTCCCACAAAATGAGATGTGAGGCTTTCTGAAAACAGATGCTGCTGCTCTGAGAACGGGACAATTGTGGTTGGTGGTGGCTTGCTTGGCTTGGGAGGATCATGGAGGATTGAAAGAATTGAGAGTTGAGGGCAGGGGACAGGTCACAAATGTGAACTGTACTCCCTGGTTAATTGTCCCTTGTTTCATACACAGACAAATGACTTGCAGGAATCACTAAGTAACATTTTTGACTTTTTTTGTTGCTCACCTTTTTAGACCATTCTGAGAATTTTTTTTAGACCAACTTCAAGTCATATGAAGATGGTGCTTTCTGGCTTTCGCGTGTGACTCGAGGGCCTTCGCGCCCAAAGCCTCCAACTTTATTTTTATTTTTGCATACTTTGCAACGAACCAAGTGCCTATTGCCTGTTACCTCTTCCAACCAGATGGAAACTCGGTACTTTCAAGCCGATTCTTGGTAAACTGACATTAACCTATTTTACAGAAACACGCCGACAGTCCCCATTCTGACTAACTGCATAAACTCGGTGGAGATTAAAAAACTTAAAAGGTACGGTACGCGGTAGTGGAAACACTGAGCCACCTAATTATAATGCTACATTCACACTAAAGGCAAAGGGAGCGTTGTGCCTTGCTTTACTCACTAGCGTTTCACTGCCGGAGAGAGGGGCTTGGCTTTGCTTCACTTATCACAGCCACTTCCACTACGGCAAAACTCCTCTCAGAAAAAAAAGTTTCAACATTGCAATCAAGTGGCCAACACTGTGCTATAATGCTGTAGCTAATGCAGGGTTCTACGTTAAGCCTTTTTGGGTGGTGGCCCTGCCAGAACCAGCACTGGCCCTGTATATTGCTGGTCTTGGGCCGTTACCTCAATCAGAATTTGGTCAATTTGAATTTTTTTCAAAAATCAATACTATTAATTGTTTGTATTTTTTTATTTTACAAATGATTCACCAATCTCGAGTGTTGTAAATAGCTTTCTAATTTTATCCAGTTTAAAACCTTTTATTCGTTGTGCGCTGTAATGTTGAGTAATCTAATATGTACACAAATATGTATCTATATTACATTCTACTGTCAGTATTTGCAATTATTTTTCTTTGTTTTACATTGCTATCTGCAACCAGGTCGGCATTGCAAATGAGAATCTGTTTGAAATTGCCTTATTTCTCTTAGGGACTGTTTTTATGAGACCCTTTGTAGGTTGCTGTCAGGCACCCTAAGACATCCAGCAATATTCTGTAATGTTAAGATGATCACTGAAGAACAGATTTAGGCGTTGCAGTTGCATTGCCCCGGGCATCTGTCTGTTTAATGTCCGTGCGGTCAGGTGAGCATGAGCAAAGTGCAAAGTCACCTAATGCTGACACATTTTGCTCAGTCAGCAGCAACCGTGGACCCTTCTGGGACACCAGCATTACTCCTCCCTTGCCCAGAGTTAAGAAGAGAGGAATGAAAGAGCTGGAGGAAGAACAACTCACTTGCACTAGGAGTTCCAGCTTCCTATCGTCCAGGAGATGGACCTGACATCGCCTCCCCTCCGTCATCTGTTAAGACAGAAGAAATATTGGTCAATACTTGTTGGTGTTTCGTCACAAAGAAAAACTCATATTATTCAATATTCCAATAATAGTCTGTGAATTCTCCTCAGTCATAACAAGGTTATATTTCTGTTCTAAAGACACATTGGTTCAATACAGTCATGTGATGTCGGACCTTTCCAGCAATCCCTCCTTTGAGCAGGAAAAGCAGCATCCATCAAAGCATTAACTATGGTGACCACAAAGAGAGCGGCCGATTGTTGATGACAATTGTTTGAATTGTTGATGCAATGCTTGCTGAATAGAGCTGCCTACTCCATAAACACACAAGCAGGTGCATCGGCGAAATAGTGTGGGAAACATGCAGCACACACACAAGCACAGTACGAGCTTAACAATCCACGTGGTAGACAAAGCTGAGACAAGGCTGTCCAAACATGTCTGCACATTTCAAATTTCACACAAGTTAGAGTGGAGATGTACAGACTGGTTAGGATTAGTTGAATATATTTGTGTCTGATCCTTGTGAATGTAGTCTTTTGCTATATTTTGTAGTTTTATCCTGGTTTCTTCGTGTTCACCGGGCTCGTAAATTGACGACTCAGTGGTATTGTCAGGCAGTTGTCACGCAGTTATATAATTCCTGCAGCGTCGTGCTGCTTTTCGCACCTGCGCTCTATTCCACAGACGTATGAAGCAACTGCATGTGTGACTGGGCAAACAAACTCCTGTGTTGCAGCTTATCCCAACGGTGTTAAGCTCTTTTTGAAAGCCGGTGGCATTTAAGCTGAGATCAAACTAAAGCGTCTTTACACCACCTAAAAATTCTGGTATTCTTAACCTTTTCCCGCCGAGTGTCACTGTTATGGATCAAGGGCACCAACACGAAAAGGCATGGAGGAAGGGCATGAGGGGGGCTAAAGTCCACCCACTAATTTGTCAGCTTCATGTAGTAAAAGTTTGAAGTTGCGACTCACTTCAATGTCCACACTCCTTAGTGTCGAAAACAAGTGTGCTCTCTAATTATGATGTGTAAGTGCACAGTGGCGAAATGATGGGCCAATTTAACTGGGAATGCAGCCTGAAAACCTGGGTGTGAAGTTTAACATCTGACACTCACTTCTCTATCATGTAGTAGAATCCAATTTCCACTGACCGGCAAGTATTTTTTACCTTCCACCCTCACACAAAGGCACTAATGTGCAAGCTGCAGGTCATAAGTGGCTATCGTTACATTTCATGTCACAATCAAGGGGTGCGTGAATCTACCCAACTTTTTGTTGAACACACACATGAATTAGTCATAAATAGTGATGGGAAAATGAAGCTTCGTGAAGCACTTGTGATATTTTTTGACTCCCCAAGATGGTGCTCTTGGTTTAAATATAAAGGCTAGTGCAAAGGAAATTGATAACATTTCCACTGCATCTTTCAACCAAGAGTGGCATCTAGAGGAGTCAAAAAATATTACAAGTGCTTCATGAAGCTTCATTTTCCCATCACTAATCGTAAATATTGAACAGGTCTAGCATATACAATCCTCTTCCTGATTGTTTTCTGAGCATATTGGGGGCAGAAAACTCACTCATAACACCCCACATCACGGACTAAGGATAATTTTTCAGACGTCCAAGAATCTGGCTTTTGTTGAATAGGTCATCTTTCATGAATCAGGAAGTAGCATGCTAGCTAAACCAACAGATAGAAAACAAACACAAATAAGCAGTTTGGCCTTGATCGACGTAAAGCGCTTTTAAGTTCGACAGAGTACAATCACTACAATGGCGTTGCTGCATCAACAAACATAATAGCACACACAAATGTTAAATAAAAATGTGCCATGATAACAGTTTAAAAACAAACCGTTCTTAAAGATAAAATGCAAATGTACTCAAATTGACACACACAAAAATACTATGGATGTAGACCGCTTAAGAAACGTCGGAGAAAACATTATGAAGTTCCACACCTTAGCAGCTATTCACACATGCAAAGGTTTTATAACGTTCACCACAAGGTGGACAGGGTGTGTCCACAGCATGGTGCGGTGTTGGGGGAGTGTAACAATTAACAAACACTCTCTCACAGCAGCTTGCGGTAAGCTGCGAGGGGAAAATACACTCATGCACCACGCAAACTGTTCAAGCATGTGTCGCCGCCTGCGCTTTAAGGCCTCAGCTGACCCCGCCCACTTGCCACTGACTGATCCCCTGTGGTTTGAGGCTTTGGATGGGGTGCACCTGTGTACACAAACACATTTATTATCCAAAAGACTTTGGCTTTCATCTTAGATTTATCGTTTCATGTTTATACTGTATACAAGTCATTTTTATTAGTGCTACCTCGGGGGTGTGATTGTGACAACAGAATTGTCACCAGCCATGTGTTAACATTTCACACATTGAAGAGGTTAAGGTCTGTGTTTTCCATGTCCTTAATATCCAATTTAAGGTCCATCTACTGTATGTGCTTTTTCCTCACTAGTAAGAAAACTCAGCACACTAAAAGAAAGATGTCTTATGTCTTAATATGTGTTTCCCACTACTTGTGCTACTTTTGGCCTACTAGTATACACAATTGAATTAAACCTTAGTAGTAAACTACTGTGTTGTGCTAGTAACACTAATGCACTAGTAACCCCTGGACCTGACTAGTAGTTTTGCATCACCACTAACATATAGATGCCCAACTTGTCCTACTAATATGCCAAAGTTGTCCAACTGGTGTGCAGAAATGTCATACAGTAGTGGAAAAATGCAACTAGTTAGACTCAGTCGTTCTATTCGTGCACTAAATTGTTTAACGAGTGAGAAGAATGCGTGTACTAGTAGATGGACCTTGCTGGATATCAAGGATCTGGAGTAAATGCTCAAATGGCTTTCCAACACACACAAAACGCAGAGTGACCAAGAATAGTGCAAAATGCAACAAATCACCGCCTTGGAGGCTTTTTATTTTAAGGCCCGGGACAAACACTTTTGGCTTTTGCTTTGTGGCATTGGACAAACACTGCTGAGCCAAAAACAATAAAGTCTATAAATAGAGACGAGTGGATGAAGAAAAAGCAACGTGGAATATCTTGAGCCGTGCTAGGATGGAAGGATCACAATCCAACACATCAAGAGGTGAGCAGGTAAACAGTAACCACAAGTTTTACACACGAGCGGCAGCAGTGCAACGCATCTCAAATCGTCTGATGATTAATCTGCATTATTGTCAGTTTGACTGTTTCTGTCAGTGATGCTCAGCCAGTGCTTGCAGACTCAATCAAACGTTACCTTCAATTCGCCGCGTGAGGCTCCCACGCAAAAAAAACACACACAAAAAACGACTCCGAGAGGGTATTCACAAGAAAGAAAAAAACAGTCCAAGAATTATTATTAATCCCAGAAAGCAACGACTCGCGCGGCAGGCACACAAGCTTTCAACAGCAGCCAGCCCGAGGGAGGAGGAGGAGACACGTCCGCATCCATGTTGGCGGTGACCACTGACCAGCGGGTTCAAACGAGAAACGGCTCGCTGGGCTCTCTTCCGAGCGGGTCGTTGTCCCACCCCCGCCCGGAATAACCCGGCTAACTAGCAGGCTAGCTTCCCCTACTCTCATCCCTGCCGCTCCACCTCCAGAAGGCTGAGCATGATGAGAGCTTCCTCCCCTCTTCCTCCTCCTCCTTCCACCGGCGTAAACGGCAGGAACGAGAGCGTACCAAGTGGCGGAAAAAAAGGGTCTGGAAGAAAATCCGGCAAAAATTAATTCGCGAACTTGCATTACAATGTGTCTAAGACTGGATTGTTTCGATTCTGGCGGTACAAAACGCAAGAATAATGCTGGAAAAATATGTCGAAGATGGATAACGAAGTGTTTGGCGCTTGTGTCCGAGAGAAACTACCACCTTCCTTCTCGAAAATTCTCAATGGCTTCGCGCGTGCACTGCACTGGAGTCTACAGTCAAAACATGCGATGCGTTCATTCATTCATATAACTGCAAGCATGGCCACTTGAAAGTGGCACATTGATTTAGGAGAATAATTCATTTGGGATCAAGCTCGTAATTCAATTGTCCTATTGGAATACATTGAAATTATTGTAATCCATTACAACCCCACAAAACATAACCATATTTTGGTTACTGGTATGTTAAAATAAATAAATAAAATTTAAACATAATAAAAGATCATGTTAAAAAATGCATACTGGTTTATAATTATTTAATTACTGAAGATTATTACATTTGAACTGCAAGATAAGCATTTTAATAAAATATATATTAACTTGTTGATTGCTTTTTCTTCCTGTTCGGTTTAAATGTGTATACTCCTGTCTTTAATGAGGAACGCAGAATGTAAACAGGTGAGATTGGGTTGGACAAACTGCAACTTCACATGCTCTGCTGGTTTATTCTAAAGGCCATTGCATTTTGCAAATGCTCACCAAGACAGCCTATTGTGCATCTCTCAAGTTCCAAGTGGAGTTCTTGCAGGCTGAAATACCAACTCATTACTACCCAGCTCTGGTTTTAAGTATGACTTATAGAAAATTCAGAGAGTAGGTGAGTTTTCAAATATGCCAGGGTTTAACGTGTTACTATAGAGAGTACAGGTTTTCATTTTCATACACAGACAAAGGAAAATAATGGTGCTTTTAAATTGGATTGCTTTACACCGTCTGCATTTGGCCTTTCTCCATCCCGCCACTTCCTGTCTGCGCTCCACCAACACAAATCTCCTTCCTCGGTTCGCCTTGCCTCAATGATTTTTCTGGCCCTCAGCGCTCACGCAACCGGCGCACTCACGTCCCGGGAAGCCAAATTGGAAGCTTGTGTTCACCTGACGCTGGATGAGCAGCAGCTGTCAAAACCACAAAGTTGTTAACATAACACAAACAGCTCCAGTTTTTGGTACCAAAAATAGACCCTGCCTCTGAGACGTATGCGTAGGCGGCTCTTTGTCTACTATTCATAGAGTAATAGAAATTTCCTACAGGATTGTGTGCACATGTTATTCATTGTAATTGAACTTTGAACTTGCCAGGGTAACAGTATATCCATTTTTAAATCATATTTCAGGGAACCTGAATTAAAGTGCAGTTCTGGAAAGTTACTTATTTCAAAATATGCAATTCTACAGTTCAGTGTTTCAACAGTATGAACTACTGAGCAGCACAGTGGAATAGTGGTAAGCATGTCTGCTTCATAGTTCAAAAATGTGGGGTTCAAATTTACATTTTGTCCCTGTGCTTGTGTAGTTTTTTCTCCCACGTTCTAAAAACATGCATATTTGTTCAAATTAGGCCTCGAAATTGTCCATAAATGTGAAAGTGTAAGGCAAATAAGTTTGTGTTTAAAAATCACGGTCTTTAAAACAGGGCGCCCTCCTAAAGTGCCTGAGAATAGAAAAATAAAAACATTAAATATTAAAGAATCAAGCTTGAATGAGGGGATTTGGAGTTGCTGCAGCAAATACGTTTACAAAAATAGCTTATAGATAAACACATACAGTACAATCTAACAACCACTAGAGCAAGCACAATATTGCCAGTTTACCCTCAAACTCGCAAAGTAGCTCTAAATAAACAATGTGATTGGCTCAAATCACATAGGAGCAGTTACAACACTTGCAATTGGTCTGTCTGTTTCCTGTGTCCATTTGCTACATGTTGTAATGACCAGAAAGGCTGTAGGTTACGATGACACTACAGGAGCCACCAACCTGTGTTCCATTTGATCCAAAACAATTGCTGCATGTCCAACGCTCATTTTTTTCTGCATTCTGGAAGGTCACATGAGAAGCAACAAGGACCTTTCCACCCCCCCCCCCCCCCTCCCCAATGCACTCTTACCGGATTTTTGTGTTTCTGGATATTTTTGGCCTCTCCCAGACACCGGAAACTGCCTTGTCCAACTTAAACATCTCCAGATGAGTCCTTTCCCCGGCTTTAACACAAACACCCGTTGCTCGTTTTAGCTCTTCCCTCAAATACATATCTGCCTTCATTGGTTACTTCCTCTGTTTGCCGTCACAAGGCCCCGGTTGTTTGACTGAAGCGGGAAAGAAAGGGGGCAGAAAGAATGGGCTGAAATTGACAAGGACAGATTGGAGGAGATCAGGGAATAACTAGGAGAGGAAGACCTTGAGCACTTTCCCTTCAAAAAAGTATGAATAAATGTTCACGTGAGGAGTGCACTGACAGTACACACAGTTTTTTGACAGACTTCATTTTTAAAATGTGGAAGGCCCCTCGGGCTCACATTTCAAACATTATGTTACCAGACACAGAAAACAGGTGAGCTGTGACTTTCGCAATGCGAGCCCGAAGGTACATTGATGTCAATTTCAGTTGACGGTAGAGGGCGGTACAGGACAAAATAACAGCGCCATATAAGTATATGGATTAATCTATTTAAAGCGACTGAACGTAGAATATTCAATATTTCAAACTGCCAACTGCTGATGAAAAATGAAACTGCACATACCCGTCGTCACATACACAACGCACACACGACGTCACATCTACAGACAGAGCGCAGGAAATTCGAACCTGAATCCAGTCTGAAAACTATTGGCCAGAGGCTTGCAGGAGTACCCATTGTGAACAGCTAAGGTGTTAATATACTAATTAATAAATGGTCAAATAAAAAGGCTACTATATAGATATTTTGGGAAAAAAAGTTCCATATTGCAGCTTTAATTCTTATTCACAGACACAATATTAATCAGAATACCAAGTTTAGGATAGCGAGGGCACATTGAGCATGTTAGTGCAAAAAATATTTTGCCTTGAGTTCCTCTGTGTGTTCTGCTTAAGAGGGCAAACATCTGCCATTTTCATGTGTCACATATTATGTGACCCTCAAAGGCATTTTTGCCAACAAATACAATGTGGGGAAACACTTGACTAGGTGTGACCAATCTGGGCAGAAACTTGTTATGATGGTGGGGTGTGGTCTTAACGACGTGCTGATGGGAAGTGATCTGGAAGGCGGGTATTAGGAACAGAAGGGGATGGGCGTGCACTCCAAAAGGTAACCTACATTGTCTGCAATTGGATACAAACCAGCGTGAATCCTAATTGAAGCAAGATGGGGAGTCTCACACACAACCTCGGTCATCTCACGAGACTAAACAAACACGCATGGTCTCACTCAGACTGATATATGACAGAAAACGAAACATTTTCGGAATTTGGGCGAAATGAGCAAAAATACTTACAATTCTGTACTTAAAAGACTCTACACACAATATTGTTTTCCTCTTTTATTAATTGATATAATCCTCATATTGAGAACAAGTAAATCACATGACATGTAGGCATGAACCAGTGCCGGTTTCAAGGTATACCACGTAATATGCTAAAACCTTCCTTCAATGTTGGTGTGAGCACTCAACAGCAGCAAAAAATCAGCTTAAATACAGTAATGGAGTATTTGTATTTCTTTGGTTCCCACCACTAGTGATGAGAAAATAAAATATTAGCATCTCCTGGACGTGAAGCACCACAGTTGGGACTGTGCAGGGAGGGTCACGCAAGCAGGCAGCCAGGAATGTCTTGAGAATCCACTGACCGGGAGCGATCTGTTTTGTTTGCTCAAGTGTGTGAGTGTATATGTGTGCGTGGGAGTGTGTTTTTGTGTATGTCTGCGAGCTCCACCCGAGCGCCCATGACTGACTTTGAGGCTGAAATGTGGTTCTAGTTAAGTTTTTTTTTTTGCTTCTTTTCCCCCCAAATCAGAAACACGCTGTGGCACTTCAAACAAATGGGAGATATTTCTAAAGCGGACTACTCTTTCTTCTTGTTTTACTTGAATGTTACATTCCCAGACATTACAACACCCCCCAAAAAAAACTTTTATTCTCCAGAATCCCAATTTGGCTTACAACTGACAGATTTGATGAATTATGACCACCACTTTTATAAGTAATGTGACTTCTGGTTGTACGGCAGGCACTGAGCACAAATAGTGACATTATTATTCTCAAATTCATCTTGCATCTGCCACACGCACCCAAATGCTGCTAATCATTGTCACTTGGCCTCTCCCTGGAAAGTCCTGGAAGAGGTCCAGTCACTGACACAATCTATGGTGCAAAAACGCCAAACTTTTAGGGTGGACAAAAGCAACCAGCCAAGATAAATCCTTGTGGAGTTCTCTACTTTAAATACGGCAAAAACTATTTGCAAAATTCAACTGAAAAGCATAGCTGATTTGTAAAACTGGTCCATTCTTGCACAACTGCCTGGCAACCAGTCTAGCATCCTGCCGTTAATCCTGTTCATGATGAGCAGAGCAGAAAATGGATAATGGACGTACAACTTAACATCCTTCATGCTTCCTGCTAGTGCAGAAAAAAAATAAAACTTGTCCCATCAGACCAAGTTCCTATAAATGTTGCCCTCAAGGATACCAAGAATAGGCAGGCCGAACTGGGTCACATACTGCAGATGTGCATCTAAGTCAACAGAGAAACGCTGCATTCTCTATCGACCATTCTACCAAATCTAACTCCGCCCTACCACGAGTTTACTGTACTGCGTTACTGTGGTTTGGTGAAGAGTGCAGAAAGTGGTTTGGTATAAATTAGTTGGTGTCGTAGCCTGTGAAACAGTGCAAAAGAAAATTATTTAATTGTGAACCAAACATTTGGTTTTAACCAAGGCTTGCAATGCAGCTTGTAATAGTTGAACCAGCCTCTTGCCTGCAGCAAAGGCTAAAACTGGATTTACAGTATGTATATGGTTCAAGTGACACCATTTTGGTGGTACAATTGGGATATGTGACATGGGAGTGAAAGGGGGGGGGGGCACCATGTTCTTCTCAAATCTGACACGTCTGGAACTACACACAACAGGATAAGAAAAACATGAAATCAGTAATCACCCACTGTAAGTCTAAACATAGCCAATTATAGAACCTGTCAAATGAATTCAGAGAATTGTTGCTAAATACATTACACTGTACAAGGCCAAAGATAACTGTAGTACTCAATTTTGCAGCTTAACCGTAAAAGAGCTTTCCACCATTTTTTCATTATTTTTTTTTTTACCATGGCTAAAACTATGTGACACACTTTGGAATCTGGCATGAGTTGCCCCTTCCCCTCTATATAACAACTCGAGAGCCTTTGTTCGCATCAGCGGTTATCTTATCAGTTGGATACCTATAAGTACATCTTCACCTTCACTTGAGATAGGCCGCTGGCGTGGCCACTTTAGAGCGCCTTATTGTCGCCCATGACTGTACACACGTCATAGGCCGATTTGACCGTCAGCGTGTGTGCCCGTAAGAAAAAGTGGAAGAGCGAGGACAAACATTTTTTTTCAAAGTCAGATGTGACAGTCATGCATGGGGGCAGGGGTTTCGGGCTGGCGTAGCCATTTTAGAGTAATCAGTTGAGCAGCGTGTGGTTTGAAAGCAATGAAAAATCTAGATTTTTTGTCTTTCTTTTTTTGTTGCAATTTTAAAGCCTCATTTTATCTACTGCCGATTTTTTTTAATCATCAAAATTTTGCTGGGTTGTCAAAAACACTGTTCTCCGTATTGTGTCATATTTCCAACCACATTTATTTTCCCTTTACAAGGACTGTACAGAGAGCAAATTCATTCATTCATCCATTCATTTTCTTAACCACTAGTCCTCACAAGGGTCGCCGGGGGCGCTTGGGCCTATCCCAGCTGGCTTCGGGCAGTAGGCGGGGTACACCCTGAACTGGTTGCCAGCCAATCGCAGTGAGAGCGCAAACTAAGTGGAGCAAATTGAATGTTGCTTCATTTAAATCAATGCGGGGGGCTGGGTGGGGGTGGGGGGTCGGGTCAGCCCAGCTGATTGTTATGAAACATTTAATTTTTGTATTATTCAAGTATTATAGTAAACGACTTAGTCATTCCAGTTTCAAACAGGTTGAGTGTCATGTCATAACTTTAATGAAAGTCAGTCCGGGCGGGGGTGGCGGTGGGCTGCAGGGATGCGAAGTGGTGATGAGTGTGAGCCTCATTCACAAGGGACGGATTTCTTACCGCTTACACCTCCTCTCTTCATTTATAATTTACCCGGTAAGAAATCTGTGCAGACCCCAGTGACCCTCTGCTCACCAACACGGCTGGAAACGCATGATGTCACGTGGGACTATTTGGTTCGGCGTGCTTTATAATCATTTTTAGTTCAAACTGACACACCCCGTGCGAGCCTATCCACAGAGAATTCTTGATCTGATCTGTTTTTCATTTTTGTCTAAGGGTTTGGCCAACTCAAGGGCATTGCTCACTGAGGAGACATTCAACTCCAGTGGCCTCGATGCACTGCTATGTGACGAGCTTGAATACCAAACACTCTAATGGTTCTGTATGCTGAATATTAAGCAGACCTGTCTGTAGCCATAGTCGAGTGAGTGTCTCGCAGTGCTCGTGCGCTCTTCTGGCCTTTTCAACATGGACTCTGAGACAGAACAGCTTGGGAGTGGAGCTGAGAAAGGAGGGCGGGAGTGGTTCGAAAGGATTTTTGGGACCGGGTCAAACAGAGTGACTGAACAAGAAATATTTTGTTGAGTCTGGTTTCGGTCACATGAAATGATTAGGCCCGTCATGATAACAATTTTTTTCGGGACGATTTATTTCCCAGACACTATCACGATTCACTATAAATTATAGTATATATTTCTTTATGCATTTGATATATTGATGATGTTAGAGCAAACATAATTAAAGTAGCCTACATCCTGTTATATGAGCAATTATTTACTTCTCAAGAATAGTGAATATATGCATTGAAATTAAGAACAATAAAATATCTGAAATATAAATACAAACGACTCCGGCTCTATAAAAATAAAATAAAAACCACTTATAGCAACATACAACCACTGTATTGACAGAGTAAAATGGGATGTCGTTTATCTTCCTCAGAACGTCCTCTTTCACCTGGTTGTATTGTTTTTTAAGGGAACTTGTAAAGCCTATCTCGTCTGCACTTAAGTTAAAGGTGAAATAATGATCAGAGAAAGTAGGTTCACAACATTATTATTATTATTATTTTTCATATCAATTTTATTTATCAGAAATATATCTGCTAGTGGTGTGTAGTGACAGGCAGAAAAATCAAATGTTGACGTTCATCCAACAGCTCAGATGACGTTCAGTCATGGCAACATTTGTGACTAAATTGAAACAAGGTCATTACTTCTGTATTCATACTTAAAAAATAAAAATAAAATAAATAAATAAATAAAAACTCTCTCTCTCTCTCTCTCTCTATATATATATATATATATAGCCTATTTTTGGGTGGTTACTAGATTTTTTCTAAAAACCAATAGTGCATGAAATTGAAATTAAATAGTGCGAAAAGAGCATGGAAAAGGATAGCTGTTAGCTGATGATCATGGTTGCATTAGCACTACCTGGCTAGCATTAGCGCTACAGTACATTGCTGTGCCAACTCCGAAACAGTCGAACCGAACAGCTGGAACGCTTTTCAAAACTCGTTACGCCCCTAGTGTGTACAGTATTTGTGCATGTGAGTGCCAACTCGCCCAGCTATGAGCAAGGTGACTGTGACCGTACGTAACAACACAGTGTAGCAGTGGATTTGTGAAGCTGATCAAGATTTACTGATTCAAAATTTGTCCCAAAGCTCAAAGTGTGCCAGAAATGTTGGTAATTAGGAGAAAAACGATGAAAATGTTGGACCTGAAGTCAGAATTCAGTAAGTAAATGGCATGGAACAGGACATACAGTACAGTATAGGAATCCATCATGCCTCAGAGAATAATAGGAGCTGCGGAAGGTTCTTGTCGCCTGTTCAGTAGATCTCTGTTGACCTTCAGGACACACTGACTCATGTGATATAAGAGGATTTAAAGATGGCTGTGAGTGAAGGTTTACAATAAAAACAATAAGTGGCTGGTGCTGGATTTACAGGCATGAAAAGGGCAAAGCACTCAGGTAAGACAGAACCGGAGGCTGACTTTTAAAAGCAAAACAGAAGAGAGGGGAGATTGTGAGGTTATGCTGAAGTTAGTTTAAGAGCTTTCTCAAATTTGCACAGGTTTGAATCTAAAGAAGAGAGGGTCCTCCATTAAGTTTCATTTATATGATAGCAAAGTAATCCAATTTTTTGCTACATCTGAATGTTCCGTAGTCTATCACTAATCTATGGTAACGCAATGCTACAGTCATGATTATAGTGAACATTTGTATAAATATGCGTTGAGCCTTGAGGCTATAAGGGAGCATGCTTTCACGTGCTGAATGACAACGTATTCTTACATTTACACACTGTCGTATATTTTTAGAATTGAATATCCTAGTATCGATTATCCCATTGATTATTCAAGTAATTGTAAAAAAACGAAACAAACATGATTTGATAAACACAAGACAATGTAAGTACAGATATAATTTTGTCGACTTGGGGGTCGTCATACTTTCTACTGTAGTCTGTGACTGTGTGTGCATGGCTTTAAATGGTGGTGTGGCATGGGCGCCAGCAAATAAACGTGTAGAGTTGGTTGGCTGTTAACTGGCTAATCTAATCTGTTAGTTAGTGTAGATGTTGAGTTACTCGGCGTGAGTTATGGCCATTGGCAGCTCATGAATGAATGCGCTTAATACTAAGGATGTGCCCAAAAATCGATTCTCATAAGAATCGCGATTCTTATGAGAATCGCGATTCTCAGAATAGATTTTAAATGTCCCAAAATCTATTTTATTAAAATAGTTTTATACGGTCTTCCCTTTGTTTGTGTGTGCCTTTATTGGAAGCGCTGTTCATGTTGTACCCGGTTTGGCCACTGAGGGGCAGTGTGGTTCCACGCGGTCTAATACACTGTTAAGTTGTAGCCACATTAGAGAGTAGAAGGAAAAAGTCATGATCAAGTCATTCCAATAAAAGTTGTTTTTTTGCAGCGTGGAGCCGTTCTTTTGAGTGATAAAAGTGCCGCGAGTAGCGCACTAATTAGCATTAGCGAGTCAGACTGGCGTAGATCATTACGATTCATTGAACATCTATAAATTGAAGCAAAAATCATTGTGAATCAAAAACCGTTCTTAATCGAAAATCAATTCTGAATCGAATCGCACACCCAAAAATCGGAATCGAATCGTGAGACATCCAAAGATTCCCACCCCTACTTATTATGTATTTGTTTTCTTACGGTTTGTTTAATAAAGCAATTGAAAGTGCACCAGCAGCTGTGTCTGTCTTTGACCTCTTGTGAGGACATTACAATATTCTCTAACTAGTCATGGCAGGCGATGGTTGGCTAACATTGATATGTTGGCGGATGGATGAACTCTGTATAAGATTGAGATAGTTTGACCATGGACAATGTATTCAATTCCATTGTTTTCAATGGGAAAAACTCATTCAGAATCTGAACAAGTCAGAGGTCAGCCAGCATTCTGCTCATTGTAATGACAAACAGACGAGTAAAAAAGAAAAAAGAAAAAAAAACATTATATCTAATCCAAAGGCTCAAACCTGCAAACACCCCTCCCCATCGTCTCCCTCACACAACTTTGGCTCCGTGTACCGTCACACTTGATTCCACTGAGGCGGCGTAATGAAAAATGACCCGGCTCATCTGTAGGGAGAGCCCCTTGGCAAGGATGCGTGGCCGGCACTGTGTTCTTCTCCAAAGGGAACCCCTGTCATTGTAAATGTATTGAATGTCCGCCATTTGGCCTTTACGCCTCAGGCAGGGTCCAGGATCTGAGGTGGAAAAAATTGGAGTTTGCTCAATAAATAAAAACACCTGATCAATCACGTTACACATGAGAGCTGTAGTGATTTTCCTCCCCGTTAACCGTGTGAAATACTTGTTGAGAATGTCTGTGTGCAACGGTTCTGCAAAGATGCCAAAAAGCTGATTTTACATGTGAACAGCCGCGCTGATTGCATATTTCTGCACATTGTGTGCAATTTAATTTATGTATATGAATAATTCAGTCTACAGATGGAAGCACTCGATAGGGAAGGGGGGAATAATTTTTTTTTATATCGAGTCTTCATGTTCTCAACATTTTATTGCTAAATCATAACTGATAAGACGTATTAAGACTAAAGAGCTTTTTTTTTCACGTGTCAAACAAAGGATATTAAATTACGACTAAAATGTGCTTATTAAGCATGAATTTATGCGGAGATTTTTTTTTTTACAAATGACAATAAAGATAGACAAGATAGATGGATCCAACAGTCATACGTACATTCCTGTACATACATAGGATATACAAAGGCTGCACACCCCTGTTCAAACTTTTAAGGTTAAAATAAACAAATTAGATCATGTGGTTGCACAAGTGTACACACCCTGTGGCTCTTGTTCAGATTTAACCAATCAAATTCAAACTCGAGAAGAGAATTCAAGACGATTCTGTGTCTGACATGCTACCATATGAAGCACCTCTGAGTACACATGTAGAAAAAAAGTTTTCATACTCACATTCACACCTTTGGTCAATAAACCTTTAACGAACCTAACAAGCATGAGGAAAACATGAAAACTCCACAAATTGTGAGGCAGATGTTTTAGAACTCATTGACTTGTCTATATCATAATCATAAATGTTGCCTACATAATACATATCCTCATGTACAACATTGTAAATCTCAGTTCAGTAAACACAGCGAGGCTATTAGATCCATGCAAACAGAGGATCCGAAAGTCCCTGAGCGGGATTTCCTCAGATATTCACCAGATTCCCTTTATAATCCGCCTGGATTACCATCCTACACTGGAGGCCCTAACCTTTGAACCCAAAACATTATAAGCCCTTTTATCCCCGTCACTAATGCTGCAGTTAAACCTAGGAGGACCACCTCAAAAAAGATGATGTGAGGTCTGCTGGGGCGAGCCAGCAAGATACATTTTACAGCATTTATCAACTTTAACATCACAATAATCCCCAACGGGGCGAGGGACGAAGCGTCTTTATATATTTTGGGTGATTCATCTGGGACTTGCCTTTGCCTTCCTTTGAGTGTAAAATTCTAATATCCTGCTCTCGTTAAAACTAATGCCCGGCCTTAAATCAGATTAGAGAGTCGGGGCGGCTGTGTGGTGAGCACGTGAGCCATGCGTGAGTTCGCCCCAATCCAAGTGCGCTGTAATTAATCGGCTGAATGCTGGCCATACACACATTCGAGCTCCTCCAACAGACTGTGGTGATGGCTGAGAAAGAAACGTTGTGTTCCTTGTCACATACGGTGGCTTGCAAAACTATCTATACCTCTTGAAGTCACAATTTTGTTTGACAGGTATTCCTCTAACCCTGTTTTGATTCCCTTTTACACTTGTACGGAAATTAAGTCATTATAATGGGAATTGTCTGACTTTTGGATTTCCACTGTAGCCATTATGGAAGATTGAATATTAAGGGCCATGCATCACATCCAGGAGGGATAAGTAAGGCTTCATTGCTTATAGACCCAAAACAGCATGAATGACACCAATACATAATCACGATTGAAAAAAAGTTTGATTACTAAATATGTACAGTACTTAGTTTAATTGTTTAATTTCACACTTGATAGATGGGCAGGCACTCCAGACATATACAATAAATTATGTGAGACATTAAAAACTAAAATTTCCACGTAAAATCCTTCAGGCCAGGGACATATTGTGACAACATTTACAAAATGTCCTCTTTTTTTTTTTTTTAAACCAATAACCTGGCCCATCGGTCAGTTTTATAATATAAATATAGGCTCTAAGCACGGACGTTTGTAATGTGACAGAATGTGGAAAGTGGAAGTTACTCCCAAACCACTGTGTAATCACTCCACAAGTTGGTGATGGAGCAGTGAAAATGCTTTCCAGGCAAACTATGCAAATAAGACGTTATCTGCCCAGAGATACAGCTAACCACTACAGCGGTTGTTTGTGCGCCGATGCTGCCATATCAAAAAACAAACATGCCTCTAGCGAGTTCCAAACTAATTTGAAAATTACCCTCATCCAAAAAAGGAAAAACCCAAAAAGGGTGCTGGGAAAGTTCAGAAACAAAGAGCAAGCTGCACTCTCCAAACCTTGGGAAATGAAAATATGGTGGGGTGGGGGGTGGGAGTTTCTCACACACAGATCCAGACTTTGGCAAAGAGAACAAAGACAGACACCAGATTGGGACAGTGATGAAAATTCCTCAAAAAGATATAACACAGGTTCAACATCAAGCTCGTGCCATTCTTCTGCCAGTCTGGCCAAATGCCTTCCCTTTGGTAAATGTATTGATATCCAAGCCTAATATGAAAATAATGACAACAAAAATAGAACAGACAACTGATAGATTGATTGGCATCTCTGGCAGTTCTGATTATTTTTAAAATATATAAATTATCAGGTTTTGACGTGTGCATAATGTCAAGTTTAAAAGAAAAAAAAGCATACTGTATGAGTAATGCTTAGTAAAGGCTGGAGACTGCAGGTGTTTAGTCCTAGGCAAAACGCAGTCAGACAAAAAAAAACATTACCCACATGGGCATTATTGTATGATTCATACTGACACACACTCAAAGCATTCAAAGAACATACCAAGTGAGTGAGTCGAGGTGTCATATTGACAGAGTCGGAGGAAGCAAGGCTCCGAGGCAGAGCAGTGAGCCTTGGATATCCCCTTCCTGCAATCTGACACACCGAACCCCCCATTAACCCCCCTGCACCGATAAGTGCTTCACCTTGGATTTCAGAGCCTCATCAAGCGAAGGGAGTGTGGGTCACATGTATTGTTCATACTGCTTCAAAGTCATGTTTTTGGAGGAGGATGTCTGCAGGTGCTGGCTTTTCACATATGAGCGCGTCTCTACACCAGCAGGGGGCATTAACGAGAGGATTGTTTTGGGACGGTGTGTTGTGTGGTTGGGTTTCCTCTGATTGTGTTGCTCTCCCTGAGGAGCACATGCAAACACAATGAATGAACATGCCAGACAAGTGTGCTCACAATAGCAGTCTCCCACGAAGCAGTCTTTAAAGTAGAACAAAAAAAAACTTTTTTTTTTTCCTTTTTTAGAATTAAGTAATATTTTTTTAAGGTATATCCTTCAGTATAAAAGGCAAAGAATGAGTAGAAGAAAGCTGCATTTTTTTTTAAATGTACCCATTCAAATATGACTTTCCTTCCTTGTTAAACTTCACATTGGCATTAATATCGCAATATTGGAACTTGACGATTGGAAAATACATTATTCTCATAAGATGGCAACTTTTTTTGTGAAAAATAGCACTTTATTCTCATGTTACAACTTTTTTCTATGAGAAAAATAATCATTTTGGCGTTACAGCTTTTAAGTACACGTAGTCTTTATGTTTAATTGGCATTAGTATTATCAGCGAGTCTTTGGAAACATTTCTCTAGCCTAATGGCATAGCTGTCCTTTGAACATATTAGTATTGATGGGAAAATGAAGCTTCATGAAGCACTTGTAATATTTTTTGACTCCTCTAGATGCCACTCTTGGTTGAAAGATGCAGTGGAAATGTAATCAATTTCCTTTGCACTAGTCTTTATATTTAAACCAAGAGCACCATCTAGGGGAGTAAAAAAATATCACAAGTGCTTCATGAAGCTTCATTTTCCCATCACTACATATTAGGGGGAAAAAACAAAAACAACTAAAAATAAGATTCCAATTGCCTTGATTCAACCATTGCTCCATGACCTAGATGTCTGAGACGCTACGCTACACAAGCAAAGTTGATAATCAAGCATATTGGTGTTTTTTTAAATTGATATTGTGACACTAGTTTAAAAATGACGTGATGACAATTATGATATTGGGCTAACAATTTTCCCCATCGATCCCAAAGGTTAGATAATCACTGCTTTTGAGCGCGGTGTGTGCATTTAGCGAGAGACCTGTTGGGTTAATCTTGGCGGTGCGAGCTGCAAACAGGGCAGGAGAAGCATTCAGCGAATACTAATGGCTCCATGAAAGCCCGGAGTCCAAGTTCAGATCTCATCTGCCGAATACTGATGAAGCATTTTGCTGATTCACCGAGCAAAGTTTTATTTTTTATTTTTTACTAAGCATTAAAATCAATACAACTAATGAAACGAGCACATTAAGGCTATCAAAAGTGACCAAGGCTCTATTTTGACCTGAGGCGTCCTGGAGGCACAGTGAAAGCCTATGAAAGCTTTGTGTGTGTTTGTCCTCCTTTCGGATATCTATTGCAACACTAACCGGCTTACTTGGCAGCCAGCCCTTTCCTAGCAACGACATTTCCTGGAAGTGGCTTTGCATCCTGGGCAGAACAATGACAAACAAAAAGAAGAGCAACATCTGATCTGGTGTATAGTGGAATTATGAAATAGTGTCAGCGTTCTTTTCACAATCACATTGGCTCCAGCTAACAGTTTTTTCATTGGCAATGGAGCAAATCAGCCATGGACGAACCTTCCCCCTGATTATGGTCAAGGATGGCCATTTTTTTTCTACTACTAAGGGTCATGTATAGTATAAAAGGAGGGAAGACGGCGCCCACTTCACCTGTACAGGTCAATATACTGTATGCTAAGTCATTAAGCCTATGAAGTACACATTGTATTAGTCGCAGTTATTGGTCACAAAGCAAAACGTAGGCTTTGAGGTCCGATTTTGGACAGCACCTGACAACCAATAAGAGGAAGTACCATGTTATGGCACAATCCATCAAAAGGACATCCCCTTTTTTGTCATCTTGCGAGGTAAATCCTACCTGGTAGAGCGGCCTTGAAGCACACACGTGAGTGTGTAATAGCCGTAGGTGAGTGTGAAAGCGCCGCACATGCACGACGGCCCAGAGAAGACCCTGATGCCGGGCGCATTCTGCTTCATCCGGGCCAGGCCAGAGAGCCTCCATGACCGGACAGCTGGTGAGACATCCACAGGTGTCGCTTGTCTCCTTAAAGATCCACATGGGCCATTACAGGTAACGTCTCCCAATACCAAGGCAATGATCAGCCTTTAATTTTCTCCGGAGACCACTAAAATAAAATAATGGGGTCACCTCTTGATGCGAGCCAGTGAGAGCTGCCCTGTGTGCTTTCTCTCTCGTCAAGGTCAAAGCCCTGCAAGTATCACACAGCTAATGGTCCCCTGTGACCCTCTCTTCTTCATCCCCCCCTCCTGCTTACTCTCCCACTTCTCCGGTCCCAATCGCAGCCACAAAAACAAACATTCCCACTATGGAAATGCAGACGATTTTCTCGTTGCTCTTGCTCTCTCTCTCTCTCTCTCTCTCTCTCTCTCTCTGTTGGTTGTTTTTAAAGCGATACGCACAACTGTTGCATTTCGGCAAAACCTGCAAGAAAGAGTTCAATCTGCACTAAATGTCTTGAAATGAGAATTTGCCTTATTTTCATTTCAGGCAACAGTGAAGTCCGTGTGGGGAAAAACTAGCATTTGTTTGAAGGTTTGGAATTACTTTAAATTATATGCTAATTTACATTAGCCTGCCTATGGCGATTTTCATTATATATTAGCATTAAGGTAGCGGACATTCGTTGACTAAATTACATGGTTTGGTTTAACATTTTGGTGTTTGAATATTGAGATATGAGTTTAATTCATTCAGAGAGCTTTTGTAATTTTAAACACTCGTATCGCAAATCATCTTTCCTCGCTGAAATGACTGGAAATGTCAATAGACCATTACAGCTACCTTATAAACACAAAAATGTCAGTGCATTTTTTGGAATAAGAATGACAACACTGTATTATATGTACTTCATAAAACAAAGAGTACAGACATAATTGCCACGTTTTTTTGCTTCAATTTAATGTTCTGTACGTATATGCTGTATGTACAGTAGATAGCCTATATGGCAAAGTTATGTAGTAAACGCAACGTGTCATTTTCCAGTCTCCACCATACAGTGCCTGTATTTCATATTTTTGCTGACCAGTCAAAACCAGACATCATGGGTCACAAATCAATCACAGGGCACATATTGATAAACTGATAAACATCCATTCGTTTTCTGCAGTACTTGTCCACATTAGGCTCACGAGTAAGATGGAGGCAATCCCAGCTGGATTTTAATGCTTGTTCTCATTAAGGCTTCGAGTGTGCCGGATGATATTTCATCTAGTTTTTGGAGTACCATAATTGACACCATCAACTGGGCGCATATACACAAACGACCATTCAGTTGAGAGTCTTTAAAAACCCCAGCATGTCTGAGACGGGAATTCAAATCCTTGGACTCAGAGCTGTGAGGCAGGCGTGCTAACCACTGGCTCACCATGCTGCCGCGTTGAAAGTAATTGTCTCTTAATCTGCATCTTCCGATTCGGATGATGTATGTGTGAAAGAGACTAGAGAAAGGCCTGAGAAACAGATGGCTGTTTGAAGAGCGTCACCCTTCCTACAAGTTGGAAGCCTCTCTAGATGACATCATGGGACCAGAATGTCTCCTCCGTGCAGAGTTTTAGCCAATTTAAAACAAACAAGCGCCTCAGTAGCCTATCTCAGGGCCTCGTGCTGCCCTCTCAGCAGTGTCCTGAGAAACCCTGTAGGAATGCACAACATTCCTACACTGTGATTTTTCCAACATGAATCAGCGGGCCTGGCTGGAGTAACGTCGGAAGGCTGGATACGCGCACCTCCGCAGAGGCCATAATTTACGACAGGAGTAAATATTTGCCGAGGTGAGAGCTGCGGGGCTAGGGACCACGTTGAACTGTTCCCATGATTCCCTGTGTGCGCACATGTCACACTGAATCCTGGGAAAGGTCACGCGGGGCCCCGCTGATGTAAACAATCGGTGACAGCTGGACGGATATAAAAATAGCAGTTATGATACAGGTAAACTGTCGTTTTTTGTCTTTCTCTCTAAAACAGCACAAAGTCCATCCATTTCTAATATCCGAGTACACCAGAAACAATGAAATAGTCTTCTATTAGATGGCAGAAAGGGAATATTCCTTCAAAAAAGAGGTTTCAAGCTGTTTATTGCGACATCAAGTTGAAGTTTACCTTCCAACAAAAGATCATCATCATAAGAAACGCCATAGACCGGCTAACAAATAGCATCTATCTGGCAGTGTTTTGCTGCTCTGAGCAACGGATTGTGTAGCAACACATGTAGACAGTAAAACTAACAGCACTCACAGCTATACATTGTTTAGTCTGCAAAAAATGACTAATATTACTGCAGTTTACGGAGGTCCTTAGTATAACTGTGAAAGTCTTCTTCTTCTTCTTTTTTTTTTTTAAGCCTGCTTGACTTTATATTGCCTCCTGTTTGCCAAGTTATGCACACCAGAAGGCCCTGAAATGAATTATGCAAAAACTGTACTTTATATTCTGTTGAACATATAATTTGAATCTCAAGGCACCACAATACTGTTCACTTTTTGTTTCTAACGGTTCAGTAAAGGTTGTGAATCACAATAACTAACTAACCACAGTGCTGCCCAGTTAAATGACAAATTATAAGCAGTTCAACATCTTGATGACTCAAATGATTCGACACAGCCACCGCTCAAATCACCATCGTGTATGATCTCCTTATTTTTCATCCCTTGGAAGTTTCACTGTAACTAGATGTCTAGCAAGGAGTTCGCTTTTTGCCTCCTCGCCACGTTTCTACATAACTCCACTGCGCTTCGTATGAGGAGCTTCTCTCTCATCCCTCCTCTTGCTTTCATCTTCACTCAGGCATATCATATGCATGAAGCATAAAGTGGCAGAGGATGCGCGCTGGAGGGAAATGGGTCACAAATTGTACAAGCGCGCAAGCAGCGGCGTCATGTGAAACTCTCCGATAGTGTATGTATGTGAAAAAAGTTGAACAAACAAAACACTACAGGCATATTATTTCGTGTTTCCCAACATTCATTGAGCCAAAGCATGTCATTTACATTATAAAAATATCACAGCACACAACTAAACAAAAAAAGCTCGAACTTGAGATATACGAGCGCTGATAAGAAGATATGAATTACAGGAAGAATGTTTGACTGTTTTACATGACTTAGAGCTTTAACTTTACAACAGAGACAAAAATTGTCAATAAATAAATATCCATCTATCCATCCATCATCTACTGCTTATCCGGGCGGTCGGGTCGCGGGGGCAGCAGCTTTAGGAGGGAAGCCCAGACTTCCCTCTCCCCAAATAAAAAAAAAATATATATATACGTAAGTAAATAAATAAATAAATAAAACAAGCGTAATATCGGCCCATTAAATTACTGTATATTCTGAAGTACAATATTATAGAGTGCTATTTTTTACATTAAATATTACAAATTAGTTTTTGTAGGGGGATTGTAACGACCAATGTGGATTTGCATATTTGTGGATTTTTTTTATCTCACATATTTTAAACCATTGTTTTCTCCAGTGCATTTCAATGCTCGTCAACTCGTGGATACGCAGAGATTCACTATTCACGTGACGGCCCGGCATCAAGCACTGTAAAAGGCGTGGTCACTGGTCACAGATCAAATGTAACTTAAATCTCATGGCACTGTACCTCATATTTTGGCTCGTAACACACAGCAAAAAAACAAAACAAAGGTTGCTGGTTGATAAGTTGGTAATTCACTTTTAAGTCAAGGCAACACTGTAGACTGAAATAATGATGATCGCATCTCAGTTTACTCACAATTGACTTGCTCTGTGTGAAATCTAGACCTGTTTAGGTGAACACGAAGCTATCATCATGTTAATGAATGCAAACAGATTAACTGTACCTTCTGCCATCTAGCATTTAATTGTTATGCCTGTCGCCGGCATAGATAAATGAACAAAGACTCGGCACAGTTGGTTGGAATCAGCGTGTGCTGCTAACAGTACAGCTGGGACGAGAAGTGACATGCGTGGATTGAGTGTGATGGAAATTCTATTCCGATCACTCTGATTTAATTTGATTGTGTTAGAGGTGCAAGCGTGAAAATCAATAACATAACTTAATGCGGCCTGAGAGAGGGATGAAGACAGGGAACGTTTGTGCTTGTGTGTATGTTGGTTTCCCCGGTGACGTGTATATATATATGTGCACAGATTATGATATATGAAAAGAAAACCTTTAAATGATCTGATATACAATTTGACCTAGTTAAAGTGTCATAATAAAGAGTACAGCAAGCGTATTCAAAAAAGGCGACAAGAGAAAATGTATGTCTTCGCTCCAGCTAATCATTCTCTCCATCCACTTTGCCTTGCAGATAAATATTAATGAGGATTAGCACGTTACTGCAGTACACCCACAGGAAAACAAGGGAGGGGAGAAAAAAAAAATACTCTCACTCTCTCCTTCAGGCACATGCGCGCACACATACAATCTAATAGGATCTATTTTTTGAATATCCACCAATAAAAAGTAGGATGTCGAGGATTATGCTATGCAAAGACAGAAAGCCAAGAAGGCATACACACGTATACACACTTCAGAATGCCCACACAAAAGAAACGTCCACAAAATAAACGGTGGAATGTCAGGGATTGCACACGATCCCACACGCACAAATACACTCCACGTTGTACGCACAAAAGAAAAAGTGCACACACTAAAAGGCGAATTGGATGATGCCACACAACAGAAAGAAAAGAGTGCGCACACGGACACACACACAATGGACACCCCTTTATAAGAGTCATAAGTCAGTGCCTTTCTTTCTGGCAGGTAGGATGTCAAGGACTTCAAGGATGGTGCCACACAAAGGCAGGAAGACAAGAACTCCCCCTCACACACAATAAAAAAACAACAACATTGTGCTTCCCAATCAGAATATCTACAACAAAAAGTAGCAAGGCAAGAAGTCAAAGACTCCCTTTCTCCCCCACTCCCCCTTCTCCCTCTCTCTCTGCCTGTCCTCTCAGATGGAGCCTCACGAAGACAAATAAAGACAAGAGCGCAAACACACACGCATACACATTACAAAAATATTGTGTACACTAACCAAATGTATCGTCAAGGGGCCACACAAAGACAGGAAGACAAGAACACACAAACACACAATTAATACAATTGCATCATAATGCAATCTTTTTTTTCTCCTCGCTGTCTAACAAAGAGCCTGACTATTCACCAACATGACATTGTCCTGTATTCTGATTCTCCATGTCCTTCCAAAATCACCACCCATCCCACTCCTCCCCTGGCCAGTACACATTTTTGTAAATAAAGAAGCAGAGATAATGAAGTCATCTTCCCAAGATCTGTGTGAAGGTGGCAGAGGGAAACTACAACCGCCCCCCCTCGCGCCCCGCCAGCCTGTCTCCCAATGAGTACAGAGGAGTCCACTCTCACCATAGCTACCAGGCTAGTGTACTGTCTCCACAGCGTGCGACAGAAAACATTATTAACGATTGACTGGTGTCGCCTTCCAATGGCAGCCAAACGGTGATCATCATCTCCTCATCGTTTGATCTCGCGTGTCGACTTTGAACGCAGCTGTGCGGCGTGGCTATAGGTCTGATTTTTGGATGGTGAATTAAAGATAAGGGAGAGAGAGAGAGAGCGGGGGGGAAATCACAGCGGAGAGTGATGAAAGGGTGGGAGTCTCATCATTCCCTCCCTTTGCGTCCTCTCCCGTCTCAAAAACATTCAGCCTTGGGGAGGAGAGGGGGGTTCCCTTTCAAGGCGGTCAGGGGAGGGAGATGCAAGAGGGGCCTGCAGGGGACGCCCAGCCTCCAGCTCCAGTTTCTCACAAGTAACCCCCCCCCCCCCACACACACACACACACACACACACACACACACATCACTATCCTTTGTCTCTCTAATTGGACTGACTGGCTTCAGCGTTCCTGCCCAAAGTCCTGCAAGGCTCGGGTGCGATCACAGAGAATCAATATGTTGGCTAACACTTAAAGGAGCTATTTGGTAATAGCAGCATGGCTAACGTAAACACAAAATAGAGTGGATCCCTCACTGTATTGGGATTTTTAAAGACATACATTTCTAATCTTATGTGAGAAATTTTTCACTATAAGGTGGAATCTTATGCTCATTTTCCCACACAAGCAGTTACTGCACTACGATAAAGTACATATACTCAGCTAATTTAATATAGCCACCACCGCTAGTTATAACGAACTGTAATCCCGCCACACTGTAAGTGCGACCTTATTGCGAATTTTTTGCGACCCTAATGAGGACAAGCGCTAGAGAAAATGGATGGATGGATGGTTGGACTACGACAAACTCCACAAAGTGATGGTCATTGGAATTAAGTGATTCTGCATGTGGACGTTCTTTCTCCAAATGAGCCCGGACTGTAATGTGCGCACAATTGGATCATCTTGATGAGGATTGGACTTTGCATGCACCTGATCCAAACGGCTGACCTTCTCAGTGATTGGCGCCGACAGGATGTTTAAAGGTAACACGGATCGATTAGCATTCCTGTCTCGCTTCCCCACGCTTTTAAAGGGCGAATATATATGGCGGTAAATTACAGGCAGGCTATTGTTTTGCTGCTGAATGTGTCTGGCAAACACGGGACTTAACTTTTTTTCTTTGGCCGTGCGAGCCTTCTACCTCACTGCTCCCCTGCTGATGTTTTCTTAGAGAGCATTTTAACCCCCCAAAAAACCAAAGGTCTGGTTTACCAAGATCTCAAAAATTGGGCCCATATTTAAAAAAGGGTAATTACTCTTTCGGTAGGTCTGATGGGATTCCCCCAAAATTTTTTGGGAGAGCATAAAAATGAAGTGTAAAGTGATGGAATTTGAAATGTGAGCGGAAGGGCCAAACAAACATGACTTGAGTTCCAGAAGACAGTAATCTAAAAAAATATATATTTTGTTTGTTTGGACTATGTGTGGAATTGATGTACAGTATGTGCCCATTCTGCATTTCAAACTTTGGACTGCACACCTGGTGAAACTGCTCATGTAGACACCAGACCCAGAATTAGCCATACGCAAGGAAATGCAGAGTTGAAAGGAATTTGGTCATCAATATACCATGACTGCTTGTCAGCCTTCGGATTGAGGGACACCAGGTAGCACTAAGGACCACATAAGTAGCCTGTGGGCCTGTTGTAACAATAGTCAGGTTTCCGTCCAATTGTTTCGATTTTTTTTAAGTGAATTTACTGAAAATGCGCAAAACGGACATGCGACTTATGCCCGTTTCCATCTGTTCTTTTGCGAATATTGAGAGGGGACTCCGATGCTGTAGGTGGCGGTATACACCATAGAGATGTGATACACCGGTCATTTAAAAGAAGAAGAAGACCAGGTAGCGACTGCGCCGGGCAATGACGTAGAATGAGTTTGCTTTTGTAATTCTTGATAAACCGGCGCGTTTCTTTGCTGTTTTTCATCTAAAATAGCATTAATATTCACTTCTTTAATTAATTCCAAAAATATTTCTGTTTTGTCGTCCCCCCCAAACATACCTTACTTTATTGTCCGACATTGCTTTGGGACTAGAAAACCTACGTGTGACGTAATATCGGGTCAAAACGTGTGACGTGTGTCTGGTCTTCTTTCCTTTGCTAAAATTCATATTATCAATTTTTTTTTCGATATGCTTCAAAATCCACCCCTTCTAAGTGTAAGGACTTTTTTTTTGCGGATTTTGGGACCTTTTTTCGAATTTCTGGCGTTCCCATTTAGTTTTATTTTCGCATTTTTTGAAAATTCAAATCAAAATGGGTGGATGGAAACCCAACTAATAGCTTACACGTAACTGGACATTGTGATTTTCTAAGAATGTTGTAGGAGTGATCATTTGAAAATGTGAACACACAAAATTGCATTATTGAATAGATAATATATTACAATAAATGTTGTTTCTGGCAATTCATTAATGTTTCACTCCGATTGTTCGGAAATTCAGTGTTGAACAAATGTGCCGTTTGGTTACTCAGAGTTCCATAAAAAAGGAGTGCCAGAGCACGCTCAAGCCCAGTGGTGGGCAAACTCGGTCCTCAAAGGCTGGCGCCCTGCGGGTTTTGGAAGTTTCCCTGCTGCTACGCAGCTGATTCCAATCAACAGGATCGTTACCAAGCTCATGCAGAACTTGCTGATGAGCTGATCGTATATCAGCTGTGTTGGAGAAAACAAACATCCAAAACCTGCAGGACTCCGGCCCTCGAGGACCGTGTCTGCCCACCCCTGCTCTAGCCGCTCCAACTGGAGACATGGAGCACACAAAGCATCATGTAGTACAGATGGAAACAGTTGAAGCTCGACGTCCTGATTGGTTTTGGTGTGTTCAGGAATTAAAAAGGAGAGGAGCGTGGTTTGCTCTCTTTCTTTGAACACACCACTCTCAGAGTTTCCCAAAGATTTAATCTCTTAGTGGCCTCTCACTTTGTCTAAGCCATCACCTCGCCCGTTTTTGCATGTGCAAAGCTTTAAGAAACTAGGCCCTGAATGTTTTGTTGACGTCTGGCTCCTTCTCGCGCCATCTCATCCCCTTATTTGTTATTTTTCTATCCCTAATTTCACAGTAAAAGCTTGAGCAGCTTAAAGTGATAGCAGGTTAACAAAGGCGGGCGATAATCCTAATTCAGACTGCTCACAGAAGTAAACATCCCCACAACAACAAGCTGTTTATACTCTCTGCTATTTAACATAAAGGGGACATAACACAGTATGAACATTGGGATTTTTAAGTGCTTGTAAACAAATACAAGACTCTGGTGTGACTGCCCACCAAGTGGGAAACTAAACATCCAGTAATTATTTTCTTAACCCCCCCATTTCTGAAAATATGTCTCTAATAAAGTCACGCTTGCATAATAACCATTCCCACGCTAAGTTTCTTCATCAATGACTTGATCAGCAAGGCTGGGAGAAGATCCAGAGCCACTTTCAAGCAACAACCACAGTCCTGTCCTTGGACTTCACTGTGCTTCACAACCTTTATTGAATCAAGGCACTCATTTTACTTTGAAGCTGTCAAAGTACACCATCAAAACAAAAATATGACAAAAGCGTACCATTGTGAAATAATGATGATCTTGTCTCAATTTACCCGATTATTGTTTTACTCAGTGAGAAATCCGGTTGCATCAATGACAACAGACAAATGTCATTTAGTGGAAGAACATTTAATTGTTCTGCTTGTCACTACACGTCGCTGATATAGATAGATTAATAAAGATACATTAGCTGATGTCATCATGATGAGAAATAGGGTGAAAAGTGCTACAATTCTTGACTTTTTTAATATTTGCTCTCTTTCGATGTCAGGTAGTCGACACAAGGCTGCCAAGCGTGACAAGTTTTGAATTGTACAAGGAGAGAAATTGCGAAATTTGCTTAGTTAAGCACTTCTTTTATGTATTCTCCCTTTAGATACCAATCATCTTACCTACATCCATCACTTACAGCAACGGGGAAACATTCATCTGGATTAACTGAGTGACAGGGAAGAGAAAATGTAATTTAAAAAAAATGTAGTGCTTCCATTAAAATAACAAAATCTCCATTTTGAAGAAAGTAACTAACACACATGCAACTGCGCTAGTATGAATGTGTGACGTGCAGTGATGGAGGCGTTTTAAAAACCCGCATCCTTCGTGGGTCCTAATTGCTTTTAATTGGTTCTTCACTTCAAGACAGACACATTTCTCAAACATTTGAGAGATACTTTCAGCAGAGATGTTAACCACAAGGCTATTAATACATATGAAAAGATCTGTAGTTCCTAATTTGATATAGCAAACTATTATGATGATATTGATATTCTTGGCTTGCAACATAGTACTTGCGTGTGTGCATGAAACCCAAACAATATGCAAGTGTTAATTAAAAACAAAGGTCATCTTAATGTAGCATGTCAATGGATCAATTAAACCCTAAAGCATTTTCTCCTAAAGTCTCCCATTAAAAAAGGTCAATACGCTACTTGTGTTTATATTCGGACATTTTTCTGAAGTGAGAGAACATACGCACAAAAAGTAACTCCCACTGAGCGTTCCTGAACACAGCAGGTCTACAAGTTGAGTAAAGAGGATGAGAATGTGAGATTGCAATCACGGCGCAGACCCCCCTCCGCTACACTGCCGGAAAATCTGCCTTTCTCGTCGCAAGTGAGGTGTTTTAACTAATAGGGCAAGTACGCCAGGCAGTGATTATTCATCTGCTTTCCTTTCAATTCATTTGACTTTCTGTCGGTATCCACACAACAACTCAGTGCACTTCAAAAGTTTCACCAACAGACAGACAAGCCAATCCAATCCCAATGCCCTTGATTGTGAGGCAGATATAATCACCACTTTACCAACGTGCTGCTGCCTCCGGTGTAGCGAAATCATGCATTTTAGCATTCAGCAATGTGTGAGCTCCACTCTCTCCTGTGTGCATTCAAAGAGATGAAGTACAAAGAGAATCCTCAGCAGAGCTCGTGGCGTTTACATGAGTCGCATACTACAAAAGAAGACACGACTCAAAATACATGCTATCCTGTAATCTCATGTTGGCCTTGCTTAATACGCCTTTTCATAATCTTTGTAAACAATCAGAACCAGGGTACTTGTGGGTGGCAGTACGTGAATGACTACCGCTGAATTGAACCGATAATTGAGACAAAAACCTGTGTTTGAGATTGCACCCCAGGTTGAACCGACTAATCGTCCTTACCCCTGCGCAAGAACAATTGTAGTTTGAGTCGATTAATCACCAATCACGTTTCGGCATTAACATGGCTGACACCTCTCTGAAATCAGCTGGTAGTCTTTCTGAATAATCGGCACAATGACGTCATCGATTAATTGACGTCAAATCAACTTTCATCACCTTAACGTGAAAAAAAAATCTCTAGTCACTCAAACCTACTAAATACACACCAAAAGGTGCATCATTTTTCTCCCCTCTTTGGTGGAGGTTTTCATGCATGCCATCTATCACAATCTGCTTCTTCCTTTGGTCGTTGAATCGGTGGAAGCTGATGTCTGTGAATCTCACTATGCTTCATCTATCCTCTATCTTTTTGCTTGTTCAAATGACATGTAATGGTTTGTTTACAATGAGAATGCCCGAGTTTTCCCCACCTGGAAGTAACATGTGATGTGAAAATGTCTCAGTAGAAAAGGTCTATAGAAGATTTCCTATTGGCCTTCTGAGAAAACCAGAACCAGAACAACAACGTGACCCGTGCTGAAACTGAGCGTGACACTTCTGCATTACACCATCAGTGAATATGCTTCCCCGTGTGGTAGACAACTTTCCTGAAGAACACACCAGGCAAATGATTCAGAGCTGGCAGGTTGCAGCCTGTCTTTCCAAACCCATTAAGATTGACTGTGTGGCACGCACATTCCATGTCTATGTCTTTGCATACGTGCCCACTGACACACAACGTGAATTACAAACTGAGCTCTGGTAGTACTGCACACAAACAAAGCTAATAAAAAGAGCTCGCGGTTCCTCACTGTCACTTTGAATGTGTTGAGACGAGCACTCCCACGGTCCCTCTGACAACCTTGAACCATCAGAGAGATGGCGGAATACATTAGAGACGTCCCGGAATTGACAGACACACCAGTAATTGTCCACTGCGGAGATTAAAAGCTTTGCTCTTGACTTGCCTCCAACTCCAAACTAATGCCGTCTCCTGGATTAGCCTAGAACCGCTTGCACACACACATACACACACACATACACACACACATACACACAAGGCACTAGCGCCTGGTCCAAAGAGAGTGTGAAAAGGGAAACCCGGGGGCTCACCCGCTCGCCGCTGTTTCTCCGGAGAGTCCCAACCGGCAGCTTGAGCATCAGCCGGCGGGTCCTCCCGGGCGTCACCGCTCCTTGGACCAGCATGGTACGCTCCAGAGTGTCCGTGGGCGTGTGAGCATGTGTGCCGCCGTGCGAGGTTGGCATAGGCGTGGGCGTCCTCGCCGTCCCGTCCAGTCTGGAATCCGGGATCCACGCGCACCAGTTCAAGAAAGTGGGTGATGGGTAGGTGTGCAATGTGCTTAGAAAAAGAGAAAAATTCTAAGTTCCTTTCTTTGTTGTGCGCATGATGTCCATTCCGCCGTGCTCCACACTCAGTGCTGAATGAGTGAGTGAGAGTGGGAGGGACCGGGAGACGCTTTTGTCTCGCCTCCTCTCAGTCTGACAGCGGCAAAACCCACCCCCCCTGCCCTAACTCTCCGCTTTCCCCTTCTTCACTTCCTCCAGTTGGGGGGCTTATCCAGGTCACGGGACTAATGTGACGTCGTGGATGTTATTAGCGTATGCGCTCGGGTTCTGATTTTTAAAACCGGGAAGCAGGGCTACGTCATTCCGAGATGAGGTAAAAAAAAAATTAAAATTGCATATAAAATATTTCTCATGCTTAATTGTATTATTTGTAATTAATGACAATTTAATGACAATTAATTAACCAATTATCAAATTAAATAATTTAACAGGTTTGGAACAAGTTTGTCTGGTATGCTATTTACATTATAACGGCAAACTGGCATGAATCTGTTTATATTATTTCATTTTAAGTGTTAAGAATTTTTTTAAGTATGTTTATTTTATTTTATTTTATATATATTATCTTGTCTTATTTTCCTGTTTTTATGTGCAGCGCTGTGGTTCCCCTGTGGATTTTTAAATGTGCTATACAAATAAAGTTGATTTGATTTGGAAAATGGATGGATGATTTAAAATGGCTAAATTAATCAATAATATTACAGGACTTTTGACAATAACCTTTAAAAAAATACATGCGCAGTCGGGTGCATTAAAGAACGTAGTGGGTCCTTTATTTTAAACTTGTATCTAACCTAAACATGCTTTTATACAGTATTTTTTTTAAATGCAATAATAATTTTCAAATTATTAAATGATTCCTAATATTGAAATACATTAAGGAACTATTGAATTAGATAAATGAAAAATATGACAAATGATTTCAATTAATTTATAATGAATCAAGCCATAATTAATTAACCAATTAAAAAATTAAGGAATCAATTAAAAATATATTAAATTGTTTATTGTACTATTAAAACACACAATTACTTAATAAGATAAATGACGTAAAATAAAAACTTTAAGAATTAGTTACAATACAATAAAATATATCACAGGACTATTGAAATCAATTGAACTGAATTACTTTAAAGAATAAAACAAATACAATATTGTATAATATTTCATATAATATTTTAAACTTGTTATTTCTAATGAATCTAACTATTAGAATTTACCAATAGAAGGCTAAATTATTGTAGCCAATTTTACAGGACTCATCATAAAGTAAATGGGCCATACTTTGCCCAACCCTATCGCAAAGCATCGGTAGATGTACACACCCACTGGGATGACGTATGAGTATGTGTATGTGTGTGTGTGTGTGGTGGTGGTGGTTAGAGGGAGGGGGACTTCAAAAGGAATATGGGATTTTTTGCCATCTGGTAGGGAGATTATCGATGAAATCCCACATCCAGCTTTCTCTCCCTGCACTGTCTGGATTTAGGGGGAGGAGTGGCGGGGGGGGGGGGGGATCACACACACACATGCATCAGTGAAGTCAAGCCTACATTATTCTAATGCAAGATACATCATCTGAATGCAAAACAGTCAGGAAATTAGCCAGATTTCCCCCAAGCAGTCACACAGCCTCATCCAGGTCAGCGGCCATTCAGCTGAGTCAGTGCTCTTGCCTTCAGCTTCCAGCAGGGTGGGCTTTGCATGTCCATTAGAACTATTGGACCTGCGATTTATGTCATATTCTCATCATCACTCACCGCCGAGCCTAGGCGGGGCTCAGCACATCGATATAGAGCAGTCGGCTGATTAACAGGAGAGGATCAACGCACGTGCTCGCAGACATACAGTGGACATAAAAAGTATACACACCCCTGTTCAAATGACAGGTTTTTGGGATATAAAATTAAGTTAAATCATTTCACCACTTTTTACTCCAGCAATGTGACCTTAAACCGTTTTAGTAGATGCTTGCCACCTTTTAAAGTCCTTCTGAGTAACCCCAGCGTCATGCTTTGGGGCTGCTTTTCTTCACCTGGCACTGGAGCCTTAGTAAAGATGGAAGGAATTATGAACAGTTCCAAACAACAGTCAGTTGTAAGCACAAAATTAGGAATGAGCGAGTACAGATACAAAGTATCGGTATCGGCCGATACCCGGATTTATTTCAAGGTATTTGCTACATACAGCAGCCGATACCTGTATTGGCCAACCTCTTCCGGCCATTTTATCATCAGGGACTAGAAATCACGAGTATAGAAACTAGCCATTAATTTCATGCAATTTTAAGGAAAAAAATGATATATTGGGATATATATGTCTTTCTTAAAAATGATTTTGAAGTTTTATTTAGTAAAAGTACTAGTGGTATCAGCACTTGATATCGATATTAGAGTTGAAACTCGGTCTGAAAAAAAGTTCTATCGAAAATCCCTACACAAAACCCTCCAGCTTCTTCTATTAGGCAAAAATAAAAAGTTAGGAAACGCCTAATAAAGCAGCAAAACTTTATCTGGGGTTAATCAAAAACACTTTAAATTTGAATTTAAATGTTAATAATTCTGAACACAGCCCCGTCCTTTGTTATGAGAGGGTGTGCACACTTGTGCAACCATATTATCCCTGTTGTTTAGTTTAGTTTATTCTCTCTAAAATGCTTTTTTTTTTCAAAGTCATAGTGATTATGGGTCACATTAACGGTGGATTTAAAAGATTTATTGTCTCAATTTGTTTACATCACAAAGGGCTGCTATTTGAACAGGGTTGTGTAAACTTTTCATACCAACTGTACGACACCAACTGACTGGACATTTCATTAGGTATGTCTCATAATGATGAAAAATGTTGAATTTCGAAAGAGGATACTTTTATGATTTAAAACGGATGATAGTGAATGTAGGAACTCTGTCGTAAGCAAGACACTTGACATGCAAATTTAATGAAATGCTGCGGGCTCAAAACAATCTAACTACGAAGGTAATATGACTTGCTGTGTATCAATATCAGATTAAAAAACAGCCATCCAAAAGAGAATCATTCTCCTCCACCCCAAGTGAGGACCACCCGCCAGTTTTGGTGACATGATACTAAAGGATAGACACACCGAAACACATTGCGGCCTGACAATCACACAGGAAAAAAATCATCTGCTGCGGTAATCCCCAGTCAGCATTATTTATTCAACAGGCCTGGCCCACATCAGTTTGCCACTGACTGTGGCCTACATGAGAAATATCGGAGGTTTATTTATAAACTTTGTGTCTGCTTGGTATGTAGGAGCCAGTGGTGCAAAGCAGTGTTAGACCGTTATCATGGCTGATTCCGATTTAGTAGTCAAGGAGGATATTCGCTTTCACTAAATGGGAAAATATTGGTGTCAACATTTAAAAAAGAACTGTGTTAAAATGTTTTTTAGCTGATTGGAGACACAAAAAAAGTTGGCGGTTTTGGCCTGACACCTTCAACAGGTAGAGATGACCACAAAGTGAACACATTAGAATTGAATTCGTCTTGACCGACGTGGAGGGGGGCATGTTAAGTTACATTTGAAGCCGTGGGCAACCCGCCTCCACAAAATCATCCGTGCATGATTAGGAGCTAAAAACGAGGCATTAAACTGTGAATATCTAGAGTTAAGCCGGGTAATTCTGATTTCTGACATGCCTCAATGATCTGGGTCAGTTCGCGCCGGCAGTCCTCGAAATAAATCAGCTATTAATACATTCCCCTGATAGTAAGATGTAAGAATTGACAGATACAAACCAAACAACCAGAATAGAAAGAGTCAATATTAAAAGTGAAGCTAATAAAAGAGATGCAATCAAAGCAGGGCTAATTTCATGTGTGATTATAGAAGGCTGCCTCCTGTTTGTTTCCAGATGTAATAAAACAACTCGATCATCGTTGGATGCAGGCTCTCCATTAATTTAGCCAGACTGTCTGACTGCCCAAAGGCCTTCTGACTCATCCCCATGGTCTTGCTCCTCACTGCGCTTTTTTTCTATGTGCGTCTGTTTTGGGGGTTGACACCCTGGAGCTGTACTGCCTTGCATGTTTTTACTTTCAGCACTATAGGGATGTAACGATAACAGCAATATTGCAATATTAAAATTGACACGATATCCTCCTTGTCATGTCACGGCGAAAAAGGCGAGGTTGTATTCCATTTGTGCAGTTCTAGCACCCTCTGGTGGCTAGTTTATGAATGCAGTTTAATTTTAATTTGGAATGTTTTGGCAACTGCTGTGGTTATAACTCCTTTAAATCAGTCATATATTTTTTAATAACTCCATTAAAAAAATCTTGATTTTCGCGCGCTTCAGCCGAACACAGCATTGTGAACCATAGACCATGATACTTTGCGCCGCTGAGACATTAGAAGCACAAGACAATGGCATGTGACATGACATGGCATAGCCAATATGTATATAACAATAACTGCAATATCGTGATATCGCGTTATTAAAACTGCCACAATATCGTCATCGTCATGTCACGATATTAAAAGCAGCACATAAAAAAAAGGCACGTTGATATCTATTTGTGCAGTTGTAGCAACCTCTAGTGGCTGTTTTTTTAGTGCAGTTTAATTTTCACAAGGCATGTTTTGGCCCATCTATGTTTAAAATCCTTACTAATGGTCAATGAAGGGGAACGTAATATGCTTGTGAACCGAGTAAATACGTGGAGAAACTCAACGTGTGCATGCATTAGCAAGTAAATGCCTCAATATTAAGAGTGATTCGAGATTGTAGGTTGTTTATATGCATTGCTGTTATTATGTACAAAAGCACAATATGAGCTCATTTTTTTACAATATTGTGACCTTTTTTTTTTTTTAATCGCCAACCTCCCCACAATATTGTGATAATATCGTATCGTGATGTTTGGATATTGTTACATCCCTAATGGCCAAGCCTTTTGTCACTACTGTTATGTGCAAAAACACAATGTCCAATGTTGTGTTTTTTCCTCATATGAGTTTTGTTTTTAATAATATTGTGAGTTGTTATACAGTAGCGTGACCTTTTTTAATATCGCCAACCTCCCCACAATATCGGGATAATTATCGTATAGTGAGGTTCATATCGTGATATTTAGCGCATTGTGACATACGACAGCATCAATATAATTTCGGATTCACAAGAATCTATGAATTAAACTCTAAAATGTTAACTAAACCATAGACTTTCATCTAGCTAAAGTATGAAAGTGTAAAGCTAACATCTACTGTATTGCAAAGAGAGCATGTTTGCACAGGTGTGTATTGTCTTTGCTTCGTGGCAACAAAAACTATGAGAATGCAGAGAAGCATTTTCAAACTGTAAACAAAATTGGCATACACCTGTACCCCAGAAGCCAGAATGAATTTAAGTTAAACAAATGTACACTTTTTGTATAATTCTCAACTAAATTCCCACAAGATCATGTTGCTCTTATTCTTACTATGCTAATGCAATCCTGCAGGGCCGCTTTTCATTTTGATTTCATTTCCTCACCACAGTTGTTAGTTTAGCCGGCACTCGGAAAACACGTTCAAGGTAACTGATTGCCTGGGAGATTTCCTGGAAATGGGAACAATTGTACGGCTTCTGTCGAAAATGGGACATATTTGTATTTTGGAAAGCTTTGTCCGTGTCTCAGGGGACAAAGCTGTTTTGGACAAATCGCATCATTCAGCGCAACATCTGCTCAATCTGCTGCGAGGGTGTTCACATCCAGTAAAGCTGGGTACACACGCAATGATTTTTCAGATCAACCTCATATGTGATAAGGAAAAAAAAGAAGATGGCAATTAGTGATGAAAAATATCAAGAATAGCAGTAGAAGAAAAAAATAGGCCTAACCCTTGAAAAAATATTCAAAAAAATACAAATATTAATGGCGGCAATTGTTACCACACATACAACATTAATATAATCCAAATATTGTGACTTGCAGTGTGTAATATTTTCAGTCTATGATTGGATATGCATACATATGCACATAAATGAGGGTGACAATCGGTCCACTTAGTTTGTATGATTCACATTTGAGCCATTTTTCTCATACATTGATTTCTTTAGTCAATACTGACTGACTGGCTCATATTGATTATTTAATATGAATTAACCCACATTCCTTTGTGGAGCTGCAAGTCTATTTGTTGACACAACACAAACTTCCTCCCTGCTCCTCCTCCTCCCCACCGTCAACATATCTAAATATGATCATGCGGCGAGAGCGGCAGGATTGTTATTGGCTTTTCCACTCCACGAGATGACAGCGGGACAGATTCCCCTGAACGTCTCTGGAGTTCACAAATAGTTTATTGAGCACCTCAGCACACAAAAGGCAAAGTCGATGACAATCTATCTGTGGGACTCTTTGCATTTGCTGAGCCTATGCAAGTCTCGTCATATGTTGTTATTATAATAATACTGCTTTGCTTGTCAGGGTGGCTAGTCAAGAGAAATCAATGACTCACTGGAGTCAAGCCAGGCCGTCCTCTGAAAAACATGCTCAACCTGCTTTGCTGTTGCTACCCTATGAATAAAACATGCATTGAAAATGAAAAGTCTTTAGCCAGTTTTGGGGTGAGATTTCAGGTACAGTGGAACCTCAAATCATCCCGACTTGGTCAGCAAATCTCATGGATACAAACAATGCTGAAGTGAGAGACAAGGGCATGTTCTGACTTACTGCATTAAAACATGGCTGCACAGCTAATAAAAGTGTTATAAAGGTGACAGTTTGAAAGTAAATCAAATAAATTCACAACAGATTATGCCTATCTGCAACTATTTTTATTGTATCAGTAATTGTGATGCTTTTGTCTACGCCAGTAATTTCTCGTCACATACACATCCACCACACATGAGAGATCAACAGCTCGCCATGCAATTTTATTGAACAAAAAAGACTATTTACTGCAAATAAATATACTTTATACTTTTTTGTTTGTCGGCCTTTCTTTATTTTACTGATATAAAATATGTGCCTTGGCGCAATATAGGCTGGGACACTCTGGTCAATGTGTCTTTTTTTCCTTATGTTTCCTGTTTGGGACTACAAATAGAAATGAGCATCAGGCTAAATCTGGTGTAGTTACGGAAAACCTTTGAAGTCCCAAAATAAAAAATATAGACACCGGCGAACAGCACAGAACATTAAAGACAACAACGTGAGCACATCAAGACCATGACACTAAGGCATGTTTATGGTTTGTAGACAAAACAAAATGAGTAAAACATGTCCAGTTTCAAATGACCAAGAAAGCTGAGCAGTGTTGGTCAGGTGCACTAATAGAATGTCTCAGTAAATACTGAAAAAGATCATTGTGGATAAATCTCCTGGTGCTTAACATACTTAAATTGAAAGACTTACACAAATGTTAAACATAGTCGTCATTAGCTAGCTACCACCTCCAATAGTTAGCACTGGTTAAGTATGTAATCCTTAATGCTCACTTCCATCTTTTCAATGTACGTTATGACCTCCTTGAAGGTCTTCAACGCTGTAGTGACAAATGTGCTGTCAAAACAACAAGGAAAAAAAAACTGTCTACGGCCAGTGCTGTTATAAGCAGCCATCAAGCCTTGCTGTTATTAGAATTGCAATATTTCAGAATATATCATTCAAATGGGCCTATAAGTATTCTATTATGAGTGCAGTGGCTGACTTGAATGGATGCGAGATGCGCAATTTGCAGTTGTGAATAGCAGATGAGGTCTCTAAATTACACACCCATGTCAATTGAGTGTGTGTGGGTGGGTGTGTGCGTGCGTGTGTGTAATAGGCAGATGACAAACTGAAGGAAAGCGGGAGCTCAATAATCATAACAACGGTAATACCAGTTTAGAATTGATTATGTGCACATACAAATGGGATCAAATTTATGATAATTGTCTTCTCTCCATTTATTTGGCTTATTGTGAAGCCAGGGCAAAGGTTTAATGACGGAGATCTGATTAAAGTTGGATTATGCTCCAATTTGAATCCTTCCATATGGGTACTGGAGGTCAATATACTGTATGTGCTTCCTTCATAACATACATGTATTTTGACACCTCCAAAATCGAAAGTATCTAATTCAATGATTTGGAGCTCAATAAATAAAACATTGGCATATAGCGTCAACAAATATTTTACTCTAGTATGGGTTATTTCTGTTTCCATTATTTCTATCCCTTTTCTCGAGCCCGGGTGAGCTGGAGCCTATCTCATCTGATTTGGGGCAAAAGGCACGTTTACAGATTGGACTGGTCACCAGGCATGACATAGCAAACATAGAATAGCAGTAGGTGCTTGCTTCGTGTGTTCTAGTGGACATATTGGACACGAGTCACTTGAAATGTATACATGGAAATAGTAAATAAATAAATAAATAAATCATTTGGGGGATATCCAGTAGGTAATACTCTGCATCAAAATTAGTACTTGGAACTAAAACAGTCAGAGAGAGAGAGCGCGAGCAGCGGGGCATTGCTACTGTGTCCTCCTAATCTCTTATGTAACGGGTGTGTCAAAATGACTCAATTATAGCAAGCTGACCCCATCCCGCTCACTCTCCCTCTTCCTGCTAGTTCAGTTTGAATTTTTCCGATATTCAGGCTGTTGTCGTCTCAAATCTCTCGCAGTGCATGCTATGCCATTATGAGTTATTCCAATTTGTCATATTGGGAGCATGGTGTCACCACGGATATACTGTACTATTCTCCAAAAGTTCCCAATACAAGCACAGGAATACATTTAACATGCAATTCCTATGACATAGTGTGGATATTGCTACTTTTTTACGAACCTTCAAATTTGAGCTCAGTCCATTCTAGGGTCGTTGGGTCAGAACGGCTTGAATGACTTCTGATGTTTGGATTTGACACTCACGTTGTGATCGTTGAGTTAATCATTGATTAGTTGATGTCAGTGATCTATTTTCAATGCACTTAAATAACTGCAAGCATCAACACTGACCTCGAATAATAATAGACTAATAATAACCAGTACAAATATAACAAATAATATAACTGATATAAATACAGTTGTGGCTTGAGATATGAGTGAGCCAATTTAAGAGTTTTTCCAGATACAAGAAAGTGTTTTGAGTTATGAGCAGGATCATGCAACAAATTAAACTACCTTTTGCCCAAAGTCAGCTGGTATTGGACAGCATGTGGAAGAGGCCTTAATCCATTGTGACTATAACCTCTATTATGCATCTTTTACGTTGCCATGATGCGTATCACTGGCGTCGGGTCAAAACCTCATTCCTCCAAATTCGTCTTTTTTCTAAAGACCCCCAAAACGGCATGCTTCTGCAAACATTAACATTGCATCATTAAAGAGAGCAAGCCATTTTTATCACTTTAGATTGGTCAATATTTTTTTTTTTTTTTTAATATGACTTGCCAAATTCATTGTGACTTATGAGGTTTTGGCCCGACACCAGTGATATGCAAATTGTGTCATTTGAGACTACACAAAAAAAAATTCTCAATTGTGTCACTTGAACCGTGCAGTATACTGTAAAGCCGGCATCTGGCTCCCGACTGTGGTTGGACTCCTGAAAACACTCCGAGACCTTTGTGGCATAGCTGCCTCCTACGCAAAATATGAAACTCTGCTTTCACTAGAAGAAATTTAAAAGCAGAACTGAGCAGATGTGATGGAAGCATTCCCATTCTGTGTTGGTCCTCTTCTGTAAAAATGCAGAAGTTTGAGGAAAAAACAAGGAAAGGCAAGAAAAGGCGTTTGGTTGCGGGAACCAGGCCTGCATTGAAGAAGGGATGTTGGGGGAGAGGACTGAGCGGTTGGTGGGGCTTAGAGATTCAATTAAACTACACAAGGAATGAATGCATTTTTAATCACGGCGCCCAGTTTCCTGACATGACAGCCACAGCCTTTGTGTAAGACTGAGGATGAGGAGCCACCATCTGTGTGTGTGTGTGCATGTGCGTCCAGAAGCTCGTGAAACACAACAGACAGCAACCTTGGCTGGAGACCACGTGGGTGCCGCGAAGAGACATTTTGCAGAAGCCAAAAGCAGATCCAATTAGCACATACACATCATGCCACCGTTTGGCTAATGTGAGAAGAGACTTGTCACTGTGGACATGTTTGTGTGTGAATGAAACCTCTGTGGCAAAGACTCCATGGAAATTAAGCCAGCAGCAAGCAATGGGGGAACTATTTTTTCTAGAAACATGAATAGACTTAAAGCTCTTTCTTCGGACGCTCAATAGCTTCCCCTTGGGCAGGGTATTTATTTTTGTTACATTTTGCGGCTTTTGTCATAATGCCGTGAGAATGTCGGAATGTTAAGCTTCTAGGCATGACTCTTCAACAACTTATCATTGCACATGTACAAGAAATAAGAGTGGTGACCTGAAAAATCCAAAGCCTACCAGTGATTCTACTGTATTTCATGACCCACTTTCACAGTGTGTAAAAGGAAGGTAGGTTCCCTTGAATCCTCTTAACGTAGCTAAATCATTCATGTGCCCTCCCTGCGTTAACCCAGCGCTAATTAAAACCGCTAGGCTCTATCCATGCCCAACTAGGTGACAGATCTGCAGTGAATTCATGACTAAAGTGTGGAGAAGATCAGCATAAACGTAATGACCACTAATGTTCCTTTCTCTACGCAAGAATGCATTGGTTAACAAAATAACGTGGCCAGGACAGCAGGCAGAAGTCATCGATAAAGAGTATGCTTGTAACAAAACCGGTCGGGGTACAGACATACCAATAAGCATTAATGACAATGATGCAACAGATTTGGAGGGGCAGGATATTCCCCATGTATGGCTTTATTTAAGAAAATTGTTTTTAAAAAAAAATTCTGCCTTACGCCAGTCTAAAAGCTACCACTTTTTGGCATTCAAAAATAGTCTCTCTAATCTGAAAGGAAAGGAAAGTTTACAGTTGTTATCATTAGCTAATTTAGCATGTCTTATTACTCTGCTCACAACATTAGCATTGTTTTAGGAACAACTTTGTAGCACCTGTACAAAAGTGTGAATGACATTTAGACAGTTGCCATTTATTTGGATACACGATTGGGAGAATGAATGAATGCATTTTGTGTCACGTTAGAAACGGTTATTACATTTCAGGGTGGAAGAATGAATTTGACTCCCATTGTATAAACGGGTTAAACGTCTTTGCATTCATAATATGCCAAAAATGGGTAAGTTACATGCTCATGTTTTTGAAACTGTGTATCACTGTGTATGTTTGTACAGTAAACAAACATGATTTGAATATTCAGTAATGCAAACTAGCCATCTATTCCTTTGTTTTCCATCATCCATCAGCAATTAGCACAATGAATGAATGAGTAGCGTAATTAGGTGGTTTAGAAGAAAAGCAGATGAAGTTGAGTATTTTCCTGGACACCACACACTGCATGAATAATCTAGTTATTAGGCCAAAAACTATCATTCAGAATGATCATTTCTCATCAGTTAATGCATTTGTGAGAATTCTCACAAAATATATGTAACATTGACACTCAGCAACCCTGGAATTCTGGTGTAACGCAACTGAGTTCATCCTGTGAAAGGATTACTCTTCCCTCCAGCAGATGCTTGCACTCGTAAACAATGTTAAGGGAAAACAGGAGCTTAATGACCAGACTCATTACATCATCGAGCAGCTCAACGCAAGCGGGGAGTCAAGCACCATACTGGGCGTATCTTAAAGACGACATGTGAATTTTCATTGGGAATGTTTGAGCACCTCAGAAACAACAATATTCTGAGTCATCTGCCTCAAGACAAACATCAGGGGAAATGGGAATATGACAGAGGCATCCATCGGATTCTTCTTGTTCCTTATTTGATTCTTAATCCTTCCTTCCTGTATTTATTCCCAGTGGGGTGATTCATGGCTTGCTGTAGAAAACATGTGAAGGATGTTGACGATATAAGGCCAAAGATAAAAACCCATACTTCAGTTTTAAGTTGGATGGATGAAAGGCTCTTGCGTGCTGAGAAAACATTCCTAAAGTCTCTCCTCACTGGGCTCACCTTGTGCTGAGCCATGTAGTTCACGCAACCAAGGTTAGATTCCTGGATTGCCAATTTATCCTGCAGCGTTGCCGCTGACATATAATCGGCACATTGTTTCTACACTAATTAAGGAGAGCATCTGGAAGAGACGTGAACATATGCCCGCTTCAGCCCTCGGACCGCAATTATGCACCAAGAGGTCAGCCACGTCATGTGCAAAAGAGAACGAGATTGGAATAATGTTTAAAAGCAAACTTGCTAAATTAGAGCATGAAAACACAACATATGCAAAAAACAACTTACAAAGACATCCATCAGCATGTGCTCCAGTGTCACCTCAATGTCCTCCAGTCGAGACGAGAGAGTCATTCTTCAGCTAGTACAAAAATTGTCCGTGAAAATAATTCAAACTGCACTGATACTATGTTTAACCATGCAATCCTGACAATTGTTTTAAAGCCATTCTGCTAAAGATAACACCACCATTTCTGTTTGTTTTCCCCCACAAAGGATGGTAGTAAATAGGCGCTTTGTGATAAGTATTCCAACTGGTTCCCAGACTGTTCCTTTCGGTCTAGGACTTGATCGGACACTCATCTTCAGAAAAGTTCAGTTTAATTTTTGGGATATTTGCTGGAACAGGATGTCTCCTCCCTCTTCCCCCTTATTTTTCTCTTGTGCTCCCCTTTTTTCCCTTCCATGCCCTTTCAACTCTGTGTCCACAGTGGACGTCTTTGTAAGGACAGAGAGCCTGGGGCAGCTGATGCCCAGTTCTGGGTGCTTTTGGCTGGGGTCATCCTCTCTCACACTGGGCTTCTAGTCAATGCGCCTTTGTAAAGATCTCATTAAAGGCCGTCCGGCCAGGGATCTCGCATGCCTCACAGACACATGAGGGGACAACAACAGTGATATGTCGCTGAATTGACAGAAAGCTTATGTAACACTGATGGGCGAAGGGGGAGGATGGAAAAGTGCCGTTTGGGGGTAACGGGTGAAGCGAAGGATCTTAAAAGGACGCTTCAAGAGTTGTTATTGTTTTTCTGTTAAGCGCTGGTGCAATGCACCCTCTGTTTCCCCTGTAAGAAGATTCCGTCTGAGCTTGAGTGATACATACAGAGTAAGAATAAGTAGGAGGAAGTGTGGGGGAGGTGAGTTTATCTGGGCTGTTCCCACAAACAGGATATGACTCGAATAAGTAAGGAGACAGCCAGTCAATTTACATGCACATGCACAAAGTGGCAGAGATTCTTATTTGCTTTACACGGACTTTCGATTTACTGATCAATCTACTTTACCACTCTCACCTACGGTCAAGAGCTGTGGGTCCGAACTGAAAGAACATGATCAGATACAAGCGGCCGAAATGAGTTTCCTTTGCTGGGCGTCCGGGCTATCCCTTCAAGATAGGGTGAGAAGCTTAGTCACCCAGAAGGGACTTCAAGTGGAGCCGATCTGGTTATGAACCTTCCCTGGTGAGGTAAAAGGGAAGTATAGGCTCCCTTACCATAGTGCCTAAACGCATCTAATTCGCTCATGAAGAGACAGCCAATCCCCAGTTGGAACTCCCAATGGGGACCATTTGGTAAGGGTGTTCCAGAAACTCAAAGTGTGAAAAAATTGAGGTTCGACTGAAGAGCATTTTTCCCTTTTTTCACTGCAAGGTACTCTTTGGCTCAGGTCGGTTTTCCTTGCTACTAAGCTGCAGGTCTGGATGCTGTAGTATACTTTTTTTAGTTTGTCTGCAGCTGCCCTTAGTCTCCTCTTGAACACCTTTTGTCACCGTATGGCAGCGAATAAAGCCATTCCTGTTAAATCTCAGCTAAAAGCCGATTTGTGTTTGGAATACATCTATTTTTATTCACAGAACCTGCAGTACATAAAAATCTAACATTTACTGTGGAGTAAAAGTAGGACTGACTTCCAATTATTTGACCGCACACAGAACACTCATTGGTGTTGACTACAAGTGTCCACTTCTCCGCTTAAGTTCTGATATCTGCAGATTTTCACTTTTGCAGGAGATTTTTGAAGGTAAGACTACTGTAGCCACAACTGAAGGAAATAAAAACTGATGCATTCAAACGTGCTGCAAATGGACCTCGGTCTGTAGTTTGGACACCCCTGTTGTATCTTCACGTCATTTCCTGAAGATTCCTATGCTTCGTCTGTCCTTTCTCCTGCTGTACAGTCCCAGAGAGCCAATGATACATTGGCCTATGATCCCTTCTGGATGTGAGGTCAACAGGATCAGCAATCAGTTCTCACATTAGCTCTCAGCGACGAGCGCCGGGATGTGACAGAAACCTTATCATACAGCCTGAATTCTCTTATGGATCATACATGGAACATGTGCAGGTGACTGCTACAGACAAAATGTAGTCAATCATGGGGTCTTTGTCCGCCTCAAGAGGCTTTTCTCTTTCCCCCAAGAAGCTCCTTATGCTGCCTGCAGTGGATATGCATCAAACCACTATTAATAACTCACCATATCCCTCTTAATTCTCTTCGGCGTGCCTCTCATGCATTATAAATTATCCTCCGCCTTGAAGGTGGAGACAGACAGTGCGTCAATTGTAAGCGGATGGCAGGTGGAGTGCAGAGTCCTGCAGGTTGTCAACGTTTGGGCCTGCGTTTCTCATTAGGGAGGAGATTAGCCTCAACGGGGGCCGCTTGGGTCGGCACGTTCCAGTGTGACTACTTTTTTTGCGCACCATCCACAGCTAAACACCGGATTTCCACACACGGATGATGATAAATGAAGGCAGGGTGAAGGCACTGTGCTATTATTATTATTTAAGGTAAGACACTTTCAAGGAGAATTTATGTAAATAAACATGAATAAACCAATAATTCATAAAACTAAAGTTTTGCTCTGAGAAGAGAAATTAAACATAGTTGGGAAATATTGATATTAATCAAATATTGATTGATATTCTTCAATTTTTTTCGCACTTGTTCTCATTAGGGTTACTTACGGATGATTTTGTGATTCATATATGTAATAAATTCACCCCAATAAAATATTCCTTCTCCCATCTTTAGTGGAAATCCGACCAAATCTGACAGTACCTTTAACTGCAGCATGCTGAAGCAGTCCAAGGTGTTAGCCCATGGTCCTTCGGCATCAGACCAGTCCAGGAATCTTTCTGTACCAGTAATCCAGAAGGGGTCAAGTCCAACTGAGCTTTGACTACAGCAGCAGTTCACACTTTGCATGGCAAAAATCCAAAATTAACAAGCCCCCGCTTGCTGTCGACCTTAACCTCTCAGGACATTTTCACACTCTGAGCTTGAGAGTCTTCATGATTAGTGGTAATGTTATCACCTGGCATAGAAAATAGGCTGCTAATCAAACCCTGGGCAGGATTCCAAATTCGGACACACACTTGCACACACACACTCGGTCATTTAAAAATAGCATCTACTCCAGACACGTTGATAAAGCTTCTTAAGGAAGGTTTGCAGCCAACTGTTTCAGGGATTTATTGCATAGACACTTTGACACAAAGTAGGTGTGATAGTCTGTAGAGTAGAGACACCCTGCACTACATCGGCTTGTGCGCCTTTCATTGTCTGCAAAATATCCAATGGTTGATCTTTATATGTGTTTCTCCTGTAATGGGAATATTGTGTGTTTTGTCGATTTATCCAAAAGTACATCTGTGAGGTATGTTGGATGTGAAAGATGGTCTGGCTCATGATCTCGGTTCGAGTTCATCCCAAAGGTGTTTTATAAGGGTTAAGGTCAGAGCTCTTAAGTTCAAATTTCTGCTCTTGCCTTCCTATGTAATTTGTATGTTCTCCCAGAGCTTGTGTAAGTTGTCCCCTGGTACTCGGGCTTCGTGCACATTCAAAAAACATGCATGTTGGGTTCTTTGAAGATTTTAAATTGCCAATATATGTGAATGTGAACTGTTTTTAGTCTAAATATACCCTGTGATTGGCTGGCAGCTAACTTCCACATTCCAAAACCATACAAGTTAAGTTCTTTAAAGACAAAAGGCCTTTTCACACTGTACTTGTTTTTCCTGGTGTTCACCTCGGGCCAGGGCACAGGAGTAAAGGCACCCCTGCACAAGTGTGCCCATTTGAAAGTGGTTGCCTAGCAGCATACTAGGAAGTAGCCTGGAGGCTTTTCCCCCTGGTTCGAACTTGGCAACATGGATTTGGATTGATGTGGTGGACATCTCCATCTATCACTGTGCCTTCTTAACCATGTCAGGGTAAGTAATTTCTCTTGGTGTCCCAATACTTGGGACTCTGGGACATCCCATTTACTGTATTATAATTCATCCAGATTTTCCATGCCATTTGTACTATTTTGCCAAAAGTGTTTGCTGTTAGCAATCTGGCTTCCCTCCGCCAACCCCTCTCCAATTGTATGTGCTGTCCGACATCACAGCAATGCTGCTACCGAATTGATTGAGGCTCGGCACTGCGCGACAACAAATGCCTTTTGTGTCATTTGAGTGTTGCCACATGACGTGACACAGTGTGAGTTATTGCGCCATCACAGCACGTACACAATGTCGGTTTGACGATGGAGCGCTGTGATGAGCTAATGCTGCATTTGAAGAAGGTGGGAAGTTGAATTTATACCACTCGTTTTGTACCAGTACTGACCTCAAAGCATTCGAGGCGAATGTAAACTGTTTGTTGTTCTGCTTCACGCAGTCAAAACAAATCGGAAATCACGTTGTGTTACGTGAAGGTGCTTATTTTGAATAACTGTATTCATGTTGTAATTAATAAAGAGATAAAGTCAGCTTACCCTATAGGACAGATGAAAATAGATAGATGGTCTTCTGTTTTTTAGAGAGTTGCATTCCTGTCGTTTTTGCCGGAAGGGAGTAAGCGGCATTGTGCTCAGTCATTCTCTCATTCTGCTGCGTCACTCGGCACCCTAAATATGTCACTCCACATTAGAGTGGATGTCTCTGTTGTTTTGTTTTTCTCTTCGGAAGCTGCTACTTGCGATTTCTGCAAAGGAATGTGAGGACAGAAGCAGGTGCACTCGACATTCAAATGCATTTCTTGCTGCGGGAAAAGAGCTGATTAGAAATATCTGATTTAATGACATCAACAGATAGCAACTTTTCTACCTTAGAGCGTTTGTTTGTCCAAACACTCACTGCTGAACAAGTGCGTGCTTGAAAGGCAGTGAGCAAACAGAATGCGACAGGGGGCAGATTTTAGATACTGGTTGTATGAAGGCCTCCGACATTTTCTGCCCTAGTAAACTTAGCCCAATTTACCCAGCAACAAGAATGCTGAGCATCCAAACACAGATAAACGCACACGCACCTACCGACTCTTCCAATTAGCCGACATGCCCGTTAGCCCGCTATCCAGCATGACCGTTATGACTTACTCTAGCGTGCAAACGCAACGCTTGCGTTCACTTAGCATCAAGACACGCACGTGAATCCACATCACCAAAGTCCATGCACGATTAAGAGTCTGATTTGTAGCAGTGAGCATTAAATGTTTGATGCCGCAGCTACATATTTAATCTGTACAGGGTCGATGATGAGGGGAAATGGGTTAGACATGATTCCGCTCTCTGGGGAAAACATTGGCAAGAAGAGAAACACGAGTTTACACATTTGAATGCGTGCACGTAGGGGCGTATGTCTGTGTGTTTAAAAAATGTGAACAGAAACTCAGTAATGGATCACTGCCCTACATTTGGATTATTTATATGTGGAAGGTGTACAGATTGGGAGATTTATTGATACAATCTATAAAGTGGCACCTTGATTTGCTAATTTAATTCCTTCCGTAACTACACTTGTAAACTATCGTACTGTGCTGTATATCAAATCAGTTTTTCAATCAATTTCAAACAAGTATGCGAAGTAAGATGATGCTAATGATTAAGTAGCATAGGCCTTACAAAAAACAAATAGTAAATAAAAAAAAACGTTTCTGTCTTGATTTTGCTCACTCTAAAATCTGCAGTTGATTGTTCGATTGTTAATTGTTTTATGTTAATTGGCTAACCGTTAGCTAGTCTGTGTGCATCAATTGTGGCACTATTAGCTAGTGTATGAATGTGCTTGTTGCAGATTTATACCATTAGCATTTGTTCAACAAAGCAATTGAAAGTGCACCCGCGGCTGTGTCAATATTTGTCTACCTGTGGTGGGATAACAATTCATTCTCACTACTAGCGGAGGTCGGCAAGAGAGGCGAGAGATGTCTTTATGACATTTCTAAAAGGAAGTTTTTGCTTTCAAAATATGTATTTAAAACAAAAAGTTCCAGTATTTTGTTTGCATGATTATTGGATATAGAATGGATAAATGAACTTAGGTTATGCATTCATCATTGCATCTGTTGAAATCAACATAATATGGCTATAAATAAACACACACCATATTCACTATTAAATAATTTGGCATAGGTTGTTCAACACACATTACCCAAGGCAAACAATATACAATTATGTACATAGAAAAAATAAATCTCCATATTTCTAAAAATAAACAAAGCTTTTTATTTTGTTTGGTTATTTTGATAGCTCAGACGTATGTATCTGTCTACAGGATGTAGCTGCATTTATAAGGCTTATAAACTCTCAGCAGCTCATGACTAAACGACTCGGCTCTTTTATAGACAATGAATCCCTCAGGCACACAGCCTAACAACTTAAAACCACATGTGGACATAAAGTTGAAAGAGGATGCACCTGCGCACTGGGTCGTGCACACGTTCACTCAGGCTTGTCTTTTACTAGTTCTAGTTTACTAGTTCCGCACGAGCCGACGTGACCTACTGAATGTCGGTGCCTCAGTACACAAGCATGTAGTCATTCTCAGGAGAGTGGCAAAGCCAGGCGGGAGCTCCACCTCTTGCTGCAGGCATGACACTAAGCTGCTTGTTGGTACACACCTCAGACAGGTGCAGCAACTCCCTGGTAGCCATGCAAATGGAGGACATGGGCAAATTGTTGTTGTGAGGTTCCAAATGTAATTTGAGGAGCTTGTCTCCACCCACTAACCTCGCTTTAGGTAATGTTTCACCACAGCCTTGTATCTAGCAAATGGCACAATTTGATTCTGCTCAGTATGTAACGGTTGTGCTTAAAAGTTTACATAACCTTATTGTATGTAAACTTTTGAACACAACTGCAAATGTACAATAGCTAAATGCCACTGATTGATGTAAAATGCTATGGATCATCACCAAAATTCACACGCACATCTCTACTCATGTCAACTCCAACCTCTGAAAATATCAAAACAATTGCCACAGTATTTTTGGATTTTTATGGGCATTCAGCATTAGTCAGTTTACATACCCCTAGGGTACTGTATTCATTTAAATTCATTTTATTGTGTGTTCCATACAAAATATGTATTTTATGAACAAATGGGAAAAAATATAGAAAATTGTAATTAATTTCATGGAAATTCAAGGAAACATGGGGTAAATAGGTTTTTCTTTAAAAGTATCTGTCATTGTTTTTTATGCATCAAAAGTACTAGTGGTATCGGTATCAGTGACTACTTAAAAGTTGAGTACTCATACTGGTATTGGAAATCTCTATACTGTTTAATATACAGCGAAGCCCTGAACATACTGTATGTGAGTTGGTATTTAATTATTGAATCACAGATTTAAGCAAAGTAATGGTAGAAAAGTGCAATACAAATGAAATCCCATGCACCATTTAAAATGTGAGTTTCTGGTTTAACATGGGTTCATTTAAGCTGAAACGGCCTTTTAAAGAACATACATAATGGACATTTAACCCTGCACTGTGTGGTGAAGACAAAAATGGGCAAGTACTGACCCCATGGGGACCACGGTCCACAACCTTTACAAGCCTCCCCTGAGATCACGGACCAGTCAAGCCAACCTTTGTCCTCCTCACCTTCTTGGCCGTCTGAAAACATGTGCCCTGACAGGCAGAGCTTGATCACTCCCAGCTTCCACTTCAGGCCAAGGTGCTTTCCCTTGATGTTTGCCCCGATTTTAGCCTCAGTTCCCATCATTGCCATGGAAACTGAAAAAAGACCATGGCAACAAAAGGACAGATGAGTGGGAAAGGGCAGAGGAGGCGGGTTTAGCGGCAGGGGGAGCTAGATCCATCGAAATTGTGCCTCTGGTGGGCATAAATGATGGCCGCAGAAAAAAGTCATAATTTGGAACTAAGCAAGGGTGCTTGGCTGGGTTCGCATTACTAGGTGATTCAATCTCACTCTGTGCTTTCAAGTGACACATTTGCGGAATGTGAAAAACAACGAAGAATTCGACAGCTTCAGATTGAAATCAGGCTGCTTCCAAATGTGGATAAAAGTTTGATAGACGTCTACCAATGTTAGTGCAGTATAAACACATAGACTGGATATGCCCCGTGAATGTATATACATATATATATATATATATAAAAAAAATTCAGAGAGGGGGTCATATTCTGAGAAAAAAATTGCAAATTTGCCACTATAAAGTGGCAGATTTGTGAGAAAAAAAACTCAGGAACAAATTTGCAAAATTGGGGGTAAAAAAAATTATAAACTTGAAAATTTGCCACATTTTATAAAGTCGTAAGTTTGCCACTTTATAAAGTGGCAAGTTTACAAGGTTTTCTCAGAATATTACATCCCGTCTAAAATAAATATAAATAAAATCTATACGTGGCCCCAATATGACGTCGTATATGTTTGATGTTATTGTAAAAAAACTAAACATAACAAAACAAAAAACACATAAATACAAGTTACACATTTCCACTGAATACTTATGTTATGTGCAATTGCGGTATGCAGAATGTGTCACAATCTGGACCATCACATAATTTTTTTGTGGCCCACTTAAGTCGAGTCCGCTTAATGTTTCTTACTAAATGGATTAGTTTGTTTAATTGGGGCAGAAAATTAGTCAGAATATTGCATTTTACCCCCTTTAAAAAAATAACAAAATATCTAAAAAATAATAATAATAATACAAAGAGATGACAAGAATTTGGTTGTCAGCACTTTCCCTAACTCTTTGTCTGCCCCCAACACTGTTGACTCTGCCTGGGACAGCAGGGAGATCAACATGAGGTCATTAATTATACACATATCCTGTCCTGCTTTCCCACCTGGTCCCCTGTAAGGAGGAAGCTCTGATGATGGATGGGCGGAGCAGCCCGTTAAGGTCTGTGTTAACTTGGGCCAAGCGTCCAGTTGCTGCCACTGTCATGCAGTGTTAGAGCGCTGCTCATTAGAGCTCAAGGCCCCCCCTCATTGGCTCCATACATCAGACAGGACAAGGCGAGGAGGCCACATGCCACTGACAGCTGGGTACCTTTCGGAGTAACTCATTCTTTCTTCTTCATTTTTTTATCAAAGGTGCCCGTTTAGGAGTATAAACACCACTTGAGACACAAGCAGAAGAAAGTGCTGGGGTTTATTTAGGGAAGTCTTGGCAAGTCATAGGGAAGCCCATCACGGGGGGCCCTCTAGTGGCCAGTGGGTGTAAGACAGCAAAAATGTGCACCAAATTTCCATTGACAAGAGACATGTACAGACCCTTTCCTGCTTGTGAACAAGAGGAGGGGGATACTGTGGCAAAAACTGGATGACTACTGTTGACTTGAACTGGAAATGATAGCAAAAAATTGTTGTGGGTGCACATCCAGATGCACCCCAAATTGCCAAAAGGTTTCAATTTTTGCTCATAACCGTCTTTCTGACTGACACTTCACACATTCAAAATATGTCACTAGAGAAGATGGCCGAAAACATAATTTAAGCCATTTATTCTGTTTTCTCAATCAGTCTGCCTTGGTCAGATGGTATGTGGGAGTTTTTGCCAACCGGTTTTGCCAAAGTCTATGTGCTAAAATTCTGGTAAACTACTATTCAGAGCCAAGCATGCAAAAATCTGGACAGCTGAACCAATTTTGAGGAAATCTGATCCAAAAATAACAATTCCCAGTTTTGACTGACACAGAGCAATATTAACGACTCAGCAACGAGGATTATGCAAAAAAGTAGAAAACACTAAGTTCTATGAAACCTTGTGTAGGGATCAGGAAGGGACTAACGAAGAAAGGCTAAAGGAATTGGTTTCATTTTGCATTTGGGGGCTAGAATTTTACTGGGAAAGTACAATTTGGTGCAATGTGCCATGTCATTATAGTATACAATGTTTGGCGAGCTACTGTGTGTCTGTCATTTTCGTCATTGTACATCCAAATCAGAGAAAGAATAAGCTCAAGTCAGCACTCTATAAACAAATTAGTCGAATGCAAAACCTATATTACAGGCCAAGCAACTGCAGCTGTCGCCGGAAAACCGACACATCCGTACAAACACCCCCAGACGCATATTAATGACCTTAACCGCAACAGCAGATGTACACATCTGCTCACAACGAAATACCCTCGAGTATGCGCATGCACGCATTCACACACGGAGTGAGATATAAAGCTGACGCATGTCGTATTTAATTGCTGTAACAAGCTGAGCATTGGGGGTCAGCGAGACTTATGTTGTGATGTGAATATTCCCCGCAGGACGGTGAGCATCAATCTATCAAGGGCAATTTCATATTTGGGTTTAATTTGATGTGGTGTGTACAGTGTACACATGGGAGAAGTGTGATAATTAGACACTTGGCAACCACTGCACGCCAGCCGTAGCTAAACGCCTACACAGGAGAGGTCAAATAAAAACAAACTGTAGTTTGCTACACTTTGGTGCTGAAGCCAGAAAGTCGAGCTTGGAATGATTAAACATGAGAGTGCCCACATCAGAATGCACACTACTTATAAAAAGTTGGGCTTTTGAGCGAAATTTCAAGATGAACCTAAAATCCATTATAAGTTTTCTAGGTGAACTTAATTTGACCTTGTGTAAACTTTTGAATGCATGTGTCCAGCTTGTTTGAAGCCTCATACTGCCAAACGTGAAGCGCATGATGAAGAAGACTGTTTAAAATACCACAAACTGAACTGGACCATTCATTGATTGAATTCTGCTCCGTGTTAGAGAACAGCAAGTTGTGCAAATAGCCTAAGTACTGAAACACTGAGCAGTTGGATGTATATGGAAAAAGGCTAGAGAAGGTCAAATTAGATTCACCTGTAAACGTTACAGGCATTTTAGGGTCATCTTGAAACTTCACGTGAAAGTCCAATATTCTGGACTTTGTGAGAGTAGTGTAGTTGACCAAAGCACCACCATCTGGGGTAGTTATTTTTTCTCTCTCTTTCATTTTGTTTTCACAGATCCAATTCAACATTGTGAGTATACATCCCACAAGGTATTATTGTATGTGTCACAATTATCCAAAATATCAAAGATAAGGCTCTTGTTCTTTCAAATGACAATAAAATAAAGAGCAGCTCAGAGGACTAGTGGTAGATTGTCCGCCCTGAGACTGAGAGGTCGTGGGTTTGATCCCCGGCCGGGTCATACCAAAGACTATAAAAATGGGACCCATTTGCCTCCCTGCTTGACCCTCAGCATTGCAGGTTGGATTTGGGGGGTTAGATCATCAAATGATCCCCGAGCGCAAACCCCTGCTGCTGTTCACCGCTCCCTCACTGGATGGGTCAAATGAGGAGAACGAATTTCACCCCACATAGATGGGTGTGACAATCAGAGGGTACTTTAAACTTTATTTGGGGTGTGCTATGTAGTCCTGAAAATAGAAAGATTGGCGAGGGGGAATGAACAAAACAATGTCTTATTAAAAAACGGTCTAATCACAGTAACGTACTTTAACGACCTCTCCCATCTTCTGCAAAACACTCCCTTTCGAAACCTCGGGGTAAAAGTTATTCTTTCCATCTTAAATATTTCATGGGCAATGTCTATCCATTCGTTTACAGTTGGCTTTTCTGCTTTTAACCATTTTCTAGGTATGGCTTTTCTGCACGCAATATCTGAAATAAATATTTGTCATTACAGGAGACATTTTGTGACGTTGAAGACCAAAATACAGTAAACAGATCCCAATTTGAAATGATTATCCACCTGAAGCACATTTTGCACACAGCAAAGAGTTCAGTGATGCACATGACCAGAATATATTGAAATGATTTGCCTCCAACACAAGGCAGTTAGTAGTGTTGTTCCGATACCGGTATCGGCAGATACTGCATAAAAAGTACATCGGCAAGTACTAACAAGTAACACGCCGATACTATTATTTCCGACGCTAATATAGGACTTTGGAAGCAGCATCTTGTGTTTTACTTGTGCACAACATTCACTGATGTGTGACGTGTTTACTGCATGCCAAGCTAGGATATCCTATTGGCCCTTGAATGCTCTGAACCAATCGCAGGGCAGCTTTTTCATGTTGAGAAAAACAACAACCCAGGTATCGGACGGGTATCGGCCGATACTGAAAAACTGGGTATCGGAATCGGTATCAGGGGCCAAAAAAAACGGTATCAAAACAACACTAGCAGTTAGACCGATGTCTTTTCTGCGAAGGTGTTATAAAAAAAAATTCAGCCGGGTTTTCAACTCTCGAAATACATTCCCATCATTTTTTTGTCTGTTCTCTTATCAGTTGATCAATATGGTGGTGACTTTGAATAAATCCATTATAAATCCTGGTTGTTCAACTTTAACGGTCTTTAAAAATAATTAAAACCATTCACGGCCACTTCATTAAAAATAAGTACATTACGTCGTTAAGCCGTGAGAGGCCCATCTCTTAAACCTTGCAGCGAGTCTTACAAACAAATTCAGGATAAAAAATGCACCATGTAAATACCATAACATCCTTTTTTAAGAAGCCCAGTGATCACCAACTGCATTCTAAATTGGAAAGGCCTCTGTTATTGAGCTTTTAATGCCCTTCCGTTTTGCTAAATCGTCTGGATTACACCAACAAATTAATGGTTTTATTTGAGCTCCCAGGTAATAATAATCCCTTAGATTTGGGAGGTTCAGCCTTCGCCAGTTGTAAACTTTGAAACCTGATCCTTGGTTTTCAGTCCTGCCAAATGTACCGTATCTTGAATATCATTGTCCAAATGGTTGGTCTGGTATGGTAATGAATGAGACTGAAACAGAAAATAAAACCCTGGCTAAAATACCACCTTAATAGATTGAACTAAAGGTAGGGAAAAGTACCAGGTTCCATGTCCTCAAATCTTCCATTGTCCTCTCTTTCAGTGAGCGGCAATTAAGTGAGAATAATTTTAGCAGATCTTTAGGGATATTTATCCCAAAATATGCAATTGATTCTGCACCCCACCTCACGTTATGCACTGCTTTCATATTTACTGAGGTTGTATAATTAAAACACAGATACTGTGTCTTGGAGACGTTCCAATTTATAGCCTGAATCCAATACATACTGTAATAAAATGGAAAAGAGTTGTATTAAGGATTGCTCTGGGTCAGATAAATACACCAATACATCATCTGAAAACAGAGATATTTTTACCCCCTCCATGCATCACTATTACCTTAATACTTTTATTAGCTTTGACCCAGTGGCTAAGAGTTTCGTCAATGCCACAGACTCTGTGATTGTAACAGAAAAGAGAAGGATGGAAAATTAGGAAGAGACCTGAAACCGGTGCTGTTACTGGCACAAACCGAGCAGCAGCTGGTTGTGTTACGCCTCGCAAGTGATTCACCACATTGAAAAATGACAAGGAGTACATTTTGCCACTGTCATGTACTACTGGATAACCTAGCCTAGATTCTATTCATCTCGAGCACACCACACATATTTAAAAAGGCAAAAATAGGTGTGTGTGTAGCCAATTTGAGAGGAACGCTCGCTCACTGCTGCTTTCCGTGTCATGCACTCCTGCTTCCCAAAAAATTCCATCTCGCCTTAAAAATATTCTCCTCTCCACAGTACAATTGGAGCAGATTTATTCCCCTTTCATCCTGCTACCTTCATCATCTCTCATTCTATTACTCCTGGCTCCCTATCCCTCCATCTGTCTATCCATCCATTTTTTTTCCAGCTGCTCCTAACCTGCAAGCCTCAGCCTTTCTGAGAGGAGGTACTGAAAAGCCGCCTGGTGGCTGAATTTAGCCCCGGCCGTCTGTGCATGTGGCACGTTGTTATATTACGCATGCAAATTGAACAACACGCATGCGAGCACAGTAAGCGTTTGACGTCTCTGTCTCCTTGAGTGTGGTAATCATCAAATCGACATTAGTGCAGTGGGGCATAAAAAGGACGTTGTGCCATTCTCTATAACACATTAAATTTGCTAGAGTAAAAATGGCGTATGCGTCAGAGCAAAATAGTGCTTTAGGAAGAAAAAGCATTACCACATTTAATGACTCTATAAAGACCTCAATGATGTTGGTTTGGTACAGTAATCCTCTGCTATTCACAGTATTATTATAGTAAATGACTGCACTATAAATTAAAAACAATATGTAACACTGTCAATCCTAAAACATCGCAGTGTTATTTGAACATTCAGTGGTGCTTTTCATGATATGAGCAGTCATATATTTTTTGGGGGCTTTGACTAAAGGGCAAAAAAATTGAGATACGACTGCAATAAGGTGGCTGTGAAGTGTGAACTCATCTCACTCCATATCAATCAGCAGTTTGTCAGGTAGAGAACAATAAAAAAAAGAGGCTTCAAGCTGTTTAAAGTCACTCCAAATTAAAGCTGACTGTCAAATTAAACGTAAAACAAAGAATTACACATTTTACAAAAAAGGTCCAAGATTACTTCGGCTTGCTAAGCAGATGTGCCCATCTCGATGTATGTCTGTATACAGCTCACTGGACGCATAGGTACAGTGTGTGATTAATTGGTCTCTATTTGATTATGCAATTATATTGACTGATTGAAAACCACATTTTTATTAAGTACAATTAATTCTATAAAGAGTTATTTTTTCTTATTGAAGTCATAGTGTTAGTTTTTCTTTTTTTGGGGGGAGGGGGGGGGGTAAATGGTATTTCCATTCACTTCAATGGGAGAAAAGGGTTTGAGATACAAGTGTTTTGAGTTACAAACATGTTCGCGGAACTAATCAAACTTGCAAGTCAAGGCACTACTGTACTTTCTTGACACCAATTCCTATTTAAACAGGGCTTTGGCAACATCTTGTGACGTCTTAAAGTGTTTCACAAACACCACAAAAAATGTGAATTCTGAAATTTGTGAAGAGCAGCCCACGAATATGCAGCGGATTACTCTACATTGGAATCTTGAATGAATGGCAAAAAAGAAAACTGACATTGGATTGGCTTCCCAGCAGTTCTCCATTTTGCTCTTGTTCTTTTTTTCCTGTTCAATTGTTTGGAATGGCTAGCATCCTATGTGCAGCAGTTTTCCATCCTCGGTTGTCTCGTAAAGCGTGTGCACATAGGATCTCCTCCCCAAATGGAGCCAGGCCCAGGAAACTTGTTTTCGCAACACTTCCAATTACCCTCAAAGGAGCACCGAGGCCACAGAGCGGGGACACGGCAGTGCGGGGATTGAACCTTTGTGATTTGCTTTTGCAACACACCTCTAGGCTGTGACTGCAATTGTGACGGAGCCAGAGGACTGGAACGCTGGGGGTATAACATGTAGTTGTTGCCATTGTTATGGATGTACTTCCAAATTGGGCTTCACAAAACGTGGTTCTTTTGTCCTTAACTTCTCGGTCTTTGCCTTCCTTCTTTTGGCACCCCTCAGGACAGTGTTGACACCAGTCCACTTCACGGTTAGACAATCAATCTTAAGCAGGCCGGCCAATAGCTGCTGCCAGCTCCCGATCCCGAGAGGGAAGAAATTAGCCAGAAGTAGAAAGGAGGGGGTGCTTGTAATGGCAGGGTAGTATGAAAATTGAAGAAAAAAAGACAGACTGAGAGGAAATGTAGGATGAGGTTATAGGAACCTCCTAGTTCCTATGAGGGTTTATGTAAATAGGGAGATCTTCTGATGGGGTGATGTATGATATTCTTTCTACGCAGGGGTCACCCTTCATGGTAGGGGTGACATAACTAATCCTCAGCTCGTTCATCAAAGTCTGCGTATGTGTGTGCGTGAGACCAACTCCCAGTAATGGAAAGTGTAATTGCCCCTTGGGTCTTGTAAAATTCTGAGGTGAGAAAGGTCTAATGGGGCTTTGTTGAGTCATAAACATATAGTGTATGTTTTACAAGAGCTAATGTAAAGTTAATGGTTTTAGCACATTGGGCAATTAAAAAATCTAATTATACAGATGCTTTGAGATACAAATACAGTTGGTTCTGTGACCACATTCATAATTCAAAACACTTGTTTCTCAAATCAATTTTCCTTTTACAAGAACTAATGTAAAGTTAATAGTTTTAGCGCATCTGGCCAATTAAGAATCAAATTACAGAGATACTTTGTGATACCAATACAATTGCTTCTGTGATCACATTCATAATTCAAAACACTTGTATCTCAAATCAACTCTCCTCATTGAAATGGATGGAAATGCCATTAAGCCATTCCAGCAACCCAAAATACATTTTATCGTAATGTTTAGTAAGAAAAATATCAATGTAATTAAAATTTTAAAAATGACACAATTAAATAGAAAGACCCAAGACTTATTCATGTATCGCCCCCTTCAATGTAATGGACATCATGCTGCTCCATCTGGTATGTGCATGGGCAGTATAATACAGACATACAGATGCACATACAAAGGGAGGAGACAATCACATCTCGTCAGTAATCTGCAATATTATTCGTTCTTCGCAGAAAACAATGAATGTATGCCTGTGAGTGATGTCATATTTTGTCTGTTTTGCTCCACTATTTGTGTTCAAATATCCATTGCTTAATATCTGTTGCATTGCATTGATTGTTAGCATTAAACTAAACTGACTTTATTAAGGCAAAGCTATGTGGTTGTGTTAAATATATTTGTAATTGTTTAGTTGACAGCAAACTTAAATTGGAGTGGCAAGAAAACAGTGAGTTGAGTTCACTGCCAACATACAGCGCTCATATCACCAATTTTTGTATACAAGTCAAACCCCAAAAATATATAAAAATGTCCAAACAATGGCATGCATCTCGAAAAGTCAGGTCGCTCATATCTCAATGCAGCATCCTATGTATAGTATCTCAATTATCTCAAGGGCTGATTTAATATTTGACTATTTACAGAAATGAAATTTCCCCTCACATAATTCAGTTTGTTTTATCTAAACCGACAACATAACGGCCGCGTGATGAAGCGGAAAACCTGCACCCGGTGTTGCCATGACAACTCCTAACATTAAGTGAATTGCCGGCTCGCCTCCTCGGCCGCTCAATTGCGCTTTGATTGATCCCATAACACGGGCCTCTTCAAGAGGACAAGAGCACATTTGACATGCTTGACACAGCGAGACTTGCAGGGACCACGGACGCACGCCGCTTGGCAAGATGGCGCATGTGCCCTTCACGTGGTGAAGGAAAAGAGGTAGTGCTTGAAATGGAGATCAAACCATCATGGGTTCCCCACTGACACACACACTCTCATTACTGTAAGTATCTGGGTGAACACATAACAAGATCTAAGCACACACAGTGCCCCAAGGTAAATAGCAAAAATGTGTGAATAATGGCTGCCATTGCCACCCCTTTTTTTTTTCATAAATGTCAAGGTTACCAGTTTAAACACTAAATATACCCCAAACTATGATCCGAAAAAACACTAGCATTTTACACTCATATTTTTACATCACACATTCTACATTATAGCACGTCCCCCTCCCAGTGCAGAGTACGTGAGATCGAGTCCGGGCTTCGGCCTTCCTGGGTGGAGTTTGCATGTTCTCCCCGTGTTTCCTCCCACATTCCAAAAACATGCATGGCAGGTTAATTGAACACTCCAAATTGTCCATCGGTGTGTTTTGTGAGTGTGGATGGTTGTTCGTTTCTGTGTGCCCTGCGATTGGCTGGCAACCAGTTCAGGGTGTACCCCGCCTACTGCCCGAAGCCAGCTGGGATAAGCTCCAACGCCCCCCGCGACCCTTGTGAGGACAAGCGGTTAAAGAAAACGGATGGATGGATGGATGGATGGATGGATGGATATATTGTACATCATAAGAATGCAATGAAAATTAAGCAGATTTTTCTAAATAAAAAAGCTAGAAAGTGTAAGATGTCTGACGTGTGTGGCGCTTCACAACATGTAAAAACACCAATTAATACTTTCCTATGCGCCATAAAAAATAAATAAAAGAAAAAACATTTCAAAAAGATTGATGAACATTATTATGATGATGATTCTGTTTTGTCTTCAAATTAGAGAAAAGCTCATGTAAATATTGACAGTGACAGTAACCTAGTGATTTTTTTTTCTTTCTTAAATGTCTCTAAATTGCGGTTTCAATCACCACACATCGTCCCTCTTCTATTTCCTTTGGCCCTTGAACGCTGCGTGCCAACCTACTGTGGTGCTGAATATGTATGTGCAGCCAAAGGCACTCCCACCTTGTCCAGAAGATCCAAACCCCATTCACTCTTGCCTTTCCTTGCTAATTATTTTCATCCGAGTAGTGAGGTGTTTGGCTGAAGGGATGCGGGTTCTGGTCACTTCCCTTTTGGCTGACTTATGGTGCTCTGAGTCCCCGGTCTGAATTTAGTCATTCTTAGAGCTGCCTGCCTGCTAATGAATGCTGTGCATGTGGTGTTGCAAAGATGGGCACAACTGCTAAGCAACATTTGTACACCCATTAGAAAATTCATTAAGTATATGTGCAAAATCTGTATAATATAACTAACTATGAATAAAGAGGCATCATTGCCAGCTTCTGGTGTGACAGATCTGAATCAGATTTATAGGGCAAGCGTGTAAAAACACACACGGAAATTGTCTTCAATGTCACAACCCGTCCGAAAAATACCAATGACAGAACAGAAAGCCTGGTGGTTCACCAGTTAGTGCCCGAGTTTTTTACATGGAAAAAAAGGAGACATGAGGAATATGAATTGGATATGGACAATCCAAAACAGCAATCAAGAAAGAAAAAAATGTTCCAGGCTTGTAATAGGTACAACATCAATAAAGTTTTATTTAAGAATATATATAAATAATAAAGTAAATAAAGTTTTCTTACATTCCCTGTGGATGAAAAGATGTGATCTCAATGAATCATCGCCAACCGCACTGATCCACAGATATTAACATAAGATTAGTGTTCGACACAATACAGAAAGATCAGTATAGTAGTGTGTAACACATTTACTCGTATATTTTCCCTGTTTGCGGGTCCCAATCTCTGATCCCCGGTATTCAACTTTAGGTTGTGGATATAAGGCTAACCCAAGAAGAAATGATGAAGACAAATGTCCTGCTTAACCGTCCGTTCCTATATTGTCGGTTCGCACTTTGCCCATGCATGCCACCATTTCCGTAACGGAACCATCTGTCACAGCAGGTGGCCGGAAAACACGAGCGCATGTGTGGGGAGGCAGAAGAGGGAGCAAGCGAGCATATAAATGACAGCAGTTGGAGAGTGATGGAGTGCACTTGTGGGCCCTGATGATGATTAGACAGATAACACATCGACAGGATAAATCTCTTGATAACTACTCCTCCATATTGATTGGGTAAGGAGGGGAGCGTTAACAATGCAGCCAGGCACACACAAACACACACACACGCACATTCAAGTTTGTTTTACTATCTTTGTGGGGCTATCTCATTGACATAATGCATTTCCTAGCCCCTTCCTTTAACCCCAACCATCAAAAATGATTGCCTACCCCTATTCCTTACCCTAACCTCAACCATAACCCAATTCAAACCTAAACTCTAAAACCAAGTCTTGACCCTCAAATAGAGGTCTAAACTTGTGGGGCTGAGCAAAATGGCCCCACATGGACGGGTGGGACCCACAACTCTGTGAAATACCGAAATGTTGGCCCCACTATGTAACAAAAACAGGACCACACACACACACACACACACACAAATACACTTCAGAGTGTCGCACATTTTGTTCAAGAGGAAGATTCAATTATGCTTCTCGTTGTGCTACTCTACTGACCTATATGCATATATTACATGCAGAGTGTGTGTGTTTTGCACTATTTGAAGAGGCATGTGTGGAGCAGACCTTCCGAGCTAAAAGTTGGTCCTGGGAGATTCTTGGCTCAGACCTGCCAAGAGTACACATTTAGCAAGCACATTGTTTACAAATGATGCTTTACTAAGAATATTATTGTTTACCTAAAAGGGATACTTGACTTATTGAGACATTTTTAGCAGTAAAAAAGTTTAGATTTTGTCTAGAATTAATTCGATACCTTCATTATTTTTCATGTACAATTAATGCCTTTAAAAACTAATTTTTCCACTTGCTGTCGACTGAAGATGACATCACCTGTGCTGAGGAAATGGGTAACGACCAATCATAGCTCAGTTTGCTGACCAAACCCAGAAAAATGATTGGTCATTACCTTCTTGCTCAGCACAGGTGATGCCATCTTCAGTTGACAGCAAATGGAAAAAAATTTTTTTTTAAAGGTATTAATTGTACATGAAAAGAAATTAAGTTATCAAATTAATTCTGGACAAAATATCAACCTTTTACTGCTGAAAATAACTCAATAGGTCAAGTATCCCTTTAAAGTAAAAAGGAGCCTCAACCAAATCGTTTTATGTCAATTGATGGTTTAAAAAAGACACACACAGTGGTGCCTTGAAATATGAGTTAAATGTATTCATTGCCCATGTTTGAATATCAAAACACTTTTATCTCAAATCATTCTTCCTCTTTGAATTGAATGGAAATGTAATTAATTGTATTCCAGCCTCCTAAAAAAACAATGTACCAAATGTATTGGCTGTCCTTGTTCATCTGCTGTGGGGTCTATTGTCAGTTTTCGGACCAGTTTAATGGTGCATTACCGCCACCAACTAATATTGCCCTTCAACTGCAATTAATTTCAATGGGAAAATGTGATATACGAGCTTGGTAAAAGAACAAATTTAACTCAGAAGTCAAGGCCCCTTCATAAATAGGAGGACAGTGTAATGTTCACTTGCTCCCCAGCTGTAGACAATTACACAGACAAGGCTACAGCCGAAGCAAACGCCTCAGTGAGTTTGCATCTATTTTAATTCTAGCGGTTAGTCACACCACTGTCACCGCTGGCCATTGGACGCCTCCGAAGATAGTGTGCAATGGTCAGCAGAAATGAACTGTAATATTTCATTTGAAAGAACACCGAGAAATAATGCGATTACAAGAAAAGATGTGTAAGCAGTGGGACTTCTTTCAAAGTTTTTCACTGTCCAGCTTTTTTTATTTATTTTTTGTTCAAAACAACTCTAGCCAGCAATGCAGCACATCACACAAATGCCCCTTTTTATTGTATCTTCCTGCTTGGCTGCACATTACTGTCACCAATAATAAAGTAACACAACAGAAGAGAGATACAGAGTGGCAGGACGGTTTGAGTACATCTCTTAGAAAGCCTACGCAGCACAAATTTCTCGTTTTAGAGCGCAGCAGATTATGGAGGGTGCAGTTTTTCTTCGGGTTTGGGGTTATCTTTGGGCTAAAGTCGCCTTTTGTGGTTCCCCGAAGTAAAAACTTTTATAGTTTTATAGTTTGAGCTGTCACAAAGGCATACACTTTTAGTCAGAAAACAGTACTTTTTGGTATGTTCTGTTCTACTGCTGATCACTAAAGAATGGAACAAACTAGAAACAAGAAAGTGTCAGATCAGTCAAAATGGTCAGTATAAAATGGCCATATGAGGAACTCTGCTTTGAAAATGGCTGGGGTATTTGTCACATGAATTAAGCCAACAAGAGGCATATATTTGAGTCTAGTTAAGTTGAGGCGTTTATTTATTCAAGTGGATATTGCATATAGTTCATCAATGGCACATGCAACAATGCTCCGTGTACAATCTGATCTCACAATGGTAGTTTATGAATGAAAAGAGGATTTTACAGGGTAGGTAAAGGTTGTTTTTTTCCCCACTGCTGCTTCTGGTTAAATGTGACGACAAGCAGGAGACCCAATATGCCTGCACTTTATTCCTCCTTTTATCACAGAGAGATGTAAAACTTTAAGAGTGGCGCCTTCCCAATTTCGTCATGCTGTGATTCTTTTAAATAAATCTCAGAGTGGCTTTTAGTCCAAAGCAGGGAAAGATACACAAAATCTACTGCTGGGCATCAGAAGCTAAATGTGGCTGATGAAGATAAACTGAGAAAATCAAAAAGGTCATTTCATCACTGATGGGTATTAGCATTGCTCTGGGATAAATCTGGCTAGTATGGCAGACAGCACTGATTTAGCAGCTCGACTTGAATCTCCGCTACACTGCAAGAGGCTGTGGAGTCAAGATGCAGCGGAGAGATCTAACAAGCGAGGAAAAAGGAAAATGAATCACATAGAAAATTTATGGACAATTTAGAGTCTTCATTGAACCTAACATGCATGCTTTCAGAACGTGGGAGGAAGTATTCAGGCAAAACCTATGCAAGCACGGGGGAGAACATGATACTCATGACTCATATCGCTGTACACCACACTGCTAAAGAGATATATTGTGTTTTTTTTATATTTAATTTAGAATGTTTCTTAATTACATATCTGTGACGCTTTCACGAAAACACCCCAAAAATCAATAATTTTTTACACACTACTGCAATTGGCTGGCAACCAGTTCAGGGTGTACCCCGCCTAATGACCGAAGCCAGCTGGGATAGGCTCCAGCGCCCCCTGCGACCCTTGTGAGGACAAGCGGTTAAGAAGATGGTTGGATGGATTTACACACTATAGCAGTTTTTTGTCTTCCTGAAATTAGCCTGTTTTAAGGGGCTGGTCTTATCTTATGAAGGGAACCAGCCATTATTTCAACCCATATACTTATGGGCCAATGAATGGCAAGTCCAACTTTGGTTACCATGACGACCTTCGCTGGCAGCCCATGGTTATACTTGCACTTATTGGAAAGAGCTATCCCGCTATTATGCGTACATTCGCCAGTGATGTCCAGCCTGCATTTATGCACGCAGTCACTGGATAGACTCGCTCCATTTTTAGGCACACACTTACTGGTAACCAGTCCACTGTTACGCATGTACTTGCCAGCGAGTTCCAACACACTGTTATGTACACACTTGCTGGCGAGATAGAGCCTGCTGTTACACACACACACTTGCCTGTTAGATCCAGATATACATAGCTGCTCGATGATAAAACTGCAAGATGGTGTGGCGTACTTTTGAGAAAATAATTTCCGGGATGGAGAACAGTTTTAAGCATTTACCATTAATATGTCTCCTTTAAAGATGAATTAGCAAAGAGCAGGCCTTCTTGCTTTAAGGCTGCCCTCCTGTGAAAATGTATGCAAGCTGTCAGGTGTGCAGTTGGAAAAGGAGGTTGTATCCAGAATATGGTTTTAGTTAGTGTCTGCACCAGTGGTGATATGCCCAAGTTGAGGGGGAAGGGAGGGGTTGTGTCAGACTGAGAAGTAGAAGAAGAAGCAGTCTACTAGTTCATTCTGCAAATGTTGTTACACCGCTACAGTGCATTTTATCCTGTGCTTATTAGCCCCCCAGTATCAACTGAGCGGAGCACAAAACCACTCATACCCGCTTTATTTGAAAATGCAATCCAGCCTTTATAAATATTAATACAGACCATCATATTGTGTGGCGCTCACCCTATAATATATATACAACATAAAATCCCCGCTGGAATAAACAGGTCTTCATCTCACATCTCATCTGGGAGGGTAACGGGGGACTTGGGGTCCATTAAGGTCGCCACAATCGCATTGGGTGTCAGGCAGGCGCATGGCTACACACAAATAATCAAGTGTGTTCTCACTCAACCACACATTGACTACAAACACACACACATACACACCAATTCTATGTGCTAGTTGCCTTTTGTGTTGTCTGGGGGCAGAGTACTTTTAGAGACAAACTAAACACACAAGTGCGAAGCGCAACACAAAGGATTGTATGTGACAAGAACAAGTTCCTCCCTTGCACCACTTGCTCTGCTTCTCTGGTCCAAATCAAAAGGCCACATTGGTTTTGTACTGAGGGGAGATTGGCACCACTCGAACACACTGACTCATTCTTTCAAAGCCGGGGTTACACAAACACAAACACACACACTGAGCTTGTGTCATTCTTTTTCAACACTTTCAATAAAACCTAACCCAAGCATAAAGCAGCAAGTTGGCTCGAAAAGTTCTCCGCATCATGGAGCCATTCATTCATTTCATCAGCTCAGCATCCTCTCCTCCCTAAATGACATCTTGGCGATGGTAGTTTGGAGACACTCAACAATCCCCATGGTAACCTACCCGCGTCCTCATCGGCGACAGCAGCCCCTCCATGACGGATTGGCTCGGTTCCGGTGGGCTCGCTTCCCTCGGCCGCGTCAGCGGAATTATCCCCCGGTCCGCAAATAGATCCTGTTAGAAACGCTGTCTCATCCTCGGAGTGAACATCTCCTCTACCCACACACAGTGCACTGATAGTGTGTGCGGTGTGTGTGGCACTGTGTCACACACACACATTCAATGAAACATTTGCATTTGGGAGCAGGAGAAGAGAGGGCAGTGCCAGTCCTGGTGGTTCTCCTCCCACCAACCTGTCAATGAGTTCAGCCTACAATGTCCAGCAAGCTCTCTCTCCTTCACTCTCTCTCTCTCTCGCTCTCCTTTTTGTGCTACCTCTTACTCTGTTTCCCTTCTCTCTCCTGCCTCCAGCTACATTTGTTCCCTTCAATGTGGCAAATGATTGCAGGTCTTTTTTTCTCTTTTTTTTTATGCTACAGCCCCCCTGCATCTTTTACTGTCCTCCTGCTCGCTAGCAGCTCCCGCCCAAGCACAGGAGGGAGGTGTGTGTGTGTGGGGGGGGGGGGGGGGGGGGGGGGGGTTGGGGGGGTGAGGAAAAATGTTGTGTGTATGCGTGTGAAAGAGGTGGCGAAGGAAAGCAAAGAGGAAGAGAAGAGAGAGGGCAATCTCAGGGCTAGTATTGTCCCGCGGGACAATAGTGGCTCTTAATCGCCTAGCAACCTGATCAGCTTCTTTTCTCTTAATAGACAAGAGCATGAGTCACTCGCTGAAACGCACAAACCTTGTTCTTCACGCACATAGCCATTCTCACATGGCCTCCAGCTGTAGACAATCATTATATGTACATGACAGTGGATCATTATGAGGTATTTTCAGTAGGAATCACTTTGTGTTTAAGTACAGTACAGCACAGTACAGTATAACACATTACATAATTAAGCCGAATTACAGAAGGCTCACTAAGTGTCATTGAACTCATGTTGACCTGTTGCCTTGGTCTAATGGAGCTTTGCTGAACCTAACTAGCAAAAAGACATTCAGAAATGATGCGCAATTAGCAACAAGTACTTTATCACCTATTTTTGTCTTTTTTATTTGACTGTAATCCCCCCCCCCCCAAAAAAAACCCAACAACAACAAAATAACGTAACCCAATAACAGGAACACTCCATTACAAATGAGTCATGCTATCAATGTAGCAGCCGTGGCTAACATTAGCTTATGTACAGCGGTAACTTGAGAATCGCGCGTTTGCCTGTTAATGAGGGACAGGGCTTTGGTCAGAAGGAATAGTGAAGTGACGCTACATTCAAACCTTGCTAGGAGTTGTAGCAAACTCCCCCTTTAAAAGTGGTTTAAAGCCGTAAAGAGCAAAAGTGATTTACTGTAGGTAAATAGAGGAGAAATTAATTGTTTGTTTAAAGTGTCTCACAAAGCATTCACCACATAAGGAGAAGAGGTTGCAACCAGATGAGCTAACAGTTAGCCTAGCTTCTTCTATTTCTTCTACTACTAATCTTTCTTCTTCTTTTCTTTTTTTTCTGTCAGTCTGGATGTCCTGTGGCAGCAAGCTGCCTCTCACTGGTCTGGCTTGGCACTACACTCGACTTCTGGTTTGTAGAAAGACCCTCACACTTGTCTAGATATACACTATGCTGTGTTGGTCATTTCAAGTAAAGTGTGGAGCACACAGCATGCCATTTCTTTTAAGATAAAAAATTGCTACGTGTGCAACCTGCTTAAGTGGACAAATCCCAGTTGCATCCCAGCTGCATGTGTTCGTTACCAAGGCAACCATGTCTGTTTGGCCAGGAATTCAGAGCCAGAGTGTATAGTCAAAGAGCAATAAAAAATGAAACAAATAAAAATCACAGTGTGTTGTCCTTTCAGCTCCATGGCCTTTAACAATGAGGAAGTGATTGTGACAAGGTTCACAGCGCAACTGCAAGTGGCATGCTTGCTCGTTCTATACCTTCTTCCCTATTTCAATTATTTTCAGGCAGAGCTTCTCTGCATTGACCCAGAAAAGGTGTGTGTGTGTGGGTGGGGGGCAACTGTGCTTTAATTAACCACAGTGGGCATTACTGTCCTTTTATGCACAGGACGAGCACATCTTTGTCTGAACTGAGCACAAGTGACATTTCAAACACAACACTGTTCCCCAGGAGACCTTTACAGGTTGTTAATATATGTCAATGGAATTGTATAAGGTCTCTAGCTGGACTAAAAAAAGAAGTAGAAATTAATACAGTCCAATATTACCACAATACATTCCAAACCATGGTATTAAACATAATTACAAGCTATTGTTTTTATTGTGAAAAAATGTCTTACACAACCACTAACTTTTCATACTACATTGATGACGGTGTTATATTTTATAATTTGTCTAATTCGACTAAATGTACAAATCAGTAATAAAATCCGCATGTTAACACAGATACAGTAAGGTATTTTTTATTTTGGTTTCTTGAATATCATATCTTATATGACACTAAGAAGGTCATTCTGGCAACAAGCTAGCTATGGCAGCCGCCATCTCCATATGGATGCAGGAAGGCCCTTTTGGCAATGACAACTCAAAAGGGACGAGATCAGGAACATTCGATCAGCGTGCAGCACGTCCACTCCCCTTGTAGCAAGCATTACCTTTCAGGTCGTTATCTTTGCGCCAGCTAACATCAAATGGAAATGAGCCAGCTTGGCCCGTGGCATGTGGTTTCATTTATGAAGCGCATTCAAACATCGGGCTCTCCCACAGGAGAATATTCCGTGGTCTACTTCACATCAGAGAATGTATCACTTTGTGCTGAGCATCGCCACTGGACCATATGATTGTATCACAGCACGCGCTACACATGCGCTCCCAAGCTCGACACAAATAAACGCACATGCACTATATCAGCTCCTCGTTTTCTCTCATACACGCACTGATAATGGACAAAATTGGATAAGTGAAGCAGAGGTCTCACAGGGGAAATCTCATTATTTAGCTGACCTGTGATAGCGGCAGTAGCAGTGCACGGGGAATGAACAGACTGCACAAACACGAATGCCTTGTTTCTATTTTGCACATCTCTTGTTTTTGGCTAATGTAGAAGCTGAATAAATAAGACTACCTTAGCTTGAGGTCTCGTTGGGCAGGAGGATGTTTACGGCTCCAACAAAACAGATATTTATTCAAGCTGGCTTGAATATGTGCTTTTTTTTCCGGCGAGCCTCAGTGACATACGGCCCAATATATTGCCATTGCACATTACTACTGACAGTGAATGTTAACCTGGCAGCAAATCCCAGGTTTCCTCCACAACACCCACCCACACACACACACAAACATATATCTGCTAAGACAGAAATACACTCTATACCTACCCCCAACCATTACCTATCCCCAATCTTGCACATGGCAACACATAAAAAAAGAGAATGGGTGCAAGGGATGTAGGAGGCGGTAACATTAGAATAATAGGACAATATTGCACGGCTCGATGCATACTGCAATAAGCTACCCTGAAATCCACCCCCAGTGTCACCCCTTCCCCCCATCTTTTACTGGTCTTCGCAGCTCCATCTGGACCCTAAAATGAATCCCTTGTGACTTTTTCCATCATGCACATGTACACTAACACACGTTGGTCAGAGTGCAGTGATGCATCATCCTTGCTATTCTTGTCTTTTGTGCTCCATCTGAGTTTCTACCTTGTGGTGCCTAATTTGACTAGTGCCGACAGCCATGTCAAATCGAAAAAGCTTCTGTACACGTGTCAACAAATGCGTGAAAAACAATGTGTGATTTTTCTCAGGCTCTTTCGACAAAGGGCTGCAATTACGTCGTACAAAGCAGACGGCCAATGGGCTGTGGTAATTAGCCGCTGCTAAACACACGCTGCACTTCCACGGGGGAAACAAGGGGTGTAATTGCACTGATTTATCAATTAAACTACATCACAGCCAGGAAGGAAGAATTAGGGGTTGTCTTATGTCTTTTAGAGGCTCGCCAGACTCACAGAGTCAACCGAATGCCTACACATATTATGGAAAATCTATTTTTTGCATCAGCCGTGAAGGTAAGTTTGCGTGAAAATTAGTGTCAGACGATTACACTGCTAATTTTTTTTCTTTTTGCATCACCTATGGCTCTTAGACATTTGAAAAACAGTTTGGGATGATGATGTAAACAAAGTGTCACAAAAAGTGTATTGCAAATGGAATCTGGTGTTATTTATGGGGAGAGATTTGTCTCAAAATTATTCACACAAATAAATTTGGGATTTTCCCGGGTTTTTGAGATCCACAAACATTTTATATTATATATATATATATATATATATATATATATATATATATATATCCACTCCACCTGTTTCGAGATATTCACACACACAAGTCCTCAGATATTCACGTTTAGGGCCCGTTCCGCCTCCGTCCACGGGGAGGCAGTGTTGCTGTCTCTATTGAACGAGAACGAGCCGTTTCTCGTTTAAAATTGGAAATTCAAAAACAGAAATTGAGTCTTTATCTGACCTTCCGTTTACACAAGCCGGGAAACAAAATGCGACCTTAGTTTGTTTCCCTTGAGCTTTTTTTGCCTTCACTCGAAAGACACTCTTTGGAAAATCGGGAAACAAAACGCAATCTTAATTTATTTCCCTGGAGCTTCTTTTGCCTTCATACGAAAAACATTATTTTTCTACTGTTACCTCTTTGGCCGCTGCTCAGTTCAACCAATTAAAATTGTATTAATTAATAAATTAGCTTTTTTTTTTTTTTTGCAGAATAAGTTGTTGTTGATTTTGGAGCCATGATCCAGAGTCACTTTCAAAGAACCCCCATTGCTGATTTCAGCAAGACAAGAAATAATGTTCAAAATATACACTAATCCTTTATCCTTTGTGTATTTTGACAGAAAAATATCAAGAGATGTTTTCTTAAGTCACATGGGAAATGTTTGAAATGTATGCTTTTGTTTGATAGTTACATTTGGGGAATATCTGTTAACAAACACACAGCAACAACCCACCTGGATTGAATGATCACAGGCTCACAACAAAAAGATGGAGGAGCAGTTCGGCAAAAGAGGGACGCCATATTCATCGTTAATCGTGGCATGCGCCCAGGCGTCTGGCTCGGGGACCCATATGTCAATGCGCAACCCTGTCAGAGCATTACAACTAAATCAATGCCACTCGAGAGGGAACTGCCGCGGACTCTCATTCGCCAGAGTGAGACTCCTGCTCCGCACGGAACAACACCAATCGACTCGACTGTTAACAATCAAGGGTCAATACACAGCGAGCTCTTCTGGTAAAGTGCATTGTCTGGAACAATGATGATTTGCAAATTTCATGTGGACACATCCATGTTTCATTGGCTATTAACATAATTCACACTTGTCTGTTTTTATTTTGTGGAAGGGTTCTACGCTACCGTAGGTCATTGGCAAAGGCAGAAGAGCAATCTAATTCCACTAATTAACAGTGGATCTATGGGACATGTAACTGTGAGATTAAAGTAATATGCCATTGTGGTTGATAATGGCTGTTTGAATCAATTAACTAAATATACAGTACATAAATCCTGATCGGGGCCGGGGGTAAGTAGGAAAATGGGTTAATCCACGCATTACGCCAGCAGTGATAGGCAGTGATATCTTCAAAATACTGAGCACCTTGAGCATGTGAAGTCTAGCTGAGATGTGGGCCTCCAGCGGGAGCTTTCAATTAGATTTTATGCAATTATATAGCTCCTGAAGGTTGACTCATGGAAAATTATTCTTTGGCACAGTGGAACCTTAAAAATTAAAGTACCGGTAGTGCAAATTGAATACCATGTGATTATTTAACTAAATCTGTTGTTTTGTGTATTTTTGTCAACAAGGAGGAAATGTGAATTGTGTTTGACTGGAAGTCTTCATTGAGTCTCAATTTGAAGACACTCACCTTCCAAGCCCAGGCAGTAGCTGTCAACTATACCCATTCATTTCCTATAGCGCTTATCCTTGCAAGCACGGGGAATACATTAAGACTCCACGCCGATACTCAGATTAGCACAATTTACGGGTTTTTTTTTCAAATACGTCATTGGGCCTTTTTGTGTGTGCTTTCACTTTAACGTAAACACCCCAATAAGCAACAGTTTGGCAGATAGTGATAGTGAAAAAGAGGCTCAAGCTGTTTATTACACACACAGTTGAAAAAAAATCTACTTCTGCCAGCTTAATGCTAACACACAATGCAATATGCCACTGCCGGCCTAATGAATAGCATTGATAATTGCAGTGTTATAATCATTAAATTAAGAGATAATTGAACAAAAATGGTACATCAACGCATGTAGAAGAGCAATGTAACGATACTCACAGGCATATTTTCTTCTGCAAAAAAACTACTAATATTGCAATAGTTTAGAGAGTCACTTAAAGTAGATGTTAAAAGTCTTCTTTGCTTGTGTCCTAATGACTGTTTTATTCTGCCCTCAAGTGGCCAGGTCGCATACACCAGATCAAGCCTCAATGAATTAATCATAATGCACATACTGTTTAATTTTACATTCTACTTAATTGTGGTAGTACTTTATGCTGTATAAAGTACTATTAAAACATTAAAAGGACAGTTTGTAGGATTTAGTGTCATCTAGTGGTGAACTACTAATTCATTCATTTAAAAAAAGCACTATTAATTTCAATAATATACAAAAAATGTATATGCCACATCAACGTGCATTTAAAAAAATATTTATATAATCGAAGATCTAGTAATTGATCAATATTAGTGATCAGTGATTAGTAACTTTTCATCAAAGGATGAGTACTGTCGTTTTCTTTTCTTTTTGTTTAATTAATTATACAGAACTGAGATCTTATTTTTACAATTGTATTACAGTTAATAATGTCAACTAAATTCAGCAAATAAAGGTTTTATGATACGCCATTTTGAAGTTGGGACAAATTTACTGAATTTCCATTTGTTAAGTGAAAAAATACTCTAAAAGTATCCCAGAATGTATTGCGTTCAACTATTACAGTTCTACTGTATACTGGAAGGAGTTTGGCCCCTTCCTGCAGCCAGGGGTTCATATTCTGACAGAGCTGGAGTCGATTGTTGCTGGGGGGGACAGCGAGTCTGACATGCAATCTAAAGTTCATTAAACAGCAGTTGAAGGAAACACGTTGCACAAGCGCAGGCGGGATATGCACATACGGAGATGTGGTCCACATTTGCTACGTGTGGGTTCTCTGGCAGGCCTGGAGGTGGTTAAAGAAGGGAGAGGGAAAGCCCGTCTCCTCTTCCCTCACACCTCACCACCACCACTACCACCAGCGCTGTCGCTCACAGCGAGGAACATCTTATCTCACAAGTGCAGAGACACAGAGTATTAGAGCAAGGGAGACGGATGGGAGAATGAAATGTGAGCGAGAGGAAGGGCATGCGGGAGCCTGAGAGTGGGCGAGAAAGAGAGTGGCAGAGATGGAAAAAGAGAGAGAGCATATTTAATCAAGCTCATTTCCATAACTTTCATCATCCAAGGAGAGAGCCTTTGTGTCTTTACTCCTTTTTACAAAAAACAAACAAACAACACCATTAAAAACTAATTTGATTGACATTCACCACTCACAAAAATGCATCTCACATCATCTACATGTTGCATGAGAGATGTGCATCAATGCTATTTCGGACCTACAGAAGGATAAAATGCCCTCCTATTCATCTTGAGCCACAGCACACACATGCCCCATGCTATGAAGTCACTCCAGAGTGGTAGCCTGGCAACCGTCGCCACGGGCAACCAACATTCACTGCAGACAGCACACAGAGCTATGCAGAGGGGGAGAGAAGAAAATAGATAAATCTATATAAAACATATACTTGTATACGAATGCATATACATAGAGGACATTATGTCAACAATCATGGAAAGCCATCTTTTTGTCATCATCAATCATGACATTGTTGTGGCAGGGGGGCTACGTTTGCATTGCCCCTCCAGAAATTTGACCTACTTCAATACTTCTGACACATGTTATGTATACTCACTCAGATAAAATATTAACACACCACCATCAACTGCCGAAACACAGCAAAAGCAAGCAGGCTACAGATGAATGACTACTATTCATTTCCTTTACGATCTCTGTGTTCAAAGGGAAACTGCATGCAACGCATATGTAATAACAGCAAAGAGACCGTAATCCAATGTTGATAAAATCCATGCATCCGATCTTGATATGTAGAATAACTACAGCTGTCAAACGATTACATTTTGTAATCAGATTAATCACATCTTAGAATTTTGAATAATTACGATTAATCGCTTTTTATCAACGTTTTTCCCCGCCAAATTTGACAAGCACAGTTTTATTTCTTTCGACATATAATGTTATGAGGACGTCAACATTTTCCAATAGGACCAGCGCACAGCATCGTCTTTCAGCTCATGGTATCAAGCGAAAGTCGGGCCAAATGTTGATCATTGACTGTACTTATCCGAGTAGCTTCCAATTTTTTTCTTTGTTGTTGTTGTCTCTTCAAACAGAACTTTTTTTGTTTTTGTTTTGCAGCTTCTGCCATGACAGCAGTAATCGCGTGTAGACGTTCTAATCGACTTCCATCTTTGTAACAAATGGGGAAAGTGGGAAAACATGCCGTAAAGCAGTCAGCACATTTTAAAAAAAATGAAAGAAAGAAATGTTCTTTTTATGTGTGATTTTTTTTGCACTCACTCACACAAACATGCACATACAAATACGGTCGCCCAGGCGGGGGAAGCGAACCCACGCCAAGCTGCATCGTAGGCATCTGTCAGTACCACTCCACGACCTTCTTTGCTGTTGAAGTGGAGCTGCCGTAATGTGACGTCATGAAAGCGCGCAATATCCCAATCCAATCTTGCAGGCTGAGCACATCTGGTACCCACCCCGTAACACATCGGTACCCACCCCGTATCAGTTATCCTAATTAAAGTAATGCTAGTAAGAGTAACAGTAATGACCAAAAAAACCTCAACATTTACCACAATAGAAACTCCACTTTGGCTGCTTATACAAAATGTTATATCAAAATGTTATTTGTCTTCCCAAAAAATAATAATCTTAAAATAGGTCATCCTAATGGAATTTCTGGTAGCTGTCACCTGAAATTGCTTGCATTGTCGAAGGAAAGATTGTTTGTCGTATCTACGCCACTGAGGTAAGCAGGCCTATAATTAACCCTCAGCTACACTATCCCCTTATGTATGTGCCCGTGTACGTGACTGGCCTACTTCCTGTGGCGTTGCCATTTATAATAGCATACAGGCAAGAGCTGCTTCTAACTGCAGGGGTTTGACACTGAACCTTAGCAGCACACAGCACCTCAGACCACGTGATCAAATGCCAGAGGCACTATAGACCTTTTCACCATGACATCATACATACTGGAGTACTTCTGGGTGGAACATCATGCAATCTGCGATTGCAACACTAGCTAAATATTTTATTCGACCAAGGGAGAACAAATGACAAAACATTATGAAAAAGTCTGCCTACTGCCTACAACGTTCAGCAAGCCAATAAATACAACACAACTATGCAATAACCATTTACTGTCTGTATGAAGGCAAATTTCTGTGGTCTATAACTCCCTCTAGCGGCAGATTAAATAAACTACAAGAGCCGCCTTGCTTCCCTCCTCCTCTTTAGCTTTCCCCCCGCCCTGATGTGTACCTTATCATTAAATGGTGCAGTGCAATATGAGGCATTTGCACGTCAATCATTTGAAATTAGTCCCCTGGCCATGTTTGACACACCCACAAATCACGTGTTGAGCTCAAGGCCACCCACTCGCCTTTGCATTGATGCTTATTGCCATGTCTTGAATTGAACCTAGTTGAATTTTTCTTTCATTCAGTCACCATCAATAGGTTTTTTGTTGTTCTCAAATTACATGGCAGTACTGTAAACTGTTGCCTAGACAACCAAGGTTGCACTGCTTTACCAGAGCAAACTCAAATCACACATTTAAAATACAGTATAGCCACTATTGGCCGCAAATCCCATCCCTATCCCAAGTATATCATTGGTGCAAATGAACACACAAAAAAACAAAAAACAAAAAAACATGCCATTTGGCAACCTTTATTAACAGCGAATAGTTAATAGCGGTAATAAAATTAATTCTTCATGAATGAAATAAACACATAAATAAAAACAAACTACAAACTAAAATAAATCAACCAACTGAAGTGAAAATGTATCTGTGCCTGACAGAAAAATGTCTGTCTTCTAGAAGAAAAATTATCAATGAAATCATCGTATGCCAACTGAGCGGAAGTAAGTCTTAATGAGCTTCAATTTACAAAAGACTGAAACGGGGAGTTACTGCAATGCAGACAATAAATACCATATAGGATCTAGGACAACAAATAAATATAAAAACTACTATTGTTACTATATTACACTATTACCTATTATTATAGACTAAGTGAACACTATCGCCTACTACAACTACTACTACACAGTAAATTCTGTAGAGTAAATTTGACTCTAGAGTTGGACCAAATAAAGTCAGTTTTAGAGTAATATTTATACTTGGAAGAGAGTAAAATAAAGTATTGAAAAACAATATAAATAGAAGTCGCTCAAGGGTTGAGGAACAAACTCACAACCTTCAGGTTGGGAGACAGCCAATCTACTCCCTGAACCACACAGAGTATATGCGATGACAAGGACCTGTTCGCTGTTAACTACTTATAAGTATAAGGAAGGCCCAATGAGACCTGTATCAAGCGGACTGCAGCGTGTCAAAGGACTGCGCTCGCAAACCACACACACACACACACACACACACACACACACACACACACACACACACACACACACACACACACACACACACACACACACACAACAGGAAAGCAGAGTGAACAGCAGTGAAGATGGGAGCGAGTGGAGATTGGTCGTCCTACTCAGACATCTGCTCACTCCCGGAGACAGATGGCCAACCAATCAGACCGCCTGCTGCCTCTGCCACTCTGGGCTGCCCGTGCCCCCTCTGGCAACCCTCCTCAGCACACATGACAGGTGGCACCTTGCAGTGGAAGAGTTCACGGTAACCAACATTACATCATCTGCGGAGATCTTCTTGCAGTTCCATATAAATGTACTTTGCGCACACCGCCATATAGTCTGCATGCCTCAACTGTGCTGAATTTAAAGGGAATACGGGGAGTCGCTTTGATTGGCTGGGAATCAAGTCGGCTGTGTTCACTCCCACAATGGCGCAACCTGTGCCCACCTACGAAAATGCCAAAAGAAATCCACTCATACGCACAGTTAGACTACATTTTGCGCTAGATTTGCACTGAGCACAAAAATAGGGCCCTATGTGTTAGCATTAAGTGAAAAGGTTATGTGGTTGTTTCAAATTAACAATGTGTAAATCTTTGTTTTTGTGTAAATCTTTGTTTTTTGTTTAATTCAACAGCAAACTTCAACTGCTAGCGGTATTAAACAGCTTGAAATCAAACTGCTTCTTGTCGTGCGTTCACTGACAAATTTGTCAAAGCAAAAAAAAAAAAAAATAACAATACCAGTAATACAAAATAAAAAATGGTCCCAACGACATGAAAAGATCAAAAGTCAGATTACATTTATCTCAAGGCCTTTTTTCAGCGGATGTTTTTTTTTTTTTTATATCCCTAACAGGATGAAGGGGCAACTGTAAATCTAATGTACCACGGGCTGCTGTCAAAATGTCCGCCATAATGGATTAAGCTGGAGTACACATACTCTATTGTCATGTTTTGATAGACTAATTAGGCCTTTGAGATTGCCTTTTTCCCCGTTGAATAAGAACAATCAGCTTGTAGACGACCTCCAAGCAAACAATTCATGTTACCATTGCGTGCTAGTTTATTTCAATACTCTACATTGTCCATATCGTCTCTTACGCATGATTAACCAATTCAAAGTGTTGAAAATAGTTTTGAACAAATCTAATTTGTGGAACTCCAGTTTACCTTGGACTACCCCAATGATTTGACATTTTTAGAAGTAGGCTATTGTTAGATGTAAGGTCTGTGCAATAAGGGATTCTTTTTTAACAGATGCATTACAAGTACAAGGAAAGCCGGTATTCAGATGGAGAACCCTACAAATGAACAACATTCGAAGAGCCTATGCCAGGGATATGCACACCCCTCTCATTAATGATAGTTTTGAAAAATGATGTTTTTCCGCTCTGCCATCTGTCACACTTTAATGAAAGCTTGGTACGTACATCAACATGACCACCACAAAATTCATGCCTGAGAGCTTTCTGCCGGTGCAAGCAAAAAATTACTACAAATACTCAGGCAGTCAATTAGAAGTGGGGAACCTTCGCCCTTGCAGCTCATCAGTAGTCGTTAAACAGGCTGCAGTGTCAACAGTGCAGACGATTTAATAGTATACGGGTCTTACTGCGGCTTCATGCACACCAACCCTTATACATTTATGCATGTGATGATGAGACGCAAAACCATTTTTCACACCTTCCTGTTTACGGGTTTTTATCTTAATGTTGCCTTCGGTAACAGTAAATAACCATCCAGAAAATAAAACGATCCCTAATTTGTATTATCATACAGGCGAAAACCTTTGCGGCAACAGAATCGGGTCACCCCATCCATCCATTTTCTAGAGCACTTGTCCTAATTAGGGTCACAGGTGAGCTGGAGCCTATCCCAATTGACTTTGGGAAGGAGGTCGGGTATGTGCTGGACTAATTACCAGCCATTGCAGAGCACATGAAGACAAACAACCATTCACAATCACATTACCACCTATATGAACAATTTAGATTCTTCAACCTAAAATGGAATGTAGAAGGAAGCCGGAGTATCTGGAGAAAACCTATCCACAGGAGGCAAAATTCAAATCTGAACCTAAGATCTGTGAGGCAGAAGTGCTAGTCTCTGCGCTCTGCGCTGCCCGGTCAGTCAGTCAATATGGACAAATAAGCATCAGCGTTTAACAAGCCAAAGACACTCCTTCCCAACTTGACGGCTCCACGTTTGTTTTTCCAAGGCTGCACATTCAGGATGAGTCAACATGATTTTAACTGCTGCCACCCTTTCATCCAGCAGCAGACGGCTGTTTTTGTCATACAAGCTCAAATAAATCCACTCTGAGCCACGTGCCCACAAGCAAAACGAGGTGACTTGAAGCAAATACAGTTTGCATTAATCCAAGTGAGAGAACTAAGTCCAAATAATGTAACTGCAGAACACTTCAAAAGACATTGGCCTAAATTCAGTAAGACCAAACACATTTCAAATCGGAACAAGCCTGCTGGTGTATTTATCTGCATTTAGTTGATGTTCCATATATCACTGTCATCACAGGAGGAGGCGACCGGTAATTTTTTTTGCAGTTGTCTGATAAAGCAAATAGAGTAGAGTAGTACCCCAAAGCGAAGATTGTGAGGATAAAGACGGTCTTGCTGGCAACTGGCTGCTGCTACTACCTCATTATTATATTTATACTTGCATAACTAAATTGTACTTGAACTGTTCATGTAGGAAGTATATCTGCAATGTCTCGTTCATTTGTTAACATAAGACTGTTTTACTGCCGTCTTGTATCAATATTACGACCAGCGTCACGCCACTGATTGTGTTAACATGAAAGCTTCTACTTCTTTCCATCACATACCAAACAGTTCCATCTCAATACATGAACCATATTAATATCCCTGTTTCTTTTGGCACAGTTGATAAGGTGAATGGGACACAAAGCTTCCGTCCCCCTGCAGCAACTTCACAGCTTTAGTTAGCTGATATCAGCAGAAACAGCTCGCAGCGTCACTCAAGCATGACCGTTCCACTTTCACACTGCAGCCTTGAGCCAATGATGAACTGCAAAATGATTGCTATTTTTCATTATTGTAATGGAGAAGCCGTAGAAAGAACAAGAAATGGGAGGTGAATGTAACGGAAAACAAATAGCTTCTATGTGCACCTGTATCCTGGACAACAGATAGAAGAGATATTAATTGGTACAGTGTGTACAAACACACACACACACACACACTGACTGCAATCTCCCGTATCCTCCTACTGCCTTTGTTATAGGCAATAATCAATTATCCCAGCATGATGTCATGCTGCCTACCCTCCCCCAAGCAGCCTTCTCCATCTGTACACTTCAGGTACACACCACATCAGGAAGCAGGAAGCATAACCATAATTCTAAAGGGTAAGCAAAAATAACAGTGTGCGCATGGAAGATTTGAACGTCATCATGGGTGTTGACATAATACTGCACTTCAAGTAGGCGTTTATATATGCAGACATTGCATACACCGCATTGTGTCATAGAGCACTAATTTGATTAGTGCCAAATGAAATCAGGCTTGATCACACGGAGCCATCTTGTCTGCGTACTCAGTGGTGGGATAATGAAATGAGGGACAGTAATGAAGAGCTATGGTTGGGAACATCAAAGTCAATGTGAGGGCTTCATTTCTGGCTGGTCTCTCTTAGCCGGCCGGGCCTGAGTTGAGCATTAAATAATGTTTCTGTTATGAGGTCATAGTCGTGACACAGGCTGTCTGTTTACGAATGTGCAATGAGTGTCTGAGAAAATATATAAATACATCGCTGTTGCGTACTTTTGAGACCATGGACTTCGTGGACTTTGTCGAGGAGGGTAGGACATTGACACAGGAGCGTAGGAATGTTTTGGGGAAATGAGACGATGGCTCCCCGATGTTATTTGATCGAGACGTCTACTAGAGATGTCATCTGTCAATTTCCTCCCTTCTGGATGGAATTTCTGGTGGGAGGTGTTAGCATGTAAACTGAAGAGCGATGGCCGAGTACCTAGGAATGTGCAATTAGAGATATAAAACTTCCGCAATCCATTTAGGCAGGCCGTGGAAACTCCTCGATGCTCGATCCTTCTACCTCAATGCACGTTTAAGACAATATGCTCCTTAATATAGTGGTGTGGGAACAACTTCCAGGTCGTGTTCAATGTTTTGAGGATCAAGAAACTCGGAATGCAATTAAGAGATTTGAGATGAGCCCCGTGGTTCGGTGGCCATGACATACTCTTCTTCTCTGATGGACACAACAGCGTCCGTGTTGGAAGCTCACCTGCACAAGCACAAGCTTACCTGTGACACTAGTGTTACATCTTTAAACGGCTCAACAAAAGTAAGCTTTTTTTTCCTCAAAAAATTTAGGGCAACTCCGAGTGTAAGCAATAGGCATGCGGCCCGCGGACCGTCAGTTGCCCAACCCATCCCCGATGTAAGGTGTTAAATAGTAGGTAATAGAAACTGTGTGTTGTAACAATGAGGAAAAAAAATACGCAGTTAACAGTGAATGACGAACGTCATGTAAAAAACTCACTGACTTTCAACTCAAGCCATAAGGGGTGTCAACTACGTTAATAGCACCACATTGGTAAATTAACTCATTCACTCCCAGCCATTTCACTGAAGCAACACCCTTTTCTTCCGGCTGTTTTACTGGATTTTGACTGATTTTGCAAGGCCCACACAATATTGCTTTCTATTGCTATAAAAACATGAAACCTACCAAAAGAAAGATTGGAGTCTCTTCTTTCACCAGGAAAAAAAAGTGTATTTCTATCTGTTTCCGTTTTGCAGCAATTCAAATTAGAATATAGCAAAGTTTCATCATTATTCACAAATCTCTTTAAAACAGTGGGGAAAAGAGCCTTTTGCAACATGGCCCTGGATGATCTCTTATACTCTACTGCCGCCTGCTTTGTAATAACTACCATTGCTTCAAACATTCTCTTCAATTTAGAGGCTGTATCAAAGCCTTCTGTATGCTCTAGCATAATAATAATAATTTATAAATATGTCTTTGGGAGCATGGTAATATTTAAAAAATAACATATTTACAAGTTTTTTTGGGAGCAAATGAGTTAATTAAAATGTTGCCATCAAAAGCCCTTTCTTGGTCTGAAGTCTGAAGATTCACAAAAGAAAATTATTTATTATTATAAACATTTATTAGGGTTAAAGTCATTGTGGCATGTTTCTTTTCACAAAAAGCTTATTTGCCCTCTTTTTGCTCAGTAACTGGTGTTACTGGTGAAACCAACCCATGTTCAACTGCTGATTAATGAAGAACAGAAGGGCTGGGCAATAAATTTAATTAATTCGATACATCGTCATTTAAAAAAACAAATCATTGAAAGTTTTCTAAATCGTGAAATCAAATTTTATCTTTTGGATTATTAAAAGCTGTTGTTCTTATGTTGTGTTACATTCAAATGTTTTTGTGGCAGATTGCTAGATGGGTGCGTTACAAGACATGCTACCAACTACCTAATTGTAGCATTTAAGAAAAAAATATGAATGTTAAGTTTATGTCAAAACTAATTTTAAATCAGTATACATTATTGTTGTCTGAACATTTTGCACAGGAATTATTTTTGAATAAATGAAACCTTTAAGTAAATGTTTGTTGGGTTTATTAGTTTAAAATCGATTAAAATCGTAATTGTCCTGAATGTCTGTAAAAATCAAGATTTTATTTTTGGGCCATATGGGCCAGCCCTAGAAGGACGTAGAAACAAAGGATTATCAGTCTACTCTCATCTGCTCATTCAGCAGGTTCGGTGCTTATATTGTTATACTGTAGAACACAAAATGATGTGGGTCTTGAAAGTGCCGTTATAATTCACTGAAATGCCTGGCAATATGAGAAGTGAATTAGCTAATTATAATTCTGTGAGGCAGTTTAGTCCACATGTGTTGATGACATGAAATGATGATAAATCCTGGATAATCTAAAAAATGAAACCTATTGATTGGATGGAGCCTTTGAGATGTTTATCGACTGCACTTATCTGCACTCAGCACTCACTATGAGGCACGGGTTTTAATTAATTACTTAATAAAATTAAATGAGTCTTATTTAGACTTGGTCTGTATTTCATTTTGCATTTCAGGGTGTCCCTCTGGGGTGTATGTGGTCCTCTTAGAGACCTTAATCCACATCCTGGATGTGTGCGAAGTAATGAGCTCGTAAACATGCGCACAATTATCAGGGTGCAACGTTGATGCTGTCAAAGATCTGAAGAAATGAAGAGCCAATCAAAGTTTCCATTTTGGAAGCAGATAAAGATGGGGACATGCCCGCTCTCATCTTGATAGCATCATTCAGCCAAGCCTGCTATCTTGTAATCTATTTCTACATTTTATGATATGTTGGCTGGAGACATCGATCTGTTTTTTCTAACAAAAAACAAACAAATATTTTGGCCTTTGTGGCAGACAGAGAGGCTACCTGCGCTACAGTGTTTAATTGCATTAATATTGGGCGTGACTGAATTATGGAATACATTGGATCCATTTATTCAGATTTAATGAAGTGATCCCACTTTCCCTCATGTATTCAATGTCCTTCAAAAGACAACAAAATGTAAATATTCACTCTAATGATTATTTCTTGTTTACTTGTACATACACAGGCAAAAGGTTCGATCTGCCAATCCATCCATCTATCATGTCCGTGTAAAATATTTACAACAGCTGCCAGTCATAGCCACAGGAGATCCTCAATTATTCACCTGCAATCTTAGTATACACACACGCAGGAAGCGCAATCAATAATAGCCGGGTTCACATATGCATGCACCATCATACACACGCTGAATAAACCCTCATTAATAATTCAGGGTGGTTCAAGCTCTGAATGTTATTGGGTTTCGTGAACAGATGACCCAGCTTCCCGAATCAGGTGCTCATTAGTGTGTGTTATTTACCTAAGAGCAGAGCAACATTTAAGAGCCACTGATGTGCATGCTGGGCTTATTGGTGCAAAAACAAACAAAACATAAACAAACAAAAAAAAAACATGGCAATTTAACTTTGCTTATCCATCTCGTAAATCTGCTTCTGTATGGGGTTCATTTGCCTGAATTCCCTAGTAAGAGTTTGTGAAAGTACCAGGATATCGTCCCGTAACAGCTGCTTCAACCCAAAATGGGGCTTCCTGTTTAATTTCGGGCATGGGTCCTTGAGACTTTTTCCCTGCATCCTGTTATAATAAGTATGTCCACATAATTTCGGGTAAATCACTGAAATTGGTGTTGGTGGCTATTTTTTCCATCTATTGCGGTCACCTGAATATGCAGCAGCATATAAGTGCTTGCCAAAGCTGTTGATTTTTCAGTCATGTTGAGGCCCACAAAAAGGTGATTCATTGGTCGGAAGAATATTTAATAGTAAATCGAAGAGGCAAATAAGTGGGCCGAGAGCAAGGAAGTTTTGTTAAGGACACACATGATTGCAGCGGAGCTCTTTATAGGGCAGGGAACCATATTTGGTAACTTACTGCTGTGTTCCAGACTAATGGGAAGAAAGAAATAGGTCAGTTAGCACTTTTTATTGGCAGCCTCCTTCACTTCACTTCACTTCACTTCACTAGGCTAACCAGAAGAACAGTGGTAAATATATAAATTTTTGTTACTGCTTAACCTTTTTATGGTCCCTGCTGACTAGACCCTGGACTGGTCACCAGGCAATCACAGAGCACAGAGACCATTGATACTCACATTCGTACTGAGGAAATTGGACCCATGCTAATAGACCCCTCTCCCATCAGTTATCGGACAACTTTAGTCTATGTGATATTTCAATTTTAAGCGCACCAGGGAATGTGAGTCAGAATAGACACTTCAAGATTTACAGTAAGGCAGTACACCCGAGTGATTTCAGCCCATCAGCAAAGAAAGTAATCATAATCATGGCTTGACCTACGACTTATACAACAAGTTAAGAGCCGTTGCTTGTTCGAGGTTTTGCTTTGTGTTGCACTTGCGAGCCAAAATTTGGCTTATGTCAGAAAACGGAAAGCCACGCCCACTGATGTACTCAGGTGTTTATTGAAAGGGAAATTCACTTCAATCACTTGTATTAGGTTTTTGTATTAGAGAGAGAGAGAGAGAGAGAGAGAGAGAGAGAGAGAGAGAGAGAGAGAGAGAGAGAATATAGTACTACTTTTCTTTAAACTGAGATACTGTATAAGCTTGTTCACTAATTTAACTCATAAGCCAAGGTGCTACTGTAATGTCAATATTAATATTTAAGTAAAAAAAAAAGAAGAGAAAAAAAGAAGTAATAAAATAGAACATTTTCCAGGGATATAAAAGTTGAATTTCCAATTGCTGCTTGGTGGTTCAAATGGAATCAACAAAAGTGTATGTTAGCAACATGAGATGATGGTGTCCAACACCTAGAAATCATACATCTGAGGGCTAAAGATGATAATAATTGTCCACATATTGAGAAAATTAGCCCACTTTCCATCCATTTCTCTACTTCTCCACATTCTTCCTGTGGCCTTATTATTCACATTTGGCCTTTCACCTTTCTCCCGCCGCCGCCTCAATCATTCCTCGCCTCTCCACCCTGCCGCCTCTCCCCTGGCCCATCGCCATAGTAACAGACAGCCATCACAGGTGGAGATAGCAGGTAGTGCAGCGATGCATGACTCCCTAGTGCTGAATGCCACCGCTATAGAATGAGAACGAGCAGAGCGTGCCGTCTTCTGCCAAGTGGACCGGCAATTACTGGACACAATAGCGTGACGAGCGTACTTAACATGCAGCACGGCCACGCTGTGTTATTGTTTCGCTGGCTTTTCCAGAGAGTGGACTTGAATGCTTTTACACATGTTGTACATTTCTACGTAATTGCTCTCTATGGTCAGCGCTGAAGCAGGTCAGGCTGGTCTGTTTTTTGTCAATGAAGCACTGAATCCCCAGCAAGAAAAAAATACACTTTACTCACACAGGGTATTGGCGCAAGTGCTGAAAAAAATCCCCAATGCAGACACCTCGTTTAACGCCACAGACCGCCACGCCGCATTGCACGACCATGTGGAGCAGCGAAACAAAAGCTTGACTTTTCACGAGTCTGAGGCAACTCAGTACCTTTCTCACTGTGAAGTTACCTGGAAATATTTTCCTGATGGATGATAGTAAAGAGGAAAAGCTTTAATCCTGCTTTCATGAGATTGATGAAAGAAAGCCAGCACAAAAGGCATGGATGACAAGACTGTACCCCAAAGACTCACCATGAGCAAACACACAGCCGATTCAGGCATGAGCTGGACAGCCATGATCCAATTCTTCTTGTCGTTAATTTCCTTAACGAGGACACTCTTACGTTCTTGGTTTCAATCGCCGCTCTCAGTCCAGATGAAGAGACTGGTCTTAACACCCGGCTCTCACCTCCTCCTCCTCCTCCTGTCAGTCAGTGAGTGCTGCAGACAGCATCCGATAGCACTGCAAGTCTCTGGAGAGTCTGTGGCTCACTGCGACTCTTCACCGGGAAGTGATTCCTCTTCTTTCTCCTTCCAGAGCAGGATTTGTCCCCACACACACCTCCCAACTTCTCCTTTACACTTTTTAATAACACTCCCCACTACCTCTGCAAACCCCAATGACTCTGGAGCCCCCAAACTCTCCCCTCTTTCTTATTCCTGTCCCCCCCTCACAGCACAAAGCACATCCAGGCATGCACGTGGCTTTCCGCCTTCGCCTCCTTCTTCCTTACTCCTCTGTGGTGGGAAAGGCGGACGCTCACCTTTCCAGACACGAGGAGAAAGATGGTGACAGAAGTCCGCGGTGCACTGAGGATAAATGATGGTGAAGCCAAAGAGGCAGTGTGAGGGAGGGCAATATATGGGGAGAGCGAGGGAGGGAGAGAGAGAGAGAGAGAGAGAGAGAGAGAGAGAGAGAGAGAGAGAGAGAGAGAGAGAGAGAGAAAGACAGAGAGAGGCAGAGGCTGAATGGAAGAACAGGAACACACCGTGCAATGAGGTTGGCAGAATATTTTGTTACTGTTCATACAATTTTAGCTGTCTATACTTAACAAAGTTGAGTATTTATGTTCTGATTACTTTTTATTGTTACTCCCTACAAGGGACAAGCTCAGGTGGAGTTCATCATCCCTTTGCAGAGCACAATTTTTAGTCGGCAAACAAAGTATTTTCATCCGTGTTAACCGTTAAGTATCCCCAGTAATGCCGGTATTGCTACTACTTGCCCGGCAGACATGTCAGGCTGATAAAGTGATGTCGATGTTGTAATGTCTAAGCATTTTTTCCCGATTGATAACAGTGCAGACATTCAGTATCTGCATTTACACTGATACTGGCACCACTACTTGCTTCATTAAAAAAAAAAAGTTATAGCCAAAATAGGCTTGTTACTTTTTTCTCACCCTACTTCTATTTTTTACAAAAGTATTATTGTTTTAGAATCTGTACTTAAAGTCAAAATGTCTCTTTACAATAATGTTCTATGCGCCCCCACTCCTCTAAACACAGCATTCTGATTAATATTGTCCATTTTGCCACTCGATGTCGACTGAAAATGACATCACAGTTGCTCAAGGCTCAGGTAACAACCAATCACGGCTCACCTGTTTTTATGAGTTTGGTCAAGTGACATTCGCAAACTGAGGAATAGCTATAGGTTAGGTTCCCTCAACAAATCTGCAAATTTACAAATGCTGAACTGCAATTTTGTGGGGTTCGCAGTACACATCTAGAGGGTGAGTTAAAATGTGATGTGGAAGGATCCATGGTCGAGGGCATCCACAGTCACCTGTGCGTGATTGGGGTTCTTCAGACAAGTGCTGTAAGACGTGAATAATTTAAACAACTGTGTCAGCGGTCCTAAACATGCATGAAAGGCACGAGACAGATATGTGGGATGGGAGGAGGGTTGGATGACAACTTGATGAACGAGCGTAATCATTCCGGTAATGAGTGCTGTGTTTACGTTTGTCTAAACACGCGACAACATCAGGAAGAAGTGACAGCTTGCTTTTAAAAGATGCACATCTTGAATTAAACATGAGCAATAATGGTAGCTTCATGCACAAACTGAGGAGTCGTTAATGCTTACAAGTGGAGATGATAAGCCAATTATCGAATCACTCAGAACCATTTGCACATTTTAAATCAGACTCAAAATCTTTGGAGCAGATTTTAGCATCAGCTCGTAAATATAGAACCCACACAAGATCTTGGTCTTTCGGGTATTGACAATTCCATGCTAATGTCACAAGTTAAAAAAAATCATCTCTGTGACATGACACTCTCCACTCATTGAAAACCATGAAAACCATTGAATATATGAGCTTTGTAATTTGATATGTGAGGATTATTTTGATTTCAATAGCCTATGTGATGAAATGCTGCTTGACTACTATAATAATCTGCCTGGTATACAATACAATATACAATACAATTAATTTCACCGTAAAAGAAACATTTGCATTGCTTTGCATTGCTTTGCATTGGGAAAATGTCAGAAATGCACGGATGTTCAGAATTGTCAGTTTTGACAACAATTAGTCCGTTGGTTTGTTATCATTCCCTTGAATAACTTAAATTTCTAATACGTGTATTGTCTTCCTCGCAATTAACCAAAAAAACAGGCACACGCGTCACGTCATGGACTCCGTATTCAACAGTAGATGGGGACAATGTATCAACATTTTAGATGCTGTACCTGAGTTCAACAGGCGATGGTACTGCTGAGCAAGAGTGCTTCCCTGCGCCGTTCTGCTCTGGGGGATTTGGTCGCCACAGCTGTACGTCTTCCAGGTATGCATGTTTTCTTTTTCTTTACTTTCTTCCTTCTTCTTCTTTAAAAAAAAAAAATCTATTATATCCGCTGTAAAATAGAGAAACATATGGTACGTGAACAGGCTCCGGCGGGTGACTCATTTGTGACTTATCAAACTATCGATCCTTTAAACAACAGGCTAACATTATTGTTTATCTGTGGCATATATCCCCATATCTACTTATCTTACCGCGTTATGGTTAATTTATCAATTCTTTTAGGTAGTTTTGCTTACCTGAAATCCAGCCGTTAAGGCAACTGATCAAATGATGTTTAATGAGTTTTTTTGTTCACCCCGAAGGACCCCTAACGCGGTCTTAAGTGCCTGTGTGAAATATTTTAAATAATAATGTTCGACTAAATTGTATTTGCCTCTTAATATACAGTACATTCCAGTGAGTATGGATAGAACATACAGTCGAAGTAAAAGGAAGCATATAAAATCAGAAAGACCAAAATTTACCACTGTAATGTTAATTCCATGTCAGGCAGAGTACAGGTCCTTTGAGTGGCCAGGGGGATTATTTGATAAAATAAAGAAAATGTCTACTCAACAGTGAAGTTACCAAAATGGGGTTTAACAACATGTTCATTGATATATGATGAGGACTTTTTTTTAAATCATAATATTAGCGAGTGTTGATTCCAACAAGCTTTTCAATACTACAATAGCCAATATTAACAAATGTACAATAATGATTATAATAAATGTATAGCAAGTGTAACAAACCATAATAAACCAGAATATATATATATTTCTGATTGGTTATAATAAATACAAATATATTGCACAATGGTTGGTAAGTTAACACATCTGCTTCACTTTCAGGGGTTCTGGTCAGTGGTTTGACTCCTCATGTGGGGTTTGGATGTTCTCCCCCCCGTGCTTACGTGGGTTTTCTCCAGGTATTCTCCAGCTCCCTCCTACGTTCCACTTCCAACATTTTTCTGCCTTCCTTCATTCAAGCCTAAGATGCGAAGCTGCTGCTTGTTTCTCCTTCTTTCTTTCATTTCTCTTTCCTTCCTTCTCTAACACTTTTTTTTATTGTTGCATCCTTACTTAACTTCATTGCTTATACCAATCTATCTACGTTCCTCACTTAAACCTTAGCCTTCCCCCTTTCCCCCCACCTTAACTTCCGTTCTGCCTCAAGTGCCCTCCACCTTTGTTTAAAAGTACACTTCTGCCTCTTCCTTACTCTTCCTTATTTACCTGCTTTGAATGATTGGTAATGTTAAAAATGTATACCGGTTCCTTTTTTCTGGTCCAATCCGCATAATAATATTTATTATTTGTGTTATGGCACACTAATCAGCCACAAACACATCAGCCATTGGATGTAATTGGTCTTCATAAGGGTGGAGGGAGGGAGGGAGGGAGCGAGAGCGAGAGAGAGAGAGAGAGAGCGAGAGAGAGACAGACAGAGAGAGAGAGAGAGAGACTAAAGTAAGAGGCTTTTCTGGTTCAATCCCTGGGTAACTGTCACAAGCAGTCAGTCAGTCACCTGCAGATGATGGTGTCGAGGGCACCCGGGGCAACACAAATTTATACTATTATTCCGTTATAATGTTCAGCTTTATTGTTGACCCTCATAAACGGTGAGGTTGTGACAATGAAATATATTTAGGTAAATTAGTACAGAAGTCCCACGAAAACCTTAGTTTTAACGCAAATGTCCTAAAATCAAGTGACAACTCTGCTCTACTTTACACAATAACCACAATTTTCAATTGAGCCGCTTTCTGCCTCAAGCACACAACCAAGGCTAACTTTTTAACATCAATAAATGATTTGACCGAGGTCTCATTCACAGATCCGTTTGCTTGAGCTTGGCATAAACACGCGCATTCACACCATGCTAATAAGTGTCTTCTTGACCGCACTCTCCCTTGCGCTCTCTCCCTCAGCCCAACCACCTAACTCAACCCTACACACCCACCTCTCTCCATCCCATCCTGTATTAACGCTCCCAATCCTCTTTGAGGCAGAGTGACGTCCGCTACTGTCAGAAACAGACATAAGCTCTGCCGGCTCCAGGAGAACAGTGGCGAGGAATAACCTTAGGAATAACCAATCAGCACCGATTTCTGCAGTCAGGTGGGGAGGACCTCAAGGGAGAACCAGATCTCTTGCAACCAAGCAGTTGACTCCCATCCCTAGCTGCTGCTCATGCCACTGGGACCTAAACATAGGAGGAGTAAACTTCGTCACAAACAACTTAAAAGTCTTCCCCCAGAAGCTGAAGGAAGAGGACTGAGAGACTGGAGTACTACTACTGGGCTGCTGCTTTTGTTTTTAAATGACTTTATTTGACACAAACTTAGAAATCATTACTTTTTCATTGTGGTGCTGCTGCGATGATGGCAAAACAGATGACAGGACATCTTAGGCCTTGTCAGGTGTGTCTGAAAGGTGTGAACAAGTGAACATGTACTGACGCTGGCTTTGAATGTGTGCTTCTAATTGCTAAAAGTAGACTGTTTGGGAGTCGAGAATCCTTCAACCGTTGTAGCCCTGGATTTCCTAGAGATGGATGGTCATAATTATGAACGCTTCGGGGAGGGGGAGAGGGACAGCTACCAGATTGACTACAGGAGGATTGTGGGGGACATGGAACCTGCACGGCCTCGCCTGCCCAACAGAGATGGGGAGCAGCCCCACCTGTACGGCACCTACGCCCACTCCGGGACGCACAGCCACGGGCACGAGACGGCTGCACAGCGGTACAGCGCCACACGTATCCAAGCTGGGTATGAGCCAGAGAGGTTAGTCTGACTGTCAGTCTGCATTGACTGAAGTAAAGATAACTTTGCAGCGAGTCGTAAAGCAACTTTTTCATCCGGAGACCTCTACTTCATCCCTGAGACCCAAACTAATTCAAATGTATCACACGTGATCCTAACCAGAATGTTGGAACATGTGGGTTGTGGGTTCGAATCCCAGACTTTTATGTGGAGGTTACAAATTTCACCGGCTTCCTCCCACAGAAGACTCTAAATTGCCCGTACATGTGAATGGTTGCTTCTTTTTGTGCATTGTGACTGACAGGCGACCAATCCAGGTGTTCTCCTGTCTCTCATTCACAATCATTTGATAGCCTCCAGCAGACTGATGACCTTATTGAGGACAAGCGCCATAGGAAATTAAAGCATATGCTATAACTATAGGCAGCATGATGACCTTGTGGTGAACACATCCACCTCCCAGTTCTGATGTTCTAGGTATCAGTAATCCAAGTATTAAGGCTCACATTGGTTTTCAGCAGAGACTCTGGTTTCCCCACGAGTCCCAGAAACAGACATGTTAGTTTCATTGAAGACTTTATGCGTACATAATAGTGAATGGGAGTGTGAATATTTCTCTATCCATACATTTGCCTTCCTTTTGACAGACCAGTGGTCTCTTCAAAAAGTTACTCAAGTAAATGTAACGGAGTTAATGTAACTCGTTACTACCCACCTCTACAGACCACCTGGAGGGTATAATTGGCCTCTTGCCCAAAGTCAGCTTGACAAGCAGTATAGAAAATGAATACATGACATTGCCATAACATTTATGAAATGCTTGATGCTCAATACAATTACTTTTACTCTGGCAATCAGTGACCCATTTTTGAATCCCAACACTTTGCTTGGGGAAATCATGATGTATCATTGAACTTTCCCCGAGGTTTGTTTGCTCTGCAATTTTACAAGTCTCTTGATCACTTACCTAAATCCTCTTACCTCACTGAGCTATTTAGTGTGTAGAAGGGACAGATTCCTTGTGTTAGCATCTTCTGTGATAATTTGAAGAAGGATCTGGCACAAGCATGTATGCAAGAGAGGAAACATTCATTGCAACTGAAGCGTCTTGCACACTTTATCTTAGACTATTTTTCTGTGGTATTTGATCATGACTAAAATAGTGCAGACCTTAGACAAGGTGGGGGGGAAATTTTTACTGGCACTAAGCAACTTTGAGGAGGATGGTAGGAACACTGCCACATCAAAAACTACAAATTTGCTGACTGCTTTATGGCATACGCCACTTTCCCCATTCGTTACAAAGACGGAAGTCAATTTGAATGTCTACGCACAATTACTGCTTTCCTGGAAGAAGCTGCAAAACAACTGAAAAGTTTTGTCCGAGGAGACAAAAAAGAAAACAAGAAAAGGGAAGCTACACGGATAAAAGGACAGTCAAGGATCAACATTGGCCCGGCTTTCACTAGCTGGCGTGAGCTAAAAAAAACAACGCAATGCACTTGTCCTCATAGGAAATGTGGTCTTCCTTCAGACATAACAATACCGCTTTTGTCCATATGGCCCGCCATAATCAACGGAAACTGAAAATTCCTTAGTGAGTGCTTTAACCTAGTGCCTTTTTTTTTCAGACCGATACCTATACTGATACTCAACTGTTACCAAATACCGATACCACTTACTTAAAATTCCCCCCAAAAAGGGCATATAATTTTAAAGAAAGACCTATATATTCCAATATAGTATTATTCCTAAAAAATAATTTAATTAATGACAAATTTCTATCCCTCCATTTTTAGATGTCTTTTTCTTTTTTTTCTTGTTTTAATACCGATACCACTACTACTTAAAATTCCCCCCAGAAAGGGCATATCATTTTAAAGAAAGACCTATATATTCCAATATAGTATTATTCCTAAAAATAATTTCATTAATGACAAATTTCTATCCCTCCATTTTTAAATTTCTAGTTCCTGAAGTGGGCAGCCAATACTGGTATCGACCACCGACATGAGTACTGATACCTCAAATAACAGCTGGTATCAGCACCGATACCAATACTCGCCCATCTCTAGTTTACAAACATTATTAAAAGATTGATTCCACAAATTCTAAGCATGTGTGTGTTTTGTACTGCAGCATGGCCGACTACTTGATCAGCGGAGGCACAGGATACGTTCCCGAGGATGGGCTGACAGCACAACAGCTCTTTGCGATTGGCGAGGGGCTGACGTACAAGTAAGGGATGACAACAACGCCGCCGTGTGCACAAAATACACTTCTCCAGATGACACAGAAAATGCAACAGAAAGTGTTATGCACTGTCTTCCATTAACTGTGTAATCTTGTCAGCGATAACATAACTGCATGGGTTTAATATGGAGGATTATTTTGAGTAGTACTACTTTCAAGGATGACTGAGTGCTGAGTGAATGCTAAAAGCATGCATGTGTGTGCGTGAGATAATGGTGTCACTTGTCTCCTTTATGGGTGTTGTACTGTTTGCAGGGTTTATCAGTGTCAAGCGGATAAATTCAGAACTGAATATTTCCATTTGGATTGGAAGATTAATGTTTTAAATACGGGGACATTTAAAGATAAACTGAAGCTTACCCTTGCTTGCCTTAAAAGACACACATTTTGTAAATGTAAAAAATCAATCAAATACAATGCATAAAACATTGATTTTGTCTCCCTTCCCAGTGACTTCTTGATCCTGCCTGGTTTCATAGACTTTACTTCTGATGATGTGGTAAGTATCAATATCCATGGACAACGATTCATTTAGTGAAAAATTGACCAACACTGCGGGATCAGCCCCACACAATCTGCATTGGTGGTATCGTGTCCTTATTAGCCTCGCCTTGTTTTCACCTTTGCAAACTCTACTGGGACGTTAAATTGATTTCATGCACGGGTCACATGGGTTGTTGTTTGAGAGCAGGTGCTCGCTACAATCATACACCTGTGTTACCTGACCTCAAGCAATATAATTCAATCTCGAATGGTCTGGGGTTAACTTTTGGGCACTTTGCGTGCAATGAAACAAAACTAGCATTTGGTTAACAAATGAGCTGGAGGTGCAACTCTATGATGAGGTCTGTGCATGGGCAAGCTGCAGTGTTTGTAAATGTAATCTCCCATCATCAATGCAACCATCTTTGTGCCAATACAATCATTTTCATGTGATAAGCTCACATTGAGGTGCGTCAATTGCTTGCGGTTTTGTAGGACCTAACCTCTGCATTAACACGGAAGATCACACTAAAGACGCCTCTCATTTCATCTCCCATGGATACAGTCACAGAATCACCCATGGCCATCGCTATGGCAGTGAGTTCAGCCTGGTGTTTATGTGGCACGTTTTTGTCCATCATCCAGTTTATCTGTCTGATTTCCTCATACTAAAAAAAGTACCTGCCATCTCTGTTTGGCTGGTTTCAGTTGATGGGTGGGATTGGAATCATTCATCATAACTGTACAGCTGAGTTCCAGGCCAATGAGGTGCGCAAAGTCAAGGTAAGATATGCCGTTAGAGATGATGCAACTCAAATGATACTTTTAGGATGTTATCACATATCCCCGTTTAAAGGCAGTACATACGTTTGATATAAAGCCAACGCGGCACCATCATTGTAACATACTTGTAAAACACTCTATGTTAAGCTTCGACAACCTTATTAGGTATTCTGATATCTGTTTGGTGCATAAAATTCTTAATGACGCAGCCCCGCCCCCCATTAAAAACATTTGTACATCTGCCCTTACAATCAACAAACAGGGTGTCTCCATTGAGGGGCGACTGTAACATCCCAAAAAGAAAGTCTGCCTTTTCTCAGTCCGCCTTTTCTTATAAAGCTATTAAAGAGTGGAGCAGGCTCCAGGACGACCTAAAAAACAACACAAACTTTCATAGCTTCTCACGGGCAGTCAAAGTCAAATACTTGGGTACATGTCCATCAGATGATACCCTCGTGGGTACCGTCTGATGGATACAGCTACGAGTATAACTGCTGCTGCTACAATAACGGAACTACTACGACCACTACCTCAGTGACTTATGTATTTTATGCTTGTTATAGATTTAAAAAAAAATGTTTTCTATAATTCCGCACTTTTATAAGACTTGTAATTTGCTGATACAGCACTATGTATTTGGTACTTTGTATGTTGTTTGTATGTCATTTTAACTTGCTTTGTTATTTTATTTTATGTGGACTACAGATGGAAACTAGCATTGTGCTAAATCGGGTGCAGCCATCTTTTTAATGTTTCTGCACACTGTCCTTTTAATAAACTAAACTCGAACTCAAAAAGCTTTTAACTGGCCTAAATCAACATGGTCTTGATCCTTACATCCAAAACATCAGGTTCTCTCATAGCCTACTAGCCCCCATTTAGTATGTTTTAAAATGTTGTGAGTCGTATGCATTGGTGTGGTTTGTTTGGACACCGGCTTTTTTCGTATCTCATATTTGAGATGCATTTCAGTTCTTTTGGGCTTGTTACTGTATAGAAGAACGAAAACCAGGTAGAAATGGACCAATGAGCTGATTTCGATCTGAAAAAGCGAAAAATAGGTGTGAAATCAGATTAATTAGTAAGCCTGAAACTTGTCAAAACAAACTCAAATCTTGTTGGAGCGTCACATTTTATTCAAGTCCTGTGACGTGAACTTAAAGTGGTCAAGATTTACTACTTGGTGTTGCTGCTGTATTTGCTGAGGCCCCAGATGATGAACTGGATCATCTTTAGAATCCACTTGCAATGTGAATGCGAAGAAAACTCAGTCCCTTTTCTGTTTGTTCACTTCTCGTTTCAAGTTGTCTTGGTTTTGTCTGGACCAAATGACCTGTTTTTGTAAACTTGGTCAGTTTCCTCTTGTTTGTTTGCTTTTCACATTGCTTTGTTTTTCTCCATTTGTTTAGTGAAAAGTCATCAAGACCATCTCTACTGTATCTAATGTTGTTTGTTGTAATGTATTTTAGTTCCTTTGATCGTTGTGTAAAATAAACCAAACGCGAGAGGGTTGGTCCAGTAAACTTGTTTGGACCAGAGAAAGCTAAGGCGTGAAACCAGATTTGTTAGCCTTTTTGTACTCACGTGAATGCTCCAATGCTGCTGTACTGACTGAAACACAACACAGAGAAAAGCAGAACAGGAACGGGATTATTTTTCTGTTATTTTGCAAATGTGGACAAAAAGAAAATTATGTCCCACTGTTTACTTTTATCTAGTGCAAATCAGTCACTTAAAACGTAAACTTCACAAGACGGAAAAAGAGGTTTGAGTAAGATCGACCAAAGGCTGCTAATGTGAAAGTGTTTAAAAAAAAAAAAAAAAAAAAAAGGACTCTATTTGTAACCATGCTTACAAACAACCAATGCTTTACTTTGGCATATTTTGTTCTTGTCAGAAATTCGAGCAAGGCTTCATCACAGATCCCGTGGTAATGAGCCCCCGTCACACGGTAGGTGACGTGTTCGAGGCCAAGATCCGCCACGGTTTCTCTGGGATCCCTGTTACAGAGACTGGCAAGATGGGAAGCAAGCTGGTTGGCATCGTGACCTCCAGAGACATTGACTTTCTCTCTGAGAAGGACCATGACCGACCCCTAGAGGAGGTGTGTATTCATTTGATCATATAGAGAACACGTGTCATTTAGTTTCAATCTTACCTGTATTTATAGGCGATGACAAAAAGGGAGGATCTAGTTGTTGCACCCGCTGGTGTCACACTAAAAGAGGCTAATGACATTCTTCAACGTAGCAAAAAAGGTAAACAATGGCCTACAGGAGAGGCAAAATCATCAACACTTGACCCCAAACACACACACCTTCTGTTACTTTTTTAGGTAAGCTTCTGATTGTCAACGACAGTGACGAGCTGGTGGCCATCATCGCCAGGACCGACTTGAAGAAGAACAGAGACTACCCTCTGGCTTCCAAGGATTCCCGCAAGCAGTTGCTTTGCGGGGCAGCGATCGGCACCAGGGACGATGACAAGTACAGACTGGACCTCCTCGTGCAGGCGGGGGTGGATGTGGTGGTCCTGGTAGGTTTTGACAGCACTATTATCAAATTAATAATTTTGTTTTAGTTAATGTGAAAAAATTCTACTTTTAACACCAAAAAGCTGGATCACCTTACCATAACCATCTTCTTCTTACTAGGACTCCTCCCAGGGTAACTCAGTTTACCAGATCAACATGATCAACTACATCAAACAGAAGTATTCTGAACTCCAGGTGGTTGGAGGAAACGGTGAGCTTGTTTTCTGTCAGATCTCCCACTACTGCGCAATCACCACTTTTTCACACGGTTGTCTCTCTCTAGTGGTAACAGCTGCTCAGGCTAAAAATCTCATTGATGCTGGCGTGGATGCCCTCAGGGTGGGCATGGGCTGTGGCTCCATCTGCATCACTCAGGAAGGTAAATGTCTGTAACGAATTCGCAAACAAGCATTCACCCATTTCCAGCGGTGTTTTTATCAAGACAAAAATTGGGTTGACCAAACTGACAGCTAGCAGGCATAGCAATAAAAGCTTCCTCCAAGTCAGAGGTTGCTTTTGTAGGCCACGGACATCAGAATACTTTTACAACTCTTTTGCTTTTTTAAATGCAACCCACAAATTGGGCTCAGGTAATGTTCGCAAGCCAAGCCCTTAGGGACTGTGATGTCATTTTAAGTCGACAATAAGTGGCAAAATGGACACCTCCTGAGTGGATAAAAATGGGTGGGTTTTGCTGCTTTATTCACATTCCACAAACGCAATATTAACTCATTCACTACCATTGACGGCTATAAACTATTTCTATTAGTTTAACTTTTTTTTTCCACTTTTGTTAACATGAGTATGAAAACCTTTTTTTTATTGTAGATTTAGAACAGATATAACATTTGTGATTAATCATTAGTTAACTAGTTAAGTCATGTGATTAATTACAAAAAAATTTGCTTGTCGTCCCTATTTTTTTAAATGAATTTATGGCAGTGAATTAGTTAATCATAAGTTAACTAGTGAAGTCATGCGATTAATTACGATTAAAAAATGTAATCGCCTGACACCGCTAATTTTAAATAATATTTTATTTTATTTTTTTAAATCTTGTCAGGCGATTACATTTTTTTATTGTGATTAACTTTCTTCAATAGTTAACTCACGATTAATTACACATTTTTATATCAGTTTTTTTTTCTAGCTTTTCATACTCTTGTTAACAAAAGTGGAAAAAATGTTAAATAGAAATAGTTTAAATGAATTTTTGACGTCTATAGCCGTCAATGGCAGTGAATGAGAATCAGTATTAATCAGAATACCATGTTTAGACTAGTGGGACCGCATAAACCATTTTATTGTAAATTTAAAAAAAATATTTGTTTCTAACCATTACATTTTTTGCTTTACAGTGATGGCATGCGGTCGACCCCAAGGCACATCTGTGTACAAGGTTGCAGAGTATGCCCGCCGCTTTGGAGTGCCTGTAATTGCTGATGGGGGCATTCAGACCGTCGGGCATGTAGTCAAAGCGCTAGCTCTTGGAGCATCGACAGGTCAGACATGAAATTCATCCTTCAATTTTTCCATTTTCACTTGTCCTCGTTAGGGTCTGCTGGAGCCAACACCCTGGACTGTTTGCTAGGTACAGTCATTAGCCATTTCATTAGGTAGGCCTGGATTATGTACAATGAACCAGAGCAAGAATTCTGCCTTTCTCAAGGTGACAAAGCTGTTTGGATTGACACTGTTAGAGAGCATTTAATTTGACGAAATGTTTGGCTGTAATTTGCAGTGGTGTGTATATGTCATCATACTGAGGGTTGTTTCTACTATTTTTGTTACTGCTGTTTTCTATTCTCAGTGATGATGGGCTCACTGCTAGCGGCGACCACCGAGGCTCCGGGAGAATATTTCTTTTCCGACGGGGTGCGTTTGAAAAAGTACAGAGGAATGGGTTCTTTGGATGCCATGGAGAAAAACAACAGTCAGAAACGTTACTTTAGGTGGGCTTACTGTAGGTGGTCCTCTGGCTACCTTTTGCCTTCCTCAACACAAACATTGGCACATGATGTTATTAATGTACATATATTGTTTTTTTGGGGGGCGGGGGTGTCCAGTGAGGGAGACAAGGTGAAGGTGGCACAAGGTGTATCAGGGTCAGTCCAAGACAAAGGCTCCATCCAGAAGTTTGTGCCCTACCTCATAGCTGGCATTCAACATGGCTGCCAGGACATTGGAGCTAAGAGTTTGTCAATTTTACGGTAAGAAAAATAATAATCAGGGACAAACTCCTGTATTAGGACACATACCGTATATGCTGTTTTGTAAATTGTCTCTGAGATGAGAGGGTAAATAACACACATGTTGCAAGGGAAAGGTCCAAGTTGATGCAGATGGCTCAGATGCCCACCCAGCAGAGGAAGGACAGGGAGTAGTGTCAAGAACAGGAAGTCAGACACCCACACGCACACTCTCGCAATTCGGATGAGATTCAATAATAATTTTACTTTTGAATCACTATTCTTACTTTGCCATTAAAACAGTTATATTGCATGTTGTGTCACTTGTTGCTAGATAAAATTCATAGAATACAAAAAATTATTCAACAAAATGAACAATCAATTATGTGATGCTTCTTAGAAGCAAAATGGCAGACACATTTTCCAAAATAGGGAGATTAAAAAATATTTAGTTAGTTGTTTAATGTCACACTTGATGTGTGGGGAGACACTCCTGAGATCCAACTATTTGTAAACAAACACTCAAAAGTCAATTTATAGTCTTTCCTTAAACGTAAGTGATCAGAAGCAAAGAGATACACCACCATCTGCTGGATGAATTTAAGTACTACCTCCCCTGCCTCTAATAAGAGTTGTTTTCATCTCAGATCGATGATGTATTCCGGAGAGCTGAAGTTCGAGAAGAGAACAATGTCTGCTCAGATGGAAGGCGGCGTCCACGGGCTTCACTCGTAAGGATTTACTGGAACTTTTGCCCTCAAAGCTTTCCTTTTGCAATGTGTCCATTTGTCGTGCAATTTGAGTCGTTTATCTATAGCGTAGTGGCAGACCCCTACCAACCCGCTCCTGTTCTAAAATCACTTTATTGAGTCCTATTGTTAGATGCAATCACCATGAAACATCATACTTGTTTTCTCTCTTCCTCTTGTTATTCATGCTGTCGTATTAGATATTCTTTTGTACCATGTAAGTACATCTATGCTGCTTTTTCTCCATCTTCTTGCACTATTCATGACCTGTTTCTTAATGGTTTCGAACCAAATACAGTACAACTTGTTACCCAACATTTATTGAGCCAAGGCATTTCTTTTTTTTTTTTTACCTTTTGGAGGGAGGAAAACACTTATTTTGTATGTATGTGCTCTGGCCAAAACCATGTCTCATATAAAAACTATTGATTTGGTGCCATCTGGTGACTTCTTGGTGCCAAGCACCTATGTGTTGAACTGAGTCATTTTTTTTCAGGCCGTAGCTACATCTAAAATACTAAAGTTGTTTGCCGCCATCTTGTGGCCATTTTGTGGCATTTATTGGCAATAGCAAACCTATTGTGCAGGCAGCAACAAGCAGGGGTTTACTGTATTCTGAAATAGAGATGAACACAAAGCAATTTTTCTGTTAATAAAAGGCGACAGGTAGATACGTGAGAAGACCATTAAATGGAAGACTACTAAATTGATCTGACTGTCACTATCTGTCGCTGGCATAGACAGATGAACAAAAATACATAATTTGTTGTAAATGAACAATTATTTTTGGTCCAATTAACTGAAACTGGATCATTTTCTATCGCACTGCTGGCACAGTGGTTGGGAATCACTAGTATGATAGACAGTGTGATGATGTCATCACCACATGGAAAATATGTAAATTTTCGCTAATTTTTCGTCACTTGCAGTTATGAGAAGCGACTTTACTGAGGCCGGAGGAAAGGGAAACACCCGTTCGGGACCGGATGTCCCTGCCCCGGCCCTGCTGAGCAGACGAACAACGCACACGTGAACAAGCTACCAAATTCTCACCTTCATATTTCATATTTAACGATCGCCTTCTAGACACCATGCACTGCTTTGCTTCTCTCATGAACTTGTCTGGTTGACTCTTTTCAAGAGAAAACTGACATTAGTTAATTAATTTTGTGACCTGATTTGTTCCTCGTCATGTTTAGGGGTTTCATATTTTTAAAATAATTATGTGTGTGTCCCACTTTACAGAGCTTTGAAATACTCATCTCATTAGGTACACTTATTCCAGGGGTGGGCAAAATATGGCCCGATGTTGCACCCCCCGCTTTTTTTTTTTCAATACAGCATGAAATTATTGCAAGTTCTGTATTTATTTATTATTATTTTTTTGCTTTAAATTAGCAGTTTTTTCCCCAAGCGAAATAATCGACCAGGATTCTACCTTTGGCCACAATGTGGCGTGGGACTCTAGTTAAGGTAAGCCATTTTAAACTGGAAACAAAAACTTTTCCATGATTATAAACAAACGTTTCAATAGAATTTGTTCGCTGCCGTCCACACGATTAGGGATCTGGGATTTTAGGTGCCAGTCCGAGGTCTGATTTTAAAATATAAAAGTTTCACCTCAGTATAAGTTACAGGAACAGCCAAACTATGTAAAAAAAAAAAAGTGTGACTTAAAGTCCGAAAAATATGGTGTATATATTTGTATATTTGTTAAACTAATATACCTTGGCCTATCTATCCATTCTAAAAATCAAATTTCCCCACAGATGGTCTACACAATTTACTGAGATCATACTGTAAATATACAGATTATCAATACATTTTAAACAATAATTCTATATTTTTGTGTATATCTAGCAAACTGCTTATTATCATATTTTGCAATGGTGTAATAATGCACTGCATAATAAGAGATGACGTTGGATTGTATGGGTGTACCTAATAAGTGTCCACTGAAAGTGTATTGCTTAGGAACTCAGGCAAATAAGAAGAAAAACAATTTGTGCTTTTAAAATGTAACATTTAATTTGATTGTGAACGGAAGGCAACACAAATGTGATCTTGTAGATTAAAAAAATAATAATAATAATTTTGAAAAATCTATTTTGTACATTCCTCCATTAGCATCTCACTTGCACAGTTCAGTACAAATTCAGGGTTTTTCACAATGGTAAGTACTAAGTAATCTCACTCAGAATCTTCTGGTGTACTCTTTATATAAAATGGTCTGCCTAATTACAACAGAAGGAATAAAAGAACAAACTTGTACAAAGATGTAATAATGTGTATTTTTCTGCTTGTTCTGTAAAAGAGGCTGTTGTGTGCGTGTATGTGTGTGTGTGTGTGTGTGTGTGTGTGTGTGCGTGTTTTTGTGAGTGCTGGAACGTGCACATTTGTTCTTGATTAAATAGACAACACTGAATGACAAAAAGTGCTTGTTCTGATAATTGATCATGTTTGATTAACACTGTCAGAGAGTAATAATAAAAAATTGTTTGTTGGTGCAATCCATTGCATTATACTGAAAGCAGTTTCCAATATTTTGTCTATTTCTTGTAGAAAAATTAGGTAAAGGTATGATTTACAAATATTAGTACCTTTCTCTGACGAGCATCAATCACAACTAAGCATTGCTACCACTATTAGGAGAAAATTGTAGCTCTTGTATTCTATTAGATTGCAAAGGCGTACCTAATTTTATATCTAGTGAATGTCAGCACTATGAATAAAATAATTTAAATTAAATTATGGGATTTTAAAAAACAAACAAAAACCTGTCATCACAAGACTATAATAGCTGTTGTCCTGCTGTGATTAGTAATGTGATTCAATTCACTTCAGAGATCTTTTTATATAAATATAAACACAATTCGTCTATAGTATGGTTTATTAATTATATACAAAACAAATTCAAAATGTGTGGAAAATAAGTTAAGGTTTATATACTGCAAAATTACTATAAAAGTGCATCTCAATACATTACAATATGGTAGAAAATTTAGAAAATAGTTTGAAAAGTGAAACTCATTATTTTCTTATTTAAAATTTTTTATTTATTAAACATGGGAAATTGCTTTTCAAGGGCATTTTCTACTTAATATACATATGAAAATTCATTTTTGATTGTTTCTTATGTCAGTTTACAAAATTATCAGATGATGAATGTTAGAGTTGCTGTAATCTTATTATCAAAATTATAAGAAATGAAATATTTCTTGACGTGTTTTTTGAGATGCACCTATACCTTCCCAATCCCTACATTATTTACTCTATTTCTCTGTTAAACAAGTGTATTTTTACATTTACTGTATCTATACAGTATAATCTCATCATGTGCACTCAAATTGCATACAGTCTAAAGTTCAATGGTGTCACTGCAAACGCTCAAAGCATCAATTTGCTTGCACACATTGACAAACTCCGCCTGCACGGCCAGATCCCATTCCAGCTGCTTGCTCTCGCTCAGGTGTTTAGTCCCTGCCAATCGTTCAGATCGCTGGCCATCCTTGGAGGCGACGCTCAAGGTTCGGTAACGTCTGTAGTTAGACAGGTGAGGGATGGCGCGTGGGAGGCTGTTCTGTGCCATGCTTTGTCCTCTGTTGGCCCAGGAATTGGAGCGCAGCTTTCTTGTCTCCTTGGCTTTGCTACACAGGCCCAGGGTTGAACCAGAAATGCTTCCTTTCCAATCAGACTGCTCTGATGACATGGGTGCTTTGTTGTGTGATTTCAGTATACCGTGAGGTTGGGAAGGTTTAGAATTGTTCTCTTGATCCAGGTCGCCACAGGAAGAGGTTCGATAAAGAGAACTTTTCTCACAGGCAGTCTCTTGTTTTGATGTGCCTTGTTTAGGAGAACCCAGTGAATGGCTGGAGGAACTAGGAACGAGTCTTGGCAAGCCAAATATACTGTGAGCGAACAGGGATTCACTAAACAGAGCCTGATCTATGCTGCGGGACAGGTCTATTGGAGATGGAGGCCGTAGGTCCACAGTAGAGTCAGCCCCTAAACTCAGAGACGATAGCTGGAAGTCTACATTTTTGGGCTTGTGCACCGGGCTTGCGGGTGTCGGTAGCAAAGTTGCCTGGGATTGGTTTGGCAGAGATATAAAGGCAAGCCCATTTGCAGGAGGATTCACCATCAAGCCAAGAGGAAGAACTTCCGACTGTCCCTTTGTCGTGACACCACACACTACCATCTTTTGTGGTTTGTCTTGAGACCAGGAAATTACAGGTGAATTTGCATGTCCCGGAGAGGACAAGGTGATCCCGAGCGAGGGCGAGCTGCAGGACAGTCGAGACCAAGTACCTGGCCTTGGATGAGCCTTGAAAGACTTGTTTTGACAGAACAAAGGATGCGTGCCAATGAGAGACAAACCAAGGCAAACTCCAACCTCACACAGCCGGCATCCGATTTGATATCCCCACCAGGGCCAGGGTAGGAAGCCATAGCTTTCAACCCCGCCAAAACCGAGAGCGTGTAAGATTCCATAGAGCTGTAGGCCTCCGCATCCTAACAAACACAAGGAAGCCCCGACTCCGGCACCTGCTGCCCGACCCCAGTCTTCCACTTTTGCAAAAGGGCAACTTGCTGGGTGAGTCATCTCAGGAGATCCTCCACACTCCCTGTTGTCATCCAGCCTGTAGATGTGTTTGGTGTCCACTTGTATCAGATAGTAAAAGATGACATAGGAGCTTGAGAGGAAGAGTGTCAAGCACACAAAGACGCCTTGAGGGACCAGGAGAATGATAGTGGGGAGGTTGTGAAAGAGCTGGAGAATTCCAATGCAGCCTAGAGAAACACCAAAGTGCACCAGGGATAAAGAAAGCAGGAGGCAAGGTTTGGGGAGGGCAGACAGTGAGGGGGAGATGGCGAGCGAAAGGGAAAGACGCTTGCGGGAGCGCAGAGAAAGAAGGAAGAAGGCCAGGGAGAAGGCGGATATCAGACAAGGGAAGGGAAGCTGGGAGAGCAACAGAGAGCTCAGAGGAGGGAGACGGTCTTGATGTCTGTAAGCGTCATAGAGCAAGCAGAACGCCTGAGTTCCTGCGAATCCGAGAAGGAACAAGTGCAGCAGGGTGAAGTAGGGGCTTCCAGATGGACAGCGGAAGGGCAAGCCCAGTAGGCACACCACTGAGATCAGTCCAAACACCGTAAAGACGGACCCAAGACCGTAAATGTGGGCTTCCCAGGCAAATCCCCACGTGGCGAGTGCAGTGTTCCAGTCGGAGTACAGAGGAACAAAAAGGGCAGGACTATGATCCAGAGAGGGACCCTGGGAGTCACTGGGTGGGAATTTGTCCTGGTACATGGGAGTCCAGGTTGGGATAGTTGTTCCACAGGGTGTGACTGATGTCTGGAGAGAACCACTGGTCTTTGGGAGTTGCTGGTCATCATCAGCACCTTGGGGATTATCTATCAAATGACAAGAAAAGAACATTTGAGTTGAGAGAAGACAATTAAGCTGTCATCACATGTTTTTTCTACTGACAGGTTTGCTTTATTTCCCATGCATGGTAATGGTCAGGGAGGAGCCTCCAGGTCAAACCTGTTCAGCGTTATCATTAGCTAGGTTTAGTCCTCACAAAGGTCACAGGGGGCTTCGGGCAGTAGGCGGGGTACACCCTGAACTGGTTGCCAGCCAATCGCAGGGCACACAGACGAACAACCATCCACACTCACTATCACACCTATGGACAATTTGGAGTGTTCAATTAACCTGCCATGCATGTCTTTGGAATGTGGGAGGAAACCGGAGCACCCGGAGAAAACCCACGCAAGCACGGGGAGAACATGCAAACTCCACCCAGGAAGGCCAAAGCCCGGACTCGATCTCACGTCCTCTGCACTGCGAGGCGGACGTGTTAACCAGTCACCCACCGTGCTGCCCCTGAATGATGGTTTAGATTCATTTTTTCTTATTTTCTTTTTGACTCTTAGACACGTACTTGTGTAATTAGGAATCTTTGTGTTTGTTTATTTTGGTTTCTCATATCAATTTGCTCCTATATGGCTGAGTATTTTAATGATCTTTTTGCTGTGCTTCTGTATTGATTGTTCAAGTCAGTGTCAGCTCTTTTTTTGGGGGGGGGGGGGGTCATATTGTGGCACATGCATGTTTGTAGGATGTTGGAGAGGACACCCTGGATTCGTCGCTAGTCATTCACAGGTACAATTATTTATACTCAGCCATACTTGCAGTCACTGAGTGGAAATCAAAACAGAAATTCATGTATTGATCTCATGACATTGATGTTGATTAATTAATTATCAATATTGGATCTGCTACACTTCTTATCAAAATATATTTCTGTGGATTGGTGATGAAGTGCTGCCTCCGTGAGTGAAAATGCAATCCTTGCTTTTACTTTGTTTTTGGAGGATCACATTTTCCTGAAGACGTAGTGACTGCTCGTCTCGACAAAAACCCTACCTACAAACCCCCAATGGCCATGGTAATGAAAGGTGTAATCGACATTGGCCTTGAGAAAAAAAAAGGGGGTGTTGAGAAGTGGTTCAGTGGCATGCGACAGGACTACCTCCTCAAAACATGCTCATTTCAGCATTGCTGTAAAAAACTAAAAATCATGATGAAAGCATGTTAGACATTTTATATACACAGTTTTAAAAGGAGAGACTGCGGGAAGGATTTTGAACTACAAAGCGTCCTTCAAGATTGTGGTCTCTCTACTGATGTACGATACAGAGATAAAGTGGAGTAGCCTATGTGAAGTTAATCCATTATAAAACAGAACAGGCTTGTAAGTGGGTCACACAGAGAGTGGGGAGCACGCGCAAGTAACGAGTGCACATGCGAGTGAGACAATATCGACTTCTCCGCCGCTCCCATTTTCTTTTAATGCACTGAGGGGTTGTTACATGTTATTGTCAAATCATTTCAATGGGATTCTGATGTGCAACTCATTCATAAGAAAAGGATGCTCATGCTCAGATTTATTAGTGGTTATAAATAGAATGCGTCCTAGTTCTTGTCCTCATTATCAATGGATTTGCTCATCCAACAACACCAACAAGTGCTTTTCCTTGGAATTTTGCCCTCTATGAATGTAATTAATTGTTTTAACGGAGTGTATGGTAAAACTGTCACATGTGGACAGAGAATATTGTTAAAAGTGTGATGGATCAATTACAGCAGGCTTTTGGCTTCTATCCATGCTTTATAGCAGTTGTCCTCATTAGGGTTGCGTGTGAGTTGAAATCTATCACAGCTGACTTTGGGTGAGAGGCAGGGTACACATTAGACTGGTAGGCTAGCCAGCCATTTACAGGACACAATTAGATAAACAAACATCCACATTCACACCTATGGAAATGTCAATAAATTCCAACACTGACATGGCGGAAAGTGAGAGGAGTGTTATCTCCATTGGTGGCAAATCCAGGTCCAGAAAGTAAAAACAATGCAACAGTTTGGCTTTAGCCACAAACTAGCTTGTTTACCTGCTGGTTGATTAGAAGCATCTGTGCTTCAGTTGTTGTTTTTTTCTAAATCAAATGATGTTTAAGTCATTTAGTTTTAAGGGTGATGTAAAGTGTTTTGAGATCATAGTTGGTGTTATAATTATAGGGCTTTGTCCCTATTCCCCACAAATAGACGGTGGTTTACTCTACCTCTTTTTGTCTCTGTGTTAGCTCCTCTAGTTGGAACCACATCCTCAAAGGCAGCTTTTGTTGTGATGGTTCTTCCCGCTCTGCCCATGGCTACAGATGGAGTGCTGTTCCCCTTGTTGGATGCATGGATTGCGAAAATGTTCAGCATAATTCCATCTGTTGAAGAAGCTATTGATGGGGTAACTTCTGCAGTACTCTCGGTCTCCAGTTCCTCTTCCCTTCGACGCGACAGCATTGTCTCCGCCTCGACGTCGCTATACTCACCGAGAACTCCCTGCTGACCGTAGTCCCAACTCACAGATGGACTTGAGGAACCGAGCACATTTTCTCCAAAACTAGAATCAAAAGGTCTACGAGAGGATCCCTTGGGATATTCTCCGGTTAGAAATGCGGAGTGAAATGATAAAAGCCATGCCAGGAGGAAAAGAGTCCACTGAAAGAGCATGGTGAGGGTCTATGAAATCCCACTTATCACATATTGGATGGATGTCTTGATGATTTGTCCCCCTAGAGGCAAAATAACCGTCGACATTTAAAAGCACGACTGGGCTAGAGCGTGCATGTTTCAGCATTCTTACCTCATCGGTAGCGCACTCTGCTGCTTCCAACACTGGATCGCTGCATAACTGCACTCTCACTGCATAGTGCTCTCTTTTTTTTTTTGTACACACACGCACACACGCACACTTGTAGACCCCACCTCCTGCAGATAAGGCCCATTCACTGCTCACACTGACATTGCTCAGTTGTCTCAAAGTGTGCTATAGTAGAACGAGGGCGGGAGAAAAATCACTGTTCAATTCAGGTGTATTCCCATTTTTTGTTGTATACATTTAACCTGAACGCTTCTTTAAAACCCTATCCTAGCATTAAAACCCTAACTGGAATGCCTAACCCTGACTTAAAACCTAATTGGAAACCTAACTAGAGTGTTTAACCCAGACATGAAACCCTAACCTGAAACCCCAATTTGAATATTAACCCTCGCTTGAAACCCTAACTTGTTTAAAATCCCAACCCAGGCTTGAAACCCCTACTTTTAAACCCTAACTTGAATGCCAAACCCTTGTTTAAAACCCTAACACAAGCTTGAAACCCTAACTTTTAACCCTAATTTAAATGAATCTCGCTTAAACCCTAGCTAGAAATCCCATCTTGAACGCCGAGCCCTGAATTGGAACCATACTTTGAAACCCTTACCCTAGGTTTGGAACCGTAGCCTTATTTGAATGACTAATCCTGGCTTGAAGCCCTAATTTGAAACACCAACTTGAAACCCTAACTTGCCCTGACCTCAAACCCTACATTGAAACCCTAACCCAGACCGTGGCTTGAACTACTAGCTCTTGTTTGAAACCCTAACCCTGTTTTTAAAATCCTAAATGTGCATTAGCAGTCCATATAAATGATGTCAGACGACATAACTCGTCAACTGACCGCCACATAAGCAGGCAGCAGGCAACTGTTGTGAAACCACAGCAGATCAATACACAACGTCGGAAGCTATTGACAGCTGATGCTATTGTGGCCTTTGTGCTAAACATGCAGCTCCGAGTCCGACCAAGAAAATTTTATTTTGAATAGCAAAGCAGATGCATAATGCATAGGTATAATGGGGGAGGATGGAAAGATGTTTAAGCAGTAGTCTTGTATACAAGACTGGAAGCTTGAACTGACTGGTACGGAAAACCAACATGCATGCTAATACAAGAAGCGACTCGGCTCCAGTCCTTCACTTAAATAACAAGTCCCCCCCGAAGTGAGAAAAAAAAACGCCTAGATATTAATAATTTTATACATACACATATATATATGTACAATCTACAGTACACAGTATATTATGCATATTAACCTACAACTATACCCTATATTATCTATATTCGTGCCTCTTAATTTTTTACTAATTGTTCAAAAATGACTTCAATGTGTAATTATGATGCATTACAAACAAATGTGCACTGCAAACGATGCAAATTAACAGGTTTGGGTATATGCTGTCACTTTAAATAACTATTTGGACTGTATTAATCACATACCTCAGAACAACAGGCAATACCTGATATGTTCACCGCTTTTCTGACATAAAAACTTCTCTCAAATGCTGCTCCTGAATTTGTTTTTACGTCCTCAGGTGAAACATATTTGCATACACCTAATGCGGGCAGAGCTTGGCATCAGTGTACGATGCTATGAAAATCATCATAATGAAATTGTCTCATGCGTAGTGCATTTATTCAGGGTGGGGTAGGGGTGAAATCCACTGGCCTCGTGGCCTAATTCAATTCCCTGGTTCGTTCTAAAATAGATGTTGATCCACATACCTGTGGACGTAAAACAAAGTCACACATTATCTCCTCTCCACTGGCTATAGGCTAGCCCATATTTAAAATTGCAGTCATCATATAACGACGATCCACTGAGCATATTCAGCTTCTGCCAAATTCAAATCAAACAAAACATTAGTCTCTTGCATGTATGTGGTCATAATTTGTAACGATAGTGCCAAATATACTTATACTTTAGCCTCTTTTACCAAACTATAGGAGTAGAAGTTACACATGTTGTGAAATATAGGGAGTAAAAGTAAAAAGTCATCAAAAAATAAATACTCATGTATAACAAAATATAAAATTCCTGTCACAGCCAGCCAAAGAGACGTTTGATGACATTTCAGTTAATTTACACAGCTGGTAAGTGCAGTGAAAACGCGACCTTCCTTCCGTGTGATCCATCCGTTATCAGGCGATACAGGAAAGCATCAAGCCAGCCGTGAGTAAGGCGACCGGAAAGGAACAATGGCAGGCTAAACACATGAGGTCAGCAAGAGACGCCACCAAATTTGTTGCCTAACACTTGGTGGTCTAAATCCATTGGGGTTGCTGTTTGGATAAGTCGTAATCCGGCAAGACAAAGTCAGCGGGGACCCCGGTGCAGGGTGGGAACCCACCGGGAATGAGAGCAAGATGCAGCAACAAAGCTGCACAAACAAAGTTAGAGACAACAAGGGCTTGTGACAAAGGAGGCTTTTTTCATGTTTGTTGCAAAAAGCTGAAAAATTAACTTACTCTATATGCAAGATATGGAAAAACATGGAGCCACATTTTTTTGGGATGTTTCAGACAATTCATTAGTTGCACCTGCAATAAGGGACGAGCCATCCATTACAAAGACAATGAAAGCGACCAGCAGTGACGGGATGGGCCCTTATACCCAGGGTCCCCGCTTCCTATACGCTTATAACGCACTGTGCGTATAAGGCACCACTTGGCCCCAAAGGGCACCAGACAAGTGTCTTTTTTTCCCTTTCTTTTATAGGCAGCATACGCAGACCCATGCCATGCTATTGTTCGGACAGGAAAATAAAGTAATAAATGAATCATTTAGCGGGCAGTTGGCATTCGCTTTCCTCTCTCCTCTCATCATGACGTAACATCGCACCGCTGCCTCTCCGGGTGCTCGTGCCAAATGATTCTCCGGTCCACTGCCTAGCCCCCTTCTTGGCCCCAGTTTACGCAGGAATATTTTCACGCAAATACATCTATTCGTCGAAATACACTACACACAGGCGCTGAGAAACGAAAAAGAAAAAATTCTGTGACGAGGCCCGTGACTCACTCACAAGTGTTGCTGCAACTGCCTGTTTGCTGTTAGTAGTTAGCAAAAAGCTAACGTATCATTGCCCCAGGTCAAGTATTGTTACAGTAAACCTCCAGGCAACATTTTCTAATATGATTTATTTTCCTGTTAACTGCAGTGCAGTTTAAAGCAGATTTGATGCACCTGCTATGTCACTTTCTCAGTGAATGCAAAATCAGATCACAGCAAAAAAAAAAGAAAAGAAAAAAATGACTGACAGTAAAAAAAATACCGTATTGCTTTAATAAAAAAAAAAATATATATATATATATATATATATATATATATATGTATATATATATATATATATATATATATATATATATATAGATAGATATATATATATAGATATATATATATAAATCCTGCAAGACAATTGACAATTTTATCCCCCCACAAATATTCCCTTAAACGATAAGTTAATTGAAATATGGGGTTTTCAATGATATATTTATGGTCTCTCATTTATTTAAAGTGCCTTCCACATTTGCACTTTTATGACCAATTTTTATTATTATTTTGCAGCATTATAGTGATTATTAATAGATTTTAAAAAACTGTTAAAAAAAATCTAATTAAATTTAAAAAAAAAAAGAATTTGTTTGTTTGTTGGGTTTTTGAGGGGGGCGGCGGGGGGTGACTTTGTGAGGTAGTATCCAGGTGGGGGGCATTATCTTTTCAGTTTAGGGCACGCAAAGGACTAGCAGCGGCCCTGCCTATAGGCCAAATCCTCCAAATGATCATGACATTTTTACAACATATGCTATGACCACACAAAATAGCTTAGGTTAAAAAAGCTTAGTAAGTGGGGCTCATTTGGACGAATTCCTTCACAAAAAATTGTCAGTGGAATTTCTTCCAAATGGCCCCCTCTTAAACGCTGATTTCCTATATGCGTCTCCTTATGATAAACATGTCTAGTCAATTTTGTGTTTATTTGCGAAACTGGTGGGGCCGATTTTTTTTTTTTTCAGGGGGTGTCATAATGCGAATCCACAAAATGATCCTCAAACTCTGACGCCAGTTCCGCCCGCATTATGACGGAGGTTTAAAAAAACAAAACAAAAAAAACAAGCGTCAGAGACTTGGATGTGAGACACTTGACGCTATGGGGTTATTCGATTGCTGGTAAGTAAACCATAGTCAAATACATCCATGTAAACATTCTGCAGAAACGAGAGGTTCTGGAACAACTACACATTCAACTAAATATGTGTTTTATTTCTTTATTGAAGTCGCAGTTGATTTAACGAGTGGGCTCAATTCAGAGGAGCCATCCAAACGAGGCTAGTGGGCATTAATTGTTCGTCCGCAATATCCCTTCCGTTCCACAACTTAAATGACAAATGCACATGACACATGTTTAATAAACTTGGTCAACAATGTTTATTCGGATGACTCTCTGGTTTCCTTTTTGTCTCCTTCCTAAAGGGGGCAGAATTGCACTTTGACATGCGTGATGCAACACACAGAAGAAGTAGTTAGATTAATGTGCCCTCCTTTTGTCTAGTTAGGAAGACTTTCCTTCCTATCAGTGTTACATATTTAGGTGACAACTGAAAACAGGAGACCTGTTGTTTTGTTTTAGTTTTAGGGCTAAAACGCCGCGTTCACTGTGATGACCAGGAGAGAGAGTTGGTGCGTACCAATGTTAACAGCTAAGAAACAAAACAATTTCCCCAGCCTTTCAGATAAAAAACAGGGTTTCAAAAGAGTGACACATTAAGGAAGACTGCGGTTTGTTAATGTCCTCAGGCTTTTGAACTTTTCGACACTTTCCACCACCAGTACGGACTGCCGCCGACAAGGTCTATAATCGTTTTTAAATCTGTAACACTTGATTAATTGAGTTGACTTTCCGTCAGCTAATTGTAAAAAACAAAAACTAACTGAAACTACATTTTATGTTTACAACACTAACTAAAACTAACTATAATTATAGCAAAAATGTCCTTTGTTTTAGTCTTTGGTATTTAATTTAATGCATGAGCCTTTGGGGATGATTTTAAATGTGATTTTAAGTAATTTATTTTGATATTAACCGTAATAAGGACGTTTGATAGTGCGTCACACAAAAGTGACGTCAGTTAGCAGTAGCTAATAGAAAATGACCTTCAGATGATGTCACTCCCATGGTGGTTTTTAAATATTGCGCACAATACACTTTATTTTTAACTGATAACTAATACTGAAACTAAGCATTTATGATATAACTAAAACTAATAAAAACTAACAGCACCACCCTGAAAACTAATTAAAACGAACTACATTTTAAAAACAAAACTCAAAACGAAATAAAAACTAACTAAAATGAAAAATTCCAAAACTATAATAACCATGGTCCGACCTCAGCGTTCCAGGCGAATGTAAACAACAAAGATGGCTGATTCCGATCAATTGGTTATGGTTTTGACCCCAGCAAATCCTCCTTTTATTTCCTCTACTTTATATAAATAAAGGAATATCTTTAAAGCAATTTATAGATTTCATCGCATAACTTAATGCAGGGAGATTGCGTGACTCGCAATAAGCACAACATTATATATATATATATATATATATATATATATATATATATATATATATATATATATATGCATCCGTCCATTTTCTTAACAACTAATATACGCACACACACACACGATACATTTTCTTATATTTACTTTGAGCATGTTATCAATTTATCAATGGACAATTGCAAACATCCGGGCATTTCTGATATTTCCGCAATGCACCACACCATACCATACACGGTGAAAACAAACAGTGTATTCCTTTTGCCTGTGACTAGCATACAAACCAGACAAATTGTTATAGTACTCAAATGACATTTTTCATCACATTTTGAAATCAAACTAATCCTCCCAAATCAAATTACAACAATCCAAAGGCCAGTGCTTTTCCATGAGCGGAGAGCTTCCTTTCACCGAGTTTTGACTGAATTGTTGAATCTCATTATAAATATTACCTGAATACTAAAGATATTTTCAAGTTATGTACCTAAATACTGGGCTAAGATGTGGATTACCTGCACACTTTTGTACTTAAATTTCTTTCTCACTAGTTAGTATAGCAACTCTTAGCATGTTATCACCATCATAAGTTAATTTTGCAGTAATTTCACATTTTTAATGGACTATAATGTCTTTCAAGCCAACTGGAGCCTGTCCCTCTCATTCCATCGGGTCTCCCGGAAGGAGCAGCAGCAGCAATGCTGACCGGGAGCATCTTGCGCCGAAGCTTCTCCTGCCACCGCCTCAGTAAAAATGTCACTTTCTACATGGCCGAGCAAGTCACACCCTCGCCACGGGATCACACATGGGAAGACCAGAAACCTCTCACGCTCATGCTGCCATGGTTGGGAGCGCGTCCCCAGGCCGTGGCTAAGTACTGTGATATCTACCTCCGCACCGGCTTTGATGTGCTTGTAGTGGAAAGTGAGGTAAGTCCGTCCGTGTCTGTTCTACCAAGTGTTCTATCGTCCGTTCTGTCGACTGTTCTATCATTCCGTTCCTTTCCATTGTTCGTTCTAGCTATCGATCGATTGAACGAACGACAGAATGAACAATAGATCGATCTGTCTATCCTTCGGTCGCTTCTTTCTATCGTTCTAGCTATGCCTCTTTCTATCTAGCGTTTGTTCATCTCCGTTTGCAGTTGCAAGAATTCTTATGGCCTCGCTGGAGTTTGCAACATGGCAAGAAGCTGCTGGAGTTGTTGCACAGCGAGCGCTTTGCGTCGCGGCCGCTGCTCATCCACGCCTTCTCCATCGGCGGTTACACCTTCTCACAGCTGTTGGTGCACGTTTCCGAGGACCCGCAGAAGTACGAGACACTCACCGGGAGGATTAAAGGACAAATTTATGACAGCCTTGTGGCGGGCTCTGTGGAGTTGATGGCTGCAGGTCAGTGCGTTTTTAACCTTGACATCACATATGATGTGTGATTGGTTGAAAGCAAGCGAGGGACAAATGAGAACTACTTATTCTTTTCTCCTGCCTTGCCACCCAGTGTGGAAAGTAAGTACTCTAGTGCAATGCAGGCAGACGACACAGGCCGTGTCAAATGTTTATTGTCGTCTTTGTTGGGGGCTACTTAATGAAAATTGGATCGCCTTAGTTTAGACACCCCTAATTTAAACCATGTGTAAACTTTTTTTGAACCTGCCCCCTAAACACAAATCTGAATCGAGAATCATTTGGATCTGGAATTGGAATTGGAACTGGAAATGTTCAATTTCAAATAGCAGTCCTAACGTTCATATAATTGATTAACCTGTCAAGTTATATTTGATTAATTAATGGATCAGATTTTTAAAAGCTCAGGGAACACTTCCCCCAAATTTTTTTTTAGCCATACTAGGATAAAATGTAATTGCACATACACTACAGTAGGTGGCAGTGGCACTCTCATTGTTAAAGTTCAGAAGTATTAGCTCCTCTGCAGAGGTGTACATAAAACAATTTTATCTAAAAATGATTCTATAAATAGTATCATTTTCGTTTGTATCCTATATAGTTGCGACAGACAGTTTTGAGGGTGCGAAATATTTTCTTCTTTCTTGGAGGAGGGGGTGGTGCGTAACCAAATATAATAATAAAGTCATATGGATCCAAATTGAGATTTGCAATTGCTCTGTAGTGTCAGCTGAAGCCAGTAAAAATGTTTAGCGAGTGTTGTCTTGCATGCTCAGGTGTGGCCAAGATTGCCTTTCCGCGCTGGGAGACGCCGGTGAAACACATGAGCCTGCTGTACTTCAACACTTTCAAGCGCCAAACCACCAACTACTACAACAGGACCATCCAAGTCTTCTGGAACTCTCCCGTCACCGCTCCCGCGCTTTTCTTCTACTGCGACAACGATCCGCTGAGTGACCCACAAGCGTTGGAGGAGGTCATCGAATTCTGGCGAGGCCGTGCCGTGCCCCTCACCGTCAAGAAATGGGAGCGTTCCAAACACGCCGGCCACCTGAAGGCCCACCCGCAAGAGTACGTGGACACTTTGGAATCCTTCCTCCGTTCGATCCCTCTCGTTCCGCTCAAGTCCAAGATGTAGCTGTGAAAAAAAAAAAAGAGACAAAACTCACTCCGGACTTACTCCATGTGCTGTGACTAATTTGAAATGATCTTCTAAGGTTCTCATAGTGGTAGTTAACTTATTTATTTTAAATGCAACATGGTAATAAAGAATGGTAATAAAGCTAAATCTCAGGTACTGATCTCTACGAAGTATTGAGGCTGCACCAAAAAATAAAAGAACTTAACTACATTAGTTGTAATCTTATGAGAATAAAGTTGAATGTAATCAAAAGGAATTTGAAAATTTTGCAAGATAAAAAAATCGTTCACAGAAAAAAAAACGTTGACGGTAATGTTTGTATTTTACAAGGAAAAGTAAGAATGGTCAAGACAGTCATAGAGATTTTTTTAGATAAAATAATCGTGTGTTTTTTTAAGAAGAAAAAGTGTCAATCTAACAAAATTAGGCATATTTTGTATGGGGAAATGCCTAATATTACATGTGGAATTAGTTTAAGTAAGACTTTTTTTGTAAATGTACAATATCACACTTCATTCTCCAAAATACGACTGATGATTGATGAAAATTATTTCTCATTTTTATCTTCATATGTATATGACTTGAGTTTCATAAGATTATTCTTCTTAAAAAAATTATGTATTTAAGTTTTGCAACTGTTTTTTCATAAGGTACATACAACCCCTCCCGCAAAAATACAACTTATTTTTTTTCAACAACCAAATGTGACCATATGCCCATAAGGTCTTTTTATGCTGAAATTATTAAAAGGATCATGAAAATTTGCAACTTTTGGAAGATGACATTTCCCCAAAATACAACTTTATTCTTGAAAGTGTGCGAATTTCCCCCAAAAATTATTTTTGTATTATTGCTTGAAAGAAATACAGCTACTACCATATTTTAAGTAGAATTTTTTTTTTCTCGAGAAATATGATTTTTTTCTCATAAGATGACAACTTTCTCAAACTTGAAGGATATAATTTTTGTAAAATCAGAGAAATACCAAAACATTTTCATGATAACTTGATAATAGTAATATAGATGTACTGCATTTTTTTTCCACGCAAAATTATTGCAATAAAAAAAAAAGTAGTATTATGTTAAAATAAAAAAAACAATGCATTTTTCCCAATATCTATGGCTATACATGCAAAACTGATTTATTCCCTTAAATATTGACTTTTATTCTTGAAAACATAACATTTGGTAATTATATCGATATACAAATAATACAAGTTTGCCCCCAAAAAAGGCTGTTACTGTATTTTGAGGTGCATTTGTTGTTTTGTTTTGTCAAGCTTTAATCTTTCACATTATTCTTTTAAAACAGAAACACTTGTGCAATTAACGATTAAGAACTAACTGCTGCTGTAGGTTTCCTGTTCTTTTGGTGAAGCTAATACTGTATTAGCATTTTACTGCCAAAAAAAGAACATCAGTGAAGTATTTACTTTTGGTTGTGTTCCATAGTTTGACTACTTAACATCTTGTTTAATTCTTGTGGCATGTTTGCTTGGGAAAAATTGAACCAAAATGTGCCTGTTTTCTGTTATGCTCTCATTGCCCATGAGCAATGCTGTTACTGAAGTCCAACTGCACTACATTATCAGAACTTGTCCCGTTGGTTTCTTGGGTTCAGTGCAAATGAATGTATGGTGGAAGCACTGTCTCTTGCAAATTGTTCTTTACATTTCTGGTTGGTGAAAATGTTCATGACTTTATGTGTACATTATTTCAAAAATAAAAAATAATGTATATCATTTATCTTCAGAAATTATTGATACGCCAAACTCAAACTATTGCCATTAAAAATGTAAAAGTTGCTCAGTGTTACCGTAAAAGATCTTGATAATTTACCATTAAGTTAACTAAAACTCACTCGTACAAACTTGACAGCTGTTTTGTCAAATGTTTTCAATGTTAGATAAATAATATGGCAGCGGTGGGATTCGAACCCACGCCTCCGAAGAGACTGGAGCCTTAATCCAGCGCCTTAGACCGCTCGGCCACTCTACCGTACAACGGTATCCATTCAAATCATTTTTCTATACAAAATATACTACATCAATACGAAATACTACAATCGAACTCAACATATTTTTCTGACCAATACGAAAATGGAAAAGGCGTGTCTGCAAGCGAAGGACTAGGCTACTTGACTAATTGAGCCATTTTCAACAGCAATAAGATAATATTTTGTCTATGATTAATGTGATAACTTCATTATTTTTCATGAACAATTAATACCTTTAAAAACTAATTTTACCACTGAGGAAACAGGTAACGACCAATCATGGCTCAGTTTGCTAACTAAACCCAGAAAACAGGTGAGCCGTAATTTGTCGTTACCTATTACCTCAGCACAGGTGGTAATTGAACAAAACTTACTTTATTTAGCTCATCCGAATTAAATGTGACAATTCTAAAAGGGCAGGCGCAGGATATGCCGAAGGAAAACGCGAGGCGACGTACTCGCCTCATTACCGTGGCAACAGGTGGCGATGAGCTCATTCCTGTACGGAAATAAACGACGAAGAAGAAGAATCGGATGACGTCTTCCGCCGTGTTGTTTCCAAGATGGCAACCCACGCTATGTAAACATGCGACCGAAGTTTTCTTGCTCGTTTCAGAGATTTCTTCTGTTTAACTTTGGATGCACTCTTGAAACTTATACCATTTTGTACATTTAGTGGATTACTTTTGGTGTTTCATTACGGGACGAAACACCGTTGGGGATTTTATTTTTTTAATTCTGGGAGACAAGCTAGTATTAGCACGCTAACGCCAGCGAGGCACCAGAGAGTAAGCATGCCAGCTCAGACGCTGTTCGTCGGCTGGTTGCCGGCATCAGCTACGAACGAACGCCTAGAGGAGATTTTCTGCGAGATTGGTCCCGTCAAGCAGTGCTTCGTGGTCCGAGACAAAGGTGATTTCCCCCTCCTGTTTGGCCTTAAACATTAACATTGACATTAAACTGTGGTAATAAAAAATATTATGAGAATTTATAGGTATGAAGTGGGAATTTCCTGAATTGAATGTTGGCTCATTAGAGGGAATTTAAACATAGTTTGTACTTTAACACAAACAGGACTAAAGCAACTAGATTTCAAGCAAATATACCGTTAACTTGTCATAATTAGTTCCCCAATAATATACATTTTCCTTTCATTTTCTAGTTCATTCTCATAATTCCCAAGAAAGTTTTGAAGTTGGCAGTGGAGGAAGTGGATATGTTGCCGTGAACGGCTCCTGCTAACGTTGTCTTGCCGTGAACGGCTCTGTTTGGCTAATCGCCAGAACTAGTCATGCGCTGGGTGTGCTTCCTGGTTCTCGTCACCCCCTTCAGTCTTTTCACGAAGTATTAACTTAGTTTTACCACCGAAGATAGGCTGCTTTCATCGGCTGTTATTGGCATAACCAACCTAACCCTAACCGGCGGTCAGAGCATAGGCTCGGCTGCCATTGGCATTACCAGGCTAACCATAACCATCAGAGCATACAGACTGTTGTCAAGAAATTGTAGTAAAAAAAAAATGCACACAGCAGGATTCAAATCCATGAGGAGCGATCATCAAATTAATTAATAAATAATTTGAGTATTGATTATTTGTTGTTTTCCTCTGAACTAGGTGCAGAAACATGTCGAGGATTTGGCTATGTGACGTATGCCATGGAGGAGGATGCGCTGCAAGCGTTAACAGACATAAAGGATTATGATGGAAAAAAGATTTCTATTTCGGTGGCCAACAAGAAATTGAAGTGCAAAAAGAAAACAGGTGTGCATGAAGCCCTAGAGCGTGTTTCACACATACAAATTTTCCGATATTGATACACTTTGTGTTTTTTTCTGATATTCAGCTACAAAAGAGCCAGATGAAGCAGTGCCAGCAGCGCCAGCAGCGCCAGCAGCGCCAGCAGCGCCAGCGCCACCAAAGGAGACAGAGAAAAAAGTTAATCAAATCAGGAAAAATATCCTGAAAGCTAGACTCATCATTAGGAATCTCAGTTTTAAGGTACAGTGTGTTTCTTGCACAGCTACTATTAGGAGTACAGGGTTAAGGTGACATGTTTTGTGTTGCAGTGCTCAGAGGGCGATCTCAAGCAGGTTTTCAGCAAGTTTGGAGAAGTGCTTGAAGCCAAAATACCTCTCAAGCCCGGTAAATGTGTAGTAGTCATCCAAATGTGATAAAATGTGCTCATCTGAACAAATTTGGTACACTTTGATAAGCTAATGACATTCAAAACAAGAGCTGTATCATAAAGTCTTTACAAAGGTTGTTTATTTCCATATAGTTTTTGTGTTGTGCCTCTTTCCAAAGAATTGTTATTATTTTTCTTGTTATTAACTTTTTGGGCCATTCAACAGATGGTATGATGCGTGGCTTTGCGTTTGTCCAGTTCAAAAATATGTCCGGGGCATCCAAAGCACTTCAAACAATGAACCTGAAGAAGATTAAAGGTATTTCTCATTTGTATCTTGTTTTTTTCAATATTATAAGGATGCATTTATGTTGTCTCACTGTTCCATTTTAAGACCGCCAAGTGGCTGTCGATTGGGCTGTGCCGAAGGACAAGTATGTTGCCATGCAGGCGACATCCGTTAAAGGTAGAGCTCATTGTCACATTTACAATTCTGTAGACCTTTTCATCATCTTTGCCAATAACAGGATACTCCCACATGGCAGAATCTTCTTCTTTAAGTCTTAATTTGTAAAATTTTATTAATTTTTTTGCAATAGTTTAGCTGAAAAAAATTGACTTGGCTCTGTCTCGACTGCCAAAAGTCTTGGACTTGTTTTGGTCTTTGTGAGTTCTGATCTCAGGTAAGTCTTGGTCTCGGATAGTCTGATCTTGAGCTCAACACTGCTGCTAGATATACCCCAGAAGTTTTGTTAGTTTTGATTTCCAAAGAATCAAAATTAATCCAGCTGAAACCGTTGGTGATATAGAAGGGTTTGCTTACTAATGGTGGTGCCGTCAGAGCTATCACCTGGAAGTACATATGACGCCATGGTGAAAAGGCCTATAATAAGCCATCTTCATAAACGTACCTAAAATACATTACTGATGTTTTGTCGATTCCACAGAGGCTATGACAAGTGAAGATGCCACAAAGAAGCAATCGGAGCCTCAGACCAATGCTGAAAAGGAGGACGAGGAAAATAATCAAACTGCTGACAGGAAGTAGGAGCCTCAAATATATGCACAGTGTGACACAAAACTTAAAGGGTCTGTGAAGAGCAGAACATTCAACAATCCCACCCTCAAATTATTTTTAGGGGCTGCTTCTGTTTCATGCAAATGAGCCACTCCATAAAGTCTGGTTTATACTTCTGCATTTGCTCTTGCGTTAACTTATTAACGATAAGTGGGCCGTAGCTCGTGGCCGGGTGCTGCGCACACGTCTCCAATTCTTGTACGCCGTAGATGGCGGGTTGTAACATTGCTTGTGATTGGTCCGTTTGATGGCGTACTCATCCATTTTTTTCCCAACCCCCGTAATAGTTTTTGTGAAGGCAACTGTGTTTGTAAGCGCAGGCGGCGTGAATGCACTTCCCGCCCGGGAGACCGCGTTTGTGTGTGATTGTGTATGATGAGAGCGAGAGAAAAAAAAATGTGTTTGCTAAGCACAGAGCTCTTGTATTTTGGCGAGTCGGCCGACAGTAACAATTGGCAGTAAATAATTGCCATGGTGATGAGCCAACTCTTCCCCTCGGCTTTGTTCCTTGTTCCAGAAACGAAAAACGAATTCCTGAATTGGCCACAGAGGAATCTCCACTCTCTAGCCAATAGTAGCTGTAGTGACACCCCGACTTGAAGTGAAACTCCTATTTTCGAAACAACCTGATGTGTATTGGGCACAAGTAAGAAGGCAAACGCACGAGCAACACTCCTCCGTATCGTCTCCGCCGTTGCCTGACACAGAAGTATAACGAGGCCTTAACACAGCCCCTGAAGAGCGGGGCAACTGCAGAGTTACAGCTTTTGTCACCATGACAACCAGAGACGAAGCGAGGGTGTTTTTTTTGACAAGGCGAACAGTTACTACTGTTGGTAGTAGTAGTAGTAGCAGCAATGACCCTGAGTGTGAACAAAAAGTGTCCATGAATACAGTAGAAGCACAGATTGAGTTTTCACTCATGGAGACAGCACTTCATCAGTAAGCCGCTTGTTAATTTGTTCATGCACGGTTGTGCCTTTTCTCCCCACAGGATCAATCAAAAAATATCCACGCCACCGAAGGAGTCACTGTCAGATGATGGTGATGATGATGATGAAGAAGACAATGAAAATGAGGATGAGGATGATGAAGATGATGATGTGTCCCAGGAGGGGAAAAACAATGATGATAGCCTTGATTCAGCCGAGGATGAAGATGATGACGACGATGACGACGACGACGACGATGATGACGACGGCGATGATAATGATGAGGACATTAGCAACCATTCGGGTACAATTGACCCTTGAGATACAAGTTTTATTCTGTGACCACGCCCCTAATTCAGAACACTTGTGCGTTAAATGATCTTTCCTCATTGAAATGAATGGACATGCCACTAACGAGGGCTGGGTGATCATGGAAAAAGTAATAATCGTGATTTTTGTGATTGATATTTAAATTGTGATTAATAAACACGATTATGTTATTGATTTCAAAACTTAATTATGATGATGGCAGTATAGGGCCGTCACTAACAAATATTTCTAAAATCAATTATTGATTATTCCATCGAATAATTGGTTTTGGTCAGTCCACACGTGTGGAACGAATTACTGAGCAATCTAAAGTGTTGAAAATGGCTAGCTCTCTTTAATGATACAGTGTTAATGGTTGTACAAGCATGCCATTTTTGGGGGCTCTTGAAAAGTAACGATTTCGGAGGTACAAGGTTTTGGCCCAATGCCAGCAATTTGGAAAATCTCACTCACTGCAGTGTCCATTTTCCACCAAGAGAGGCCGCTAATAGACTGTGAAAAGATAATACATGGTTTAGAGAGCATACAGAGCTTTGATATGTATGGGGTACAATGCCTATGTGCAAAATATTAGTCGACTTTTTTCATATGCATAAAATGTCTTCAATTTGCACTAGCTCAAAAGAAGCCAGGGAAGCGACACCCCTCAGACGTGCAGGAAGGCAGAACAATTTTCATCAGGTTTGCCCACTTTTCTTCTTTTCTTGTTGCTGTTGTTGTTGTTGTTGTTTTTCTTTACTCAAGCTTTTTTTGCTTTTTCAGAAGCCTGTCGTTTGATACTGAGGAAGAAGACCTGGAGGAAGTTCTCCTCCAGTTCGGAGAACTGAGCTACATCAAGATTGTTTTGCATTCAGACACGGGACATTCGAAAGGTGAGTTGGTAGTGATGGCTTGTGACGCTGTCATTCATGTTCTTCGCCTGATTCTGCTTTTTGAGTCCAGGTTGCGCCTTTGCTCAGTTTAAAGAGAAAAAGGCGGCGGACAGATGCGTCGCTGCAGCGCAGGACAATGCAGAGGTAAGTGAGGAGTTTCTGCTTCCAACATGGCATAGTCAGGTTTTAATCACATCTTCACATCATCGTGTGCAGACTGGCGGAATCCGACTGGACGGGAGGAAGCTGCTGATTGTTCTCGCCATGAGCAAAGATGACGCTGACAAGCTAAAGGTCAATAAGGCCAAAGTGCAAACTGGCACCAGGAATTTGTATCTGGCCAGAGAAGGACGTGAGTTATTCCCTCCTGCTCCTGTTTGAAGTATTTCAAAACAACACAAACAAAAAAGTCACAGTAAAAGTCAAACCAAAACAGCTCTCGGCGAGTTATTGTTAGGTGGTAGTAATTGTTATTTTCCAACTGTTTCATTTATTGTTCATAGAGAAACGTTATTGTGATTTTTATTAAAATGTAAGTATTTTAATATATGTTTAAATAATCTTTGATCATAGTTTTTAAAATATGTAATTAATACTGTAATTTTATTTTTATATATACTTTTAAATGTAATTTCCTTTATTCTTTATAAATATAATTTTAATGTTTCCAAGTTATTTTTCATTTCAGTCTACTTTTATTTTCCTGTGTACATTTTTAAATATATCGGTACTTGTATAGTTTTTAACATAATTGTAAATTCACATATATTGGTTAATATTTTATTTGTAATTAATGAATAAATATTATACTTGAGTTTAATTAAACATTTAATTAAATTATATTAACATTTCAACATTAAATATATTTGTTTAACTTTTATTTTGAAATCTTTTTTTTTACATTTAAAAAATGTAGTTTTAAACATTTAGAAATATTTTGAATATTACTACAGTTTATTATATTACTATATTTATAAATATTTTGAACATTACAATTAAATTTAAACACTTAACACTTGCATTATATTAAGATTCAATTAAATGTAAATATTTTTTGTTTATATAGTATTAAGATCACATTTTAAAATGCGTCAGCCTTTGTTGACAGAAATCAATGCACACGCACACACACACGCATACATTTAGTGCATTATTGTGCAGTTTATCAATAATTAATAATGTCTTAGTACACGCGGAACAGTCATTCAGTATGTCATATGAGTTGCATTTGTGCAATATGTGCTTTTATTTGCATGCTGAGAATATAAAACACAATCACCTTCTACATATGACTGCATTATACGCTGAAATTCATGACACTTATGTTAAAAAATAAAATAAAATTTTACAAATCAAAACTAGCTAATGGGACGTAATGAATGTGAATTTGTGCCCTCCTTCAGTGATCCGGGCTGGAAGCAAGGCTGCCGAGGATGTGCCTGAAGGAGACATGATCAAGAGAGCCAGAGTGAGTGGATGTTCGCAGGAGGAAGAAAATGTTTTGGTGTTCCTTTCATTCATTTATCCTTTCATTTGCTGTCTGCATCTAGTTTGGAGATTTGAAAAAGGCCAAGCTGCGGGACCTCAATGTGTTTGTCTCCAAGAATCGTCTGTGCGTCCACAACCTGCCAAAGAACGTAAATGACAAAAAGCTGAAAGCACTTTGCCATGAGGCACTCTCCGGCAGCACAGTCATTATAGAAGAGGTGAGCTTTGCAAAACGTCCACTAGAGCGCGCTCTTGTTACTTTTACTCACCACTCTATGAATTTACAATTCGCCCCCCAGTGTCGCATCATGTATGACAGGAAACCTGAGAAAGGTCAGGTGATGGGCCAGTCTCTGGGCTACGGCTTTGTCCAGTTTAAGGAGCACGAGCACGCTCTGGCCACGCTACGCTACCTCAACAACAACCCCAACATCTTTGGTGCACACAAGGTTTGCTTCCTCCTTTCCCTCGTTACAATTTTATGTTTTGCGCATTAAAATAACTACAAATTCATTTGTTGAAGTTACAAGGTTCTTCACAATAAAATCAATCAATCAAGCGAAATATAACTATAGAGCAGTTTCTACAAGAGAAAATGCACAAGTAAATAGTTAAAAACTACATTCAAATAAAAAGATAAATTAATTGATCATTCCAATGAAACCCCTGGTGGGGTCGGGGGTTATTCCATACTCGCTAACAATAGGTGAAAATATGAAGGTTGCTTAAACAAAAATGTATTTTGTATGGAAACAAGTCAATTTAGCAAACTACTACGACTGTAATACACAAAGAGCAATACATACAAGCAGCACATACAACAATACTCATGTCACAGGCATGCTCTGTGGAAAAGATGACCATTACTACTACTATGACTATAAAGATTAGTCCGGGACTTTCTCTGCCTCATCTTCATGCTTTTCATCACATCTTGTGCCTCAACATGTTACTACTTTAAAGGTGTGGAACTTATAATTGGGACTTGGCTGTACACTATTAAACCTATAAAAAAAAAATAGTCACTTAAAAATCACTAGATTAGCGGGAGTTCGAAATGCTGATCTGCAATGTAGGGGTTGTTGACTGTATTGTTTTATGACTTCTTGTTTGCCTTCTTCCAGAGACCCATCGTGGAGTTCTCCCTAGAAGATTCACGCAAGCTCAAGATCAAAGAAATGCGACTGCAAAAAAGCAAGGTGGGCTTTTTGTGTGATGTGTACTGTATGTATTTTTTTTTAAACTTTCTATGAAACTGTTAAGGTTTAGTTAGCCCTGTTCAACTCAAATTATGACATTTTTTCTCTCTTTGTTTTGTTTGTTTTCATTTTTGCAGGAACAGATTTTCAAGAAACAAGGTGGAAGAGGTAGTGTGATACCTCACACGAGCAGAGGCTGGAACGGAACCAAACAAGGTGGAACACTGTCATAGATAAATAAAAATAAAAAAAATAAAAAAAAATATATATATATACACATACATATATGTTTGTTTTTTTAACCCCCCCCCCCCCCCCCCAAAGTCGTTTTCATATCTTGTCTCTGGTGAATCCACTCTTGTAGGTTTGTCATCAGCTCCTCACAACAAGCCAGGGACAATCCAGCACTGCGGCTTCCAAACCAAGCCCGAAGTGGAGCACGTGGACCTGGCCAATGGAAAGAAGCGGAGAAAAGTGCTGGCCTTCCCATCCCACCGAGGACCCAAGATCAGGTACTGGTGTTGTAATACGCATGGATGCCCCAATACCGAAACAAGAATCGGCACATTGTTAATATGGCATCCTATCATAGATTTTGTTTTTCTTTGTTTCATTCTTCTTTGTCTCTTATCTACTGAGTGTAATACTTTTGCCCCCTCAATAGTCAGACTGAGACACCACATAACTGAAATACCTTGCGCTACAGGCTATGTTTAAGTGAATTGTTTAAGTGAATTGTGTGGCAGGAGTGATGGGAGAAATATGCAGGTGAATGTTAAATCATCAGTAATGAAAATGTGTTGGTCTAAAGAGTGTTATATTTGTGATTAAAATAAATTTTCACCACAATTGTGAGACGTAATGGCGTTTATCAAGTGTCGGTGCTCGATATGAATGCACATTCAAATCGAATTACTTTGTACTCGTACTTGCTCTGTAAAAAGTGCTACCTGCGCATTCATCGTGATAAGCTGTTGACAAGACTTAAGCGCTGACTCATAACGAGCTTTTGGACTCTTCCAGAATGCGTGACAAAGGGAAGCAGAATGCTCCGCCCCCCAAGAAAGCTCAGCGTGGAGGCAGCAGAAAAGAACGTCAAACGTGGCAAATGGAGAAGCACACACAGACAAGAAACCAGGTTTATACAGCATTTTACTTATATTATGAAGCAAAAACATTTACGAAGTACTGTAAATATTTTTAGTTTAAATTTACTTGCATTGTGTTCTGGATTTATCTATTATTATTTTGTATATTGCTACGATTTTGCGTGTGCAATATCCCCCTTGAAAAGGAAATAATGCATCTCAAGGGTCTGTCCTTGAAATATATAATTGTAATAGTGGAATAAAAAAATAGCTAAACAAAAATGTAGCTAGCATATGGATTTCTAGATTCTGCAGTGTGAATCAGCATCTACATTTATAAATAAGAAATTATTTTTGCTTAGTATCAATGTGTTGTTTGAAAGTGAATATGCTTTTTATGGTGTATTGTGTTCTCTCTCTGTAGGCTAAAGGAGGAATGAAGCATCCGAGGAGCAAGGGAAGCGATCGTTTTGACAGCCTGGTGGAGCAGTACAAGAAGAAACTTCTCTCCAAGTGCGACAAGAGCTCCGGTATGAGAAAAAACAAGTGGTTTGATAACTAATCTCATGTGTATTTGGACATTTACAATCAGTTCCAAGAAGCTGATTCTTTGTTTTGGTGTCATAATTGTACACTGTTTGTATGAACCCCCTGTGTTAAACTATTATGACCTCTCCTGTCAGATAAACAAGTGTTTTTACTGTACATTTAGGCTGTCTTCTTATTAAAATTGTTAAATCAATTTTCTCTGTGTTTATCATCTTCACAATTTGGCAATTCATATTTGTTGCGAGATCACAGGAGAGGGCAGCGCAGTGAAAAAGTGGTTAGTAAGTCTGCCATACATTTATGAGGTTAGCTGTTCAAATACCTGCTCCAACTTTCCTGGAGTGTGGAGTTTGCATTTTCTCCCTGAGCTTTTTTTTTTCCACAAATTCCAAACACTTTAATGTGTAGGTTCATTGGAGACCCTAAATTATCCATAGATGTAACATAATAGTCTCCTGATTTTAGTGCAGGGATGTGATTTTTCCGCTAATTCGCGGAATTCCGCTTTTTTTATCTCCAAAAATAAAATGTTACAATTTTTTAAGTGGTAAAAAATCCGATTTCGTCTCTCGACAGCATTCCATTTTAGTGTTTCCGTAACTGAAATGAAACTGATCTTGCGATTGGCTGAAGTCTCCGTGTTGACCAATAAACGCGCTTGTTATAAAGGCATAGGCGTATGCCATTGTTTGTTGACCAATAAACGCGCTTGTTATAAAGGCATTGGAGTATGCCATTGTTCATTTCTCAGAGGTTTTTGCCGGGTGTTTAAAGAAAGATGTCCGTGATCGAACGCAAAGATGCTCCGCGAGTTAAGGAAATTGACAAGATCGTAAAAAACAAGTTTCGATGGGACTGGTTAGAGAAGGATATATCTACAAATGTTGGAAAGAAGACTGTGACGAATTTGTTCAGTGACTTTATTCGGAAGATCGATCGTGCCGGGAAAGCGCTTTGCATTTGGTGCCATGATACCATTGACTATGGTGGGAGAGGTTTCAAGCTCTTGAAAGTCACGCAAAGAGCAAAAAACACGTGAAAGAACTCCAGTCAAGAACAACAAATTATTCCATCGCTGGAAGTTTCGGTGCCCAAACGAAAACTCCAAAACTTTACGGCCTCCATCCCTTATTGACATCACAATCGGAAGCGGTAATAGAGAGACGTGATCCACCCCAACAACCTGTATCAGTTGCTGACAGAGTCGTGAATTTTGAGGTCGGTGGTAAACTTTTCAAATTAATCGAAATCAAATTTTCGAAAATATTATAACGTAATAAAAATGGCCATAAATATTTAACATGGTTAATCATTGACACAAACTCAAATGAATGCTGCATGTTTGCACTTTTCAGCTTTCAATATGTTGACTGTCTTGATGTATGCAGTTACAGAGATGATCTTAGTCAATCATGCATTCGACGAATGCATGATTGTGTTTTTACCAGAGCTTGCTGCATGAGGTATTTTATGTTTTTGTCATGCATTATGTATTAAATTAAGAATGATTGATTAAATGATTTATTGCATGGTAAATATATATGATGATATTCTCAGTGATAGTTTTTAAAAGCAAAGGCAGCCCAATGTTTTTGAATGTGACTGATTTTGAGTTGACTAAAACTGCAATTTTATATGGGATAGTTCAATATACATTGAAAATTTATGCTGTTGTTTTGTCTATTTCTTTGTCATCTGAGTGCATTGAAAGTACTTAAAAACACGGAAAACCCATGAGCTCTGGACCTAGCTGAGTGCCCGCGGCCCCCAGACCCCCGGCTAAATTTTCAGATAATTTCACTTTGGTCAAATCACATCCCTGTTTTAGTGTTATTTCCCGCTTTCACTTATAGAAAAACCCAATGACAATTATATTTTTATTGAAAACAAATTCAGTTTTTTGTACTGTTTTTCCCAGCAGTAAATTGCATAAATATCTTCTCTTTAGAGATTTTGTGAAACTTAATGCTTCCTCTTGACCTTGGGAAAAAATTGCATATTGCTTGCATTGGGCCAAAAACCTATACCTCCAAAATCGTCACTTTTCAGGAGACCCCAAAAAAGACATATTTTTTTCTACCATTAGCATTGCATCAACAACGAGAACAAGCCTTTTTCAACACTTAATAATTCGTAAAAATGACACCCTCAAAATAGTCTCTAAAGTGGTCAGAAAAGTGGCTAGCTTGTTAAAACTGACTGTGCTTTTGCAAACTAGCTCTTCTGTTTGCAGCCATGTTGTAAGTGTAAGCAGTGGTCATCAGTGAAGACGCGCTGGGTTAAGCTCCAGCTCACCCATGACCATGATCAGGATAAATGCTACAGAAAATAGAATGATGGCTGGATCACAAAAGTTACGGTAAAATGAAAAACACTTTATTTCACATAATTTTCCTTAAATACTTTTAAAAAAAGCAAATGCAGTACAAAAAATATACAAACTTTTTCTATTTGAAGGCGATAAATAGCAGTATCGGAAGAGCTGGTGGTGGATGTTGACATAAATAAAATCCCAGTATTTAAATAAGAATAATGACTTAGCACATTTGCCTCACAGTTCTGATGTTCTGGGTTAGAATCCGGGCTGTGTCCTTTCTTCAAGGTGTTTGCATGTTCTTCCCGTGCTTGTGTGGCTTTTTTTCCGGCTTCCTCCCATTCCACAAACATGCATGTTATCTTCATTGAAGACTCTAAATTCTCTGTAGGTGTGCTTGTGAGTATGAATGATGTCAAAATAAACTTTTGCTTCACCTCACCACTTCACTGTTTTTTTTTCTCTCTCTTTTTTAATTTAAATAACAATACAAGGTGTCCAAAGCTAACTCTACTCGTCCTTTTTTCTTATTCTGTTTCATGTATCATATGTGAAGCCATCCTTTGACAGTTTAGGCTTTGCAGTTTTTGTAATTGCTCCCTGGCAAGAAGTTTTTCCTTTCGCCGACTGCAGTTCAGTTTGAGAAGCTTTATGGCAGCCGCATTCACGCTATCAATGGCGAGTTTCTTATTACAGTATGCGGCTAAAGACTTGCTACTGCCTCCTCTGTTAAAAGTCACTGAACTTCTAGAGCAGGCGTTCACATAAAGTCTGGTAAAGTCTGCATTGAAACTCACAGTGCACTGAATTAGGTGGATGTTTGGGAGAGTGATAAAGCTTGACCTGTTCTGACTTCAGCTTGTTATAAACTGCAATCTTAAGATGCCAAATATTGATGGAGTCTGTTCAAGAAGTTTAAAGTGATTTTTTTGGGGGACATCTTGTATATTTTCTGTATGTATAAAAGGCGAAGAATGTCTAAATAAACCTTACGTCCTTTGATTTTTCAGAAAAAGTCTGGACTGCTTTGATTTTGAGTCTTCAATGAACCTAACGCACATTTTGGAGATTCCGTCTCAGCATTTGTCCAGGTATTCCATGTTCTGCAGCATCCGAGTGAGGATGTCTTTGATTCTGGCCATCGCCTCCATGCCGACTGTGAGGACGAAGCCTTGCTGACTCTGCAGCCGCTGCAGTGCGCCGCCCGTGGTGGACATCCTGCTTGCCTTGGCCTCTGTGCAGCGGCCTTTCTTCCACTGTCCAAGGTAACCCCTCAGCCACGAGATCTCGGCCTTCACCTGAGACACGTTCAGAGAGTCTGAGATGAGCTTGTCGTAGCCGTCCAGGAGCGTCACCACTGAGGAGAGCCCGTCCAGTTGGTCTGCCGGGGGCGTCAGCGTCATGCCGGGAGGAACCTGTCACATATCAAGTTTGTTGATTCCGCTCTCACAATAACAAATATTCTAGAGGTGTGAAGATTCATCCACAATTAATTGATAATATAATATATTTTTTAAAAAACTTAAAAAAATTATTCATTTAAATTATTGACTGCCATGACTTGACTGTTTTATTCGTCAACCAGAATCCAACAGTTTACTTCCAATAAATTTGTCGTCGTTTTCAGTTTAAGAAGTGTTAGTCAAATCTTTTCTGCCTCTTGTAAGTAACCTGTTGTTATTTGCTTGGGGTTTTCTGTAGATGTTACCTGAATTTTATTGAGCCTGGCCACCAGCTGCTTGGACCTCCCCTCCACCGTGGCTTTCATCCTGACCGCCTCTGCCGACATGGGAGCCGCCGTGGCCGCACCCCACACTTGGGAGACAGACACCAGGACGGCTAAGGTGATGCAGTCCATTGTGTTTTTTGCGGCTGCAGATCCCGGGAGAAATGCCAACAGTATTATAATTCAGTTCTTTTGTGTACTTTCCCAAACAAGCAACACAACTGGTCACTTCCTTCCACTCATTGACGCAATGTGTTTGATTGTGCGTGCAAATATTTGAGATTTCTCTAAATAGATGTTGGGTACAAAGATTGACCGCTTCCGCACGCCCGCGCTTATCCTAATTTGGTCCGTCACCCAAATCTTATTTGGCTCGCCTGCTTCTCATTACAACAAACATTACTCATGGACAAATGAAAGAAACGCCCGAGACAATTATTGTTTTGGCAATTAGTGTTTTTTTTAGGTATTACTTATGTATAACTTTATTTGGACACATTTTTGCATTATTGTAGTGTTATGACACTAATATTTGTTATTCTTTAGTTTTTTCAATTTAACTTTTTGTATTTTCCATTTAATTTGGTGTACAAGTTCTAAATATTTTCTAAAAAATTGCTTCTGTATTGTTCAGTTTTGTTCTTGTAAGTGTAACAGCACAAAGTACATAAAATACACTAAATCACTACTGAGATATATGTTTATAGAAAATGTTATACATATATTTGTTTCTAATGCTACAGATTATCTATGTAATAGATAAGTAAATAACACATGGTAAATTAAAAAGGACCAAACCGACCCCCCAAAGACCCCCCCACCCCCCCAAAAAATATATATATATATATAATGAATTGACGGTGAGCAGCGAGAAATAAAAACTAAGATCTCATACTAAGGCTCATACTTTCACAGTACTAATTGTAGTCTTGTATTTTTTTTTTCTCCTCATTTTATTTTATTAAATTTACCTACTTAGTTATATAGTCTATGATGATGATGATTATCTGTGTTTTATATTTATAATTTTTCAAAAAATAAGTATTTGACAACACACGGTACATAAAAAAGACAATCCAGTAATGAGGTCCAGGAAAACGCTGGTCATTAAAATTACACTTGTTTAAAAAAAAAAGGGGGGGAGACAACAAGTTCAAGCATCAGGCAGCAGCAAAAAATTAAATCCTGTTATTAAAATTATTTAAATTAACAACACTAGGTACATTAAAATAATCGAAATCTAGTACTGAGGTCTCTGAAGAAAATAATTAATTAAAAATATGATACTGTGCCAGGAAAAAAAAAAGCACCAATATATAGAGTAAAATATAACTAGCGAGGTTTGATCAGAAAATAAACCACGACAAAAGAAGTAAATTTTGCTATTCAATAATAATAATAATAAATCTCAACATTTTTAAAGCAATACTATAAGGTTAATTGAGCCAATTAGCAATCAAAACAGCCAATCACAAGCCTTCATTTTCCTCATATGCACAAATTTATGATGTCTAAATACCTACAAAGAAATTACCATGATGAATATTAAAATCTAGTGAGCCATACCACAATTGTTCATGCAAACATCAAACTTCCAATAAACTACAAAAAGAAACCTAAATGGTACAATGCGAAGCACTTAGTGGAGTAAAGTTGCACTTACCTTTGTGTGGTGAGTGTGTCCACTGTTGGGCCACCATCGGCATGTCTTATAGTGGTGGGATGTTGAGTCACCTCTTACTCATCGTTTTCCCCGACCCCCCATTCCCTTCATCCATCCCCTCACCTTCCTCTTCCCAGCCCATCGCATGATAACCACATTTACATATGTAATATAGCCCTTATTGGGTTTTTCTTTTTCGCAACAATCAACCTGATGTTTTTGAGTCACTGGACAAAAATGCATTCAAACTAAACAAGGGTACAGAGGTAGCAAAAATACTGTTTACTTAAATAGAAGATATTAGTGTAAAAGTAGCCATTATAAGTTGTGCATTATTAATGGCAAAATTAATGAAATGAATCAGTAATATTATACTGTATTATAATCATTGGCGGTTATTATAGTAGTGGTCTTTAATTGTTATTTTTAATTTTATTCAACCCTCCTTTTAGGTTTATTTTGCTCGACCAGATATGAGCCAGAACTAGACTTGGCTAAATACAATCTTGCTTCTGTTATTTTTAATAAGTACAGTAGACCCTCACATACTCGCGTTTCAACACCGATGGATTTGCAAAGTCGCTGATTTTTCTCTCTCCTAAATTTTATGGGTTTTTGGTCTCTTGCCCCCGCCTCCATTTTGAAATATGTACTGAAAGTTCATCTGCCTTTTTTTTTTTAAGTAAATATTTTATTTTATTAAAATACAGTTGAATTGGCATCTATTACTGTATGCACGGATTTTTGGTATTTGTGGGCCAGTACTTTTTTAAGCTAAGTTGAAATATGTATTTATAACGCTAATTTGCTTTTCATGTTTTTTGTTAAATCTTTTTAAAAGCATTTAAAACAAAGACTTTATATTCAATACCTGTTTTGATAACTGCATGAAAACATTTATTAGGGTCAAAAACATGTTTGTATACATGCTATTATTTTGAACTGCTAACAAAAAAAAATCAAAATACTGTAAGCTATTTATAATAGAAAAATACAACTTACCGGTACTTGTATATTCGTTGGCAGATTAGATTTTTTGAATGCCTCTACTTATGTCCCTTTGGTTTTATCCGCAAAGGTTGAAAAAAGTAACAAGCCTGTTCTGGCATAGTAACTAGTAGAAAGTACAGATATCCGTTTTCAAAAGGGAGTAAAAAAAATAAGTAAATAAGTTGTTACAAAAATAAATACTCAGGTTAATACAGATAGCTTACATAACAAAACTACTTAAGTACACTAACGAAGAATTTGCGTCTTCGGTAAAAATCCGAGAGCTGTATTGTATGTGTACTATCGTGTGCTGACCTAACCGTTCTGTTGCTCATTCTAAATATTGCCCAATGGCAGCCAGCAGGTCAGCAGTGTTTGTTTAGCATGAAGTTCCGCCGCACTGCAGTGGCCCATTCTAAGCTCACAAATATGATCAAAATATCATTGCATGCAACAAAATGTATTTAAATATGAATATTTATGTTACTAATTTTTCCATTATTTTCGTTTCATGATAATTGGATCAACATTTTCATAAAATAAATACTATTTTTACAGAGTAAAGGCAAATTTCAGTTAATAGGTCAAGGGCAATTTATGATCAATAAAGTCAATTTAAAAAAAGGAACAAACACAACAGAAAAACTTGCGACCACAAACAGCAGTGACATTAGTAGAATATTAATCCAAATCATAGTTGTTTTTTTTGTGTGTTTTTTTAAAGCAATTTTCAGTTTTTTTAATACTAAAATAAATAAATAAAAGTTGCGAGGGGATTTAAAAAAGAAGATAATGAAAAGGACGATGGAAAAAGAATTAGAATAATGCAGTGAGTTAAAAAAAAAATTTACAACAATGTTTCTTATTATTCTACAAATAATTATATGAAAGTAAAATATTAAATACAAGAAGGCATTTATTTAAGGCGATGCATTAGCTTTGTTAGTGTGGAATGGTCGTAGGGCCACTCCTGGATGAGCAAATACAAAATGTAGAATATAAGTTAAGTTTTACATTTTGTAATAATTTTCTAGTATGCACATACATTAAAGTGATAGTACAAAGGCATTCCAATTAAATTAAATAATGTGAGAGGTGTTTTTTGTTTTCGGTATTTCAGAGAGAATGCCTTTATTTGTACAAATACATTTTATGATTTAAAAAAACAAAACGTATTTACATATTTTTTTTAGGTTTATCGGAGGTAAGGCATTGGTCAGAGAGGGACAACTTATTGGCACAGATTTTATAATATATATTTTTTTGTATTTTTTCATAAATGATCATAGTAAGGTGAGATTTATTTGGGGCGAGGCATTTTGGGGGCATGGGGGGGGGGTTGATTCACTTGGCTACGATCTGAATCAAGCGTGTTAAGCAGTTTTTTTAAATTTATTTAACGACCAAATATCTATGGCTATGACCCGGCACTATTTCGCTATTTCCGGTTGCGCATGTGAAGATCTGATTGGGTAGCGAGACCAGCTTTAGCGCAAGTAACGTAACCTGTCACTGTATTTCCGGTTGAGCATGACGGGAGCCAACGGGCCAGTGGAGCCGTCAAGGCGATTGACTGCTAAGCATGCGAGGAAACAGCCGGGCAGCGACCCGATTGGATATTGACAATGCGGGCGCATTGGTTTTTCCAGACTACAAAAGAGCCATCCACATTTAATCTGGATGGGCTAAAAATCGGATTTGGGCTGCCAGTCTGAACAAGGCCTAAGTGAAAATGTCCAGTGTGGGCCCAATGATCAATTTACCCGTGTTACGCGGTCTCAGGTGTGAATGGGGAGCAGGTGTGTTAAATTTGGTGTAATCTCACTTTATAAGTAAAAAATAATAATCAGTCAGTCCATAAATATTTCCCAGAAGGCCCTATGCGCGCTTGCTCGTTTTTCCCTCCCAATTGAAGCTGTCACAGCACCACATACAGGAAAGAGCATTGCAACAGCAACAGCAGCTCTCAGTATTTTTGATGCCTTAGCTCTTCTTCCATCATTTTCTCCCCATCCAGCGTGGCTATTCTTGGACGAGTGTCTGTGTTGTGGCACAAATCCGTCAGGGGGGGAAAAAAAAATAGGCCAAGGGAGAACCGTGTACTTTCGAGGAGATCTTTGGGGAAATTAAAAAAAACCAAATATGCCTGTTACAGTTGTTTGTTTTAGGTTTCTCTCCTGGTAATTTACTGTAAAGCCTGCATACCGCACACGCACACGCTGAGGGGGAGAGAAAACAGAAGCCTCGTAAAAATTACACGCCGTCTTTAATAACGTGCTTAGCTCGACCAGAAATGTGACGTTATCAAGGAAATTGACGAGAAAAGGCACCGTAAAGGACACACTTCTGGGAATGAGAGTCAAGCGGTGGCAGAGTTTAATTGCACTTAAATCTTCACCGGGAACTGTCTATTATTCATGAAAGCAAAAGCATGGAAGAATGAACTGGACGCTCATGTTTGAGAGGGAAAAGGAAGAAAAAACATGTTTTACTTTTCTTTGCCAGAAACAAACCGGCTTATAAATGCTGACATCTGGGATTAATAACAGCTGCCGGTCACTAAAAGATTTCTTAACAAGGTGTTTTTTTTTTGCCTGCCGGAATATGACATCACCACTAACAGGAACAACTGCATGGTCAAAGTTAAGTCCACAAATCCTGATAATTTGACCGAATATCACCATTTTCAACCTTTTTCTGATCAAAGTTAGCACAGATCTGACTTAAAAGAGTATCCTGATCGATTATCCTGTGGTGTGTCGACTGTGCTTTTTTGCACCCCTCCCCAATGTGTTCGGAAAACAGTCAGGGCTGACAATTGTAAATGTTTCTCTTTTGGTTAAAGTCAGCAAAGGCCGGTAGTATGCCTCTAAAAAATTTCCCTAACGATTATCCTGGGGTGTGGGGTATGTTAAGACCCCCCAAAATTCTGCTTGGAAAATGTTTGGGTCGACAATTGTAAATGTTAAGCTTGTTGTACACAGGCTGAATTTAAAATGTTTCCCATTTCAGGTCAAAGTCAGCAAAGGCGTGATTAACGGATGCCTCTGATAGATTATCTTGTGATGTGTTAAGAGGGATTTTTCCGCCCCAATCTGCTTGGAAAATGATTGGGGCTGACTGTTGTAAATGTTAAGTGGGGTGGGGTCAACTCATACCAATAATCAGAGCAAATTTGAAATTGTCATCCCTTCTGATCAAAGTCTGCAAAAGCCCGACTATCGGATAGCTCTAAAAGATTATGCTAAAGTATGGGATGTGTTAAAATTGTTTTTTTCCTCTCCCCAGTCCAGTGCTCCAGATTAACATTTTATTTTACTAGGAGCACAATAACCCTTCAAGATTTTAGGAGCGCTGGAAGAGAATTCAAGGGCAAACACAGTAAATTGACTTGCCAAAGTAAACTTTCACATTCTGCTGTACTTTCACTGTAATACTGATAAATACATTCAGAAACTACAATGTTTTCAATTGACATTTTAACTCATTCACTGCAATTGACGGCTATAGATGTAAAACAATTTAACATTTTTTTCCACTTTTGTTAACAAAAGTATGAAAACCTAGAAAGAAATGTTTTATTGTACATTTAGAACAGATATAAAGTTTGTGATTAATCGTGAGTTAACTAGAGAAGTCATTCGATTAATTTAAAACATTTAATGGCCGGACGCCCCTAATTTTTAATAATCTTTGGGGTTTTTAAAGAGAAGATTATTGTTAAAAAAAAAATTTTTTTTTTAAAGAAAAGATTAAAAATTAACAAATATATTATTTTTTAAATAGAAAAAATTATTAAAAATTTAAAAAAATATTAATTAAAATTATTTTTTTAAAGAAAAGATGATTAAAAATTAAAAATATCATTCAAATATTAAAAAAATATTTCAAACAATTAAAAAAAGATAAAAAATAATTACAATTATTTTTAAAGAAAAGATTACAAAATAATAATATTTTTTTTAAAGAAAAGATTAAAAAATTGGAACAAATAAATTGTTAAATAGAAAAGATTATTATAATTTTTTTATAATATTTTTTTTTTAATAGAAAAGATTATTAAATAAATAAGGCGTCAGGCAGTTAACTCACGATTAATCACAAATTGTATATCTGTTCTAAATGTACAATAAAAAAAAATCTAGGTTTTCATAATTTTGTTAACAAAAGTGGGAAAAAAATGTTAAGCTAATCAACATAGTTAAAATGAATTTTGACGTCTATAACCGTCAATGGCAGTCGACACAAGGCACCTCAAAATGCTAAATGTTCTATTCAAGAGCAGCTGCGTCGTGACGTCATACAAGTGCCTCGAGTTGGAGAGAAGCTGAGAGTGATTTAGTTTACATCTAACAGCATGATTAAACTACCCAAGTTCACGCCAATTCATTAGTTATTCTCTGCTGCTCGTGCCCTCTTCCTCCTTAAAATGAGCAAAGTCAGGGCTTTCTTTTGCAACAATAAAGGATACATCTTGTCATGGTGCGGTTTAACAAGCGGGAAAAATCTCACTTTTACTTCTTTGTAGGCTGCTTTGTCATCACTTCCAAATATGGGCACACTGGAAACTGGTAATTTCGTGTTGCCGCGCAACTCCATCACACTGAGTGAGTGCAGTGTGAAAAGGCCTGGCAGAAGAGTGTTATCAATGATTATTAAATAATGAAATAATTGATCATTTTCGTGGACATTTGAAAAGTCCTGTAGTCAAAAGTTTTTATTTAATTATTTTTTTTATGTGGTTGCGAGATGACCTTGCCAGCAAACTGAATTCTCACGGTATTTGTGGGTTCACAGGCTCGAGAGAATATATCTTGTACCGCTCCCGCCGATACGTTTGCAAGGTTGGACCAATCAGGCGTTGTTTAGGGCGGGACGAAACCAATAAGCGCCGATGGCGGGGGGGAAACAAACAATCCTAACAGATGAATGAACGCTGCAATCAATTTTGTTTTTGCAGAATTACTCACCATTTCCTTGTTGAATGTTGAACAGCGAGAGGCGCTTCGTGCATTTTTATCAGGTAAAGATGTTCATGAAACCCCCCACCTCCCCGTAGTTTTACCCACTTGCTAAACTCGAATGATAGTTAAGAATTTTTAAATGTACTAATACTGTAGCTCTCCGATTATTACAAGGTAATTACATGGAATTAATTGATTTTGCATTATTTCCTGTCTAATTAGAATGTGTTGCCTTTGATGAATACTAGAGCTGTTTATATTATGCCTTGCAGTATATTTGCAAGCCACTGAGGAGAATCAATGAAGTGTAATTGTCAGGCCCTGAGATAGGACAAGACATGGCTTATTAATTATTCATGAGTCACGTTACTAATGGGACCCTGTGAGTCATATGTTTAGAAGAAATGCATGCAGCTATTCATCAAAGCTGAACTTCTGAACATTCCATCTAATAACGTGAGGTGGAAATTGTATTCGAATAGTAAAGAACTGACGCTGAACTCAAATGAAGCGCATGAGACTTGAAATTGGAATGGTTTGAATCGGTCAGTGAATAATATTAAACATTATTAAATATTAATTTGGGAATGTTGGGGATGGAATGTGTCGTAGTTGAAGGAAGTCATTTTTGGTTTGTTTTTTTTTGTATCTAAGAATGGTTTGCAATTAATAAATATAACAGACTCACGTGGGGACTGACGAATAGTATCAATTTGTGGAAAAAATATGAAATTGTCCATATTTGGATATAGAAGGTTTCCGCCTGACGGCGACGATGTGTAAAATATTTCTTAATTTGGGATATTTACTGTGAAAAGTGTGGAATGTAGAAAGCAGTCCCCAAGATGTCCTGAATGAACAGAATTGTTAAAAGTTGGTAGTTTGCAATGGCAAAGCAAAGTGAAAAGAAAATGTATGCATGTTGCATATTTCTCAATTTGGGGAATTTTATTGTGAAAAGTGTGGAATTCGGGGGGTTGTGGAATGTTTCCCAAGATGTCCTAATTGAGTAAAACGGGTTGAATGGTTAAACTCAAGGACGAGGTGCAATTTGGAAATCCACTGTGAAAAGTTGGAATTTTGGGAATGTGGAAAAATTATGTTTTGAATGAGCTCAACAGGAAATTGTGAAATTTGGGGAATGTGGAAAGCAATACCTAAATTGTCTTTAATGTAATGATTCCTATCTTGTTTGAATGAGTGGAGAAATGCATGAATGCTATTAAACACTGATATGTGCTTGTCATTTCAGGGTCCTGCAGCCCCAGCAGGAGTGGCTCACACACAGGGGGGGCATGAGGGTGGGGGCTGCCTCACAGTCGGCATCACGTTACTTTTCCAGATGCCGGCCTAAAGAAAGCAGGAATTCCGCTCAGCAGGACCTGCCCGGGTGAGTCACGGAAATGACGGGAATTCTGATTCTGCATGTTATTGAACTTCTACCCCACCCCACCTCCCTCTCCCCACCCCCACCCAGGAGACTTGAGTGACGTCCTCACGCCGTACAGTGTGGTCGGAAAAGACCCGAGTCAGCTTTTTGTGACGTGCGTAGCAATGAGGAGATGCTGAGTGAACGGACGTCCACGCGTGCACACACACAATGTAAAAGTGTTAGTGCGGGTTCTGTGGTCGTGATATTAAGTCCACTCAAAAAGTAGCTGATCGTCATTTGAATCATTTTCATCCATCCATGATGACAAGTGCTTTACTGGAAGTAAAATGGCATCACAGCTTTTCAACAAACATCTATGCATACTCATAATAATACAGATGACAAATTCAACTCAAAACTTTCTGCTTTAGTTGCAATTAGGTTTTAATTCATACACATGTTGCAATATGCACTTACATGAGTCATTGGATGAATTTAACTGATAAATTATGATGCAACACTCAGTGTTGCGGTCTGGAATATTTGGATCAGTGACAAAATGTTTTCACAGTTGAGAAACACTTGTGCTATTTCGCCCTCTTGTGGATGGGCCGATTATCACATATCTCATGTTGTAAACCCCTGTAACATTTGGCACAGGTTCAACATCAACGCTGTGCTTACGCCTAGAAATATCAAAAATATATACATTTAAGAATGATATAGCTAAAATTTGTTACACATGAAAATGAAATAGAAATTGTACTTAGCTTAAAGTTTTCAAAGAAACCGTCCTTAAAGACGAACGTTAAATACAACTAAACTGTACTCTCTAAAAACAGTTGGGTCAAACGTTTGGACGTATGGATAAAAAAATGGACTGATCCACTTTATGGGTCAATTTGATCCAGCTTTCTGGGATGTTTTATACAAAATGACCTAAGTAATCTGACCAATATTTATGAGTTGTGTTACTCTGAACGTCCCATTTCTTGACTCAAATTTAGGGCGAATCGACCCAAGTAAAAGATTGGTCCATTTTTGACCCATAGTTGGGTTATTTTTGACCCAGTGTACTTTAGCTTTCACACACTAGAAGGGGCCATCACTGGCATAGGATTACACTTATTGATGGAAACCAAAATAGCTGACGAATTGCATGTAGCATCTTGCAGGATGTAAGTATCCTCTGCAGATGCTTTTTGGGGTAAGGGCTTCCTGGTGTCTTCCATTCGACAGCAAGCCCAGACCGCAAAAAGACCCGAAAAGAATCTGAAGTGTGTCACGTCGCACCTGCTGTATCATCTGAAACACACGTGGACACAACCATCATAATCGATGTGCATTCTAACCACCACAAAACAATAGCATGCAAGTATTATACAGTGTGTATCTGGAAGTGCGTAAAGGTGTTTGCACTTACGGCTCATATAAAAAGTCTACACACCCCTGTTCAAATGCCAGGTCAAATAATTTTTTGCCATTAATGTAAATAAAAACCTTAACAAAAACTTGAAATAATGTAGTTGCATAAGTGTGTGCACCCTCTCATATAGCTGGGGATTTCCCTGTGTTCAGATGCAACATTCAATTGCAAGTTAAATGTAAGCCAGCGCACACCTGCCGCCATTTAAAGTGCCCCTGATTAACCCCCACAATAAAGTTCAGCTGTCCTAGTAAGCTTTTCCTGACATTTTTTTTTCTTCCCACCAGAATCGTGAAGGTTTCATGCCAGCACGGACTGCTATTTGGAACAGTTCATAATTCCCTCCACCTTGACTACGTGTTTCACTAAAGGCAAACAAGTTCAACTTTGGTTTTGTCAGACCGTGACAAACATTTTCAAATGTGTTATGGTCCAATGAATCCAAGGATGAACTTTTTATCCAACATTAATGGTGGAAAAGGTTTTGAAATGATTCATTTGGGTTTTTAAATCACAAAAACCTGGCCTCTGAACAGGAGTGCTTTGACTTTTTATATACACTGTAGACTGCAAGATTACCAATAAATTAGATTAAACTATCTATCTATCTATCTATCTATCTAATAATAATAAAATAAAAGATGCTTCAAGCTGTTTAATCTTTCCAATTTCTGGAGCTTCCCAGCTGAAGTTTACTGTCAAATTAAATATAAAATTAAAAAATGCACCCTGTGTATTTAAAACAACCAAATAACATTGTCCATTTATCTTAATGCTAACAAACAATGTAAACCAACAGACGGGCCACCAAATCGCATCAGCGTCGTGGGGTATATTTTTATGGAACAATGGTAACCGTGTTGAAAAAGTACACTTGAAACCGTCCCAAAGAACTAACTGTGTGCTTTCACCACATTTATACAGGATCCCGCAAAAATTTGCACTTGTCGGTTTTTGAAGCATCAGGTGGGTAATTGCTAGTGATGGGAAAATGAAGCTTCATGAAGCACTTGTAATATTTTTTGACTCCTCTAGATGCCACTCTTGGTTGAAAGATGCAGTGGAAATGTAATAAATTTCCTTTGCACTAGCCTTTATATTTAAACCAAGAGCACCATCTAGGGGAGTCAAAAAATATCACAAGTGCTTCATGAAGCTTCATTTTCCCATCACTAGTAATTGGCAATAAGAATGTTCATACATACTTAATAATAAAAGCCACAATTATTGGTAGTAGCTGTTTTTATAAAATTATTGTTTGGGGGAGGGGAGGTGGGGGGATCCATGCACAGGCGAATCCACATTTGGCAAACCGTGAGCATTTGAGGGTCACCTGTATTGTTATATTGTCTGTCTACATGTGTTGCTACTTGTGTTTGTGTTCAAATATCAGTTGCTTATAGGGCTATTGCACCGCAATGTTGACAAGTGTTTCATGTTTCGCCCATCTATGGCATTTATTTTATTTTGTCTTAGGTAGCAGACTTTTGTGAGACAAAGTTATTTAGTTTGGTTTAAATTCACAATGTGTAAAACACAAGACAAAAAAACAGCTCAGTGTCCCCTTGCATCTCGAAAAACTGACTTTTTGTGAGATTCCGCCATGTAATGAGCCTTCATGTTTTTGCAGGAACCCATTCAAATGTGGTGGTAACACAGACAGTTCTCAAGACAGCTTCAAGCTCCCTCTCGATGGCAAGTTTCCCGATTTCCACAAGCCCCGCCATTTTATTTGTCAAATTTGACCTTGGACCTCAATGTACACAAACTGAAGAGCGCCTGTGTAGAAGAATGAAAGAAATATAAATATTTTCATTGTTGATATGTTTTGAATTTGCGATAATCATCAATTGGTCAAATTTCAAGGTGAAAGAACTACATTGAGGGTAGTTGTCTTGCTGTCAAATTTGACCTGGAGAGTATATAAGCAACGACATTGACACTATTGGTGGTGTTTTCTATTATCAATTGGAAAATCAACATTCAAATTTGACAAAGGGGAGTGAAAAAAATTATCTGGGCCTAAAATGTAATTCGTTTTTTTTTTACATTTATTTATGTAATTCGGTTTTTTTTGGGGGGGGGGGGGTGTCAGGTTAAAAAACAAATAGCAAAACAGTCATGGTCATATTCCCATGTTTGAAATCTCACTTGCTAATTGAAAATATAAAGAAAGAGTAACACACGTGTGACAAGTATGCAGAAGCTTTTAAATCTACCCCCCCCCCAAAAAAAAAATTGACCTCACATGATTCGTGACACAACAAATGACAAAATATTTAAAAAAAAAACAGCTTATTGGCTCTTACAGGTGGTTGGACATATCGAGACATGCGCACGTGCACGCACGCACACACACACACACACACACACACACGCACCCCACACACAAACACACCATATTTCTACACTCCATGGCCACAGCATTAGGTACACCTGCACAGATGCAATACAAAATAAATCTGCCTTACAAACAGTACTGATCAACACCATTGAAGAATACTGATTTAATACCCACACGCATGAGAGCGCAGATGTACCTATTGTCGTGTATGACATTGCAAGAATGTATTCATCCGCTCCAATCACAAAATTAACAATAATAACAAAAAAGTTAGCTTGACTGAAAACGCACATTCATAGTGATTTATTGATTTATTTAGCACACAACACGCGTGTGATGCCACCTGACTTGCTCTTGAGCCTCATGTGAGCTGTCCGTGGTTCTGAAAGCTGAAAGCCTCTCAGCGGCAGCCCTTTGTCGGTCGGTACACGCCCTAACCTCCCCCATGTAACCCCCCCCCTTCTCAACTTAACCACCCCCCACCCTCCCAACTTCCCGACAAGCGTGTCTCTGCCTGTCTACACACTACACGCGTGTATATACGCCTGCATGCGTCGCAGCATAGAGGAGACACCTTGCTGGAGTTACAGGAAAAAAAATGCAGATATATATATTAAAACATAATTACATTCAATTTAAAATAATAATATATTTTTTTTATTAAATTCAAATACACTGAAAATGTTATAATTAAAATGACATTGTTAAAATAAAATGAATGGCAAACAAAACTTCTGAATTCGAACAAGCAAAGAAACCGGCAGGATTTCTCATCGCGCCGCCACAACCATACAATAATAATAATCACCATAATCATAACAACACCACAAGACGCTGCACGCGTATCTTCACGTACATACACCACGACTGCAACAATGCCCCATCTGTGTGTGTGCGTGCGTGCGCGCTCGCGTGCGTGCGCGCGTGCGTGTTTGCAGGGAGACAACTTACCTCTTCTTGCCCGAGCGAACGCTCTGAATTGGTCCGTACGGAGTGAAAAAAGCCCTTAGGAAAGACAGAATGAGAATTAGAGGGAGCACACGCACAATGAGATTCCTTCCGTGCACTCCGCAGGCAAATCAAGCATCCGTGGGTCCGCACCCGAGCGCGTCCGTACACACCTGTGTGCAACGCGTCTGCTTCTCGCTGATGCAACACGTTCAAGCCTTCCGTTCGTTTCCTCTCCAGTCCGACGTGTGCGCCCCCCCCCCCCCAAACAGCCTTTCTAGAAGGAAATACTGCAAAAGCAGATACCCCCCCCCCCCCCGCACAAATGGAAGCCAGTCTATTCCTCTATTCCTCCAGTCTGCGATTGACCTGCATTGACGTCATTGCGTCATTAGGTCTCCCCTGGAAACACGGGGGCTCCCAAAAATAGCATCACATTAATTCAGCCTGCATGCGCCGGGGTTGGCTTGGTGGTGGGTGGAGGGGGTCTGTGAAGAAAGGCTGTTTGTATCAATCCATAATCGTCCCCCCCCCCCCCACCCCATCAATTCAATTCCAAGCAATAATACAGTCTCTCGCTCTGCCAAGGACAGGCTGATCACGACGTGAGGCTATTTTTAGGACGAGAGAGGGAGGGAGGGATGGAGAGAATGAGTGGGAGGGAGAGAGGGGTGGGCGTGTTGAGAGAGACGCCCGCACCTCTGCTCTGCTCGCCACTAGCTGCAGCCGAGGAACACAAACGGCACCAGAGGGGATAAAAATAGCAAAAGAGCCTTCATGCAGTCGAGCCAGCACTTGCCTGACTCTGCCGTGCGTGCGTGCGTGCGTGCGTGTGTGTAAATATGTGTATGTATGTAGGCAAGTCCCTTGTGAACAGTCAACAGTATGACAAACCCAAGGGGCATCTGTGAAATTGTTTATTAAAACAAAAAAAAGTTAGATAAGTTAGATTTTCCATGAAGAAGTATGACGTCATTGATTTATTCATTCTTGGTGGGTTAGTGCCCAAAATGATGGAAGCTCACATAGTCGAGAGAGCGGAGAGAACATGTGCTTATGAGGAATGGGACGGTAAATTTTATATTTTCAACGTATTCATTATTTTAAATCCATCTTTATTGAAAATGCTTTATTATATTTTCTGTGTAAAATATATATTTTTTAAATTAATAAAATAAATTACTATTTTAACGTGCAAAAAACGTTTTTGTTGTTTTAAGGGAAAGTTGACCTAAAAAAATTACTTTGCAAAAATATGTTTGACATGCCTCAACTAATCCACACTTGGGATTCTGAATAATATTGTGTTTGTGGAATATGAGTTAAACAGCACAATCCACCCGTTTTTATCCAGCTCAGGTGGCGGCCATTTTGCCACTTGCCGTCGACTGAATATGACATCACAGTTGCTCAGGGCTCAGGTGTAATGACCATTCACGGCTCGGCTTCAGAAAACAGATTAACCGTAATTTGTCATTACCTGAGCACTGAACAACTGTGATGTCATTTTCAGTCGACAGCAAGTGGAAAAATGGCCGCCCTCTGAGATGAATACAAACAGGAGTTGCCCATGGAGAGAGGCGACAAGCAGATGCAGGCATACTTGATCTTATTCAAGTGCGAGTTAAGAATGGAACGGGAGATCGAAAAACAGGTCGATGGAATATCTCCAGTGATTCAGATTCCGTATCGGTCTGTTGTGGTCAGGGAGCGAGGCCTGAAGGGGAAGCTCTTTATTTACTGGTTGATCTACATTCCTACCCTCACTGGGTAGAGAGGTGGGTCATGACCAAAAGAACAAGATACTGTATACAAGCGGTCCAAATTAGTTTCCTCTGCAGGGTGTCTGGACTCTCCCTTCAAGATGGAGTGAACGGAGTGAGAAGCTCAGTTAGCCGGGAGGGGCTCAGAGTAGTGATGCTGCTCCCCCCATATTGAGAGGAGCAAGATGAAGTGGCTCGGGCATAGGATTAGGTGCCACTTGGACGCATCCCACCAGCAAGAGGCCCTGGGGACGACCCAGGACATGCTAGACAGACTTTCGGTTGGCCTGGGGATGCCTTGGGATTCCCCTGGAAGAGTTGGACCAAGTGCCTGGGAAGGGGGAAGTCTGGGCTTCCCTGCCATGACCCGATCCCCGGTAAGTGGATGGATGGCTTGGGAAAAATCTATTTTCTTCTATTCATTATTAGACATTTGTTTGTATTGCTTTGATAATTTTTTTGTTGGTGATTTGTCGTTTTGTTGTTTATTACGTTTGCATATTCAATATATCATCCTTATTTGTTGACTTTTCTTTCCTTATCCTTGTTTGACAGTTTTATTTTAATTGTTCCTGACCTATTCTACATGTCTTCATTTTTCCCAATCATTCATTTTGTCTTTTGCATAAATTTGATGCTGCTGCTGCTGCTGAGGCAAGAAAGAGTGGCCCCTTCAAGTGTCAAACTTAAACTACCGCCGCCATCTACTGGCCATATGGGTGACCTGCATTCTGAAGGCACAAACCCCAAGTTGCATCATCACTAAGTCAGAGCCATTGAGAAAACAGTCGAAATAGCTTGAATGATACCTGAATATGAATATTCACATTTTCGCCAGGTTTCATTCTCTAGGCATTGAATCGAAGATGTTTCAACTCTCATCCAAGCAAATTTTTATCAGTTCATGCACAAGGCCAGTTAGGACATTTATCACTCTGTTACTTTCTTCTTCTTTTTTTAAAGTTATTTTCTTCATATTTATTATAGTTTTTAAATCTCTATCACTTTGCTATTGTATTAGTCTTGTTTGAATTGTGATTTTATTTTTCTTCTTTCCTTGGAGTAGTTGAAATGTGACGTGTCAGTCAGAAAGAAAATGTGACATGAGGAAAATTGCTTCCAAGGGAGTCAGAACTCCGGCTCAATATAATTTCAACAGGAAGGAAAGTCGATTTTACAAATAAATGTGGTGGAAATTCAGACATAGTTAACGTGTTCATTGAAGAACTGGCGCATTGACTTTTCTGTTGCTCGGATTAATGATGGTAGTCAATCACTTTTGTTTACAAACACTGTGAAAAGGTCTGTGCTGTGCATCCTTCCTTTTTGTACGTTAACCCTTACATATTATTTGTTTTCCATGCAACAGTATGTTCTGGGTCAATTTTGACAGTTTTTTACTGATTGATTTTTCAAAATGTATTCATAGCCAGTCTGACATTAATAAATAGACTATTCTTACAATGTACAGTAAAAATCTATTACAGTATCACATGAGTCAAATTTGCCCCAAAATGTGTACACAAACCTTGTACATTTTCAGATATTAACATTTTTTTGTGTATTTTGGGTCACTTTAACCTATCGAGGTAATGACTGACATTTAGGTTATTGTTTTTATTGATGTCAAATTACAAAACGTGTCAAATTTGACCCGAGCAGTATTTAAAGGTTAATCTACTCCAAAGCCAAAGTGCCCATCTTGCTTCCTGCCTGCTTGTGATGATTTTTAAAGGATTTTGCAGTGTTTTTAATTACGTAATTTGGCGTCCATATGGTACAAATATAACACAGTGGGGTACCTTGGGAGACATTAGTTGAAATGGCCTCAGGGGGTTGGAAATAACAAGCGGCAATATCTGCAGAAATTAAGAGCAGACGCCGGCGTCCATTACGGCTCCTGACAATAAGCAGTTTCGACTCGACCTCCTGTAAATCACAGCGCAAAACCCTTAGAGCGCAAAATTACCAACGACAATAAGAAGAGGGAAGAACGATGCTTAAATGAACGCAATGTTTCCCGACTTGCATTGAGCCAAGGCAGTGGAAAAATCTCACGCCACAGCACCGAACCAAAATGTCACAAAAAGCTACAGTACAGATAGCAGGATGGAGAAACTCCCATTTTGTTGTCATTGGAGCAAAACATCAAGCAGCCACGGGGACAAGTAAACGTGCTAAGACCAAACTCGAATGAAAAGGCAGGACGATTCAGAGGCAAACATGGTCAGCAAAAGCAGATCAATCCACAGTGAGACTTGCGTGAGTTTCCAGCGAACAATTTCCGGCAAAGAGAGAGACTTGAATAGGTGGGCATGAGAAGCACTTGGGAAAACGCATCAGTGACTAATGGCGGAGAACTGTAAGAGAACTGCAGCAGATGTTAGATAAACCAGGGGTGTCAGATAATTAGAATTTTTAATCTTAATTAATCACGTGACTTCAATAATTAACTCACAATTGCAAATTTAATATCTGTTCTAAATGTAATTAAAAAAAAAAGAGTTTTATACTCGCGTTAACATAAAAGTGGGAAAAAAATGTTAAACTAGTAGAAATATGGCTGCATCCTTTAGTCATTGATACAGTAATTTAATAATTCCTAAAATTGCGTAAAAAAAAAGAAGATGTACTGTACTGTAAAAAACGAGTATGATATTGATTTGTGTTGAGGTTATTTTTCTGCCACTAGATGGCATAATTGCATTTCCAAGACGTTGGTGACAGCTCAGTGTATTTTTGTTTTCATATTAAGAGTGAGAGATAGTAGTAACTTGTGAAATTCTGCACATTTTAGAAACTTGACCCCAGTCTCCAAAAATACATGCATTATTATTAAATTAGCTGCAAAATAAATAAGGGGCAGTCATTGATTGCGCATAAAAAAAAAATAGTGAGAACGGAAAGGATTTTTAATAGGTTTTAAGTGAATTAATGAGTACACACTCACACGCACGCACACATGCACACACACACACCCCCGCACGTGCACACACTCATGCGCATACTCACGCACATACAAAAAAAAGAAAAAGAGAAAAAAAAAGAGAGAGAGCGCAATGATGATGACATGTCGAATCGGTAAGATTACCAAATGAACAATACTGAGCTCTCTCTAGATAAAAAAAAAAAAAGAATAAATAAAAATAATGGTGTTAAAAGAACTTTAAATGAACTCAAAACGAACACACACTAATTTTGACACCCCTGCTGTAAACACATATGCAACGTAAATTAATTACGGCAGGTGGTCCATCTCCGTTAGAAGCAATTTACTTCATGAATATCATCTTTTGGACTGACACGTCACACGTTGAAACTAGGAGGCCAAAATCATCATCTCAGCCATTTCCCATGTTTTGTCAATTGCAATGCCTTGGTCACATGACATTTAAGAATGACTTCATGGTGAAAGAGGATAGCAACCCGCCCTATGGTGGGTTTCAGTATTGGACAATTTTTTTTTGTTTCTGGTCCCTATTGATAGGAGACACCCCAACTGCAGAGGGAGGCCTCCGCAGTCCCGCCCCGACACTTGTTGACAGGAAGTTGAGATACGGAACGAGGTCGCAGAAGCTTCGAGGTAACAGCAGGATGTTACAGAGTTAGCGCTGGCTCCCTGAAGTGCTTTACAACGCCGCAGGGACTCACGATGAGTTACACGCGGCGCTTGAATAATTCATCCGGATTCAATGTTTCATGAATAATCCTGAATTATCCATACGATTCTTGGTAAACGCTTGTAGCGTTCCCAGATGGGAGCGCTGCCGAGCCTGGTGAAGAATGAAAACATCCCCGTGGCTAAGTGAAGATAGGATTACTGAGACTGATGTAACACAATCAGCAACAAATGGGCCTGTGCAGCACGCAAACAAATGGAAAGGCTGTTGTTTCTTTGTCATTTGTTTGCTTTGCAGCCCTCGAAAACACACAGACTCTATTTTTCAAGGGAACACATCACGGAAAATAAATTTTGTACCTGTACCTCAGTTCAATGAACAGGCGAGGGGTTTTCAGACCGGAGCTTCACTTTATTCGCAGATTGGCACCATCAGACGTCGTTGAAGTCATCGAACATCGTGAAAACTAAATAGAAATGGACGCGACATCATTTCCAAGATCAGGACAAATTATGGTGAAGCATGTGGCTGTCTTTTTTTTGAAGCGCAAATAACTTCTTGCGCTTGCCAAGAAGCTAGTCGAAGATTCAAGTCTTCAGCTCAGTTTCTCCTTTCTGGAGCTTTGGTCTGTGCTGGACTGAAGCTTTCTTTTGAGCAGTGATAAACATTTTAACAGCATAACAATATTTTTTTTGTCCAAGAATGCAAGTGAAGATTTACTTTGATTTGAATAATTGAGGTCTTAATCAAGATATAGTAATGTGATTCGCTATTTAATTAAGACAATACGTTTTAAAGTAGATAACAATGATACGAGTTATATTTTCGATTCAAACTATTTCTTGAGTTTCAGGGGGAAAAAAAGAAAGTACTTTTGGTAAAGACCTTTTGTTTCTGCACTAAAACTCAGTGCCAAAAGTTTCCTTCATCTGATGCTTGGGAGAATGGTAAAGCTTCACCCATGCTGATTTGAGGTAGTTCAAAGTCTTCAAGTGGAAGATTGTGATGCTCAACAACCTCAAGTCAATTTGGATATAGTTTTATCATTCTGTGAATCCTCCCCCTCGATAGACATTCCCTGGCTTTGCGAGAATGCCTGCTCTAGGCGATCTGCGTTTTCATCAATGGTGGTAGTAACACGTTTTGTCGAGAGCAGATCCTGTTCGGAGAATATTGCCAAGAAAAAAGGAAATTGTATTTTGCCTTGGTGAATTGTCACAACCATTAAGCGTCTCAGCCTGCTGGCGGGGGTAGAAAAACGTCTGGCAAAGTGTCAATGGCCAAAGGAAAGAGATGTTTAGGAGACACAAAAGCCGAGCTGTCAAATGCTGATGACCTCATTGCTGTCCATGTGATACCTACAATGAAATGAAAAAAAGTTAGCTTAAAGTGACTTGGTACACCCCTGTATATATATTTTTTAGATCGTGTTTGCAACTGAGAAAAAACAATTAGACAGACTCCTATGGCGATAGCAGTCGAACAATTATAACAGCATGTGAAGGCACACTTTAACAACTCTCAACAGGGGAGAGTAAACAAGCTGCGGGTCAGCAAAAAAAAAAAAAAAACTCACCCTAATTATCAATATGGTATCAATAATTATGAGGTTGTATCATTAGGAGGAAAACAACTGATCGTATTAGTCACGTGACGGATGACGTAACTCTGAGCTAAAAATAACGGGGAAAAAAGTGAACAAACAAAAGCGCCAAGTCGGCGGGAATGCCCAGAGGACGCTCGCTGGGGAGGGAGAAGAAGACGGATTGATATTCTATCAACGCTCTTTTGTTTGTTTTTGCTGTAAACCCATTGAGAGCCCGCAGATATTAATAGAAAGACGACTTTGCATGCTGCTTCGACACAACTGTCAGCACTATTCCTTCCCCCTGGAAACCGCTCCTGTTTTGTCTTGGCTTTGCTGAGTTTTATTGCTTTAATGTAATGCAGTTTATCTTATGCAGAGATGCGCCATCAGGGCAGCCAATATGGGACTCCCACTGGCAACTTGCTGCCAAAATGCAATAATACTCACTGGCTTTTCAAAGTGCAGTGGTACCTTGACTTATGAGTCACCCGACTTAAGAGTTTTTCAAAGAGACGATGGCTGGATGGTGGCCGATAGTGAAGAGTTATCAATAAAGAGGCCCAGCTGTTTATTTAAGGTCCCATTTTAAGGGGGAAGTCAACCCCATAACCCCCCCCCCCTCCCCAAATAAATAAATAAATAAAAATAAAATAAAATAAAATAAAATAAAATAAAATAAATTAAAATAAAATAAAATAAAATAAAATAAAATAAAAATAAAAATCTTGACAATTAAATGTTCTATGCAACCCCACTAGTCTAAATACGGTATTCTGGTTAATATTGCAGCAAAATCCAGCAGTTAAAAAAAATAAATATCAGAAGGCGGCCATTTTGCCACTTGCTGTCGAGCGAAAATGACATCACAATTGCTCAGGTGTCAGGTAACAACCAATCATAGCTCAGCTTCATAAAACAGGTGAGCTGTGATTGGTCGTTGCCTGGGCCCTGAGCAACTGTGATGTCATCTTCAGTTGACAGCAAGTGGCAAAATGGTATTTTGCCACACAACTCTTATTCCACAAATGTAATATTAATCATAATGTCATGTTTAAACTAGTGAGGTCACATCTAACATATTATTGTCAATAAATGTTAAAGGTTGACTTCCCCTTTAAGAGCTGAACACAAAAAAAAAGAGCACGCCACACTTTCAATTTGAAACAACACAGCTTTGTCATATATGAATGTCCGTTAGCTTGATGCTAACATACATGGCAACACTATATGGGCTAGCTAGCTAAACTAACATCGTTGTTGCGGTGCTTAACAACACAGCAACACATGTAGACCGACAATATAACAATGCTTACATGCATATATTCTTTTAAGCTAATGCTACTTACTGAGCTGTCAGCGTTGTTTATACTCAACTCCCTCGAGGCTAACGTAAGGAGCAGCAAAATTAATTGGTAATGATGCATAAACTAATTATTTACATTCAATTGAATTGTTATTTTTCATATTTTTTTAACACAATACTGAGTGATATTTGTTATCATTTGTCGCCATCTGGTGGCATCTTGGTGCCAAGCAACTATATTGCACTGAGGGGCGGAACTTCATCTTGTCAAGCCATAGTTTTGTCTAATATAAAAAAGTTGCTTTGCTGCCATCTCGTGGCATCTTTAGAGAATTACAAAAAATAATTGTGTGTGGGGCGTGAATCCCTTGTGGATTTACAGGCTCGGTCCCATGTTGTTGTATTTTTTAAATACTGTACAATCTCATTCCAGCCACTTTCACTTCCATTTCCATCAGCTGCGAGACAATCTGATAAAGGCGACTCATGAAAGTTGCAAGAGGCACCCAAGCATCGAACTTTAGTAGTGCAGCCTTTCCCGGAAAAAGCCGAATGTGCCTCTTTGATTCCCTCATATGTGGATATATCCTCTAATTCCATTTTGTTGTGGCAGGGTCGCCGAGATTGTTAGTACATTCCAGCATTAATATTTTAAGTGGATGTGTGAGAGAGAGAGAGGAGGAGGAGGGGGTGGGGGGTAGTTGTTAAAAGCCCTCTATGGACACACGCTGTCATGTTGAATGACGGTTGATAGCTGTAATGCACCAAGAGACGCACTAATGCACCGTTCAAGCAAAGTCTTTTTCTAAGGTCTTACAATATAAGGAGCAAAGCAAGAAAGTGATGTACGTGTAGAAAATACCAGATAACACTGAACTCCAAATCCACAAAAAGTAGCACCATAGCTGCAAAAACCAAACCAACCAAACCAAAGCTCAAACCAAACTGGATCGAACAGATGACCAACACAGTAACAAAAAAAAAAAAAAAAAAGATGAATTCTCCAGTTTGAAATGTCAGGCTGCTAATCTAATTGCAAATACGCCACTCTGTCTGTTTGGCTCATAAATTTGTAAATTTCACCCTGTCAGCCATGAGCTGCCTGCAAGCCTCGAGTATGTGCGTGCGTGTGTGTGTTGTAGCGTGGAGAAGCGGCTGGAGTCCAGTGGCTGTTTGGCTGTTATTAGTCCCGCTGAGAGCGACTGAGAAGGGCACTCAGTGGACAGCCACTCGTGGGAGTCTAACAGGCATTGATGGAGGACGAGAGGCTTCCTCCAGCACTGGCGGCCTTTGCCCTGCGTGGGGCAGCAGAGATACTGTGCAGCCACTGATGGCGGTCACTGCATTGCTTTCCTTGAAGTGACATACAAATGATGATAATGAAATTAAAATATTTAGAAATATATCACATGTGATAAATAGTATATTATAAAGCTCAGTTTTCTGATTTTGTGACGCATTTTTGGTCTGGAGTGCATAAATCTTTACCTGTTGACTATTGTTAAAAGTTTGACGTACACTCTTCAGGTTTTTTTTGGTATATTTTTATACTTTATATTTTCTCATCATTTTCAGCTATAATTCATATGATCAGGAACAAATAATGTAAACATTTTTCTTATTTTGTACAATACAGTACACTCGGCCGAAGTGGCCTGTTGATTAATTAAAAAACAAAAATGTGTTTGTTTTGTTTGTTTACTTATTTTACAACCCTAAAACATTCTTGAAAAAATTCAGATAAATATTGAATATGTTACATGAGAGAAAAAGAGAGAGCGAGAGAGAGAGAGAGAGAGAGAGAGAGAGAGAGAGAGAGAGAGAGAGAGAGAGAGAGACAGACAGAGAGAGAGAGAGAGAGAGAGAGAGAGACAGACAGAGAGAGAGAGAGAGAGAGAGAGAGAGAGAGAGAGAGAGAGAGAGAGAGAGAGAGAGAGAGAGAGAGAGAGAGAGAGAGAGAGAGAGAGAGAGAGAGAGAAGTTTGTGAGTGCCGGACTGTGAATACTAGTGATGGGAAAATGAAGCTTCATGAAGCACTTGTAATATTTTTTGACTCCTCTAGATGCCACTCTTGGTTGAAAGATGCAGTGGAAATGTAATCAATTTCCTTTGCACTAGCCTTTATATTTAAACCAAGAGCAGCATCTAGGGGAGTCAAAAAATATCACAAGTGCTTCATGAAGCTTCATTTTCCCATCACTAGTATTCACTAGTATTCACTAGTGATGGGAAAATGAAGCTTCATGAAGCACTTGTGATATTTTCCCATCACTAGTATTCACTAGTATTCACTAGTGATAGGAAAATGAAGCTTCATGAAGCACTTGTGATATTTTTTGACTCCCCTAGATGGTGCTCTTGGTTTAAATATAAAGGCTAGTGCAAAGGAAATTGATTACATTTCCACTGCATCTTTCAACCAAGAGTGGCATCTAGAGGAGTCAAAAAATATTACAAGTGCTTCATGAAGCTTCATTTTCCCATCACTAGTGAATACGCGCCGAAGGTTATAGGTTGTAATATCACCATTCACCACTAGATGTCACACATGGCTTAGTTGTACCAGTGCCGTAAATAGAGAGAGAGTTTTGCCAACTCTGTTTCGGCAGGGGTAACAAAATGGCGTCCGTTTGTCATGTGATCAGCAGTTAACCAAACACAGCTAGCTTGTACTCTTGGGGAAACAAAACAACTTCACTGTATTTAGATAATAATCAAATTAATATTATTTTCAAATAAAATGTAACTTTCCATGATGTGACAAATAAAATATGCAATTTAAAGTGTACCACTCAGTGGTGAGCTGTATGAATCAAATTATTACCTTGTTTTCTTGAAACATGATGAAAACCAAATATAATCACTTTTTCAAAAGTCGGCCAGCACCCCCCAACACACCATCCTGCTTTTCCTGAACGCACCTGCTGCATTTAACAAGCGGATGCTTAAATGCCAAATATGAAATGCTAATTAGGACATGCTTGTCGGCTGCATATTGCCATGCATAGATTCATGAGACCCCTGCGCGAAGCAGTCCGGACAAAGCCTGTTGACGTTTTTCACACAGCGGCCAAGGGTAAACACTCTTGAAAGTACTTTTACTTTACTCTACTTGTACTTGTTTACCTTTGGCCTCCAACTCCCTCAGCACTGACTAATGGTTTGTGTGGATTGGTGGCGCGTGGGGAGGTTGCTGAAATAGAGCTCTTTTAATTCCTGCGCGTGTGTATGTGTGTACATTTACATCTGTGTGCCCACCGCGGCTTGATAATGAGTAGCTGATTAATGGCTGCAAGCGCTCACCGAGCATCTCATTGTCCTGTGGCATACTGAGGGGACTCGACCCGGCCTTCTATACATAAGTGTGTATATGTTTATATACAGTACATTAACTGCACTCACTATTCCACATCGATTAAGGTTTGTCCTGAGTGTTTTTTTTTTTTTTTTTTTTACTTCTAATGAGGCACCTTTTGAGGTTTTAGTAGGAAAGTCTACAAATTAAAAACAAGTAAATAGTTGATGCTTTTTTTTTTGCCCATGCTCAAAAACAAAGGTGAAGCTTGCGTATTATCAAGGTAGATGCTACACTGAATTTCTACTTCAGCTGTAACAAAATGTTAACATAAAACGCTATGTTTTGTGATAATAATAATAGCCTTGGAGCTGTTTTACAACCACAAACTAGAAATTAAAAATTAGAAGAATAAAAAATTGCCATTCCTTTTATGGGGTATATAAATCATTTTTAAGAAAATGATCTGTTATTGTCAGTTTTGGGGAGGGGGGTTATAAAAAGTACGAGTGGTATCAGGATCAGTGACTACTCAAGAGTTGAGTCTCCACTGACCAGCATAAATGTGCAATGATGCCTTCACTGCAAGCTGAAATTTGAATGTAAACAAGCTGAAGTTTTCTAGCAACCATTAGATTGTTTGTTGGGGAGCGACAAATATGCAATTGTGCTTATATGTTTAAAATACTGTATGTAAACTTAATAATAATAATACTTAATGCCCACAAAACAAAAATTACTGTGATAATTGTTTTGGATATTTTCAGAAGTTGAAGTGAACATGAGTAGAGATGTGCATGTAAATTCATAGCATTTTTGTGTCATTAGATTTACCTTTTGTATATGTACAGTTGTGCTCATAAGTTGACATACCCTGGGGCAAGAATTACAGAAGGGATGGTGGTTCAAATTTGTCCCATTTAGTCCCAACTTTTGCTTCACTTGACATTGTTTTACCACCAGTTCTTGTCCTTCTCCACACCTATTCCAGGATGCACTTTTTGCTGATGGGAGGGACCTAAAACAATTGAGTGTCTTTCTTTTAATTCAAATGTTTTCTCTCTTTTACGCAACCTACAGGATACTGATCGTGATCCAACCTATGACTCTAAATATGATGATAGTATCTCAGTTGGATAAGGGTCATCATATCTCGCCAAAACCAGAATTTCTATAAAAGCAAGTATACAAAATAAATAATAATTTCCTTATAAATCACAAGATGTACTGTTAGGTTTTATTACAGCCATAAAACTTCCAACTACTCTCCTGCCAAATGAGATTTTTGACAGTATAAAATCTTAAAAAAGGGAGGAACAACCGTCACACGAGCGTGCAAATGTGTCGAGGGTGAAAGTTTGAGCCTGATGCCTTGTGTTTGTTTGCGTTTAGCCTGACATCTGTGACAACACACTCGACCAAATCGTCCCCGGCAAAAATGCAGTTGATGAACACTTGGCGTGGAGCCCGCCTACGTGTTTGGCCTAATGAGTTTCCCCCCGCTAGAATCCCACCCTAGCCCGACCTCTGTCGCCACAAGGAAGCCCGACAAGGTGGCGCGGCAACACCGGACTTGATTAGCAGGAGCGTCTAATTCTGGGCTCGGGGGCCTTTGGCGGCTCACTGCATATTCTAAATTTGAAATGAAGCATGGAACAAGTGGACATTTTGAAGGAGCAGTAGTTTGCTATTAAATAAAAAAGAAAAATCTAAAACAAGTTGACTGTTCGGACCCATAGATGATTGCAGTGGACATGACATATTTGCATGTATAAACCAATAAAAAAAAAATCATAATTTGGATGATATCAACACATCTGGTTCACGATTGGATCCTAGCTAACTAATCACAATCACAAGTTGATTTGCATGATGTTTATGTTAACAATGTTACATATAAAAGGTTACAACAACATATTATACTGGCGTCCACTATAACAAATAAAAAGATCTGAAGGGGGTAAATCAGATTTTTTTTTTTATGTCCCAAGAATTTAGATGAACATTTTCTACATTCTATTATTATTAATATATATACATATATGTTAGTACTGTCAAAGTTAAAGAGTTAACTAATTACTTAATTAATTCATCACAAAAAACTATTGCATTAATCATTTATTAATGCAGATTAATTGCACTATTAATTTTGACAGGTTTTAACATGTTGCAATCTTGAGTTTAGCCAGTTTGCTAGCCGTGCTATATCTATCGTATAGTGATATAACAAATCTAATGCTGACGCATGTATAGAACATACTGTAAATTCAAGTACACCATACCAGACGAATAGTTAGAAATTACTTTTAATAACAAGAGTCACAAGTCTGGCAACAAATGTCTGAGTAGCAATGCGGTTTACTTCAAAGGCTCTGTAATGTACCGTTTGCAGGATGGGGAAACTCCCACTTGGTTGTCATAGCAAAACTCCAGACAGCCACAGTTAGTGATGGGAAAATGAAGCTTCATGAAGCACTTGTAATATTTTTTGACTCCTCTAGATGCCACTCTTGGTTGAAAGATGTAGTGGAAATGTAATCAATTTCCTTTGCACTAGCCTTTATATTTAAACCAAGAGCACCATCTAGGGGAGTCAAAAAATATCACAAGTGCTTCATGAAGCTTCATTTTCCCATCACTAGCCACAGAGACAGGCAAACATGTTGAGGCAGGTTCCCAACGGAAGAACAATGGACATGAGTGGACAAACACTGGCAGAGATAATGGTCCCAAACTGAGACAAGCACATACAGTAGTTACTGTAAAACAAGCAAAGGAAGTAACAACTGTCAGTCCATCAAAGGATTGTACTCGACAACAAATGACACTAGCTGAGAAAATCTGGTATCTTGTCCAACATTTAACAAAGCGGAGATGAACGGTTTGATTGAAGGCGCGCGGGACAAATGTCAAACATTCAATTGCTGGAGAAAAATACATAAGTCATGAATGAATTGACCGTGACATTTTCATTTCCACAGTCGCTTTGCACATACGTGTACAGTGACATTTACCGGTCCTCATATCATCTCCCTAATGGAGAATGTACAGGTAAGCCATCAAGTGCATTCAGTAACCGTGTCCCAATTGTTATTTCACAGTATGTTTGGGATTCAAACAAGGACATCTTGACTCTTCTTTAAAACAATTGTAAATCTTAAAAGTTACCGTATGTGGGAGATTTCGGGAGTCAGCTGATTATCGACAGGTTCAATCTTGTGAAGTCAATTCATCCCTATGCAAGTGTTTATACCATTTCGTCTTATAATCGGACTATTTATTTATTTATTTTTGTATTTATTCCTGTATTTATTTATTTATTTCTGTCTTTATTTATTTATTCATTCATTTGTTTGTCTATTTCAAAGCTAGCCCCCCCCCGAGGTGTATTTTGGTTCCTTTCAACCCAATAATACAAGTATACAAAATAAGAAGTAAAGATAAATCCAAATGACAAACTGACTCCTCCCCGCCTCCCTCTCCTCCAATAATCTCCCTCACACAGACGCCGAGTGTTGCCAGAGCTCCATAATTGGCGTAAGTGGTCCAGCTTTGCAAGAGTAATAAAGTGCATGTCATACAATAAAAATAAAAATGACTGTTTTATGGAAACTGCTGATGGATGTCAAGGTTGGCATACTGTCCGCTTCACAATTTTCTCTCTATCCGTTGCATTATGGACATTACAAGCGCGCATATTTAGATTTTATTCTCCGTGAAGGTCACAAAAGACATCATAATATTGGCAAGGACGCTTGGTTAAATGTTTGTCATTACTAAGCGGGATCATTTTTATTTTTTTTTACACACTAGTTACTATAAAAAAAATAGCAGCTTCCACATAAATCACAGCGCTGCGATATTAATGTAAGCTGATTTTAGTCACTGTTGACAGATGCAAGATGACATTTTCCGCTCGGCGAGCTCGTGTACAAGGAGAGGTCAGAAAAGAAAGGCGATAATCCGCGCAACCCCGATGCTCACGTTGCGTTGGCGACGCCATCCATCATCAGCTCGGCATGGTTGAGCGACGACCAATGGAGGCTGATGTGCCTTTGTTTTTATGAAATAATAATGGAGACAGACGGCAAGGTGGGGATAGCAATGATCCCTGACAAGGAAATGAAGAATTTGAGTAGAAATTATATTAAAACATGAACACACACACAAAATGATGTGTGGTGTCACAGGCAAGCGGGCTAAAGGAAATTGCGACGTGACTCGCAGGAACCCTGATGGGAAAGGGGGAAGGGAATGCGATTAGACAGCAGGCTAAAGTCAATGCGACACATCCACTTAGGACAAATAAATGGCAATTACTCATATGTACCAGCGGGGGCATCATTGGGTGCATTTGTGAGCAAACCCCCACATGAGTTACTGTGCCCCTCTGAAAGCAAACCCACCGCTGCGGAATTACAGATCAGGCTTTATTCAATGTGAAACGAATATCTCAATAAAGTTTTTTGTTTTCTTTTGTGTTAAAGGGCTTTGTAAATAAACTTGAGTTGTATTTTCTTGAGGAAAAATACTTGAAAGAAAGCTTTCATTTTAGAGAAATAACATAGGCAAAGAAATCATAATATGAGGATGAAGTAATTTAGTAAAAGAGTAATAATATGACAAAGTTGTATTTTTTATGTTGACTTTTTAAATAAAATACAGTTTTTGAGGAAAATAAAATAAATATTGTGAGGATTAAGTTTTTTTTGTTTACAAGAAAGTCATAATGTTACAAGGATAAAGTCATATGAATCATAATCTTAATTTTTTTAAACGATTGATTAGAATTATCAAAGTAAAGTTCTTGGTTTCACCAACAAATGTGCAATTTTCAGAAGAGAATGTTGTAATTTATTAAGGGGGGGGACAGCTTAAAAAAAGCTTTACATTTGAGAATTAAATTGTAACTTCAGCTAATAAAGGCAAAGGTAATTTTGGAATAAAATGTAGATAATGAGGATTATGTTATATTGTTCCTAGAAAAATAGGATAAATATAATAATCAAGTCATCATTTTATGAGAACAAGAAAACATTTGATTTTTAGCAAATTCGACATGTTGAATCGGCGTCAGGCGTCGGGGGGGGGGGGGGGGGCATTTGATCACTGTGATTGGCTGTTAGCTAGCGAATCAGCGCACGGGACAAGAAGAGCAAGTGACAATGCGGATAAACTTTATTGTTTTTCAGGACAGCACATGTGAATATTAAAGTCTCCCATAAAGTGGATATGATCATATTTCAGTATGATTTCGGCAAGAAGATTTGCAAAGTCGTTTAAAATGTCCTTATTGTATTTTGGAGGTCGGTAAATGACATAGCACAGCACAGTGGCAGTTTGGCCGACTTCAAAGAAGGTGGCTTCAAAGCTGTGATCGATGTGGTAATTAGACATCGTTAACATTTCAAATTATTATTATTATTATTTTTTAAATAGTCGCCAATCTTCCACCTGTGCCCGACGTCCTCGGAGTGTCCAAGTAAGCACAGCCAGGCGGTAGTAATTCAATCGTAGCGGTGGACTCACCGGCGACAGTCCAGGTCTCCGTCAGGCAGAGGAAATCCAAGTTGTTGGAAAGGAAAAACTCCCTCTAAATAAATTTTTTTTGGTTCAATGACCGCGCATTTAACAGCGCGATCCTTGTGGGAGCAGCAGGGGTGCATAGCACTTTCGTCCGGCGGGCTCAAGGAAGCTCCTTCAGAAGCTGGAAGTCGGCACCGCGTCCAAAACGCAGAGGGCAGTAAAGTAAAAAGGTTGCCGATAATGACTATTGCCGCCGATAGTAGGAGGGGAATTACTTCTCGTAATAGTCGGTGTCGGTGCAGTGTGTATTTACGCCACAGGGGGTAACCGTCGGCCAGGAGGACCGGACTTAATGTGAGGATCTAATAAGTAGTGATGGGAAAATGAAGCTTCATGAAGCACTTGTGATATTTTTTGACTCCCCTAGATGGTGCTCTTGGTTTAAATATAAAGGCTAGTGCAAAGGAAATTGATTACATTTCCACTGCATCTTTCAACCAAGAGTGGCATCTAGAGGAGTCAAAAAATATTACAAGTGCTTCATGAAGCTTCATTTTCCCATCACTACTAATAAGGCATGATGTTTAAGAGGGGCTCCCCCTAGTGGTATGTCAAAGAAGTACTGCTTTACGACATCTCAGTAAAATTGAAAAATTAGTCCATTGTACCTAATCTTTAAGAACTGTTTTAAACATGTATTAAGTTAAATTTTAATGACATTTTGATGCATTGATGGAAAAATGGTTGGATGAGCAATATGTTAAAAAAAAAGTATTCCATTTTACATTACACCCGTGCTCCTGAAAATGAGCTGGCAATGCTGCAAGGTCCTCTGTGCTCAGTGTGAGGGGGAGAAAAAGGCCAATCCCCTGATTAGCAGCGTTGACCTTGAACGTGAACAGTGATAATGATGAGCGTCCGTTTTGTACGCCCAATGGCTTTCAGGTCGTCGTCCTCCAGAGATGAGGAAGCGGCAGACGGAGCATGAAGGGAAGGCCGACCGGCTCTGCGGCGCAAAATGGGATTGTCTGACACGATGTGCTTAGTTACACACCGCTCCATGGAACGCTACTCGCCCTGGCCATGTGTGCGTGTGTGTATACGACTGTACGTGTGAGGCACCTCTTTTGCCTGGAGAGTCTGGGACGGATCCCAAAAATGCCAGCGGCAGTGACAGCTTCTTATTAGTACTCATACATTCTCTCTCTCCCACTCACAAAAATCTTGTTTGGGCCTCATGAGGAAACAATCTTTTCTTCTCCTTTTTGTCCCAAACAAACAAACCTTGAACCACTTTGGCTATATTTACACCGCGGCACACTTATCTATTTCCATGGACATTTAAAAGAAGAGCAAAACAAAGCTTTGTTTCACAATTACTCTCATTTTGGAGAGAGAAAATACAAGCAGAAGTTGTTTTTGTTTTAGAAGAAAAATAAATAAAATATAAGGATGACATAATTTTTCTAAAGGGAAAAAAGGCTAATATAGTTTTTCATAGTTTTGTGAGACTAAACATTTTTGATCTTTGTATCTCTATTTGTATCTCAAATTTTAACTCACAACATAAAGCAAAACAACTTGAGTGAGTTAGGGCACACAACTTGCAGCTTTCACTCCAAGTCTGACGTCTTCTTGGCATCGTCTTGCGCAGCGATTTTTGTGTGGGCTCCCTCTAGTGGTATGCAAACCAATCACTGCCTGGATACAGTTCAGTTGTATTCAACTTTTTAGTTCAAAACATGCATTTAATCTTTGACTCTTTTTACTGCAAAACATTATCCAAAAAACAACCTCTTCAGTGCCAGACGATTTTGAGCATTTTCACCCTCTTTTCAAGGCAAATATAATATTAAGTACTATGATTTCATAAACATATCGTATGAAAGAATGGATTCCATTATTTCATTAGAAAAAAGTATGTTTCTACCGTATTCTGCTCTTTAGTAATCCCCATTTGAATGGCATCACGCAAAAATTGAAAAAATAAGGAGAAAAAAAAGCTTTTTGTGAAACAGTGACTTTGATACGAATATTTTTTGGTTTAGTGACGCTCTGTGAATTAGATTTAATGTGACAAATGCTTTAATCATTAACGTTGTCCTTGAAAACAATCTATTTCTTAAACTCCACCGTGTTTTCATGTAATTTGATACACGGGAGCCCATTGAAAAGAGATACAATGCTGCCATCTGCTGGCCATCGTTAGTGGGTGTTTTTGGATTTTCCCACCCCATTTACAAAGCTTGTGTGGTGCACTGCCCATTGAGAAAAAAAACTCAAAACTTAGTTGACGTCAAATGACGTTATTGGCGGTATACACTTGTGTCAATTGACGTTTTTGGCGGTAAAAGAGTTAACATTGTTTTCTTTGTAAAGATATAGGTGCAAACATTTTACAGTGGGTACGAACAATGAACCGTGATGTAGTCCTGTTGAAGGCTGGACGATCATAACATCATTGTAGTTATTGGCCTTGCTGGAAACATGACAGGCATCCTGATTCAAAATGTTTCTGTTTCTTGCATGACTTGAAAGTCACTTGCAGCAGAAATTAAAATTACATGAAGCCAGCGAGTGGGTGGCTGCGAGATCACGGAGTGGGCCAAATGCTTAATGGTGCCAAATACTTCTCAGGGGATTAAAGAAGTCACTTTTTCCTTTTTTTCCGCTTTTGCTTCTTCTCCAGGAATACAAATGAAAATGTGCGCCGGTGGGGCTCAGCGCCGCCAAAGGAGGCGTCTCACGTCCTCGTACCAAATAAGTGAGATGAAAGCAACACATAATGATGATCATGACTACCCGGGAAGAATTTGAATATTTCATGTGTCCTAGTTTCGGTTTGTCCCCTCAGTCCAAACCACCTCCTGCTATCCGTCCTACCTTTCCCATTTGGATCAAGGTGAGTACTTCATTTCAACACCTATTCACTCACGTGCCAATGTTGAAGAACATGCACACACTGTTTGTTATACTGAATAACAATTCCAAATAGTTTATCGTACTGTTAGCATACCTTAAAGGGGAAGTCAACCTTAAATATTTCTTGAGAATAATATGTTATATGTGAACTCACTAATCTAAACATCACATTCTGATTAATATTACATTTGTGGAATAAGCGTTATGAAGCAAAATCTAGCCGTTTTTATCCATCTTAGGGTGCGGCCATTTTGCCACTTGCTGTCGAACGGAAGATGACATCAACGTTGCTCAGGGCTCAGGCAACGACCAATCACAACTCACCTGTTTTCTGAAGATGAGCTGTGATTGGTTGTTACCTGTTCAACTGGTTTTCTCTTTACTTAGTTCATCCAACCCAAGTCTCTGAAATCTGTCCCCTCCCCTATTACTTCAGGTGTGCCCCAGGGATCTGTCCTGGGGCCCCTCCTCTTCATCATCTACCTCCTCGGCAATATTTTCCGTAAATTTAACATTAAATTTCCCGCAATTAAACAGTAACAAAACTGAATTTTTACTCATCGGTCCGCATACTTACTACCTACGTAACATCAACTGTCCTCGCCCCTTTCTGACCTCCCACACTGCCGCCATCCTGGTCCACGGTCTTGTCACCTCCCGTCCTGACTATTGCAATTCTTTCCTTTCTGGCCTCCCTCACAAATACCTCCATAAACTCCAGTTGGTCCAGAATTCAGCTGCCCGCATCATAACCCGAACTCCCTCCACCCAACACATCACCCCCATCCTCCACCAGCTTCACTGGCTCCCGGTTCAGACTCACATCCAATTAAAACATCCTCCTGTTTGCATTCAAGGCCATCGCACCCCCCCCCCCTCGCGTATCTTTCTGATCTTTTGCAAGTACCCACTCTCTCCCGCATTCTCAGATCACCTTCCGCCATTCACCTTTCTCTCCCTGACGCTCGTCTTCCCACCATGGGGAGCAGAGCATTCAGCCACTATTACGCAATTTAAATAACAACTCAAAACACACCTGTTTAAAACTGCATACCCAACTTAAATGTCATTCTGCTATTCTACCTCGTCCCATTTTTTAAGTCCTCTCTTAACTTACTGTACGGTGTCCTCCTCTAAATATAATGCATTGTTATTATTAATTGTTCTTTGCAGTTGAGAGGCTGCGTCAAAGCCTTCTGTATGCTCTAGCAAAACCCTCCCCCATAAAAACGTATAAATATGTCTTTGGGACATTTCAAACATTTAAAATAGAACGTATTTTTATGTTTTTGGGAGCAAATGAGTTAACCAGAATACCATATTTAGACTAGTGGGGCTGCATAGAACATACTATTATCAATCATTTTTGGGGGGGTTGACTTCCTTTTTAAAATGATATGTCAAACACACCTCAAAAATGAGGTGAGTGTCACACAGCAAACTTAAGTGTCATAGTAACATTCATCTACAGGCCAGATTACACACTTGTAGACAGAGACAACAAGCAGTTTTGCACAGTTTGCAATACTTGTGCAAAGCACATTTACTGATGCAAAGCGTGACAAAAATGCCGACAAAAAAATAAAATAAAAATCATGCCACAAAAAAACTGTCCCGGACGAGCCTCCAACATGATCTATGCAGTCATCAACTCGAGGAAGAGGATAACAATCTGTCTTGATGACGCAACTGACGTCTGTACAAAAGCAGCCTGAGCCATCAGATTTACCAGAGACATCTTTTTACCTCTGCTATACACCTTTTGCATGCAGGAGTACCGCTTATTGCGTCTGCTACAAGGATAATGTGTTAATTAGCTGCAGAGTCGCTGGGATGCACCCTGGCCTTGAGCCAGGCAGGCTGCAGTTGCTATGGTTTCAACCTCCATGCTTCTAACCCTGCTCTTGTTATTTAAGTATAGCTTCTAACGGCATAGAGAACTAAACTACAACAAAACATAATGACAGGTTGTTAATTACAGCAGTTTTTCTCATAGAGTGCTCCAACAATTTTTTTATTTAAATTTAAATTTAATTTTTTTTATTTTTATTTAAATTGATTTTTTTTTTAATATTTTTTTTTTATTTTTTTATTTTTTTGATTTTTACAATGAGCCCCCGGTATAGTCGAGCTGTCCGCTGTTTGTTTTTCCACTTGATCAAACACCTAGTAAGCCTGAAAACAAGTTTGTACCACTCTAACGACACGTGTTCAAACACACGTTTGTCTCTCTTTTTTTATTATCGTGTGGAGTCCTAGCAAGGTGAGAAGCGACTGACACACCTAAACTGCTTCGTGGTAATAATTCCTGACATTTACACTTAGACAGCTCTCAAAATCAATACGTCAATAAGAAGTGAAGAGTCAGAGACCTCAAGGCATTCTTGCAATTGTTTTTGTAAAACTATTTACAACACCCACTCACTTTAACCTCCTCCCCCTTAAATTCTGATGGATTAATTTAACCTTTCTTTTTGAAGGAAATACAAAAAATCCAGGAAAAAAAAATTTGAGGTCTCAAGTGGTGCAACCGCTAATCTTTTTCAGATCAAGCCAGTGGTAGTCACTCAAACTACCCCAGGGCCTATTTTTACGAACATGAAACCGTCTATTTTGTAAAAAATCATGTGACAGACATTATTAAGACAACTGGGAATTTAAAGTGTTAAACTGTAAGAAGAAAAAGGAAGAAAAAATGAATAATGTTCCACCGGGGAGATCGTCTGCCGTAACATGGAAATGTGAAGATAATTATAAGCGCCTGGAGCCCGCTGCCGTCTTCGCTATTAGATGTCAGGTGGCCTCCTGAGATGGTCGTTTCCAAGATAGATACTGCACTCGTTTTCACCTGTGCTGGCGATAACAACCGTAAAAGAAAAAAAAAAGGAACCATGGATGGAAGCCCGGCACCTCTTGGTCTTATCTATAACAGATGGCACTGCGACTCACCGCTTCATTTATTTCATAGATAACACGTGCACATATTGACTGTACTTTGATTACCTGCAAGGTTCACCATCATTCACTGTACACTATGTCTCCACTTTGACACGTTATCCCTAGTGAGTCACAGTGTATCGTTGACTACAGCACATGCACACATTGGCAATTATTTCTTCCCACTCCAGGGTCAAAAAGCATCCCACAGGCTATCAAGTACATGCCAGAGCAGAAGGTGGCGCTATAACCTCTCACAGTCAAGACATTTTAGCCTATCAGAAGCACTAGGCAACATTCAGGGGCTACCTTTGTGTCGACTGATTTACAGCAAATTGCCGCCATGAAAGCTTAACAGCCATTTATTTTCTTCAAAGTAGCAGCACAGTGATCTAGTGGTTTGAAATTCTGCCTCACAGTTCTAAGATTCTGGATTTGAATCTTGGCTATGGCTGTCCTGTGTGAAGGCATTCCAAAAGCATACATGTTATGTTCATTGCAAATCCCAATAGTCTATTGGTGTAAATGTGGACGGACATTTTAGAAGAGTTAAAGAATAAAACTGAGATTTAAAATAAAAAGAACAACCCATGGAATGAACCGAATGAACACAAATAAATAAACTAACACATGTAACTTATTAACTCAAGAAGTATAGTAAAGTAAACTAACTTAAAATAAGATCATTAGAGTTACTGGTGAGCTGGAGCCTATCCCAGCTGACTTTAGGCAAGAGGTGGGCCTTGCCGTGCTTAATCGCAAACCATCATTTAAACCTATGCACAATTTTAAAAAAAGCAACTGATGAAACTGATGACGAAACTGACGAACTGACATAGTAACCAAACAAAACATCAAACTAATTGAACTGAACTAACTCATTCACTCCCAGCCATTTTCACTGAAGCAACTCGATTTGCTCCCGGCTATTTTACTGGATTTTGACTGATTTTGCAAGGCCCACAGAATATTGTGTTCTATTGCTATAAAAACATGGAACCTGCCAAAAGAAAGATTAGAGTCTCTTCTTTCATCAGGAATATATATATATATATATATATATATATATATATATATATATATATATATATATATATATATATATATGTTTCCGTTTTGCAGCAATTAGCGTTAGAATATAGCTAAGTTTCATAATTATTCACAAACCTGTTTGTGAAGAAGTGGAGGAAACAGCTTGTTGCAACGTGGCCCTGGTTGATTTCTCATACTCTGCTGCCACCTGCTGGCCGTTTTTGTAATAACTACTATTGCTTTGTGCATTCGCTTCAGTTCAGAGGCTGCATCAAAGCCTTCTATATGCTATAGCATAAAAAAACATGAAAAAACATATAAATATGTCTTTGGGAGCATGGTGATATTTAAAATACAACATATTTATACGTTTTTGGGGACAAATGAGTTAAGCTTATTGAATGGATTCACGTTTTGTTGACTAAAACACGTTTTGCAAGTAGATGAGAGATCAAAATGGGAAAAGACATGCAATGAATAAAAGAAACGTAGTTAAACTAGTGCTTTTGTCGACATGTTCCAGGACTGTGAGTGCGCCAGCAAGACGTTGACATTATTATTCCTCACATGGAGCGGTCGCTGCTAAATCTGCATGTTTTACACTGAGCTGTCAAGCCTTTACGGCGATGAAGATACTGCTCAGATGTTCCCTTATTATCTCCCAGACTCAGCTTGCATACAACTTAAGGCCCCCCAGCAGTGACTGGCAAAGTAGAAAAGTCACTTTTTACCACCACTTCTATCACTGGACAATTATAATATTTATGAGAAGAAACCTAGGAAAAATAAATAGTTGTATTCTTTGGATGTTAGATTTAAATCCCTCCGCATAAAAATAAATAAATAACACACCAACAAGAAAAAGCACTTGAGCATTTTTCAGTGTAATTGTACAACACAATGACATAAATGGATATGAGGCTGCTGTTCAAACTGCTGACAGGAGTAGAAGAAAATACCTCACACTGAACCGGGGATTAAAGCGGTGTGTGTGTGTGTGCGGCTATTTTTTCCCATCCTCTATTACTTCCCTCAAATCTTTGCAAACAATATTTCCTTTTTATAATGACTGACTGGTAATCACATTGAACATTTTTTTTTGTGAATGGCTGCGTTGTGAAGTGTCCTCTCAAAACCACTTATAGTAGAGAAGAAACTCAGCTGAATGAGAAAAAAGACACACAAAAGCATTGTGTCCCATTAGTTTTGTCCCAATGGGGTCTCCATAATATTTTTGCACATATGGTGCCCCAATACTTATGTCCTCCATATATTGTGCCTGATAAATTGGTCCTTATGGTTTCCCAATACTTTTGATCTTACGGTATGTCATGCCCAACTAATCTTTTGTGAAAGCTAGTGATGGGAAAATGAAGCTTCATGAAGCACTTGTAATATTTTTTGACTCCTCTTGATGCCACTCTTGGTTGAAAGATGCAGTGGAAATGTAATCAATTTCCTTTGCACTAGCCTTTATATTTAAACCAAGAGCACCATCTAGGGGAGTCAAAAAATATCACAAGTGCTTCATGAAGCTTCATTTTCCCATCACTGGTGAAAGCCCATCAGCCACCAAAATCGCCAGAGCCCCTTGAAGATCCCTTCTTCATATCTTCCACTGCAATTGAGCTTGCATCCAAGGTGCCACTTTTAGACTCATTAGTTAGTTTACTACCAATGCAGGAGCATTCGTTCGCTCATCATTAGCTGAAGAATGAGTCATACCCCAAAGGGGGGAAGGCCGCTGTGCTTGATGAAGCCGAGGTTCGACTGTCACGCTGAATGAATGTGACTAATGAAGATGGCGTGACAGCACACAGGGGCAGGGACATATTTGTAGCTGACTCCCGCAAGCATCCGGGGGACCATTCATTCACTGGCGGGGGCAGCCCGCTTGTTAACATCCTTGTAAATGCTCTTTGCATTAACAAATGCATGTTGCTGAGATTGCGTTCCGATCGTGTTCAGGTGGGATGGCGATAGATGCGAGTGCTAGTTAAAAATGAAGGGGTTTTTGTGTGTGTGGTTGGTAGTGAGGGTAAAACTGCAATTCATCATAATCATGGTTATTTTGACGTTTAACCGTTTAATTCCTGCCTGGACTTACTTCTTTAATGGTGCCTTTCAAGGCGCTATCCGTGACCCCTGCATGATTCGGTATTTGTCGTGTGTATTATTTGTTTAAAAAAAACACCATGATATATTTATCACGCTCATCTAAAAGGAAATACGGCACATATTTCAAAATATTATTAGATTTTTTTCTTCTTCAAGAAAGGTAATGTGGACTGGTGACCACCATCAGTGATGGGGCCCGTGTAGTGCCTTTAATTGAACCGCCACCACTGATATTACTGGTTACTAATTCTGAATCAGCTTAACTACTGAAATGTAAATTTCAACCGGTGTTCTATCTCGCTTGGAAGAAAATTACTTGACATAAATAACATCTTCTTTTCAATTGACACGTCACACATTCAAAGAAAAGGCTACAAACCTCATTCGAGCAATTCCATGTATTTTCTCAATCGCTCATCTGCTTTGTTCAAATGACAAAAGTTTGTTTACTGAATGCTCAAACTTTTTCCTCCGTGAACTATACGTGAGGGCTCACAAAGTGCATCTTCATTGCGTAGGCTATGCTGAAGGTCCCCCCCTTCCCTGTTTTTTGGGGGTTTTGTTTTGTTTTTACAGTGTAGTCTGAGGCTCCGGGTCCTTCTTCTTCTTCTTCTTCCGGCAGTTGTGGCGGCAGTTGTGGCGGCAAGACAAACAAGTTTCAATCATGCGGCAAAGCGAAAGTCAATATATTCCTCAATGGATGTGAGTGAGATGCCCAGGGCCTATAAAAATAATGGAGTGTGTAACATTATTCGCGGTGCCACAAATGGAAACAGCCTAGAGGGGGAAATAGCTCGCGTAAGACAGCTCTGCTCATCTGTGGGCCGACGGGGTGGGTGGGGGTAGAAAATGGAGGCGCGCCGCAAACACTTAACCGTTGGGAGACCTGCAGCCAAAATTAGATGATTACAAAAGCCTCATTACTATGCTCCTGTGCCACACAACTCCCCGCCACTGCCGCCGCTGTGTACAGGACGGCTTTGTACAGCAAACCGAAGGGAAATCCCAAAATAACAATTGTGAGCTGTCCAAAACCCATCGTGTGGCATTCTCTGATTCTACTGTAAGACCGGAATGCATGACATTCCCAAATTGAACATCCGGATAAGTTGTTTCTTCCAAATGCTCTTTACCCTTGCACTTAATTGTACTGCCTGCATGCTTGAGTTACGGCTAATTCCACAGCGTTTAATTTACTTTCTTAAATATTCATTACTCATTATTAACCCCCTGAAGGGAAATTCTGCTTATTTAATTATTTTGTTGCGCACTCACAGATGGATTGCAGGGGCAAGGCTAGAGAAAAGTATTGTTTCCCAACCTTTTACCTTTTTACATGACGTTTTACATTCACCGATCGTTGGACTCTAAATCGTCCCTTCTGTATGAATGTGAGTGCTAATGCTTAGTGGTCAGCGACCTGTGATTGGCCGGAAACCAGTCCCAGGTGTACACCGCCTCTTGCCCAAAGTCAGCCGGGATAGACCCTACCTCATCCGCAAAAATCGGCCAAACACAACTCAAGTGTACCATCTTGCCCACATACCAAGTGACTGACAACTAGTGATGGGAAAATGAAGCTTCATGAAGCACTTGTGATATTTTTTGACTCCCCTAGATGGTGCTCTTGGTTTAAATATAAAGGCTAGTGCAAAGGAAATTGATTACATTTCCACTGCATCTTTCAACCAAGAGTGGCATCTAGAGGAGTCAAAAAATATTACAAGTGCTTCATGAAGCTTCATTTTCCCATCACTACTGACAACAGCACATCGGCGATGTGCTGCAAAGGAAAAACTACAACTCTGTAAAGACTCCACATACTGTGTACTGTAGTGTATTTTGGATTTAACCTCAAGAACATGGTGCAATTGTCAAGGAAGAAGCAGGTTGCCAGAAAGAGAGGAAATAGTCAGGAATAAAGGCAAGCATGTGTATTTTTTGAGAGGCTGTTTTGCTTTCGAGCCACAGCTACCTAAGGAAAGTAGAAATATGGTTAAGTATTCTGTAAAACACAATATGTAGACATATTAATATATATAATTATACACATACTGTACATCTAAATATTAGTATATTTAATGTTTCAAAGTAGGGGTGGAGTTTTACAGTAGGGTTTCATAGTAGTGTAAGGGTTTTAAGTAGTAAGTAGTGTATCAAAAGGTTAGGGTTTTAAAGTAGAATTATGTTTTGAAAGTGGGGTTTTAGACTACACTGGAAAAAATATACTCTGTTTTATTTTATTAAGTGCATGTATGCAATAAAATCATCTGATTATTTTATTGCGTGCAACCCCTTGATGAAATAAAATTGGGTGAATTCAACGCACCATTTTTTCAGTGTAGTGTTAAGGTTTCAAACAATGCTTATGGTTTTACCGTAGTTTCAAAGGAGGGTTAGTGTTTCAAAGAAGGCTTTCAAAGTGGGCGCAGGGTTTCAAAGAAGGATAGTGGTTTTAATGTAGGGTTTCAAAACAGGCTTAGGGTTTTAAAATAGGATTGCAAAGAAGGGTTTCAAAATAGGGTTAGGGTTTGGAAGTACAATTTAGGGTTAGGGTTTCAAAGTGGGTTAAGGTTTCAAAGTAGGATTAGGATTTCATAGTAGTATTCCAAAAAAGAGTTATGGTTTCTAAGTAGGTTTTCAAAGAAGGGGTTAGATCAGTGGTTCTCAACCCCGGTTCTCGAGTACCCCTATCCAGCCTGTTTTCCATGTCTCCCTCAGCCAACACAGGTTATTCACAGATCAACTAATCAATATCCTCTGCATGAAGCCTGAACAACCCTCACCTGTGTCGGCTGAGGGAAACATGTAAAACAGGCTGGATTGGGGTACTCGAGGACCGGGGTTGAGAACCACTGGGTTAGCTATACCATGTGCGACATGAGGCCAGGGCCAGGGTTAGGGTTAGGGTTCGATGTGGCATTGGAATTTTGAATCACAGCTAAAGCAGATGTTGGCCACTGCCGAACATCGCACAATGCGTGACAGTTGCTCCGGGTTTTGACCTTGTTGCTTGGTGTGCGAGAACCTAATGAGGACAAATGTTACAGAAAATGGATGGATCCCTTATCAGTCCACTTTGCATCATGTGACGCCCGACTTCTTCAACCCCTAACGCACTCACGCCTCCTTCCCTCTGACCCATCTAATCCTTAATTACCATGTCTAATTAGGCCCCGACAGCAGAGGTCAATCAAGTAATTACAGAACGGGGGATGAAAGGAACACAGGAGCAGCGAGAGCGATGGCGCGCACATGCGTGTGTGTTCCCCTTGAGGCATACATGCGTGCTGGTAGGCATGTGCAACCTTCACACACAGTTCACGTGTGAAAAGGCTGATAAAACAGCCAGCCGGCCGCACTTACTTACAGCTTCTCTCCTATTGATCTTTGGCCAAAGAGCCCGCATGCACATGTATGACTTCTTCATCATGTACAGTACAGTATGTATATGTGGCATGTGTGCACTTCACTGGATCAATACACATGCAAGGAGCTTATAGGCCTATCTTACAGCCGAGTCGATACCGGCGAGCAGTGTCTTAATCAGTGGCGTGCATCTGACCTGGAAGCAGTCCCAAGGTATGGTGGTTTATTATAAGACAAGTTAGAGGTGCAAGAATGGATCGATTTATTTATTTATTTAACAGAACATTTTAGTAATTTTCTACTGTCAGATACTGACAATTTTGGAAAATTTAACTAGTTCATAAAAAAAAAGTAATACAAAAAAAACATATGTTTACAAATTAACAGGGATGCTCATTACAGCTTTTATTTCAGACCGATGCCAGTATGAACACGCAATTCTTGAGTAGTCACTGATACCGATACCAAATACCGATAACACTCGTACATAAAATTCCCCCCCAAAACAATTACAGATAATTTTAAAGAAATACCTTTGTCAACATAGCATTTTTCCTTAAAATTGCATGAAATTAATATCGATTTTCTATTCTAATTTCAAATCTCTAGTTCATGACCGTTAAATGGCCATAGGAAGGGCAGCCAAAACTGGTTACATAAAATAAGGCTGGTGCCAGAATCGATGCCGATACAGTATTGGTACTAATCCTACAAATTAATTAAAATAACAAAAAATGCATATTTGATTGATCAAATTAAAATGAGTAAAACTACCAAACAGCATGTATCCATCCATCCGTTTTCGCAACTGCTCATTTTTCACAACGCTCGCAGGGGTGCTGGAGCCTATCCCAGCTGGCTTTGGCCAGAAGGGCAACAGCATTTATCATAATCAAAATATAAAAATAAAAATACAAATTACAGTGAAAACATTTTCATGTCAGACATTTTCATTCATAAAATAAAAATAATATAATAAATAACAATAAGAAACTGCTAAATATATTGATAAAAACCTGATTTAGAATTGAATAACAAAACAAAAAAACATTCAGTGGCCGATGCTTACAAACAGCAAAGTGGAAGTCCATTTTTTAACGTCTTGCTCCCCGTGGCAGGCGGTCGTAATTATTGATCGTGGACTGTGGATCAAAGTGATTGTTGTAACGCTAATACATGCTGAGCACACCAGAGCACAGACAAGACAGCCAATGAGTAAACGTATCTTCATTATTCCACCAGGGTAATTCGGACCAACAGCACGTCAAGCGCTAATGAATCTAATGACGTGGTTTGTTCAGAGGTGTAGCAGGCTTGCATCCTTCATGTGATTGTGGAGTGAAAGGTCATGTGTTTATCTGTCAAATTCTATACGTCTTGTCCTTTTTTTTTTTCGCTGCCATATTTCCTCAGAGCTTCTCTCACGCCCCCTCCGCTGAGCAATGCATTTGGGGAGATTAATAGAAGCTAGTCTGTTACAAATCATCCACTGTGCATTTCTCTATTAATCCTGCGGCCTGTCGCTTGTGCCTTCGCTGACACTTTCTGTGCTTCACACGCTTTTCGTAAACGGCGGAAGAGGACGGGATAAACGTCTCCTGCCATCTATTTTCCAAAGCTGCGTCACATTAGAACAGCGGTGTGCACACTTTTTTCTCCGAGGGCCGCATACAGAGAAATTAAAAGATGCTAGGACTACTTTTGTTATTTTATTAAAGAGGAAATCAACCCAAACCATTTTTTTGGACAAATCATATGTGTCCCACTAGTCTAAATATGGTATTCTGGTTAATAATGCGTAAATGGAATATGAGCTAAGCAGCAAAATCCAGCCATTTTTATCCATCTCAGGGGTCGGCCATTTTGCCACTTCTTGTCGAGTGAAAATGACATCAGAGTTGCTCAGGTCTCAAGTAACAACCAATCACAGTGCAGCTTTCGAAAACAGGTGAGCTGTGATTGGCCGTTGCCTGAGCCTTGAGCAACATTGATGTCATCTTCAGTCGACAAGAAGTGGCAAAATGGCCGCCCCCTGAGATGGATTAAAACAGCTGGATTTTGCTTCACAACTCATATTCCACATATGCAATATTAATCATCATGTCATGTTTGGACTAGTGAAGTCACATTTAACATATTATTGTCAAGAAATGTTTATGGTTGACTTCCACTTTAAACACATTCAAATCAATTATGTATTATTGTTAAGGCAATAAAAAATGAGTATTCAGCTGCAAACGACCCACGGGCCGTAGCTTGGACAACGGTGTGATTGTCCAATTTCCAGTAGAACGTGTGAAGCGGGCATCCCAGAAGGGACTCCACGTCGTGGAGCAGGATTAGATGAGCATGTCGGTTGTTGTTGTTCATGCAGAGCTGCGGCAGCGCCGCGCAGGAGGTGGTCGGCGAGGGAGGTAGGGGGGGGTTTACGGGGGTCTGACGGGGCTCGTCTAAAAGTGTCACCCGCTGCCAAAGATAACATCCCATTGAAATTCATGGCGGCTGAGTCAGTCATGAATATAACAATGAGGGGATGAGATACCCATGCGTGCCCAGGCGCACAAATACACAATGGGCTCTCACACACACACGCCAGAGCAAACACCTACTTGGCACCCGGGCGTCTCAGGATGTAAATGTATTATGGAGCTGCAAGTATATGTGTGTTTGTGTGTGCGTGGCGTGGGGATTTCAAAGCCTGTTTTTTTTTCAAAGTCTGTGTAAAAGCCCAGCAGAGGACAAATGTGAAGAAAAGTGGCGGGAAGGAGGGACGGAAAGTGTGCATGCGGGCTTTGGTGGGAAGTAACGAAGTACAAAGACTTTGTCAAAGTTAAGCCTGCGCATGTGGACGTTTCCGGGCTTTTGTACTCTGTCCTCTTTGTTCAAGAAGTGGAAGGCCAAACGTAGTTTAAGAGTCAAAAAACGTGTTTGCCGCACTATATTATCCTGGTTCACTTCTGTTTCTACTTGCAGTTAATAAAGATTTTACGATGCCAACGTTTTGAATGATTCGGAATATAATTGATCTCAATGGGAAATGTTGCTTTGAACGTTTTTTTTTTTTTTTCTTGCCAAGCAGTCTTGCAGCATGCGATGAAAGGAAATGCTGATATCCCGTGATATCCCTTTAGACGTCAATCTTGCGGCTAAACGATGACCTGACATGACCGGCTCGCTCTGAGCAAAGCCAAGTGATTGATAGATCGGGGGATGCATTGCGGGCATTTGTCTAAGCAAAAGTGTGGACTTTAGTGTGTGTCGGATCAATACGACCATTTATCCTCGGTGCTTGGATGTGTTTCTTCTATCATTCACATGGGCAAGGTAATAGCTGCAGATGTTGACTGCGCATAGCAGAAGCAGGGGTCTCATGTCACAAGACTTGATTCAGACTTCCAATCATTTTAGGACTTGGGACTTGCTTGTTGTAAACCTACGAAAGAGTAGACAGTCAGTTATGCGTTTAGTTGAGGAGACAATAAAGTAAAATGCATTTTCATGTTTCCTCTCAATGTGTCGTTATAACTGTGAAAAGTCCATGAAGAAAAATCTCCTCATTGTATTATGTACACTGTCAAAGGAAAAATGTTAACCTTTAGTAGGCAAGAGACAGCATAAGAACTTTGAGAATAATGAGGGATACAATTTCAGGAAAAACTCGTCTGTGAAAAGACAGTTCTGTATGTCCAAATATCTTATATTTAATATTTTTTTTCACAAATGGATACTAACGGTCTTTCACCACATCATAGGCCTTACTTTCGTGCCCACCAAATACATCAACTGCGCCACCACTTAGACCTGCTTTTAGCGAGTCTAATATCTAGCCTACTTTTTGTCACCAAACTACCAGATGCACCAGGGGCGTGGCAGCTCCGTCCACCGGAACGTCCAACAAGGAGTGGTGTAGTCTACCAAATTCACAAACACAGTAAACTAGACTTGCCCTGGCAGAAAGTGAAGAAGCACCCGTCTCTTTTCTGTCTGCAAATGATTAGATTTTTAATCAGATTAATCACATTTTAGAATTTGGATTAATCACAATTTTTTTAAAAAAAATTTACCTGCCAAATTTAAAGGGCACCTGTTTTGTGTAAAATGTTTCAACATTTCATATTATGAGGATGTCTTCAAAAAAATTGTATCCACTGCACATGCTTATCCTCTTCTTTTTCTAATCAATTAATTACTTGCATAATTTAAAATGGGGGTGGGGGTGGGGCTGACTCCAAACAAATATTCTAAGTGCCATACACAAACATTTATTAAATGCTTTACTTTATTGCATGTAGTTATGTTTATTTCCCAAACACAACCTGTGCTCCCTTTCACGTAACCATCCGCTGTCAGCTAAATGATCATCTGCCGTCAAACTTAATAGTGTGATTAGTTTGCGTTGCTGATTAATGCAATACTTTTTTGTGATTAATTAATTAGTGAACGCTTTAACTTTGACAGCACTAATTATGAAACTACATAAAGTGTTCAAAGTACCTTGAGAACAAATGTATCAACTCTCTTGGACATTTAGCTCTCTGAAACGTGTCATAAGAGGCTAACTCTTTCTTGCTCCACGGGTGCCGTGTGGCATTATGTCAACTCATGATCAGGGATGGGTAATCCAAGCCCCCAAAGTAAAAACCCTGAAACAGTTTGGCTTTAGCCACAGGTGCTTCTGCTCAGGCAGGTAAACAAGCTTGTCTCCACCTGAAATTTCAGTAAGTCCGTTTTGTTAAAGAATTGAACGATGCAGTGGTTGGTAACCCAAGAAAGATTTTTTTTTTCGTTTTAAAGTTCCCTAAAAGTAGTGATTGTGGACATGCCATGATTCCGCTCAGCAACGATATGTCGTATGCCATGTTGGCTGCAATTGTTACATGCGTGTAGCTGCTGCTTGGTCGCACACAATTATAAGTGTATGGCTGCTGCTGAGCTTCAGCAGCAAAGTGGTGCTTGTGCATAATGAGCGACCCCCTTACCTCTCACTAGCAAGGAATACATTATATCGGCCCCAGAATGACATAACAGCTTTATTACGTTAATGAAATACAAGAACGATCCAAGCACAGTGCAATTACACTAAGAAGTCATTGGTAGTGTTTTGGTTTAACTGATCTTATAATTGGACTCATGTGTGTTCTAAGGCACAACTCATTAAATCGACATGTCGCGGCAACAATAGTACACACCTCAGGCTTTTTAGTGACTTCAAGTAGCATTAGCAGTATGTTGGCCATTATTAATAAACAGCAATACCAGCCTTGCATTGCAATGCAAGATTTATTCCTCATTTCTGTTCAAAATGGTCTGAAGTCAAGAGCTTAACTGAAATTAAAAAGAGTCTGCAAGCACCTCATAGAGCTGGATATTTTTCCTTGGATGTGTTGTGATGTCATAGTAAAACAAGGTAAATAATGTGCACACAGCAGTTACATTTTTCTTTTTAAATAGAGCTCAGTATTGTTCATTTGGCAGTTTTACCGATTCAACATGTTATCACCATTGCTCTCCTTTTAGAAAAAAACAAGTATTATTATTTGCGTGCGTGCGTGCGTGCGTGCATGCGTACGTGCATGCATGCGTGTGAGTTTGTGCTTTTTAATTCACCTGAAACCTAATAAAAATCCCATACCCTTCACCTTAATCGGATACTTCAGAGTCCCGCCAGAGTCGTGAAGTTGTCAGGAGACCAGAGGAAAGATCAAAGGAAAGAAAGATGAAGACAATTTAAATCCAGCACCAACCAGACACCACCTGCCACCTCCAGGGTTACAACACCAGAATCTTTCACCAATTAAATTATTCTCAAAACAAGGCTTTCATTAGTAGAACAAATTTTTAAAAACTGAGCTAGGATACTGCTTGCTGTATGTTAGAATAAGACTAAATTTCAGCAAAATGAGGAAATATATTATGTACTCCTTTTAACTCGCTTGTTGAAGGCACGTACAAAAAGCCAAAGCAAAAACAAATATCAAGGCAAAAGTTAATTCTTTGATGCTGCTAAAATGCACGACCTCAAGGACGTTCAACTCCCGAGGTTCCCCCACTCAAATGTATGGCGGAAGAACAACTTGACCTGAGATAGGAAAACCCATTAAATGGAGAACCTATGAAGGTTAAGTGGAGTTACAGGACACAAGCAATCAATCCAAAGAGAAGTAGTAGAAGAAAAAGAAAAAAACACACACACCCTATATTGAGCCTGACAGCTGGAGGCGAGCGGGTTCAAGATGGCAGTTTGCTCACATCTCTCTAAGTTGTATTTCGGGGAGACAAATAGTCTGGGGCATTGGGGAGTGTCGACATCCTCGCTACAGTGAAGAGATGCTCAGGTGGCCGGGATTTTTCTTCCATTTAGCTCATCGCAAACAGAGCGGAGAAACAGGAGATGCAGGGCAAGTAAGAAGCCAGAGCAAAGAAAAGGTGGAACTCGTTTTTGATACTGAACTAAATAGTAAACCTGACACTTGTTTTTCCTCCCATTTTCAATGAGCTGAACTCAAAGATCAAAGATTTTTCCCACGTACATAGTAAAAACCTATTCCTCTAAATATTATTCACTAATCTGTCCACATCTTTGTTATTGAGCACCAGTCCCCAAATTCAATTTGGGGAGACATAGGGGCCTGATGCTGCCATCATGCTTCAAAAATCGCTCGTGTGAATTTTGGCGACAGAGTGCTTCATTATTTCATCATCATGTATATATAAAATTATAAATGTACTCCACAGTTAAGTATTGTTGTGGTTGGCAACCCAGTGGGTAATGTCTGGTCGGTGCTGGATTTCACTTTCCTTTCTTTTCTTTGATCCTTCCTCGGGTCTCCTGACAACCTCACGACTCTAGCTGGATTCTGAGGTATTCGGTTTAGGTGAACGGTATGAGATTTTTAATAGGTTTTAGGTGAACTAATGAGTACACACTCACACGCACGCACACACGCACACATACACACGCACATGCACATACTCACACACATACAAAAATAATAATAATAATAATTAAAAAAAAACTATTGTTGTAACACAATACATTATATCCCGTCGATCATGGGCTCCGGGTTTTCGAGCCCGCTATTTCGCAGATTTATTTTGTACAGTTAATAACGCTGATGTTGTGCAATTCGTTTCTTGACCACTAGATGGTGGTCACATCTCAAAATGTCATGTCCAAATGTTATTAATAAAATAAACTTGTGTTCTTGTCCATTCACGCTTGCCTGTACCATGACGGCATGACCCCGCCGCCACCATGCGCCACTGGATCCACAGCCGTGACATCAGCAAACAGCTCACCCACATGACACCAGACAATACACGTTCCCTGCCAACTGTCCCTTACAGTCTAAACCAGGGGTGCTCAAGTTCGGTCCTCGAGAGCCCCTATCCAGCCTGTTTTCCACGTTTCTCTCCACTAACACACCTGATTCATGATCAGGATCGTCATCAGGCTTCTGCCAAGCTTGCTGATTAGCTGATCATTAGATTCAGCTGTGCTGCAGGAGGGAAACATGGAAAACAGGCTGGGTAGGGGCTCTCGAGGACCGAACTTGAGCACCCCTGGTCTAAACCGTGTGATTCTTCGGCGAACGGAACACCTCTCCGACAAATTGCTTTCAGGTCAAGACCCCAATGAGACCACCGAGCATGCTGAGCAACTTCCTTGAGACATTTCCGAGTATTGCAGGCTTGCAGCGATGAGTCTGGGAGAATGTAATTGCCGAATTCTCTGAAACACCTTTGGAGGTGACTTATGGTAGAGTAATTGAACATTTAGATGTGACTTATGGTAGAATAAATTAACATTTGATTTTATTGTGGGCAGCCCAAGGCACACATAAGCAATAATCATGCTGCCTCATCAGCATCTTCATATGCCACACCTGTGAGGTGGCTGGATTAGAAGTGCTCAGTAACACAGATGTAGAATGATTTGTGAGCAACGTTTGAGAGAAATCATCCGTTTGTGTGCATGGGAAAAAAGTATTTGAGTTCAGCTGAGGAACAATGGGACCAGAAAGTGTTTTACCTTTATATTTTTGGTTTTATTCTTGCAAGAAACAGGGGAGGTTGTGGAAACAGGTCGATTAAGATCTTTCAAATGTGTTGTATAATGTTATTTGTGGCATTCTAATTACAACAAAATACATAAACTGAAACAATAAGTGATTACGTTCAAAATCAAGTAAAAAAAAACAAAAACTTGCTACCAAACATAGTCGTCATTTGAATGGCAGCGAATGGAGTGATGAAAGTGTTTGCGTAACTGCACACCTTCAAGCTTGCAAGCATTGCTTAAACGGCTTTCAGCCTTAAGTGACAAAACGACAGGTACATTTGGTTCCATTTTTAACGGTCCTAATGGAGTTTCTAGGGGGAAAAAAAACCCACCCGGTAATGTACGCTTGTAAACTTTAGTTCACTCTTCCCAATTTCCAGACAGAAAAGAAAAATCCAAACAGACGTAAAAGAGGCTAAAATGGAAAATTTGTTTAGCACATTTATTTTGTCAACATTGTGAAACTGAGTTAACAGACGGAAGCATCACAAAGCTTGCTAGCGGACGTACGTGTAATGAAACTAATGGAGTGACGGCCATTTAAGGACCTGCTTCTAACCCCCTCAGTGAAGAAAGATCCTACCCGTCTCTTGATTGTGTCCTCGATCCAACTCCCGGTAAAGTGCACACATTCAGTCAGTAACGACACGCTAAGCATGTTTAAAATATATATTTTTTTAAAACCAAAACTTTCCAACGGTTGAAATTGTCCAAATCAGCGCTTGCCCCATTAGACTCCATTAGTTTTAAATGAAACGTTTATTTCAGCATGTACTACTACACAAAAAATGTGACACTGCTTCCTGTAAATTACCTTTACTTCTGCCATTAGTCTTTGTTATTAATAGCAGATGGAAAAAAAATAAAAATCTCATTCTCACTCAAAATTAATTTCCAAGTTTGTTTAAGTACCCTTATTTATGCCGGTGCCATTTTAATCTGTGTAGGGGCCTGATGTTTGGCTGCATTTGGATTTGAGGATTAATTTTGTTCTGACTTAATCAGGTACATATTTTTGCTTCACTGCGAGCTTTAATTGTTTATTGCCATCCATGCAGTGTTGTCTTGTTTTTGTTGCTACTCCCAGTTGATGTTTACTATAAAACTAAAAATAAAAAAAGAGAAAATTACATCTCGTGTCGTCCACAAAACTTAATGCAATTTTTATATGAAAGTTTGTTAGTTAAATGCTAACACATAATGCAAAACAGCACAAACGGATAATAACGCAATAGCTATATACATCTTTAAAAGATGTTTGAACACGAACGATGCAGCAACACGTATAGGCAGAGCATACTGTATATTATGTTGGCCCAGTGACTAATATAATTAATAGGCTATTACATATTTTTATACTAATATTAACACAGTTTACTGTGCCGGTCTTCTTTGTGTTTCATTATCATATGTACGTGTGTTCTATGTATGCATGTATTATACTGCCCACTAGTGGCCAAAGCATTGGAGTTACAAAGTGCAATTTGGGTGTCTGCAAGTGAAATAGAAATAGCAAGTCCAAACAAAATCAGATATAAGGATTAAGAGAAATGAAGTAATCATTTTCCTGACTAATAGTCATATTAATCACATGTGAAGATTATTGCATTCAAAATCTCAACATGCATAGATAGGTATGTAAATCCAATATCTGATGTCTTCATGAGGCGCAGCATGATCACTGCACGCAGGGTCAGGACCGCTCGGCAGGCTTCTGGAAAGCATCCAATAAGAAGCAAAGGTCCATGCCGAGAAGAACTAATCGTTTGAAATGAGCTTTTAAAACAATCTGTTGAATTACAGCCATTAATGTTGTTTTTGTATGTTTAGTCGTTATTGTTTGTGTTCCTTTCTTTTCTGCACGTGTGAGGTCAGAGTGGAGCATAGTCATTAAAGTAAGCACAATAAAAGAGTACATTTCCTCTCAGGGCCTCAATTATGCATACGGCTGCATATTATGTGTATTTCCGGTTCGTGCAGCTGCTGTAATACGTACATTTTTTTCCCCCTTTGTTTTGCTTTCACATAGGATAATTGCTGCGCTCAGTGTTGGGTTTATGTGCAACTTCTTTTACCTTAAGTCTGCATTTGCAGGTAAAACAGCAAAATCTCTCTCTCTCTCTCTCTCTCTCTCTCTCTCTCTCTCTCTCTCTCTCTCTCTCTCTCTCTCTCTCTCTCTCTCTCTCTCTCTCTCTCTCTCTCTCTCTCTCTATCTATCTATCTATCTATCTATCTATCTATCTATCTATCTATCTATCTATCTATCTATCTATCTATCTATCTATCCATCCATCCATCCATCCATCCATCCATCTATCTGGAACAAGAACTGTCAGATGCTCAGGGTACCTTTTGATGTCATACACAAATAATTTCAGCCTACAGCAAATAAAGGAATGGAGCGTATAAGGTCGGTAAACTACAAAATGATAATTGAATGCAGACATGAAAGCGTCTCTCTTATTGATATATCGTGGTTACAATCTGCAATGTTTACATGCACGTTTGTGCCTATGGGTCTCCACGTTTTCTTTGATTCAGTCACGCTGCGACCTCCTCTGCGGTCACCGTGTATGTACAGGTGAAAGAGAAGGTGTCCTCTCATCATCAAAGTCAATGATCAAAAGCATAATATAACAGAATATCGCATGTGAATCGATGCTTTACAAGGCAGACGCCATCCTCACCATGAGAAATGCATGCCTTAAGATCTACTGTCAGATAACTGTAAGAACGTCATTGTTGTTGTCTTAATGTTATTTTATGTATGCTGGTCTCCGAGTGATTAGCATGTTGCGAGAGAGCACCCGTGAAAGCTCGCACACCGCAACAAATTAATCCGGAGAGGCGAATGCCCACGGGAGCGGGGGGGGGGGGGGGGGGGGGGGGGGGCAGGGGGATGGAGAGCTGGACTTGTAGTCAGAGGAAATTAAAGCGACTCAATCACTATCTGGTCACAGGCTTTTTAACGGGAGGCTGGACTTTATGTGTCATGTGCAATAACTAATTACACATAGCATACTCAGGCGAGAAGCACTGAAAGTGCGAGATAAATGAAACTCAGGTCGTGTACTCTTACATATGAAAAGAACATACTGTTGAAGCTTTGAAGTTGAACATCAAAGATGAACATCAAAGACGTCATACAGTTTGGATGAACGTTTATGATGAAATGTAGAGTTTACAATGTTTAGCTCTTAACGACGGTGGTGAGGTGGAGACGGTGGTGCTGAGACAGGACTGGTATCGTCACCGTTGGTGTGATCATGAGAATACTACTGTTGTTGATTCGATTGTAGTTGTGCCCATTGTTATCTCTAAACATTCTCCCTTTCTGGTAAACAGCAGAATTCATGGTTCAATCACATTAAGTCATCCAATTCCTGAAGGTGCAAAGCAGCTCCAGACCATCACACTACCATCACTTTTGGCATGTTGGTGAGATCTTCATTTGAAATGTGCTAATTTACGCCAGATGTGAACAAACAACACGAACAAGACACGTATGTTCCAAAAATGTCAGCTTTCGTTTTGGCAGTCCTGAGAATAGTCTCTCAAAAGTGGAAGAAGAAAGGGGCAAATACATTTTCATGGCATTTTATTTAATGCATAAGGAGTTGGTTCTTCACCAGCTCAATGAGTAAAGTGTCTTGAGTATCTTCTTAGGTACTGTAATTAGTGATGAGAAAATGAAGCTTCATGAAGCACTTGTGATATTTTTTGACTCCCCTGGATGGTGTTCTTGGTTTAAATATAAAAGCTAGTGCAAAGGAAATTGATTACATTTCCACTGCATCTTTCAACTAATAGTGGCATCTAAAGGAGTCAAAAAAGTGCTTCATGAAGCTTCATTTTCCCATCACTAACTGTAATGTGAAGTGTTGCTATAAACTAGGGCTAGGTATCAATTCTAATTTCCTCAATCGATTCGATTCGATTCACTTCACTTCAATCCAATATTGATTAATTATGGAACATCAATTCTTCAAAGACATGATAGAAACTCCACAAATATTAATTTCCAAACTAAATTTTGCAGAGACAGTTCCTGGTTAAATGATTGAGTTTATTAATGAAAGTAACACTTTATAATCACTTAAGTGTTACACAAACATTGACATCAGCAAAGATGAGATGACAATATTTTATTAATTCAAATTCAAAAATTTTAAATATAAATAAAAAATATTCTGAATTGACTTAAAGTGCACTGTCAGGTATTTCATAAAATTAAGAAAATACTTTAAATTTCAAGAAAACAGGATACAAAAAAATGCCTTTCGAAATTCTAATGTATGGGAAAAGAAGATATTAAATTAATCATCATGGTTTTATGAATTGATATCGGGCTTGAAAAGAAAAATCGATTCAATATTGATTTTTGATTTATTTTTTTTAAACCCAGACCTACAATAAACGTAACTAAAATTGACTTGACATAAACTGAAAAAATGGTTGTCGCAATTCCCCATGATGGACTCCATGATTTTGAACTCAATTGTTGTAAAAAAAAAAACCCAAAACTATAATAATAATAATAATAATACAAAGAACAACAACGGAACGCAGGTGTAATTGTGTACAGAATGTGCCCTCGATGAAAATGAGATTGACACACCCGCCCCAATGAGATCCAACACAAGAGCCGGCTGTCACATAAAGATAATTAAGCTCAATTTAACATAGATCCATGAATTAAGCGGGATATATGCGGGTTGTCAAGTAACTACATCTCATCTGACGCCCTCCTCAACTCCAGTGAGAGCATTCTGAAGTGTGATATGAGCTAATACTTGGCCATGTTGGGAGTCATCCATGTCTGTGACAGCTTGACTTCATTAATCGCATGTGTTTTGCTGGTTTTCTCTCCCGCTCGGCTTTGATGATGTGCTACTGCTGTGGCTGCTGAGTGAACATCTCCGAAGGGGCTCCGGCATGAGGGAAGCGCTTCCTGCTGCAAGTCCCCACAGTGGGGGCTTCTTCGTAGGGCCGTAAAAGGAGAAATAAATAAAGAATTCCGGCAGCATGCTGGTTGCCAGGACCTTTCGCGTGCCTGTTTGATTTGGGCAGCTTGAGATTGCTACTGCAGGCTGACGTCACAGCATGAGGCTCTCGCACTCTTTCTGTACATTTTATTATGGCGGAGGATGGATTTGAAAAAGATAAAGTAGCATTTGTTGCATGCGCATTCAAGTGTGCCACAATGATGAATATCCTTGAGACCTTCTGTATTTGTTTTTTGCTACAGAATATAAAAGCTAGCATACTAGCATAATTTGTAAATGAGCCAATGGCCTCCTATTGCTCTTTAACTTACAATAATTACCATGTATTCATTTTCTATGCGGCTTTTCCTTACTTGGTTTGTGAGTGAGCTGGAACCTTTCCCACTGTGTGGACTGGCTGCCAGCCAAAACATACAGTAGCCCTAATGACATAATTAAATAGAATGAAAAAGAAAAAAAAAAAGGAAACATTTTACCATATGTTTTGCTTCACTTCAACGGACATTGTACTGCTCTTTGACCATTTGGGGGGCAGGCTAATAGGGACGCACGGATATGTTGTACAGTTGGTCAGTAATCCACAGTAATATTCAAAGGATAAAGAATCTATATAGGCTATATTTTGTGTCTACGGGTACATGTTTTGTTGCACTGTTCATTTTTATTATCTGTTAGGGTTATAATATAACTTTAATGCTAGTTTTATCAGGGTTTTGCATTTGCATTTCGCTTGTGTACTGTACTGCAAGGCAAAGTTATGTTGTTGTTGTTGTTTTTTAAACATATATATATAAACAATATTCGTGTTTTCCCATGTTTTTGAGATCCACACATATATCCATGATATTTGCCTAGACCCGGAACACATTCTTTTAATGCTACCCTTTGGCCGCTACGGCTCCAGCAATATAGAAGAAAGATTAAAAGTAGAAGAAGAACATCTTCCTTTCAAGGCAACATAAGGTCAACGGAAACAAATTAGGGTCGCATTGTTGTTTCCTGACTTGTGTTCAATAAACACATAGCTAATAGAAGATCGTATAAAGGCTCATTTTCTGATTTTCAATTGAAACTTTTTAAACGAGAAACGAGAGATGTCTTGTTCCCGTTTAACGGAGACAGCAACACTGCCTCCTAGTGGTCGGAAGAGGCATGGCCTTTCAACACATTAATTTTTAGAACTGCCCTGTTTGTGAATATCTTGAAACGGTGTGATATTTAAAGTCATCTTTATTTTATGAATATATAAACATAATAACTCACAAGGAGATAAATCATGATAAATGCATACAAAACATTAACAAGTACGTGAAAATCTCAAATCGGTTTGTGGATATGAACAACGTGAAAATCATGAATATATTTGTAAGAATAATTTTGAGACAAATGTCTTCCTATGAATGTAGTACAACTATTTTCCAGTTTGTGTTAAGAAGGGATTTGGTGAAAATCTGGTGCAAAAAAACTGATGAGGGAAGAGGACTAATTTCAGTACAACATAAAATGAAGCAGCGGGCCAAATTTGGCCCCCAGGCCTTGAGTTTGACACCTGTGACTAAGGTGGTGAGGCTTAACAACTGAAGCTGACTACAGTAAATCAGCTGTTGCGGAGAAGATTTAAATTGTGTTGTTGGTGGCATCCTGGATTTACGGCACAGACAACATAAGTCACGCTAAATGGACACGTGCGTTCGTGTGTGTTGTTGGAAATGCTACATTGATCTGTTTGCTATGAGTGGCAGCCTACTGCAAAGGTCAAACACCGCCATCAAACATCTCGAGCGAAAACGACGGCAAGCTTTTTCTTGGGAAGCGGCGGCATAAAACTTTCAGTGTCGCCTGGAGGGATCGTGTCACAATATCAGCAACTTAACGTCTCTAACTGTGCTTGGCAAGGGTTGAGAGATGATAGTTTGACTTCAACTTCTGTCTCATTGCGCTCACTGATTACCCTGCTTGCAGCGAGCGCCATCTAATTAGCATCTGTGGTAATTAGCCGAGACGTTAAAAGCTTTATAATCAACTTTTCTCATTCACTCATTGGACTCCCTGGGGCTGTCAGGTCTGTCGGCGTGCGCTTGCTTCTCCTCACATGCATTATACATGTTGTGTTACACGGTTTACTTTTATCGGATGCTGACATCCACTCGATTCCAAATTGACTCTGCACATTCAGAGCAATCCGAGCTTTCCTGATTTTCGAGGCTCTAGCCATGAAGATAAAGCGGAAGCACGACCGTGATTCGTATTCAGGACTGTAGCGGTGTGGGAAAAGTCAAAAATTGGAACCTGTCTTGGTTTTAAAGTGACGGTCCGGTTCCCATTTTTTACTGTAGAGGAATAGAAAAGAGCAAATGTATGTTTTGAGTAAACAGCACAAGTCTTACTCTATTCCTTCAGCTGGAACCTTGGTTTTCGTGATGAATATGATCTAGAAAGTCTGACTAAAAATGAACTGACAAAATCCAAAGGCTAAACCAGGGCATACGTAATCCGAGATTATGTTCCAGACTCACCTAGGTGACAATCCAATAAAACACATTTAAATTGATTAATCTAGACCTAAATTTATTAAAATAATTTTTTTTAAGTAATTTTAGCGCCATTCTTGCTCTGGCGCAAATAAAAGCGTAATGTGCTTCCTTTAAGCCATTTATTTGTCACTTCCATTTGAAGTTTACTTTAAAATGAACATACAACAAAGGACAGTTAAACCATATACTTAATTAGTTTTGCCACTAAATCACATACTTGAAAACGTAACTTTATTACTTAACTGATTACTTACTTTTAAAAGTAAGTAGATTGAAGCACAGCTTAATGTAATACTTCAGTTGAGCAGATACCAACAACCCTGCTTAGCATAAAAATGACACCAGCTCCGTCACTTAATTGGAAGTGCATTTTTGACAGTGACATTTTGAAATAATGTTTGTTTGTTTTTCAAATGGATAAAAAACAACCATGACTGACTATAATTATTTCTATTTAGTCTTTTCTAGACTTCACGAAATACAAAACGGCAGCCTTTTTTACTTTATATATTAAACCTATTATTGTTCCAGTACTGCAAAACTTATCATTTATAATGAACATTGTTCATAAATATAAATAATAATTACATTATAATAATTATAATTTAGGGACCTCCTGCAGTCACAATCTGGTCTGACTTTCTCTAAAAGTTTAAATGTATACTGTGCTGTGATCCATTTTTGTTTTTGTTTAAAGGCATTGTCCAACACTTCTTAAATACAGGATGTTTAAACATGAACTCCTTCTCAATCTACACCTCTGGGCTTCTGTTAATGTGTGGTGGTGATTTGGTCCTCAAATAGCCCCTCCCCCCGACCCGCCCGTAATTTTGCAATTTTGTGTTAGTTTTGCCAGCAGCGGGGCGTTCAGAGTGTACATACAGTTATTTATTCTTCAGCCAATCGCAGAGCAGAAGGTAGCGGAGGGCGTGTCACTGTAGGCAGACGGGATGTTGAGTTGAGTGACTCGAGTAAAAAAAAAAAATTAAGTATACCACAACAAAACGTGCAGCGGATAATACACACGGTCGAAAACGAAAGTAAATCTTGGCTTGGCATTTACCCGCTTCCGAGCTCTGAAGGAGCGGCTTGAACTGAAGAGCGACGAAGAGTTGGCTTGTGCCAAACAGAAAAGAAAATGTTAGCTTACTGATTTCGCGACATGCTAGGTTAAGTCACATTAACAAGGGTAACTCGGCAAATTTGAACGAGGGTCGAACTTTTTTTTATATCCTTTTATTTACACCTGGCAATAAGTGAAGCTAAGCCGAAAGGCTGTAGCAACCTTCGGGGGTGGGTTGCGGGTTGGGTAGTTTCCGACGCTCCGGATGGGCCGTGAAGGCATCACAGACTGTTTTTTTGGGAAGCTACGCACGCTATTGGCTGTTGTGTTGTGGTAGTTTTTGTTCTTGAAAACTGTTGTTAGCTCCACACTTGTCCTGATTATTTTACCATCGTTACAAGGCGAATGTCGTTTTGAATTATTATCCCTGTCAGTGATGGCCGGTGCACAGTCTCGGATCAGCAATGTGACCATTTGCAAGATACCTCGTCACTCACTCTCACAGCTTGCTTGGCTGAGTGCGCTCAGAGGCAGGGGGCGTGAACGTTGAGTTCGTATGGGTCGAACCATGGGAGGGGTCCGTTTTGAATTGTTTACAAACAGAAACGGTCAAAACTCCGGACAGTGTCTTTAATGCACTTAGTGTTATTGACGTTGGATAACTCTTTGTCGCCAGAACAGATTGTGTAGTAATCTTATTTATTTATTCATTTATTTATTCATTTATTTATTTACGTAAGTTGACACAAAGCAGAGTTTCCCTTTCTTCTGTGTTTTATAGTGTAGTGGGTACTAACATATTTTAAGCACACCCAAATCTCCATTTTAAGCATTGTGCTGAAATATTTCCAAGCAGCCGTGACTCACCTGAAAACTCGAGGGAGTATGCAGTCTGCCAGATTGCACCTAGCTGAATAAAATGCAGCTTTGGTCGAGTTAATTGCTGCTCAGTCTGCATTTTGACCTCTAATCCTGTTGGTAGTTCCATCTCCCAAAGCACAGACTAACAGCTCAAAATAGATATAACCATAACACGTACTCAGACAAAACAAGTTCATTTAATTACATTTGTTCCCATTTGTTTCACACGTTAGAATCCCTCAGCAAATCCGGCTTTTTTATGACTTTTTAGATGTTTACAGCAATGTATATCGGATCTGTTTTTGTGATTGGTCAGTCTTTATTTTAGGGGTGTGGCTTAGAGAACTGTACATTTCTTTCTGTTTTGAATTGTCTTTTTTTGTTGTTTTAAATCAAAAGAGCTCTGGATGAAGCATGCAAACATTGAGCCAAATAAATGTTAGCTCTGATGTGCACATGTGAGGATTCAGGTTTTCCTCACCGTGAAACAAATGAGGCGCCACACGGATTCTATTCAGCCAATTACTTAACAGTCGGTGGGCGTAGGTGAGAAGTTGCTAACCCTCTTTTAGGACGCTGCCAAAGTGTGTGTGTGTGTGTGAGTGTATTGGCATGTATTCATCCTTCACTAATCATAATCGCAACACAAACACCTACACGTGCTCCATGCTGTGGAGAATCACACGGTTCACGCAATGCTGTCACACAAGCTAAACGGGGAATAAAAGCGCACGTGTGATATTGCTATGTTGGTGGTCAAGAGTGGGCATGCGAGAAAAAAGTCTTTGAAAGACACATACAGTATCTCACATAAGTGAGCACACCCCTCATGTTTGAATTTCGGCTTTTCAACGCTGATGATGATTGACAGTTAAGTGTACTATCCCGTCAAAAATACACAGGCATTAGTGTCTAAACTGCTGGCAACAAAAGTGACAAAACCCCTGTGTGAAAATGTAGGCTATGTTTTGTTTTAGTTACTTTTCACAATTTAAATGACTTGAAATGTGTTAATGACAAGAATGTGGCACGTTTTCATCAAAAGGTTCAATTTCTCATGCAGATAAACCGTATCTCCTCTACTGGCTTTGGTTACAAGACTACAATGGGCCGAGTGTGCATATGCATGTGAACACGGTGCTTGTTATGTTCCTTTGCAGGGGCAGCATTTAATCAATACGTTTTTAATTGGTGTAGCAGAGCAGGCGCATATTTAACCCGAACTTAAATATGCCCCCATCCATCCTTAATCTAACACCTAAAACCCAACCCTCCCAACCCTAGTTGGTCTCGGACGCATCCTCTCTGTAGGTTTCATCCAACTTAATATATTAATTTTTGATGAACTGAATTCAATTGTGTGTTACCAGTTGAAGCAATTAAATTAAATTGGTCAACAATTCTCTGTGAGTGTATATGCATGTAATTCAGGGGCAGACAGAACACGTTTGACTTCTTTCTGTCCCCTTTTCAATTGTTTTTTATTTTACTTTGAATTTGAATATTGCTTTATATTGTATTTTTTTCTTTTACAAATGAATGAAATAAATTATTGATTGATAATTTGGTAGGACTCAAATTTATTAACTTCTCATGTGAGGCCACTAGTTGCCCATCCATGAACTATAGTTGCATTCAAGCAATTCAAGTCTTTATTTACATTAAAAGCTCCCTTCAAAAATCATAAGACTTTTTTTTTTCTTCACGTGAAATAACTAACCTCCTTCACAAATGACTCACTTTTAACGTTTTTCATACGACTTTAGAAATGACTTTTTTAAAATTTTTTTTTACATATGAATATGTTGAAACACGCTGCGGTGTGAATGAATTCCTCGCCGGGATTAATTTCCTCCCTTCAGTCTGCCGAGTGACCATTGGTGAATATTACAATGTGCGGACTTGAAGAGAAAGGTATCAAAAATTAATGACATGCTGCACATAATTGCATTCATTACACTCACTCTATCTGTCCTCTCGTTCAACCGAGCTCAAATTGATTTATCGGCGGCCACGCGCACGCGAGGGCGGAGGAGGAGTGGATGGAGGCTGTTGCCTGGTTACCGGCGGAGCTTGTCTCTTATTTGACTTCGGAAATGAATCGATGGTGAGTGGGAACGATATCAAAGCATTCTAAGGCGATCATTTAATTAAAATGCACACATGTGCACTCTGTCACGCACACACTTCCTCTCTCATTCACTATCACACGAATGCACACTCACACTTGCTGTCACACACTTAAACATACAAACACACTCTCACACTTACTCTCTCTAACACACTTCTCACACTCACTCTCACACACTCAAACACACAAACATGCACACTCTCACACACTCTTACAGTAAAACACAAACAAACTCTCACAATCACCCATGATCTTATCAAAAACTCACACACAAACAAACTCTCACCTCGCACTCTCACATTCACTCTCATGTTATTACACGCAAACTCGTTCACACTCTCATGCACACACACACGGAGTCACACACTTACACTTGCACTCTCACATTCACTCATTATAATACTCTCATGTACTCAAACACTTTCTCTCACACACACACTAACACTCTCATTCACACGCATTTTCACACTCACACTCATGCACACAAACACACTCTCTCACTTACACTTGCACTCATACACGCACTTGTTCTCATACTTACTCACACACACTCACACTTGCACTCTCATATACTCACTCCAATGATGTGCTAAAACACTCTCTCACACACATGCACTCTCATTCATGCATTTTAACACTCACTCTCATGGTCAACACACACTCACAAACTTACACTCACACTTGCACTCTCACACATACTTGTTCTCACAATAACTCTCACACAAACACACCTACACGGACACGCACGCACAGAGCAGAGCCAAGCAACCACTTTACCACGAGGTGATGATGATAACGACGCTCCATCAATGCCAGCACAGCCGAACACACGCGCACTAAAACGCGCATTTTCAAATGACGTCCTGTCTGAGTGAATGTATGGCCCTTTAATGGAGGTGATTACCTCCCGCGTGTTCCTCTCTATTTGCCCCTTTGTAGCCCCGTGCTCTCTATGGCACAAAATAGCTGCGCTGAAGTGTTGACGGGAAGCATGACGTCCTTGAAAAGTTATTGAGGGGGCGATGCAGAGGATGGAGGAAAAGACACGCATCGGTCTGCATGTGATTGTCTGACAGCGTATAAGGTGTGTTTACACACTTGAAAATAAACAGTACACATCCGTCAATGAGAAATGTGGAATAGCATCAAATGGACCACAACTGCTCATGTGTTATTTAACAATTCACCACAATTTATTTTCAACCGAAATACATTATTTGCTTATTACTATTATTACTAGAAGTATGTTGTTCCATCCAAGTGTGCAAGTTTGGATTTGCACTCTCAAGAGTTTTTTTTTGTGGCGCCGTGCTCTGAGGGCATGTAAGGGGCAGTCAGTGGGTGGAGGTGAGAAACCGCCAAGCCTCTTGGGGTGTTTGCAAAACAGCTCTCTGGGTTTCTGATGCTCCGGGCCAAACGGGCTGGCAAGTCGTCCAAAGGAATAATGACATCACAAGTGTTTGCTTATGCGAGATGTTTACAACATTAGACCATATTAAGGCATTACAGAAGATAACAAGAACTTGTCCAAATTGGAATTTGACTAAACTTCATAACGTCATGAGAGACTTCAGGGTGTGCAAACCTTTGGCCCACCAGCAGATAGATGGGCCAGATCATACAATGTGTATGTCAAATATATACAAATATTTATTTTAATAATGAAATTATCCAAACTCATGTTTTCTAATCAATTATCCATTATACAACACATTTTATTGCATACAAATTATTTAATAAAATAATACATTTTGGGGAAATATGTATTTTTATTTTACTAATATATTGTTTTATTTACAATAAATGTATGGTAAAATTATTTGATATTTTTAAATGTTCTATATATAATATTATCATTTGTACTATTTTTATTTTCAAGTTTATTATTTACTATTTTAAATAAAATTGTATTATTAAAAAAATTATATTGTCATGAATTCTCATTTAGTAGTCATATTTTTTTTCCTCTTTCACAAATGTTAATGCCTCAAGATGCTGCCAAAGCCATTTCCAATAGGAAAGTAGTACCATTTGATGTCAAGAATCTACATTGAAGTGATACACTGACAGAGTCACAATGTCGGAGAGGAGCTAAGTTTAGCCTGGGTTGTTTGTGGAAGTTACAGAGAGGAGAGTCTTCACTGCATCTGCATGTACGCATGCACTCAAGGTATATTTTTAACTAGCTAAAATTGGGATCCTAGTGGTATATTTTCTGAATATATACCAGTGAGTGGTATGGGTGCCACTCGTGTCACGCGGATTTCTGTCATCCATTTTTCATGATTTCGTATGGGAACAATCCTCAATGCAAACAAATGATAAAACAAATTCAAATCTGATGCCATGCATGGCACAGCGACTGTGTTTCTATCCATGCAGCTTAATGTTTTGCAACTCATCCAACAGTAATGAATTTGTTCCGCTTTTTGTTTTGTCTTGATTTATTTATTTATTTATGTGCTCCATCATCAGCTTTTCTATTAATGAGGCCTGGGAACGGGGGAAGCGCTGTCCTCTCTCTGCTGCCACATTGTGTTCACCCCACTTCACATCGGCTCATGCAAACTGCCCTGAAATGAGAGCTTTGTGAGAATTGTCCAATACCGTGTTGTTCTTTTATAGAATGCTTTGTCATCTCTGCTGCAAATCGTACAAGTGCTCTTCATTCGAAGATATTTTGATATTGGGGCCTTATTGTTATATGTCAGCAGTGAAAGGGACATTAGCTCAGTCAGTGCGTGCATGGGCGCGAAAATGGCACTTTGTTGCTATGCCTCATTCACTAAATGGAGCGAATTATGGCAGTCAACACATGCGTCCTTCATCTTAAGACACACACGCATGCACACACGTCTTACAGGCTTTCAATCATGTCTTAAGTCTTATGGTGCGTTATAATAAGTCAATGCAAAACTGGTATATTTGACATGATTTGAAATGTTTCAGTTTAGTGAGCATCTAAAATATATATTTTTTAATGTTGCTTTTTGTTTGACATGTCCATCCGGGCTGCAAATCCCACTGACATGATTATAAAACACTCAAACTCAAGACCCTAGAATAAAATGCAAATCTATTTCATGGTTCTTGCTCAATGGATTTGTTTTGTTCATTTAAGCAGGAAATTATTACCAAATTTGAAAATTCCAATATAGGGCAAGCGGTTAAGATAAAGAATGGCTGCCTATTAGTGATATCAATTGAACAATAGTTTTGTACTTATGTATTCTGTCACTATTTTCCATGACATGTGATTTGAAATTTAGTTTGTTCCATCCATCCATTCATCCATTTTCTTAACCGCTTATTCCTCTCTAGGGTCGCTGGAGCCTATCCCAGCTGGCTTCGGGCTGAACTGGTTGCCAGCCAATCCAGAATTTAGTTTGTTGTTAAAAATATTTACAGTAATCAAACGCAGGGCCAATTTATTATATGTAATGTATAATTGAGACCACATCATAATTTTTGCTACTTTACTAACTGGATTTTATTTAGAGAGAGCTATCAAAAATAACTGCAGCTGTAGCAAAAAGGCTGTGCCTAAAATTGAACAGAAAACATAAAATCAATAAAAATAATGATAACAAGGATAATAATGATGATAATAATACCAATAAACAAATACATATTCTTTTATTTTCAATGCATACAAAGAAAACTCTCTTTACTTTGGTATTGGCATCTGCCAATTCTTAGGCGCACACAACAACAAGGTCAATTTTCTCTGCCAACACTGTAAATAGTAGAAAAATGCTGTAAATGGGGCAAAAAGGTTCAGCAAAACAAGCACTAAGTACAAAAAAAGAAGAAAAAAAAGACAGTTTGCAAGGTCAGAACCAGACAAAATGATTCACTTAGTATTAGCGACATGACATTTGATAAGCGTGTACAGTATATCATTAGTAGACCCCAAAAAAGCAATTTTGTGAAAAATAATAACATGCAAATCTGCCCGTTTGGTTTAAAGCGGAAATTTTGCTCTTATTTTGGCCATTTCAAGGGGTCATTTGAAGACAGAATTAAAAGACGTGAGTATCAGTCACGTTAAAGAGGGCGAAAAACTGTCAAAGAAATCGGGAATGGGACTTTTTGCATCGTGGCTACTCCAAAATTCAGGCGCCAATTCCCCTGGTGGACTCAACCATGAAAGCAACACACAAGGAAGTACGCCTGACAAATCGTGAGAACACACACACGCGCATGCACGCACACACGGTCACCCGCAGTCGCTCACATGTCTCGCCCACAGCCCTTCTGGGCTTGTCTCCATGGTTACCACAGCAGGGATGGTGTCCTTGGCTGCGATGGAGGGATGGTGAGGAGGAGAGGGAGTGCGGGAGAGAAAGAGAGGTGAGCCGGTGACACTTGTTGAACAGTTAAAAGGATACCTTGACATTCACATTTTTAATCTCCCTTACACAGAAGCTTTTCTCTGGCTGTACTGGGAATTACTCCCCACAAACTCTATATTGCACTACATAATGAATTCACAATTGTGTAGCGTGTATTGATTTGTATGTGATTCCCAACCACTCTATGTGCTGCGAGAGATTCAGTTAATTCAAATATTTCTTCCCCCAAATAAAGCAAGTCGTTTTATTGTTAAACTAAAAATAAAACAGGATTACACGTTGTGTATCCTTCCCCTAGCTTAATGCTAACGCTTGATGTAAAAATGCCATAGACATGTATGCAACACGTATGCAAATTTGAACAAACAGTCCAGCAACACCAATAATAAACGAATACTCAGATATTTTCTTTACCTTTTGTGAAATCCAACTATTATTGTAGTTTAAAAGTCATTTTCGTCCGTGTCTTCGTGACTGTGTTATAATGCCCTCTGGTGGCCAAGTCAAGCACACCCGCAATCGCAATGTATTATAATAATGCACAAACTGTAATTCTTTACGTTCTATATACGTATGTTAATTCATTACAGTGCTATTTTAAAAGTGCTCGTTTGATTATTACATAACTCAAACAGGATTGTTGAAATGGATTATTAGGAACAAGTTGGACTTGTATCTGAAGGCACCACTCTACACAGTCACGATTATGAACGAGTGAATGATTCAAAACAGCCTTTCTCTTTCCGGGTATTCTTTCGCACTCGTCGTCGTTGCTGGAGATACGTCCCTCTTTGGGGCACCTTGACATTTTCACTTGCATTCAGCCGTTTTTGATTTAACGAGACATTTTCGGCAGTAACGACGGCTTCAAGAAAGAAAAAGAAAAAGAAAAGCTTGTTTTTGACGTCTTTACTTCCACCAGGGAGCTTATGTTTTCATTATGGTTATACAATGTCAACAGCAGGGTGGTGTAGCCATTACAAAATGGATTTGCTTTCACTACTACTTTAGAAACTGTTTTCATTACAGTTGATAGACTTATTTCAATACCTTTTATTCACAAGGGGGACATTTCCGTTTTTGCAGCAGTGAGTGCCATGGATAGAAACAGGACCACAAAAGTTGCCTACAGGTACATTTCAGGACATTTAAATATGGTACAAAAGTTTGTCAGTAGTCCAGTTCAACCTGCCAAACCCATATTATACAGATTAATTCAACAGATAAACACATTTCTTACAAAAAAATTAAATTGCTTGCCTTTTATTTATGTGGAATTATAATCTTTCGTTAGTTGTATGTTATAATCATCAAAATGGTTTGGTACGGATTGTCTGGGTTGGACCCCGGAATGCAAAGATGGCGACAAGAGGTAAAACATGAGTAACAGTTTATTTGCTGAGGTCTGGCAAGAAAAAAAAAGTCTTCATTGATGCTTTGTTGTGTAGTGAATGTATATAATGTATGAGTTTCCCTTTGAATTGAGCTACTGGAAATGTATGAAGTTGTTCACGCTACTCTGATTTATTGCACCACTGTGTAGACATTTATAGTGTACAGCGAGCAAATTAATAACAGTGGAATTTTGCCTTAGTGTGTTCTTAAAATAGCCACAAAAAACACCTTAATATCTAAAATATGTAATACAGCATATTGCTTTTTCTTTCTTTTTTCTTTCTTTCTTTCTTTGTATTTATTTTATATATATTTTTTTATAGCAAATGGATGACCGTAAATTTACCATAAATTTATCATTATTATTAGTACAATAAAGTTAGAATTTCAAGTTGTACCTTGCAGGCACAACTGTAATCTTAAATCACACAAATGTGACTGCGGTAAGATTGATTGCCATAATGTTGACATACATTGACATGATTAAAAAGTCCCTTAATGATCAATAAAAAATAAAGCAATTCATTTTGACAGTTGATTTTGATCATTTTTAGCTGTAAAAATAGAGCTGCATTTAAAAAAAAATCCTTACCAGAAAGTTTTGAGATCAATCAATTAATAAGCTAAGCATTTTTTGAGGACTTGATACCATAGTCTCAAGGGGCCATGCTGTAGAACAATCGAACAGGAAATCTGCCATTTTGGTATGAAGCAACCATTTTAGGCTCATTCATTCCATTGCAAGGGGTCCTTCAAAGTCGAGATTTGGTCAAATTACTACTAAATGTTAACCATATACTTTGTTAAATTACCAAAAACCAAAGTTTTAGTTTTTGGACATAGGTGATGGCAACAATTTTAGACACAAAAGTTGAATAACAAAAGGTAAATGTGTCTATCAGTCCGATTAGATTTCGTAGTATACTACGAAATTTAAACAACCTGTAATAGACACATGGACAACACTGTATTAAAATAAAAAAATAAAAAATATCTTGTTGTGTTTTCCAACTTTTTCGACCATTTTCAAACCATTTCCAACAATTTCTTGCTTGAGAATGCTCTCATCGCAATGACAACAATGACACAAATGCTGCATGTGGGGAAATAACCCTAAAGTTGTACAATTAACTTCTTTCTCCCAAATTACTGACATAAAATGTGCTAAAAGCTCCTTTAACTTGTTATGGACACGCTTTGACAGCACCCGTCAGTTCCGTGTGCAATTTAAATCCCTTCTACTCAACACCATTCAGACATTAGCAGCCAAAAATCATTGCTTGTCACAGCAAAGTCAGAGACGCTCTTCATCCATTGTTGTCAGGCAGCCTTTCAAGTGCAATTTAAAGAATATATTTGATCAAATATGAAATTAACTGATTCAAAAAAAAAGCCATTCAATTGTCAATCATGTGAGGCGCTGCTTTGCAGTCCAATACAAACTGTATGAAATAATTCAGTCCTTTTCAAAGATAATAATGAGGAGTGCAGAAGCCTCGCTGGGTCAGAAGATGTCAGACCTCGCCCCCTTCTCATCATCTTTCACAACCACATGACTGATGGCAGTCAATCTATCCTCTGGTACACATCCTACTGATTGCGTGCTTTTGTGTGTGTGTGTGTCAGACAGATTGGAGGAGACAGCGAGACAAAGGCACAATGAGAATTCTCCCCCAGGTGGAGAAACTACCTGTCTTGATAGCAGATGCGGCAGATCACATCAAGTGGCCCTTATGGCGCGTACGCCTTTCAGCGGGGGCACAATAGGTCGTGCAAACACGCGCGCACACACACACCCACACACACACCGGTAATACATCCTTCATTCTGGCACTGTCGGAGGCGAGGCACACCCGGGGAGGGGACAAAAAAGACAAACAAGGAGAGAGAAAACAACAAAAAGGTGATAGAAAATAGAGCAGAATGATTAAGTGGCATTTTGTGTTGTTGTGTGGTTCAAATATCCTCAAAAAGGACAACAATAAGAAATAATAATATAGTATTTAAAATAATAACTTCCAATTTTTGTCTAATTGTGTAAAGTGTTGCAGCTGAAATGACGAGAAAACAGACAATTGACCAAAACAAACAAACATGTAAATGTAATTTAAATGCTTTGTCACAGCGCCCCCTCGAACCCTCGAACCCGCATGTCATGTCTCTGAGGACTCATTGGTTGCCACGGTAACTAAATGCCTTGCGCCACGGAGTTAATTTCCCCCGTCCATGTGTATAAAAGCGGCAACCTCCTGACCAGTCGATTCTGTCAGAGAGCTTCATCGAGCACTCAGCGAGCAAAGCGGGTCTCTCGGGAAGGCCAGCTGGGCTTTTATAGACATTTGTAACCGGCGTCTCCATGCAACATGTGTGGATGCTGCGTTTCATTGTTTTTTTTTCCACCTCCATTTAAGATGAATACAAGGAGGTGCTTGTGTTGACTTTTGCGAGTAAGCATTCACTTAAGTGGGTACAAACATGCCGACGCAATTTCAGCTTTTTCAGTGTAGACCTAATTAGTCGATATTTCGTGTGATTATCCTGTGGTATGGGATGAGTAAAGAGTTTTTTTTTTTTTTTTTGCCATTCTGCCTGGAAATCTGTCAGGCAACCTCAAATGCTTTGAGTTGAATTGAATTAGAAATTTATTCAGACAGAAAAGTATATAAATACACACACACATACGAAAATAACATCAACCAACCATCCAAGTACATAGATACATGCAATACTATGTGTATATGTATATATATATATATATATATATATATATATATATATATATATATATATATGCTCATAAGACTTTTCTAATGCTGTAACTGGCCGAAAGGATTAAGGCTGAAGCTTAAAGCTTTTAAGTGCCCCAACCTAGCACATGTTCTCAATTTAAAGATAGAAAAAGATAACGTATTTTGAATTATACCATGGCAGCCAAGGAAAATACCATATACACACACAAAAAAAATAGAATAAAATAAATAAAAATATAGGTAACCATAAAACCGAGTATCTAGTAACCAATACTCCATCATTGACAATCCGGAAAGTACAGAATAAATAAAAAGTCTAATAAATCCAAAAAGAAAAACCAACCATAACCAAAATGAAAGTTAGTCATTCACTCTCCATTTCTGTAATGTCTTAATTTTTAAATCTCTTTTAAATTGTCTAGCTGTTTTACTTGCTTAAAGTTGGGAGAGTAGAGTATGAGAGAGCAGTATTGTAAATACATAGATTTATGGTTAATGATGCCCTTAATTTTAATACCCCCACACTCCGCGCCACTTTGGATATAATATAATTAACATGGGATTTCCAGCTGAGCCTAGAATCAATAATAATAATTTCTAGAAAAGTATTCTCATATACTCTTTCAAGTCAAATATTTTTATTTGTAACTCCACAGAAGATGGCATTTCCAAAAAAAACAAAAAACAAAATATTTACAGATAATTAGTTTGCATCAAACTAGTGATGGGCATGACAGTTCTTTTAAGTGAACTGGATCTTTAGAATCAGTTCATTAAAAATAACTGTTCAAAATATTTGTTCATCGAATTGTTCGTCTACGCAAAATACAAAAAAAATAAATAAATTATATAATAAAACACGCAGTTAATGTTAGGTTGCTATATTTGTTGTCATGAGTGTGTTTCTATCAAAAACAAAAGTACGTTCACTCACTGCATTCTTCCAGAACCGGAATTGGCAACACGTTCACTCACTTCCTCGTTCACTCGCTGATACGTTCGTGAACCGAAAATGTCAACACGTTCACTCGCTGATCCGCATTGGCTAACGCCAATAGCATGGGAGAACGTTCGCACTCAGACAAACAAGCCCAATATGAGCATTTTCCCTCCTTTAAGATCAAAGTCAGCAAATGTACCATTATGGAATGTCTATAAAAGATTATCCTTATTGATTATTGTGGGCTGCAGTAAGGGTGTTTTTTTTCCAACCCCATTGCTCAGAAAATGTCAGACAATGGTAAATGTTAAACCTGTTCAATATGTACAATAACAAATCTGCATATTTGTGGTCAACACCGAGTTGGGCCAAGCCATGGACATGAATAATCAATTAAAAACATGAAGCGGAGTCTCCACATTCTGACAATCAGGCCTGAAATGAGTTTTTTCTCCTCTCAGCTTCATTTTCAAGTCAGCAAAGGCCAGATTATTGGATGCCTCGATAAGATTATTAGGTCAAGTGATCATCTTGTGATGTTAGATCTGTCACGAGATTTTGGCTACGCTCACACTGCAGGCAAATGCGACCCAGATCAGATTTTTTTTTTGCCCAAATGCGACCTGTATCTGAAGGGCTGAATTCCGATATTTTTGAAAAATCCAAATCCAAATCCAGCCAAGGCAGGATGTATGGCGTTCTGTGTTGGTCACCTTTAGTACATCACATGCTATAAAAGCAGTGAAAAACACAAGCTCTATTTTTTCCTCTTCATGTGTGGGCCCTCTCACAAATTGGTCAAGATGTTTAAAATGGCCTTGTCCCCCGCTTTGAATGCTAAGCGATATTTCATGTCACCAGCGCAGATTTTTTTTTCATGCACAAGCTTTCATAGGACGTTGCCACACTGTCACCATGCATCTTGGTCTCACGAGACAAATGGCTATGGGCGTTTAGCACATGAAGCATCACGACGTGTGATGGCGATTACAACAACCGCAAGCTTTTTGCGCTGACAAATATTTTTCCATAAGCGTATAAATATTAATTTGGATAAATGCTCTTTGACGCGGCCTATTCCTCTTTTTAAATTGCATGGCAGCAGGTTACAGGAGCGTCTTTTCTTAAATGGAGCTTCAAAGCACTTTTTAATGGATCGTCAAGCTCGTGCTCATTTATTAACATTAGCCGCCCTCCGAGTGGGCGATAAATTCAGTCGACTTCATTGTGGCCGTGCCACATACACACTTTGCACATACCGTATTGACAAAGTCCCTCATTTTCCCCGCTGGTGTTTAAGAAACGGCTGCAATGCTCACCGGCCGCAGCATTAGGTACAGCTGCATAATTTCATGAGGTTTAATTCTAATCTTGTTGACACTCTCTGAGATCAGAATCACTGTTCAGTATTTGTATTATTAAGATGAATACATTTCCTTTCGGCTGGCCTGAACAGCTCAGAAATAACCATGATACAATTGGCAAGTATATAGTTAGGAATGTTGCTTGTTTCTTCTGATAGACAACTCCCCGGTTATGATGCTGGTTATATCATGTCCAGAAATTCACACATTTTTGCTAGTGCTATATACTGGTCAAAATGTATACATTTTGGGAATTCCAAATAGGGATGACAATTGATAAGGATTTAATGTTTCCGATTTCATGCAGATCATCGATCTGATTCCTAATCTATTCTTATTGAGTGACGAGCAAAATAATCTGAAATATATTATATTATTGAGGTCATCATTACATACAGTATATCATCAAATAATGTGATAATATAAAACAAGTTTCAAACAAAACAATGCTTGATTGTCACCTGAAGATAACTTTTAATGTTGGTTACACCATGCCCATAAACACATATCCTTTTATTAATGAATTAATATTTTTTTGTGTGCATATTTATCCTGGTCAAAATTCATGTACTCTGATGGTCGCAAACATAATGCCCCCACCGCATAAAAAAAAAGGAGAAAACCAATTACAGTTGACCTCCACATAATTGTGGTTTGACACCCGCGTATTTGATATTCACATATTTTTTTAAATATATTTTAATATTTCTTGGGGTATGTTTGTTTTTGTCCCATAAAAAAAGTGCCTCACCTATAGATAGCTTTTAATGTTGGTCAAGCTATTCTTTTTTTGTTTGGGATATTTATCCTGGTCAAAATGTATTAATTATTATGGTCACAATCATACCCACCCAAAAACAAAAAAGACTCAGCAGTGGCGTCTGTAAATTTGAGAACATTGCTTATATTCAACATTTGACAACCCTCAGGTTTTTGTTTTTTATCTTAGTTATTTTTTGTCCTAGGCAAAAATATGTATTTCCACAAGTCACTCAATAGATAACTGCTTGCTTTTTACCAAAAGCACCCCCCCTCCACACAGCAAGGCTGGACCGGATTCAAACCCAAAACTGAGAACAGTAAAGCAGATGTGTTAACCACTAGTGCACTGGGATTCCCGATTTAATTACAACGATGTTTTATATGTACAAAAAAAAAAAGAAAAATTGAGAAAGCTGCCTGTGTTAAACGAGTTCAATCCATGAAGCTAGTTTACATGAACGTTTTATCGGAACAGCGGAGGACAAGGAAGTGTCTCCCGGGGTCGTCGTTTGTCTTTGTCACGTTGACAAAGAGCGGAGCTGCTGGTGGACACGAGGGCTGAGAGATGCTGTCAAGCAGACAAAAGCGCTTATTCAGGCCTTTGTGAGCCCAGGGAGTGGTTTGAATTAGCGCACACAGGTAGGTATTTTCTTGGACGGAAGAAAGGGGTGACCCAAAATGCACAAACCAAAAATGTGGAGCCAAAAGGGTGGCTTTGACATTCGCTTTGACCTTCAAACCCTCAGACCAGTAATGTTTGTAAACAATGGACAACAGATATTTTTTCTGTGTCCGCAAAAAAATAAAATAAAATAAATGAAATATCCAGTTGAACTTGTGGGCGAGCATGATAAATTATGTGGATGTTGCAAATAGTACACAGAAGTGATCGCATGACTGTAATCCGTTTAGCTTAATGCTAACAAACAAGTCAAAATGCCATAGATGAGCTAGTGAATAGCATTGGTGTTGCAGTGTTATAAGCCTTTTAGCAATGGATATTTTAACACAAAATGGCTTAGCAACACATTTAGTCATACGATATAACGATACTCAGGGGCATATATTCTTTTTCCTCTGTGAAGAATGACTAATATTACTACAGCTTACTGAAGAACTTGCGATTCTCTCTGTGTACTGAATATGACTGGATGGATGGATAGATGTACTATACTAAATCTTAGATTTATTGCACAAAAGTAGATTTCAAATCGTCTTTACTTCCATTCACTTGTTGTTAGTGCTGGTGTTGAAATTAAACTGTCAGGAGGTCGCGTACACAGACATGCATTGGGCAGCATGTGTTCATATTTTTTAAATACCGTCCTGGTTTTGCTTTAGTAACACATGACACACACACACACACACACACCTACTTGCCTCTGTGTATTATGAGGACATTTTTTCCAAACCGGTTTAATTGTGTATTACAGGGACACCCCTTTCTGCTAATGCCAGAGAGATGGGACTTGCACCCAAAATTTTTTTTTGGGGTTGTCCAGGAAAATTTCACTTCAAAACTTGAAAAAACTCAACACACGAAAAAAAGAAAAACCTGAAAAAATCCGTAATTGTGAGGACATAGATAATGACCTAAATAAGCCACGCCCATTGCAAAAATGGTAATTATGAGGACCAACTCACATTACAAGGACAAAGTTTACACAACACACAGCAACCATGTCACTGAAGTGATTTGAAAGTTCTGGCATTCTGACTTTACACAAACTAAAATGGCATTGATGTGTAATGACTTACCTGATATAAGGACACATTGTTGTACATAACAATACTGTGAAATGCAAAGTCATACCTGATCTGTCCTAAAATTGTAAGTTTTAACATGGTGCTCATGTTACAACTTACAATTTTAGGACAGACTGAAACTGGTATGTTAATAAAACTGCTTCTTATGTGAACAGGTTATCTAGGTCAAACACAGCTTTGTAATGGATAAGCTAGACATGAAACCAGATGCAAAAGAGTCAGTGAACATTGAACATTTTATTCTTTAAAACATGACTACCTCTCATCTTAAAGGATGAGCAGTTTTCTCATAGCTCATTCCTGAAATACCTTCGGATTTCTGAATTTCTGAAACAGGTTCAATGTAGGAAGTGTCCGAAGTACTGTGAGAATCTGGAACATATTCCTCTGCTAACGAATCCTCACTTGAACTGGATACATCAGCAACCTAATTTTTTAAACGAAAACAATTATTACATACATACATACATACATACACATATTGTCGCTGTTCTGTGAAAAACACTTCCACCATAGGAGCTACCGGAGAGCAGCCCGCGACCTAAAAATGGAAACGTGTTTTTCACAGGACAGCAATGATATCCATATATACAGTAGATGCACACATACATATGCATATATACAGTGGCTCTAAAATTAACCTGCCAGATGCGGGTTAAAATTCATTTTGGCGGGTGGTAATAAATATTTACTAGCTTTACTTCGCTGTTACTTAGTGATGTTACACTCGAAGTAGAAGCTTGAGAAAAGTGTCGAGCGCTCGCGGCAGAAGTAGCTCCCGCCATTGATGGGCTAATGTGCTAAAGTTAATTTACCAAAGGTCTTCATCATCAAGCAGTTTTGCATTTTTTTTAAACGGGATATGTGCCAGATGCTGGAGCAAACTAGAAAAGCATTTAGAACCTAAAGTTTGTGCACATACTAAAGATTATTATAAATCTAGTCACATTTATTCGAAAGATGAGATGAAGCATTTAACAAGAGGGATAGTTAATATGCTTAATCTATGGCATTGCCCCTAAAACAGATATTGTGTGATACAGTCCTTCAGTTACAGTAGACTTTTCTATTTTACCGAGTCAGACAGTCGTTAAGATTGAGACAATTGCTCAAAATTTAGCTGCTTGCAACTAAAGATAAAGGCATAAACATGGGTCATAATTTATCCTCTTGACTAAATTATATTCATTCAATGAAAATGCCTGCACTATTAATTCTGGTTGCGTGAAACAAAGATCCATTGCAGATACAAATAACACAGAAGATAAAATACCCATCATGCCAGTCCATTCTAGTGCAGCGAAAGGTCCAAAACATAAAGCACATTTATCCAAGCTTGATACAAGTAAATTAACTACCTGATGTTTACACTTCTGTTTAAAAAAATAAAATAAAATTGATAGCGAGTTCATCTCTAAAATCCACCATAAATAAATTAATGGGAAAAAAAGATCACTACAGTGCATAATCCAAATCACCAAACTGCCAACAAATCTTCAATTTGAGATATTTTTAATGTTGACTTGTAGGAATTTTAGTCCCATACAAGCTTATTGTTGGATACAATATTTTGAACGTCTTGGCAATACACATTGCATAAAAAATTGTTGTGATTATATTTGTTAGTTATATAGTTCAGCCCTAGCATCTACTCTACACTCTTCACTCCTAACGTCTTGCTTCTGAAAACTGATTTCAACATCAATATTCAAAAAGAAATCTCGTCACCTGGTCAACTTGGTCTGTGACAGCTACGTCTTCAGCTATGTCTTCAGGTTGTGCTTCAGTTGAAACCTGGTACACATGAAGAGAAAAATACATATAAAATTCAATTCTTAGTAACACGACTGTACCTGTGCATTTACACAGTTACAGTACATACAGAACAATTAATAGGTTAAAGTATTGTAAATGCAAACTCATTTTATTTGCCATTACAAAAATAAATAAATAAATCCTTCTGCACTACAGGTTTGTGTAAATTGGTGACGTCTATTTTTCACAATGAAACAAAAACAAGAAAATACACAGTCCTCAGAGAATCCATACCTGACCAGAGTATGAATTGTATAATAACTCCAAGCCCTCAAAACCTATTTTACAGTCACGGTGTATGAATACACTGTCCTCAGTGTCAGTTATTCACAACTATAACATTGTGAGGACTAAGTATCTGTGAGGGCTGCACAGTATTGACAAAACATGCGACATGGGTGTTTTATACAGTAATGGAGATTATTTCGACATTGAATATGGACCTAAAAAAAAAGGATCTATCTATAGCTATATATTTTTATAATCCAATGAAAAAAAATACACGATAATGCGGAAAAATAAACATGCTCATTGTGATCTAATCTTATCCAATTAAGTTATTTTTTGTTAGTAATGCCCCTCGATACGTTTCTCGTATGGCGATGCGCAATTAAGGTAGTCTCTGATTGGTCAAAGTCAGACTAAAGTATACAATCCAATATTCATTTGTTGCTTGTCTTTGCAATACACATATTGCATGAGCCATTCGTGCGACAAGATATTTTTTTATATATTGTGCCAACGTCTTGCTTCTGAAAAATGTATTTCAACGTCAACGTTCAAAAAGAAATCTCGTCACCTGGTCAACTTGGTCTGTGACAGCTACGTCTTCAGTTATGTCTTCAGGTTGTGCTTCAGTTGAAACCTGGTACACATGAAGAGAAAAATACATATAAAATTCAATTCTTAGTAACACACAAGTCTGTACCTGTGCATTTACACAGTTACAGTACATACAGAACAATGAATAGGTTAAAGTATTGTGAATGCAAACACATTTTATTTGCCATTTCAAAAATAAATAATCCGTCAGCACTAATGGTTAGTGTAAATTGGTGATGTCTATTTTTCACAATGAAACAATTAATAGAAAATACACAGTCCTCAGAGTGTCCATACCTGACCAGAGTATGAATTATGAGGACTGTATGTGTAACTCCAAGCCCTGAAAACTTATTTTACATTCGCAGTGTGTAAATACACTGTCCTCAGAGTGTCAGTTATTCACAACTACGACATTGTGAGGACTATGCACCTGCGAGGGCTGCACAGTATTGACAAAACATGCGACATGGGTGTTTTATACAGTGATGGAGATTATTTCGACATGGACCTAAAAAAAAGATCTATCTATATCTATATATTTTTATAATCCAATGAAAAAAAAATACACGTTAATGCGGAAAAACAAACATGCTCATTGTGATCTAATCTTATCCAATTAAGTTATTTTTTGTTAGTAATGCCCCTCGATACGGTTCTCGTATGGTGATGTGCAATTAAGGTAGTCTCTGATTGGTCAAAATCAGACTAAAGTATACAATCCAATATTCATTTGTTGCATGTCTTTGCAATTCACCTATTGCATGAGCCATTCGTGCGACAAGATCTTTTTTTTTTTATAAATTGTGCAACGTCTTGCTTCTGAAAAATGTATTTCAACATCAACATTCAAAAATAAATCTTGTCACCTGGTCAACTTGGTCTGTGACAGCTATGTCTTTAGCTATGTCTTCAGGTTGTGCTTCAGTTGAAACCTGGTACACATGAAGAGAAAAATACATATAAAATTAAATTCTTAGTAACACGACTGTACCTGTGCATTTACACAGTTACAGTACATAAAGAACAATGAATAGGTTAAAGTATTGTGAATGCAAACACATTTTATTTGCCATTTCAAAAATAAATAATCCGTCAGCACTAGTGGTTTGTGTAAATTGGTGACGTCTATTTTTCACAATGAAACAATCAATAGAAAATACACAGTCCTCAGAGTGTCCATACC